>NC_140995.1:80994758-81686813 GCF_052327205.1 Somniosus microcephalus | reverse complement strand
TCTCTCTCTCTTCCCCCGGTCGCTCTCTCTCTCTCTCTTCCCCAGGTCGCTCTCTCTCTCTCTTCCCCCGGTCGCGCTCGCTCTCTCTTCCCCCCCAGTCGCACTCACTCTCTTCCCCCCCAGTCGCTCTCTCTCTTCCCCCCCAGTCGCTCTCTCTCTTCCCCCCCAGTCGCTCTCTCTCTTCCCCCCCCAGTCGCTCTCTCTCTTCCCCCCCCAGTCGCTCTCTCTCTTCCCCCCCCAGTCGCTCTCTCGCTCTCTTCCCCCCCAGTCGCTCTCTCGCTCTCTTCCCCCCCAGTCGCTCTCTCTCTCTCTCTCTCTTCCCCCAGTCGCTCTCTCGCTCTCTTCCCCCCCAGTCGCTCTCTCTCTCTCTCTCTCTTCCCCCGGTCGCTCTCTCTCTTCCCCCGGTCGCTCTCTCTCTTCCCCCGGTCGCTCTCTCTCTTCCCCCGGTCGCTCTCTCTCTTCCCCCGGTCGCTCTCTCTCTTCCCCCGGTCGCTCTCTCTCTTCCCCCGGTCGCTCTCTCTCTTCCCCCGGTCGCTCTCTCTCTTCCCCCGGTCGCTCTCTCTCTTCCCCCGGTCGCTCTCTCTCTTCCCCCGGTCGCTCTCTCTCTTCCCCCGGTCGCTCTCTCTCTTCCCCGGTCGCTCTCTCTCTTCCCCCGGTCGCTCTCTCTCTTCCCCCGGTCGCTCTCTCTCTTCCCCCGGTCGCTCTCTCTCTTCCCCCGGTCGCTCTCTCTCTTCCCCCGGTCGCTCTCTCTCTTCCCCGGTCGCTCTCTCTCTTCCCCCGGTCGCTCTCTCTCTCTCTTCCCCAGGTCGCTCTCTCTCTCTCTTCCCCCGGTCGCTCTCTCTCTCTCTTCCCCCGGTCGCGCTCGCTCTCTCTTCCCCCCCAGTCGCTCTCTCTCTTCCCCCCCAGTCGCACTCACTCTCTTCCCCCCCAGTCGCTCTCTCTCTTCCCCCCCAGTCGCTCTCTCTCTCCCCCCCAGTCGCACTCACTCTCTTCCCCCCCAGTCGCTCTCTCTCTTCCCCCCCAGTCGCGCTCTCTCTCTTCCCCCCAGTCGCGCGCTCTCTTCCCCCCAGTCGCGCGCTCTCTTCCCCCGAGTCGCGCTCTCTCTCTTCCCCCCAGTCGCGCTCTCTCTCTTCCCCCCAGTCGCGCTCTCTCTCTTCCCCCCAGTCGCGCTCTCTCTCTTCCCCCCAGTCGCGCTCTCTCTCTTCCCCCCAGTCGCGCTCTCTCTCTTCCCCCCAGTCGCTCTCTCTTCCCCCCAGTCGCTCTCTCTCTCTCTTCCCCCCAGTCGCTCTCTCTCTCTCTTCCCCCCAGTCGCTCTCTCTCTCTCTTCCCCCCAGTCGCTCTCTCTCTCTCTTCCCCCCAGTCGCTCTCTCTCTCTCTTCCCCCCAGTCGCTCTCTCTCTCTCTTCCCCCCAGTCGCTCTCTCTCTCTCTTCCCCCCAGTCGCTCTCTCTCTCTCTTCCCCCCAGTCGCTCTCTCTCTCTCTTCCCCCCAGTCGCTCTCTCTCTCTCTTCCCCCCAGTCGCTCTCTCTCTCTCTTCCCCCCAGTCGCTCTCTCTCTCTCTTCCCCAAGTCGCTCTCTCTCTCTCTTCCCCCCAGTCTCTCTCTCTCTCTCTCTCTTCCCCCAGTCGCTCTCTCTCTCTCTCTTCCCCCAGTCGCTCTCTCTCTCTCTCTCTCTCTCTTCCCCCGGTCGCGCTCTCTCTCTCTCTCTCTCTCTTCCCCCGGTCGCTCTCTCTCTCTCTCTCTTCCCCAGTCGCTCTCTCTCTCTCTCTTCCCCCCGGTCGCTCTCTCTCTCTCTCTCTTCCCCCCGGTCGCTCTCTCTCTCTCTCTTCCCCCAGTCGCTCTCTCTCTCTCTCTCTTCCCCCCAGTCGCTCTCTCTCTCTCTCTCTTCCCCCCAGTCGCTCTCTCTCTCTCTCTTCCCCCCCAGTCGCTCTCTCTCTCTCTCTTCCCCCCCAGTCGCTCTCTCTCTCTCTCTTCCCCCAGTCGCTCTCTCTCTCTCTCTTCCCCCCAGTCGCTCTCTCTCTTCCCCCCAGTCGCTCTCTCTCTTCCCCCCAGTCGCTCTCTCTCTTCCCCCCAGTCGCTCTCTCTCTCTCTCTTCCCCCCAGTCGCTCTCTCTCTCTCTCTCTTCCCCCCAGTCGCTCTCTCTCTCTCTCCCCCCAGTCGCTCTCTCTCTTCCCCCAGTCGCTCTCGCTCTCTTCCCCCAGTCGCTCTCTCTCTCTTCCCCCAGTCGCTCTCTCTCTCTTCCCCCAGTCGCTCTCTCTCTCTCTCCCCCCCCCCCAGTCGCTCTCTCTCTCTCTCTTCCCCCCAGTCGCTCGCTCTCTCTCTTCCCCCCCAGTCGCTCGCTCTCTTCCCCCCCAGTCGCTCTCTCTCTCTCTTCCCCCCAGTCGCGCTCTCTCTCTCTCTTCCCCCAGTCGCTCTCTCTCTCTTCCCCCAGTCGCTCTCTCTCTCTCTTCCCCCAGTCGCTCTCTCTCTTCCCCCGGTCGCTCTCTCTCTCTCTTCCCCAGGTCGCTCTCTCTCTCTCTTCCCCCGGTCGCTCTCTCTCTCTCTTCCCCCCCCCAGTCGCACTCACTCTCTTCCCCCCCAGTCGCTCTCTCTCTTCCCCCCCAGTCGCTCTCTCTCTTCCCCCCCCCAGTCGCTCTCTCTCTTCCCCCCCCAGTCGCTCTCTCGCTCTCTTCCCCCCCAGTCGCTCTCTCTCTCTCTTCCCCCCCAGTCGCTCTCTCTCTCTCTCTTCCCCCCAGTCGCTCTCTCTCTTCCCCCAGTCGCTCTCTCTCTTCCCCCAGTCGCTCTCTCTCTTCCCCCAGTCGCTCTCTCTCTTCCCCCAGTCGCTCTCTCTCTTCCCCCAGTCGCTCTCTCTCTTCCCCCGGTCGCGCTCTCTCTCTTCCCCCCAGTCGCGCTCTCTCTCTTCCCCCCAGTCGCGCTCTCTCTCTTCCCCCCAGTCGCTCTCTCTCTCTCTTCCCCCCAGTTGCTCTCTCTCTCTCTTCCCCCCAGTCGCGCTCTCTCTCTCTCTTCCCCCAGTCGCTCTCTCTCTCTTCCCCCAGTCGCTCTCTCTCTCTCTTCCCCCAGTCGCTCTCTCTCTTCCCCCGGTCGCTCTCTCTCTTCCCCCCAGTCGCGCTCTCTCTCTTCCCCCCAGTCGCGCGCTCTCTCTTCCCCCCAGTCGCGCTCTCTCTCTTCCCCCCAGTCGCGCTCTCTCTCTTCCCCCCAGTCGCGCTCTCTCTCTTCCCCCCAGTCGCGCTCTCTCTCTTCCCCCCAGTCGCGCTCTCTCTCTTCCCCCCAGTCGCGCTCTCTCTCTTCCCCCCAGTCGCGCTCTCTCTCTTCCCCCCAGTCGCGCTCTCCCTCTTCCCCCATTCGCTCTCTCTCTCTCTTCCCCCCAGTCGCTCTCTCTCTCTCTTCCCCCCAGTCGCTCTCTCTCTCTCTTCCCCCCAGTCGCTCTCTCTCTCTCTCTCTTCCCCCCAGTCGCTCTCTCTCTCTCTCTCTTCCCCCAGTCGCTCTCTCTCTCTCTCTCTTCCCCCCAGTCGCTCTCTCTCTCTCTCTCTTCCCCCCAGTCGCTCTCTCTCTCTCTCTCTCTTCCCCCAGTCGCTCTCTCTCTCTCTCTCTCTTCCCCCAGTCGCTCGCTCTCTCTTCCCCCAGTCGCTCTCTCTCTCTCTCTCTTCCCCCCAGTCGCTCTCTCTCTCTTCCCCCCTAGTCGCTCGCTCTCTCTCTCTCTCTCTCTCTCTCTCTTCCCCCCAGTCGCTCTCTCTCTTCCCCCAGTCGCTCTCTCTCTTCCCCCAGTCGCTCTCTCTCTCTCTTCCCCCGGTCGCTCTCTCTCTCTCTTCCCCAGGTCGCTCTCTCTCTCTCTTCCCCCAGTCGCTCTCTCTCTCTCTTCCCCCAGTCGCTCTCTCTCTCTTCCCCCAGTCGCTCTCTCTCTCTCTCTTCCCCCAGTCGCTCTCTCTCTCTCTTCCCCCAGTCGCTCGCTCTCTCTTTCCCCCAGTCGCTCTCTCTCTTCCCCCCAGTCGCTCTCTTCCCCCCAGTCGCTCTCTCTCTCTTTTCCCCCCAGTCGCTCTCTCTCTCTTCCCCCCCCAGTCGCTCTCTCTCTCTCTTCCCCCAGTCGCTCTCTCTCTCTCTTCCCCCCCAGTCGCTCTCTCTCTCTCTTCCCCCCAGTCGCTCTCTCTCTCTCTTCCCCCCAGTCGCTCTCTCTCTTCCCCCCCAGTCGCTCTCTCTCTTCCCCCCCCAGTCGCTCTCTCTCTCTCACTCTTCCCCCCCAGTCTCTCTCTCTCTTCCCCCAGTCGCTCTCTCTCTCTCTTCCCCCCAGTCGCTCTCTCTCTCTCTTCCCCCCAGTGGCTCTCTCTTCCCCCCAGTCGCTCTCTCTCTTCCCCCCCAGTCGCTCACTCTCTTCCCCCCCCAGTTGCTCTCTCTCTCTCTCACTCTTCCCCCCCAGTCTCTCTCTCTCTTCCCCCCCAGTCAGCCTCTCTCTCTCTTCCCCCCCCAGTCGCTCTCTCTCTCTCTTCCCCCAGTCGCTCGCTCTCTCTCTTCCCCCCCAGTCGCTCGCTCTCTTCCCCCCCAGTCGCTCTCTCTCTCTCTTCCCCCCAGTCGCTCTCTCTCTCTCTTCCCCCAGTCGCTCTCTCTCTCTTCCCCCAGTCGCTCTCTCTCTCTTCCCCCAGTCGCTCTCTCTCTTCCCCCGGTCGCTCTCTCTCTCTCTTCCCCAGGTCGCTCTCTCTCTCTCTTCCCCCGGTCGCTCTCTCTCTCTCTTCCCCCGGTCGCGCTCGCTCTCTCTTCCCCCCCCAGTCGCACTCACTCTCTTCCCCCCCAGTCGCTCTCTCTCTTCCCCCCCAGTCGCTCTCTCTCTTCCCCCCCCAGTCGCTCTCTCTCTTCCCCCCCCAGTCGCTCTCTCGCTCTCTTCCCCCCCAGTCGCTCTCTCTCTCTCTTCCCCCCCAGTCGCTCTCTCTCTCTCTCTCTCTTCCCCCCAGTCGCTCTCTCTCTTCCCCCGGTCGCTCTCTCTCTTCCCCCGGTCGCTCTCTCTCTTCCCCCGGTCGCTCTCTCTCTTCCCCCGGTCGCTCTCTCTCTTCCCCCGGTCGCTCTCTCTCTCTCTTCCCCAGGTCGCTCTCTCTCTCTCTTCCCCCGGTCGCTCTCTCTCTCTCTTCCCCCAGTCGCACTCACTCTCTTCCCCCCCAGTCGCTCTCTCTCTTCCCCCCCAGTCGCTCTCTCTCTTCCCCCCAGTCGCTCTCTCTCTCTCTTCCCCCCAGTCGCTCTCTCTTCCCCCCAGTCACGCTCTCTCTCTTCCCCCCAGTCGCGCTCTCTCTCTTCCCCCCAGTCGCGCTCTCTCTCTTCCCCCCAGTCGCGCTCTCTCTCTTCCCCCCAGTCGCGCGCTCTCTTCCCCCCAGTCGCGCGCTCTCTTCCCCCCAGTCGCGCTCTCTCTCTTCCCCCCAGTCGCGCTCTCTCTCTTCCCCCCAGTCGCTCTCTCTCTTCCCCCGGTCGCTCTCTCTCTCTCTTCCCCAGGTCGCTCTCTCTCTCTCTTCCCCCGGTCGCTCTCTCTCTCTCTTCCCCCGGTCGCGCTCGCTCTCTCTTCCCCCCCCAGTCGCACTCACTCTCTTCCCCCCCAGTCGCTCTCTCTCTTCCCCCCCAGTCGCTCTCTCTCTTCCCCCCCCAGTCGCTCTCTCTCTTCCCCCCCCAGTCGCTCTCTCGCTCTCTTCCCCCCCAGTCGCTCTCTCTCTCTCTTCCCCCCCAGTCGCTCTCTCTCTCTCTCTCTCTTCCCCCCAGTCGCTCTCTCTCTTCCCCCGGTCGCTCTCTCTCTTCCCCCGGTCGCTCTCTCTCTTCCCCCGGTCGCTCTCTCTCTTCCCCCGGTCGCTCTCTCTCTTCCCCCGGTCGCTCTCTCTCTTCCCCCGGTCGCTCTCTCTCTCTCTTCCCCAGGTCGCTCTCTCTCTCTCTTCCCCCGGTCGCTCTCTCTCTCTCTTCCCCCGGTCGCACTCACTCTCTTCCCCCCCAGTCGCTCTCTCTCTTCCCCCCCAGTCGCTCTCTCTCTTCCCCCCCAGTCGCTCTCTCTCTCTCTTCCCCCCAGTCGCTCTCTCTTCCCCCCAGTCACGCTCTCTCTCTTCCCCCCAGTCGCGCTCTCTCTCTTCCCCCCAGTCGCGCTCTCTCTCTTCCCCCCAGTCGCGCTCTCTCTCTTCCCCCCAGTCGCGCGCTCTCTTCCCCCCAGTCGCGCGCTCTCTTCCCCCCAGTCGCGCTCTCTCTCTTCCCCCCAGTCGCGCTCTCTCTCTTCCCCCCAGTCGCGCTCTCTCTCTTCCCCCCAGTCGCGCTCTCTCTCTTCCCCCCAGTCGCGCTCTCTCTCTTCCCCCCAGTCGCGCTCTCTCTCTTCCCCCCAGTCGCGCTCTCTCTCTTCCCCCCAGTCGCGCTCTCTCTCTTCCCCCCAGTCGCGCTCTCTCTCTTCCCCCCAGTCGCGCTCTCTCTCTTCCCCCCAGTCGCGCTCTCTCTCTTCCCCCCAGTCGCGCTCTCTCTCTTCCCCCCAGTCGCGCTCTCTCTCTTCCCCCCAGTCGCGCTCTCTCTCTTCCCCCCAGTCGCGCTCTCTCTCTTCCCCCCAGTCGCGCTCTCTCTCTTCCCCCCAGTCGCGCTCTCTCTCTTCCCCCCAGTCGCGCTCTCTCTCTTCCCCCCAGTCGCGCTCTCTCTCTTCCCCCCAGTCGCGCTCTCTCTCTTCCCCCCAGTCGCGCTCTCTCTCTTCCCCCCAGTCGCGCTCTCTCTCTTCCCCCCCAGTCGCGCTCTCTCTCTTCCCCCCAGTCGCGCTCTCTCTCTTCCCCCCAGTCGCGCTCTCTCTCTTCCCCCCAGTCGCGCTCTCTCTCTTCCCCCCAGTCGCGCTCTCTCTTCCCCCCAGTCGCGCTCTCTCTCTTCCCCCCAGTCGCGCTCTCTCTCTTCCCCCCAGTCGCTCTCTCTTCCCCCCAGTCGCTCTCTCTCTCTCTTCCCCCCAGTCGCTCTCTCTCTCTCTTCCCCCCCAGTCGCTCTCTCTCTCTCTTCCCCCCAGTCGCTCTCTCTCTCTCTTCCCCCCAGTCGCTCTCTCTCTCTCTTCCCCCCAGTCGCTCTCTCTCTCTCTTCCCCCCAGTCGCTCTCTCTCTCTCTTCCCCCCAGTCGCTCTCTCTCTCTCTTCCCCCCAGTCGCTCTCTCTCTCTCTTCCCCCCAGTCGCTCTCTCTCTCTCTTCCCCCCAGTCGCTCTCTCTCTCTCTTCCCCCCAGTCTCTCTCTCTCTCTCTCTCTCTCTCTTCCCCCAGTCGCTCTCTCTCTCTCTCTCTCTCTCTTCCCCCAGTCGCTCTCTCTCTCTCTCTCTCTCTCTTCCCCAGGTCGCTCTCTCTCTCTCTCTCTTCCCCAGTCGCTCTCTCTCTCTCTCTCTTCCCCAGTCGCTCTCTCTCTCTCTCTCTCTTCCCCAGTCGCTCTCTCTCTCTCTCTCTCTTCCCCCCAGTCGCTCTCTCTCTCTCTCTCTCTTCCCCCCAGTCGCTCTCTCTCTCTCTCTCTTCCCCCCAGTCGCTCTCTCTCTCTCTTCCCCCCCAGTCGCTCTCTCTCTCTCTCTTCCCCCCCAGTCGCTCTCTCTCTCTTCCCCCCAGTCGCTCTCTCTCTCTCTCTTCCCCCCAGTCGCTCTCTCTCTCTCTCTTCCCCCCAGTCGCTCTCTCTCTCTCTCTTCCCCCCACTCGCTCTCTCTCTCTCTTCCCCCCAGTCGCTCTCTCTCTCTCTCTTCCCCCCAGTCGCTCTCTCTCTCTCTCTTCCCCCCAGTCGCTCTCTCTCTCTTCCCCCAGTCGCTCTCGCTCTCTTCCCCCAGTCGCTCTCGCTCTTCCCCCAGTCGCTCTCTCTCTCTTCCCCCAGTCGCTCTCTCTCTCTTCCCCCAGTCGCTCTCTCTCTTCCCCCAGTCGCTCTCTCTCTCTTCCCCCAGTCGCTCTCTCTCTCTCTCCCCCCCCCCAGTCGCTCTCTCTCTCTCTCTTCCCCCCAGTCGCTCGCTCTCTCTCTTCCCCCCCAGTCGCTCGCTCTCTTCCCCCCAGTTGCTCTCTCTCTCTTCCCCCCAGTCGCGCTCTCTCTCTCTTCCCCCCAGTTGCTCTCTCTCTCTCTTCCCCCCAGTTGCTCTCTCTCTCTCTTCCCCCCAGTCGCGCTCTCTCTCTCTCTTCCCCCAGTCGCTCTCTCTCTCTTCCCCCAGTCGCTCTCTCTCTCTCTTCCCCCAGTCGCTCTCTCTCTCTCTTCCCCCAGTCGCTCTCTCTCTCTCTTCCCCCAGTCGCTCTCTCTCTTCCCCCGGTCGCTCTCTCTCTCTCTTCCCCAGGTCGCTCTCTCTCTCTTCCCCCGGTCGCTCTCTCTCTCTCTTCCCCCGGTCGCGCTCGCTCTCTCTTCCCCCCCCAGTCGCACTCACTCTCTTCCCCCCCAGTCGCTCTCTCTCTTCCCCCCCCAGTCGCTCTCTCTCTTCCCCCCCCAGTCGCTCTCTCTCTTCCCCCCCCAGTCGCTCTCTCGCTCTCTTCCCCCCCAGTCGCTCTCTCTCTCTCTTCCCCCCAGTCACGCTCTCTCTCTTCCCCCCAGTCGCGCTCTCTCTCTTCCCCCCAGTCGCGCGCTCTCTTCCCCCGAGTCGCGCTCTCTCTCTTCCCCCCAGTCGCGCTCTCTCTCTTCCCCCCAGTCGCGCTCTCTCTCTTCCCCCCAGTCGCGCTCTCTCTCTTCCCCCCAGTCGCGCTCTCTCTCTTCCCCCCAGTCGCGCTCTCTCTCTTCCCCCCAGTCGCGCTCTCTCTCTTCCCCCCAGTCGCGCTCTCTCTCTTCCCCCCAGTCGCGCTCTCTCTCTTCCCCCCAGTCGCGCTCTCTCTCTTCCCCCCAGTCGCGCTCTCTCTCTTCCCCCCAGTCGCGCTCTCTCTCTTCCCCCCAGTCGCGCTCTCTCTCTTCCCCCCAGTCGCTCTCTCTCTCTCTTCCCCCCAGTCGCTCTCTCTCTCTCTTCCCCCCAGTCGCTCTCTCTCTCTCTTCCCCCCAGTCGCTCTCTCTCTCTCTTCCCCCCAGTCGCTCTCTCTCTCTTCCCCCCAGTCGCTCTCTCTCTCTTCCCCCCAGTCGCTCTCTCTCTCTCTTCCCCCCAGTCGCTCTCTCTCTCTCTTCCCCCCCAGTCGCTCTCTCTCTCTCTTCCCCCAGTCGCTCTCTCTCTCTTCCCCCAGTCGCTCTCTCTCTTCCCCCGGTCGCTCTCTCTCTTCCCCCAGTCGCTCTCTCTCTTCCCCCAGTCGCTCTCTCTCTTCCCCCCAGTCGCTCTCTCTCTCTCTTCCCCCCAGTCGCTCTCTCTCTCTCTTCCCCCCAGTCGCTCTCTCTCTCTCTTCCCCCCAGTCGCTCTCTCTCTCTTCCCCCCAGTCGCTCTCTCTCTCTTCCCCCCAGTCGCTCTCTCTCTCTCTTCCCCCCAGTCGCTCTCTCTCTCTCTTCCCCCCCAGTCGCTCTCTCTCTCTCTTCCCCCAGTCGCTCTCTCTCTCTTCCCCCGGTCGCTCTCTCTCTTCCCCCGGTCGCTCTCTCTCTTCCCCCAGTCGCTCTCTCTCTTCCCCCAGTCGCTCTCTCTCTTCCCCCAGTCGCTCTCTCTCTTCCCCAGGTCGCTCTCTCTCTCTCTTCCCCCAGTCGCTCTCTCTCTCTCTTCCCCCAGTCGCTCTCTCTCTCTCTTCCCTCAGTCGCTCTCTCTCTCTTCCCCCAGTCGCTCTCTCTCTCTTCCCCCCTAGTCGCTCGCTCTCTCTCTCTCTCTTCCCCCCAGTCGCTCTCTCTCTTCCCCCAGTCGCTCTCTCTCTTCCCCCAGTCGCTCTCTCTCTTCCCCCAGTGGCTCTCTCTCTCTCTTCCCCAGGTCGCTCTCTCTCTCTCTTCCCCAGGTCGCTCTCTCTCTCTCTTCCCCCAGTCGCTCTCTCTCTCTCTTCCCCCAGTCGCTCTCTCTCTCTTCCCCCAGTCGCTCTCTCTCTCTCTTCCCCCAGTCGCTCTCTCTCTCTCTTCCCCCAGTCGCTCGCTCTCTCTCTTCCCCCAGTCGCTCTCTCTCTCTCTTCCCTCAGTCGCTCTCTCTCTCTTCCCCCAGTCGCTCTCTCTCTCTTCCCCCCTAGTCGCTCGCTCTCTCTCTCTCTCTTCCCCCCAGTCGCTCTCTCTCTTCCCCCAGTCGCTCTCTCTCTTCCCCCAGTCGCTCTCTCTCTTCCCCCAGTCGCTCTCTCTCTCTCTTCCCCAGGTCGCTCTCTCTCTCTCTTCCCCAGGTCGCTCTCTCTCTCTCTTCCCCCAGTCGCTCTCTCTCTCTCTTCCCCCAGTCGCTCTCTCTCTCTCTTCCCCCAGTCGCTCTCTCTCTCTCTTCCCCCAGTCGCTCGCTCTCTCTTTCCCCCAGTCGCTCTCTCTCTTCCCCCCAGTCGCTCTCTCTCTCTTTTCCCCCCAGTCGCTCTCTCTCTCTTCCCCCCCAGTCGCTCTCTCTCTCTCTTCCCCCAGTCGCTCTCTCTCTCTCTTCCCCCCAGTCGCTCTCTCTCTCTCTTCCCCCCAGTCGCTCTCTCTCTCTCTTCCCCCCAGTCGCTCTCTCTCTCTCTCTTCCCCCCAGTCGCTCTCTCTCTTCCCCCCCAGTCGCTCTCTCTCTTCCCCCCCCAGTCGCTCTCTCTCTCTCACTCTTCCCCCCCAGTCTCTCTCTCTCTTCCCCCAGTCGCTCTCTCTCTTCCCCCCAGTCGCTCTCTCTCTCTCTTCCCCCCAGTCGCTCTCTCTCTCTCTTCCCCCCAGTGGCTCTCTCTCTTCCCCCCAGTCGCTCTCTCTCTTCCCCCCCAGTCGCTCACTCTCTTCCCCCCCCAGTCGCTCTCTCTCTCACTCTTCCCCCCCAGTCTCTCTCTCTCTTCCCCCCCAGTCAGCCTCTCTCTCTCTTCCCCCCCCAGTCAGCCTCTCTCTCTCTTCCCCCCCCAGTCGCTCTCTCTCTCTCTTCCCCCAGTCGCTCTCTCTCTCTCTTCCCCCCAGTCGCTCTCTCTCTCTCTTCCCCCCAGTCGCTCTCTCTCTCTCTTCCCCCCAGTCGCTCTCTCTCTCTCTTCCCCCCAGTCGCTCTCTCTCTCTTCCCCCCAGTCGCTCTCTCTCTCTCTCTTCCCCCCGTCGCTCTCTCTCTCTCTTCCCCCGTCGCTCTCTCTCTCTTCCCCCCAGTCGCTCTCTCTCTCTCTTCCCCCCAGTCGCTCTCTCTCTCTCTTCCCCCCAGTCGCTCTCTCTCTCTCTTCCCCCCAGTCGCTCTCTCTCTCTCTTCCCCCCAGTCGCTCTCTCTCTCTTCCCCCCAGTCGCTCTCTCTCTCTTCCCCCCCAGTCAGCCTCTCTCTCTCTCTTCCCCCCCCAGTCTCTCTCTCTCCTTCCCACAGAGACAGACAGACAAACTCATATATATAAAATTATTTCTACTTTTTTCACAACAACATGCCCTCAAAAAACCCTCGGCACCGCCGGGCACCCCGAAAAAGACCCATTTAATCTTACTCTCTGTTCCCTGTCTGTTAACCAATTTTTAATCAATGCCAGTATATTACCCCCAATCCCATGTGCTTTAATTTTGCACACTAACCTCTTATGTGGGACTTTATCAAAGGCCTTCTGAAAATCCAAATACACCACATCCACTGGTTCTCCCTTATCTATTCTACCAGTTACATCCTCAAAAAACTCCAGTAGCTTTGTCAAGCACGATTTGCCTTTCATAAATCCATGTTGACTTTGTCTAATCCCGTTGATATTTTAAGTGTCCCGTTATCACATCCTTTATAATGGACTCTAGTATTTTCCCTACCACTGATGTTAGGCTAACCGGTCTGTAGTTCCCCATTTTCTCTCTCCCTCCTTTTTTAAATAGTGGGGCTACATTTGCCACCTTCCAATCTGCAGGAACTGTTCCATAATCTATAGAATTTTGGAAGATGACAACCAATGCATCCACTATTTCCATGGCTACCTCTTTTAGTATTCTGGGATGCAGATTATCAGGCCCTGGGGATTTATCGGCTTTCAAACCGAACTGGTTCACTAATGTTGCAGCAGAGGTTTCCGTAGTCTAGTAGCTATCACGTTCGCCTAACAAGCGAAATATCCACGGTTCGAAACTGGGCAGAATTATTCAAGGGATATGGGGATAGTGTGGGAAGGTGGAGTTGAGGTAGATGATCAGCCATGATCTTACTGAATGGGAGAGCAGGTTTGAAGAGTCAAATGGCCAATCCTGCTCCTATTTCTTATGTTCTTATTTGAGAATCTCTTCCCCAAAGCTTATTTAAATATATTGAAAGTATAAACTCCCAGCTGTCAATACACTAAAATTGAATTGTTGGGAGCAGAGCTCTGTGTAGGCACGTAACCACAGAGCTTCCTGCTAGATTTGACAGTCTGAATCACAGCCAAAAAGCATAAACAAAATACGACCAGCTGTAAAGTATCCATCGATCTGAACACTGTAGCTACAGTGTATTTGCACCCGTAGCCTATTCACTAGAGAGCTAGGATGCTGGCCATACTTATTAGGTCTTGCTTTCTGGCGGTTCAAGAAGGCAGCTCACCACCACCTTCTCGGCAATAAAGGCCTTACCAGTGACACCCACATCCCAGGAACCAATATAAAAAATATTTTTTGTTAGTAATGATAAAATATTAATTGTAGTTCAAATAAATCGGCCGATGCACTATATTTCCACAAGTAATTAGGATTGATAGGGAAAGATGCAATATTCAGTTTCTAACTTTATATCAGTATCTAGTCAATTTAGCTTTTCATTGATCCATCTTTACAACAGAATATTCTTGGTCCAATGTGGTTTTCAGGTGAGCACGTGTGTCACGGCAATCTCACTAAGTGAACTTTCACATAACCTGAAATTTTTTTTTTTTTTTTTTTTTTTTTAAAACTCTCCATTCAACTGGACACAATTTCAGATGAGACTAAGTTCTTACATTTTATTTTTGACTTGGGCGTCTTAAAATAAAATTGAAGAACAATATTTTTCATAAAGTATTCCTGGTAAGAACAAAATAATTGACTTAATTTTCCAAAATGAAAATGTTTTGGTAAGTTTATTATTTTAAACATACTTGCAAATTTCTCAAGGCTTGAGAGAACTAAGTCTTTAAAGAATACATTAACATTTCATCTTGCAATAAGTGCTGCAAATAAGAAAAAATGACCTTCCAGCTGATGGTTAAAAATGGGATGGCGAGGGGGAGTGGGGTGTCATCTTGTATTCAGGACATATTTTCTTCAGTTTCCCCTCCATGCAAAGTATGATGGATCCAGTAAGACCACTATAATAATGCATTTTGCACCCAACCCCAGCCTTCAGCAAATGATTTCAAATCTGAGACAGCCCAGAAGAATAAATACAGAAAGTACAAAAAAAACTTGTATTTGTATAGTGCCTTTCACACCCTCAGATGGCAGCAAAGTTAATTAATTGTTTTTGAGCAACATCATGCATATATAGTGCCTTTAATGGAATAAAGCGTCCCAAGGGGCTTCACAGGAGTATTACGACAGAAATTTGACACCTAGCACATATGGAAAAATTAGGGCAAAGAGGTAGGTTTTAAGAAGCGTCTTAAAGGAGGAAAGAGAGGTAGAGGGGTGGAGAGGTGCAGGCAGGGAAATCCAGAGTTTAGGGCCTAGGCAGCTGAAGGCACGGCCATCAATGGTTGTGCGATTATAATCAGGGATGCTCAAGAGAGCAGAATTAGAGGAGCGCAGATATCTCAGGGGGCTGTGGGGCTGGAGGAGATTACTGAGATAGGGAGGGTCGAAGCCATGGAGGGATTTGAAAACAAGGATGAGAATTTTGAAATCGAGGCAATGCTTAAACGGGAGCCAAGGTAGGCCAGCGAGCACCAGGGTGATGGGCTAACGGGACTTGGTGCGAGTTAGGACACGGGCAGCCGAGTTTTGGATGACTTCAAGTTTATGTTGGGTGGATGTGGGAGGCCAGCCAGGAGTGCATTGGAATAGTCAAGTCTAGAGGGAACAAAGGCATGGATGAGGGTTTCAGCAGCGAATGAGCTGAGGCAGGGGCAGAGACGGGCGATGTTACGGAGGTGGAAATAGGCGGTCTTAGTTATGCCGCGGATATATGTGGTCAGAAGTTCATTTCAGGGTCAAATATGACACCAATGTTGCGAACAGTGTGGTTCAGCCTCAGACAGATGTTAGGGTGAGGGATGGAGTCAATGGCTAGGGAACAGAGTTCATGGCAGGGACCAAAAACGATAGCTTTGGTCTTCCCAATATTTAATTGGAGAAAATTCCTGCTCATCCAGTACTGGATGTCAGACAAGCAGTCTGACAATTTACAGACCGTGGAAGGGTCGAGAGAAGTGGCGGTGAGGCAGAGCTGGGTGTCGTCAGCGTGCATGTGGAAACTGACATTGTGTTTTCGGATGATGTCGCCAAGGGGCAGCATATAGATGAGAAATAGGAGGGGGCTAAAGATAGATCCTTGGGGGACTCCAGGGGTAGCGATGTGGGAGCGGGAAGAAGAGCTTATTGTTTTGTAGGCAAACATAGATGCCGATTTGTGCACAGCAAAGTTCCACAAACAGCAATGAGATAAATTACCAGCCAATCTGCTTTTGGAGGAGTTAATTGAGGGATAAACGTTAGGCAGGACACCAGGGGAACTTCCCTGCCGTTCTTCACCTAGACAGGCAGCAAGGGCTTCGATTTAATGTTTCAGCTGAAATACAGCACCTGCAACAATGCAACTCTCACTCAGTAGTGCACTGAAGTGTCAACCTGAATTGTGCACTCAAGTCCCTGGAGTGGGGCTTGAACACACTAACTACTGACTCGAGGCAAACGTGCTACCACTGAGGTAACCCGACACCAGGAGATTTAAAATGAGTAGCAGATGCCAGGACTAATGTTGAGAGCGAGAGTTGCTATTTAAAATATCACTGCTACAGGAGCAGAGCAACAGCAGATAGGAATGCACTGGTTGAAATGAGAACAGAACAGAATATATATATACTAGCTGGAGTGCCCGGCGGTGCCGAGGCTTTTTCGAGGGCATGTTGTTGTTGGAAGAGAGCGAGCGCGCGACCGGGGGGGAGGGGGGGGGGGAGAGGGAAGGGGGGGGGGGGGGGGGAAGAAGAGGGGGGGGGGGAAAAAGAGGTGGGGGAGAGGGGGAGGGGTGGGGGAGAGGGGGAGGGGTGGGGGAGAGGGGGAGGGGGAGAAAGGGAGTGGGGGAGCCAGCAGACCCTCTCCCGGCGATGGCTCCGCTGAGCTCCGTGCCGCCCCACGCACTGACATGCCGAGCGCAGCGCCTCGGTGAGCCCGAGCCCCGCCCTCCCGAGGCCGGGCCCGAGACGGCCGATTGCGGCTGGCCGGGCCCGGTTGCCTTGGTAACCCTCCTCCCCTCCCGATCTCCGGGACCGGGCCTGAGCGGCTTGAGACGGCCGATTGCGGCTGGCGAGCCCGGTTGCCAGGGTAACCCTCTCCACTCCCCCTCCCCTCCCGAGCCCCCCCCCCACCCCGCCCCCAACCTGCTCGCTTCCCTCTGGCTGCGCTGTGTGTGGAGGTGCGCGAGCGCGAATGAAGCGCGAGGAGCTTGCAGTGAGCCCAGCCAGCCTTTACCAAGATGGCTGGCCGCTGGTTCGCAATCAGGCCCAGCGGGATGGCCGGTGCTTAGCTCGGGCGTGGCTGGGCAACAGACGCCCAGGCTTCAAGGCCTGCCTGGAAAAATGGTGAAAAGGTAGGAAAATTATAGAGGTTAGAAAAAAGATTTACAAATTAATTAACTTTTTTTTTTAAAAAGTGTTTTAAAAGCAACTTTTTTTTTTGGTGGAAATGTAGATTTGAAAAGAAACACGCAGAAAGCGGGAAGAAGAAATGAAAAGTTTGGACGCGCCAGGAACCCGCCCCCGCCACGCAGCGATTGGTCGACCGTTGGGTCGCTCGACCATACGATTGGTCGACCTCGACGTCACTCAATGCTAATGAGCAGATACGGAGCGGAATTTTGATCGTTTTTTGGATACTGCGGGCGCAATTTTTGTCTCACCGAAACGTAAATATGCTTTCAACTGTTCTGGAATCGTAAGCTTTCTTTTGATGTAACACACGTGTAGGTACGCTCTATAACTTGAGTGTGTATAGCCGGACAGACACACCGAAGGACAGACAGACAGATATCAGCCTACTTGAATGTAAAGACACTGGTTACGTTGACCCGTAAGGCCCAAGCGATTTTAACTCCTGAAGGCAATCTGTGTGCTGTGGGTCAGTTGCCCGCCCAAAACCGGTAGGAAACAGCAGCTGGCTGGCAAGCAAAAACGTAATGTCAGGTGGCAGAAGGCAGTCACTGGGGACCTCCTCTGGGTCCCACAAGGAAAGTTAAGAATGAGAAAACTTCTGTATGGATCTCTTCTGGCCCCAACTCCTCTTCCCACTCGGTTCATCCGATAGGAATGCCACAACCGTTTCCCCGCTCAACCCAATAGTTAAAATAGTAGTGCGGCCCCAGTGAGGTCACTGGAGCTTGATCTGCATATTTAAAGGAAGGGTGGGTTTAAACTAGCTTGGCAGGGGGATGGGAACCTGAACATAGATTCAGAAGGGAGGAAAGCAAAGCTGGAAATGGAAGGCAGAAAATTAGTAAGTGACTTTGGAAGGCAGAGGAAACAAAAGCTAGAAAATAGACAAACAGGTTTGGCAGTGCTTAATAATGGTATATACTTCAATACAAGGAGTCTAGTGAATAAGGCAGATGAGCTGAGGGCACAGATAGACACGTGGAAGTATATTATAGCTATTACTGAAACATGGCTGAAAGGAGGGCAGGAATGACAGCTCAACATTCCTGGTTACAGGGTTTTCAGACAAGACAGAGAGGAGGATAAAAAAGGAGGGGGGGGGTCGTAATATTGGTTGAAGAAACAATTACTGCTGTGAGGAGGGGTGATATGTTAGAAGGATCATCAAATGAGGACATATGGGTTTGAACTGAAGAACAAAAAAGAGCAATCACATTACTGGGAGTGTACTATAGACCCCTGCAAATAGTCAGAGGGAGATAGTAGAGCAAATATGTAGGCAAATTTCTGAGAAGTGCAAAAACAATAGGGCAGTAATAGTAGGGGATTGCAACTATCCAAATATTAACCGGGATAGAATCAGTGTAAAAAGTATAGAGAGTGCAGAATTCTTAAAATGCATTCAGAAGAACTTTTTTAGCCAGTAAGTAGCAAGCCCAACAAGAGAGGTGGCGGTTCTGGACTTGGTTTTAGGGAAGGAGGCTAGGCAGGTGGAAGGGGTATCAGTGGGAGAACATTTTGGTGGTTGTGATCATAATTCAGTTAGATTGAGCGTAGTTATGGAAAAGGACAAAGCTAGACCAGGAGTAAAAGTTCTCAATTGGGGAAAGGCCAATTATACTGAGCTGGCGGTGTGATTCAGCAAAAGTGGACTGGAAACAGCTACTTGAAGGTAAATCAGTGTCAGAGCAGTGGGAGGCATTCAAGGAGGAGATAGTGACGGTTAAGAGCAAATATGTTCCGACAAAGAAAAAGGGTGGGACTCCAAAATCTAGAGCCCCCTGGATATCAAGGGGTACACAGGGTAGCATAAGGCAAAAAAGGGAAACTTATGTCAGGTACCGAGAGCTAAATACTGCAGAAAGCCTAGAGGAGTATAGAAAGTGCAGGGGTGAAATTAAAAAGGAAATTCGGAAAGCAAAGAGAAAGCATGAAAAAATATTGGCAAGTAAAATCAAAGAAAACCCAACGATGCTTTATAAATACATAAAGAGCAAGAGTAGGGAAAGAGTAGGGCCTATTAGAGACCAAAAGGTAACCTGTGTGTCAAGGCGGAAGAGCGTGGGTATGATTCTTACTGAATACGTTTATTGGAAAACATTGAGGTAAAAACAACTCAGTACCAGATCGTTTGCTTTTTAAAAAAAAATTGTTTATGGGATGTGGGCGTCTCTGGCAAGGCTAGCATTTATTGCCCATCCCCAATTGCCCTCGAGAAGGTGGCAGTGAGCCGCCTTCTTGAACGGCTGCAGTCCGTGTGGTGAAGGTACTCCTTCCAGAGTGCTGTTAGGGAGGGAGTTCCAGGATTTTGACCCAGCGACGAAGGATCGACGATATACAGGTATAGACTATCCTTTATCCGCACTTCCGAAAACCGAAAACCTCTAAAAACCGAAAGTTTTTTCGTGGAGCGCAAGTCGTGCGCACGACATGACCCGAGTGGTGCCAAACATGACAGGAGTGGTCCGGGAGCTCTGCCTTTCCCTGTGAGCAGGGCAGAGGGTCACAGAGTTCCCTCCTGGGTAGGAGATTGCAGGCCGAGCCAGGCAGCGTGAAGGAGGTACCGGGAGAGTGAACCCAACAATACAGCGGCCCGTCCGATAGTCTTTTCTTCCCCCCCCACCCCCCCCCCCCCCGACCTGATTTGCGGGCCAGCTTAGTGTAGGAGTCAGCCGATATCCGGCTTTCCCACAACTGGCAGCGGCAGTCGAGCATCAGACCCCCGCTAAGTCAAGGAATTCAGATACGGAGCAGGGGGAGCCGGAAACCTCGATCTAACGGCAGAAATCAGCAGCCGTTTTGTTAGGTTTTTTCTTCCCCTAGCCTTTTTTTTTTATATAAAAACAGTCAGGCTGTGGAGTCTCTGTAGCTTAGCAACAGCTTCAGAGACGCTTCCAAGGCAGCGCCCGAGTGTTTACAAGCTGTTGCTAAGTAACAGTGTTTGTTGCCAGATATGGAGATGAAAACCTTCTGAAATCCGAAAAATTCCGAAAACCGCAACACAGCTGGTCCCAAGGTTTTCGGATAAAGGATAGTCTACTTGTACTTCTAAGTCAGGATGGTGTGTGACCTGGAGGGGAACTTGGAGGTGGTGGTGTTCCCATGCGCCTGTTGCCCTTGACCTTCTAGGTGAGAGAGGTCGGGGGTTTGGGAGGTGCTGCCGAAGAAGCCTTGGCGAGCTGCTGCAGTGCATCTTGTAGATGGTACACACTGCAGCCATGGTACGCCAGTGGTGGAGGGAATAAATGTTTAAAGTGGTGGATGGGGTGCCAATTAAACGAGCTGCTTTGTCCTCGATGGTGTCGAGCTTCTTGAGTGCTGTTGGAGCTGCACTCATCCAGGCAAGTGGACAGTATTCCATCACACTCCTGACTTGTGCCTTGTAGATAGTGGAAAGGCTTTGGGAAGTCAGGAGGTGAGATTCTCACCCCCAGAATACCTAGCCTCTGACCTGCTCTTGTTGCCACAGTATTTATGTGGCTGCTCCACATAAATGTTGATGGTGGGGGATTCGGCGATGGTAATGCCGTTGAATGTCAAGGGGCAGTGGTTAGACTCTCGTTTGTTGGAGATGGTCATTGCCTGTGGCGCGAAAGTTGCCTGCCACTTATCAAACCAAGCCTGAACATCGTCCAGGTCTTGTTGCATGCAGAGTTGTCTTAGGAGTTGTGAATGGTGCTGAACACTGTGCAGTCATCAGCGAACAGCCCCATTTCTGACCTTATGTTGGAGGGAAGGTCATTAATGAAGCAGCTGAAGATGGTTGGGCCTAGGACACTGCCCTGAGGAACTCCTGTAGCAATGTCCTGAGGCAGTGATGATTGACCTTCAACCACCACAACCATCTTTCTTCGTGCTAGGTATGACTCCAGCCAGTGGAGAGTTTCCACCCCCCCCCCCCGATTCTCATTGACTTCAGTTTTACTCGGGCTCCTTGATGTCACACTCGGTCAAATGCTGCCTTGATGTCAAGGGTAGTCACTCTCACCTCACCTCTGGAATCCAGCTCCTTTGTCCATGTTTGGACCAAGGCTGTAATGAGGTCAGGAGCCTAGTGGTCTTGCAGAACCCAAACTGGGCATCAGTGAGCAGGTTATTGGTGAGTAAGTGCCGCTTGATAGCACTGTTGATGACACCTTCCATCACTTTGCTAATGATCAAGAGTAGACTGATGGGGCGGTAATTGGCCGGATTGGATTTGTCCTGCTTCTTGTGGACAGGACATACCTGGGCAGTTTTCCACATTGTCAGATAGATGCCAGTGTTGTAGCTGTACTGAACAGCTTAGCTAGAGGTGCGGCTAGTTCTGGAGCACAAGTCTTCAGCACGATAGCCAGGATGTTGTCAGGGCCCATAGCCTTTACTGTATCCAGTGCGCTCAGCCATTTCTTGATATCACGTGGAGTGAATCGAATTGGTTGAAGACTGGCTTCTGTGATGGTGGAGTCCTCAGGAGTAGTCCGATATGGATCAACCACTCAGCACTTCTGGCTGAAATGGTATATATCAATGATTTAGTCTTCAATGTAGGGGGCATGATTAAGAAGTTTTCAGAGGATACAAAAACTGGCCATGTGAATGATAGCGAGGAAGAAAGTTGTAGACTGCAGGAAGATATCAATGGACTGGTCAGGTGGGCAGAAAAGTGGCAAATGGAATTCCTCCACCACACGGACTGCAGCGGTTCAAGGCGGCGGCTCACCACCACTACCTTCTCAAGGACAATTAGGGATGGGCAATAAATGCTGGCCTTGCCAGCGACACCCACATCCCATAAATGAATTTTTTAAAAACTAGAGAATTGAGGTAATGCATTTAGGGAGGGCTGACAAGGAAAGGAAATACACAATACAGTAAACTCTCGTTTAAACGGCACCTAATTATCTGGAATTCTCTAATAACCAGAAAAATTCAGGAGTAGGTTTTTAGACTTCCACCCCAGAAGGAACGGGACAGTAGTGTCCCAAAAATGCTGGGGGAATGACTTACCACGTGTTCCTGCTGTCACTGTGGGTGCTGCAATCTTCCCCGCACAGTATCGGCTGGCCATCCAGCCAAAGAGAAACCTAAAGGTAAGCTTTACTGTATATTTGTGGCTGTATAACCAGGGTTCTCGTACCTTTTGCCATGTAACCATGGCTTCTGCACCTCTGGTTGTGTAACCGGGTCCCCTGTACCTGTGGCTGTGTAACCGGGGCACCAGCACTTGTGGCCGTGTAACCAGGACTCCTGTACCTGTAGCCGTGTAACCGGGGCTCCAGCACATGTGGCCGTGTAACCAAGGCTCCTGCACAAGTGGCCGTGTAACCACGGCTCCTGCACAAGTGGCCGTGTAACCACGGCTCCTGTACCTGTGGCCATGCAACCGGGGATCCTGCACCTGTGGCCGTGTAACCGGGGTTCCTGCACCTGTGGCTGTGTAATGGGGCTCTCGTACCTTAGGCCATTGTCACTCCATGTCCCTTCTTCTGGTCGGAGGTCGGCCGATATATAAATTGCCTTGGTAGGTATACCTCTCCGTTATCCGGAATTTTTAATCAACCTGCACCATCCCGGTCCCGTAGGTGCTGGATACGAAAGAGTTTACTGTAAATGGTAGAATACGGAGAAGTGTAGAGGAACAGAGGGAACTTGGAGTGCATGTCCTCAGATCCCTGAAGGCAGCAAGACAAGTAGATAAGGTGGTTAAGAAGGCATATGGGTACTTTCCTTTGTTGGCCGAGGCATAGAATATAAGAGCAAAAAGGTTATGCTAGAACTGTATAAACACTAGTTAGACCACACAGCTAGAGTATTGTGTACAGTTCTGGTCACATTACAGGAAAGATGCGATTGCATTAGAGGGGGAGAGGGGGCACAGAGGAGATTTATGAGGATGTTGCCATGACTGGAGAATTTTAGCTATGAGGAAAGATTGGATCGGCTGGGGTTGTTTTCTTTGGAACAGAGAAAGCTGAGGGGAGACCCAATTAAGGTGTATAAAATTATGAGGGGCCTAGATAGAGTGGATAGGAAGGACCCATTTCCCTTAGCAGTGAGGTCAATACCCAGGGGGCATAGATTTAAATTGGTAGAAGGATTAGAGGGGAATTGAGGAGAATTTCTTTGACCCAGGGGGTGCTGGGGGTCTGGAACTCTCTGCCTGAAAGGGTGGTAGAGGCAGAAACCCTCATCGCATTTAAAATGTACTTGGAAATGCACTTGAAGTCCTGTAACCTACAGGGCTACGCAACAAGAGCTTGAAAGTGAGATTAGGCTGGATTGCTTTTTCTTTGGCCAGCACAGGCACGATGGGCCGAATGGTCCATAAATTTCTATGATTCTATGACTCCACCGGTTTCCTCCGGATGTCCTTCCCGCCCGTTAATAGCAGATTAAAATGAAAGACTGCATGAAGGAAGCGGATGTTGGAGGGTAACTGTCCTGGTGATTTTAACTATCCAGCCGTCCAGTTTCTGTCAGCTGGGCAAGTTTAAAATCACCACTAAGTTTTTAAATGTTCTGCTTTGGGAAATAAAAGACAGCAAGTCAACAGAAAACAAGAATATTAGGCAACAAATAATATGGAACCAAGTCGGATTCACAGAATTGAAACAAGACAACTACAATATTTTAGCCATGATGAATACATAGCCTAGGATAGACTGCCTAAACACACAATGAACACTCAGAGTGGCATTAGAAGTCTCAGAAAACAGTGCAAGTGGTCAATTAACTCCAGAGAAACAATAGATGGAAAACAGTGGAGTGGAGACTGCAGACTGCATAGCAGTAGTGTACAGCAAATAAATGAGTATTGCATAGTTATCACAAGGCCTCAGTGTCAGCAGTCTTAGACCAAAGCTGCATGAAAGATGATCGAGATGATCCAGCTTCCAACAAAATTTTCAAAAGAACACGGTGGAACAAGAAGCAACGTCTCACGGAGACTGATAAAATATCTTTGAATACGGATTTCTCACTGTAACCAAACAAAGCGTCAACAAAGCACAGCTGATTTCCAGCAGTATAACAACTTGCATTTATATAGCCTCCTTAATGTAGAAAAACTTCCCAAGGCGCGTCACAAAACATGTAATCAGACAAAAACGAAGACACAAAAAGGAATATGCACTACAAAAGGCTATTCAATGCAGATCTCGAATCAGGTCCAATGGGAATCCAATAAAAAATGTTACTGTTAGTAAGGTAACAAATCAGACAACCAATCAGGATGTCCAGCAGACCCATTCTGGAGAGGCCACCTAGTGACAAGAGATTGTTACTACTGTACAATGTTTGATGTAAATGTGATGAAGCCTATTTAGCAAGTTACTTTTGCAACATAAATTTTAGTGCTTACCTGGGGGAAAGACCAATTCGTCAGATTCATTCATTTCTAGCTCCTTTAGAAATACATACCTTGGTGGCTGAATCTTGAATCGCTCAAATACTTCAGGATACAGCAGAGGAAAAACGACCATTTCTTTGAGAGCTTGAATATGCTGGCTAAGCCCTCCCACACTATCAAACCGCACCTAATAAAACCAAGTCCATAAAAATTAAATGAGCAATCATGCAGCCTCACAGGTTTTGATTTGAACTATTACACTGAAAAGTAAACTGCAGTATATGACATTTTTACAGCTCAATAAAAATGGCACAGAAAATAAATTCAGCTGTTGACTGTTATTGGCTACCTAGTATGTGTTAAGAGATTTACCAAATGCAAAACTGGCATTCTTTTAAGATAGAATCATAGAATTGTTACAGCACAGGAGGCCAATCGGCCCATCGAGCCTGTGCCAGTTCTCTGCAAGAGCACTTCAACTAGTCCCAATCCCCCGTCCTTTCCCCGTAGCCCTGCAATTTTTTTTCCTTCACGTACTTATCCAATTCCCTTTTGAAAGTCACAATTGAATCTGCCTCCACCACCTTCTGAGGCAGTGTATTCCAGATCCTAACCACTCGCTGCGTAAAAAAGATTTTCCTTTGGTTCTTCTGCCAATCACCTTAAACCTGTATCCTCTAGTTCTCGACCCCTCCGCCATGGGAACTCTGTCTAGACCCCTCGTGATTTTGAACACCTCTATCAAATCTCCTCTCAACCTTCTCTGCTCTAAGGAGAACAACCCCAGCTTCTCCAGTCTATGCACGTAATTGAAGTCCCTCATCCCTGGAACCATTCTTGTAAATCTTTTCTGCACCCTCTCTGCCTTCACATCCTTCCGAAAAAGTGTGGTGCCCAGAATTGGACACAATACTCCAGTTGAGGCCGAACCAGTGTTTTATAAAAGGTGGTTCATAATTTCCTTGTTTTTGTACTCTATACCCCTATTTATGAAGCCCAGGATCCCGTATGCTTTTTTAAACCACTTTCTCAACCTGTCCTGCCACCTTCAACGATTTGTGCACATGTACCCCCAGGTCTCCCTGTTCATGCACCCCCTTTAGAATTGTACCCTTTACTTTATATTGCCTCTCCTCGTTCTTCCTACCAAAATGTATCGCTTTGCACTTGTCTGCATTAAATTTCATCGGCCACGTGTCCGCCCGTTCCACCAGCCTGTCTATGTCCTCTTGAAGTCTATCACTATCCTCCTCACTGTTCACTATACTACCAAGTTTTGTCATCTGCAAGTTTTGAAATTGTGCCCTGTACACGCAAGTCCAAGATATATATATATATCAATGGTCCTAGGACCGACCGCTGGGGAACATCACTGTGTAGCTTCCTCCAGTCCGAAAAACAACTGTTCACCAGTACTCTGTTTCCTATCACTTCACCAATTTCGTATCCATGCTGCCACTGTCCCTTTTATTCCATGGGCTTCAACTTTGCTGGCAAGTCTATTATGTGGCACTTTATCAAACACCTTTTGAAAGTCTATGTACACCACATCAACCGCATCGCCCTCATCAAAAATCTCAATCATTTAAGTTAAAATTGCATTGTTAATCAAACCAACAGACGATTTACACAAAGAATCAAGGACAAATTATTTACGTAGAAATAGATTGGCTCACCACTACATAACTCTGTTGCAGTGATGGGATACACTAGACAGTGGAAGGACATAGATTCTGCCCACATGATGTAACTGTGATCTCAGTTGGGCACATTAAGGCAGCAAGAAAAAAACCAGAAAGGAATTACACTAAACCTGCTCAAGCACAAAGTGGTCAGTTACACCATATGATATACATAACGCTATGAGCAGCATGTCTTGCTTGGGGGTTTCAAGGAGGCTCACTCTCCCCTTAAAAAAAAAGTTTGATGATGTCTATGTTTCTATGCTGAGACTTTACTATTCACATCTCAACATCTAATTAATTCTGTGCTATTAAGTTACATTTCAATGTCTGTGCAGACATTGGTGATCTCCATTCTTTATCTTTGGCTTCTGACTAGATTTGTAAGAAAGAATGCAAGCCAATTTGCCAATCATGAACTGGAGGGTTCATGAGACAAACCTCAACTTTAGCTCACTGATCTACCACTCCAGTTACAGTTAGAAACCCTTTAGCCACTTTTCATGATCAATTAGACAGTTTAAAGTCCCAGAAAGGTGATGGTCATTATAGTTAGGCAATAGTATCTGTATTGTTGCCAATCTCATCAGTGGGGCAATGCACATCAGCTTGCAGCCCACTTGAAGAATCTTATCAGTAGCAATGGAAGGGGTGAAAATTGATACACAGGATATACTAGAAAGGCTGGGTATGCTAAGAGTGGACAAGCCGCCTGGTCCAGATGGCTTGCATCCCAGATTGCAGAGGGAATTGGGGAGGAGATAGCGGAAGGGCTTGCCATAATTTTCCAATCTTCCCTAGATGCGGGGGAGTTGCCTGATGATTGGAGAGTGGCAAATGTGACACCATTGTTCAAGAGTATAAGAACAATCCTAGTATCTACAGGCCGGTCAGTTTAACATCAGTAGTGGGTAAAGATTTAGAAACAATAATCAAGGAAAAAACTAACGGGCACTTGGAGAGGTTTAAGCTACTTAAAGGAGAACCAACACGGATTTGAAAAAGGCAGATCATGTTTGACTAATCTAATTGAATGTAGGGAATACAATGGAGGTTGTCTACATGGATTTTCGGAATACAGACAGAGAGAGAGACAGAGGGAGAGACACAGCGGGAGAGAGCGAGACAGTGGCCGAGACCGCACCAGAGCTCGCGAGCGAGGGAGAGCGCGCCAGAGAGAGCGAGAAGTGTGAGATTATGCATTTTGGCAGAAGGAGCAGGGAGAGGCAATATTCACTTAATGGCACAGTTTTAAAGAGTGTGCAGGAACAGAGGGACATGGAGTTAATATGCATAGGTCCCTGAAGGTGGCAGGACATACTGAGACAGTGGTTAACAAAACATTGGGATTTGGGGCTTCATAAATAGAGGTATTGAGTACAAAAGTAGAGAAGTTATGCTGAACTTTTATAAAGCGCTGGTTAGGCCACAACTGGAGTATTGCGCCCAGTTCTGGTCTCCACACTTTAGGAAGGATGTGAAGGCCCTTGAGAGGGTGCAGAGGAGATTTACCAGAATGGTTCCGGGGATGGGGGAATCTTAGCTACAAGAACAGGTCGGAGAAGCTGGATTTGTTTTCATTAGAGCAAAGGAGGTTGAGGGATGATTTGATAGTGGTGTACAAGATTATGATGGGTTTGGATAGGTTGTTCCCACTAGTTGTCCAAGAGATACAGGGGGGGTTTAAGGAAGAACTTTTTTATGCAGCAAGTGGTGATAACCTGGAATTCACTGCCGACGGAAGTGGTGGAAGCGGAGACACTCAATGTTTTCAAGGGGAGACTGGATAGGTACTTGAGGGAAATAAACTTGCAGGGCTATGGGGATAGAGCAGGGGAATGGGACTGACTGGATTGCTCTAGAGAGCCAGCACGAACTCGATGGGCCGAATGGCCATCTTCTGTGCCGTTATGACTATGACTACACCAAGAAAGAACACCTTACTAGCAGAGTGCAGCTGTGATCAGTGTGGGCCATTGCTGTTTAGCGTATATAAATAATTTGTTGCGGTGGACAGAAATAAAGCGACTGACACCAAATTTGGGAGGAGGGAAGATTTTAAACAATAAAGAAATGGCAAACCAAATACACAGATCTGGAGAGGTTGGGAAGTAGGGTAATGGGTGACAAATGACATTTAATGTGAATGACTTCAAGGTAATGAGACTAGGGAATAAATAGTGGTAATATAAACTAACTAGTTCTAAGTTATAGGACGCAACACACGAGTGTTCTGGGGTATTGGTGAATAGCTCACTGAAACCCAACAACAGTGTAGAGCAAAAGCAAGGAAAGCGAACTGATTTTGTTAAGTATAGCCAGAGGGATAGGGCACAACAACAACTTACATTATATAGCACCTTTAATATAATAAAACACAATATCACATACAGCGATAATGAATCTGTACAAGCAATGTCAATGCCATTGCCACGACTGGCATACTATGTACAGTTCTGATCACTGTAGCACAGTAATAACATACAGGCACGGAAGGCAGTGCAGAAAAGGGCAGCCAAACTGATACCTAGTTTGATGCATCTGAAGAAACTGGGATTGTTTACCGTGACGAATAGGCTCAAGGGAAATATTATTCCAGATACTTAAAGGAATAGATAAATTGAACCCTGATTAATATGTTGGAAACTGTCACAAACTCCAGAACCAGGGGACACAGACTCAAGCTTAAATTACTACTTTATGTGAAGAGGGTGCTGAATGTGTGGAATGGAATGCCCAGGAAAGTAGTAGAGAGATAGTGTGAAAGAATTAAGGGAAAATGGATGAAAATTTAAAGGATTGGACAACTGTGAGGAGTTAGTTTTTGGGACTGGCCAGGAGTCTTTCCTGGTCTTCTACTTTCCGGTGTTGACCAACCATTTTGGAACCTTCAGGACAATTACATCATCAGGCTATGCTGCAATAAATTGCACAAAATTCTGAACTCACATGAAGCTGATGTTACATTGGAACAAAATATTGTGCAACAATTTTGTATAAGGGCAATTTAAAAAAAAAAGTTACTTACTGATGCGTCTAAGTGCATCGGATCGACATCAGCCAGACTGGCACCAACTTTGACACGTTCCCTAAGGATTTCACTCGTTAAATCTTCTGTTCTAATGTTCATCGGAAGGCACCTGTTTAGTAAATACATTGCTGCACTGGTTACTATTTTTCTGAAAATTTCCAAATTCGACATCGTTTTTTTTTTTTTTTAAAAAGTTCTTTTTTTAAATTTTACTTTACGCTCATAAAGATGAGACATTCTGCTGCTGGGGCATGAACACTGCCATTTTGTGCATCAAATGCCAACATCAAACACTCTAATCAGGTATAGCACAGTTAGATGCAGATTAAAAGCTCTCTATTTTGGCCCAATCTCAGGCGGAATTCCTTTGTCATCAGTGTATCAGTTTTCATTTTGGACACCAGCCATCCTGTGGTCTGTGCGAGTAAGATTGTAATTAGTGCTGAATTAAGAGCAAAGAACCATACCGCTAGGAACTGGATTGAGACTGCCCAACAGATAAGGACAATCCCATCAATTTGACCTAGTTTTAATACTCGGGATCACATGAACCATATCACCCTTACTTTTCTGAAAACTGATGCATTGACTAAACTTTTGCATGCAATAGCACAACAGATTCTTGGTAAACTCAACAACGTGTACACGAACATAACTGCTCAAAAAAAATTAAATACAATAGAGGGGAAAATAGTTATACTATTTTTTTCATTTGCACATTCACAAACTGAACAAATACCTTCCAACAAGTTGTATAATTTATAATCTAATGTAATTCCTATTTAAAATAATTAAGTTGTCTTTCTACTTTGATTAAACAGCATGCACAAGATTATGTCAGTTCTTACATATTATGCAAAAGCAAACAATTGGTCAGATCTTTTAAAATCATACATAAAGATCTCTGCCGATATGTTTCACCTGTTTCTGGCTCTGGCCATGCTTTTGGATTTTCTTCTTTCAAAACGTTCTTCATCAGACGATGAGGTGGTGTCACTGCTGTGAATTGCATGCTTCTTTCTCCTTTTTAAAACAAAAAAGTAGTTAAGTTATCTAGACTTAGAATTGAAAACAGGTTTGTGGGGCAGGATTGATGGACCAGATCGTCTTTTCCTGCCTGTTATTTTCATATGTTCCCTGAAAATGCTCCCACTCATCTATCTATGCAACCAAACACCCCCAAAAAATTTACCGTTATCTATAACCCATTCCTGCTTGCCTCACAAATAAATTTAAATGGCAGTTTCAATTGTTAAATCACTGCAGGAGTTCCTCAGGGCAGTGTCCTAGGCCCAACCATCTTCAGCTGTTTCATCAATGACCTTCCCTCCATCATAAGGTCAGAAGTGGGGGTGTTCGCTGATGATTGCACACTGTTCAGCACCATTCGAGACTCGTCAGATACTGACGCAGTCCGTGTCCATATGCAGCAAGACCTGGACAACATTCAGACTTGGGCTGACAAGTGGCAAGTAACATTCGCACCATACAAGTGCCAGGCAATGACCATCTCCAACAAGCGAGACTCTAACTATCTCCCCTTGACATTCAATGGCATCACCATCGCTGAATCCCCCACTATCAACATCCTGGGGGTTACCATTGATCAGAAACTGAACTGGACCAGCCATATAAATACTGTGGCTACAAGAGCAGGCTAGAGGCTGGGAATTCTGCGGCGAGTGTCTCACCTACTGACTCCCCAAAGCCTTTCCACCATCTACAAGGCACAAGTCAGGAGTGTGATGGAATACTCTCCACTTGCCTGGATGAGTGCAGCTCCAACAACACTCAAGAAGCTCGACACCATTCAGGATAAAGCAGCCCGCTTGATTGACACTCCCTCCACCACCGGCGCACTGTGGCTACAGTGTGTACCATCTACAAGATGTACTGCAGCAACTCGCCATAGCTCCTTCAACAGCACCTTCCAAACCCGCGACCTCTACCACTTAGAAGGACAAGGGCAGCAGGCGCATGGGAACATCACCACCTACAAGTTCCCCTCCAAGCCACACACCATCCTGACTTGGACCTGTATCGCCGTTCCTTCACTGTCGCTGGGCCAAAATCCTGGAACTCTCTTCCTAACAGCATTGTGGGTGTACCTACACCATATGGACTGCAGCGGTTCAAGAAGGCGGCTCACCACCATCTTCTCAAGGGCAATTAGGGATGGGCACTAAATGCAGGCCTAGCCAGCGACGCCCACATCCCATCAATGAATAAAAAAAAAAGTACAATTTGTTTAATATATTTTGAGTGATTTTACCTGATGTGACTCCTCCTTGCAGGAGATCTGAGAGTATCAAATAGCGGGCTTTGTCTTTGTCTCCGATGAACAGGCTCTAAAAACACAAATCAATTCCTACACTTAAAGAACTGTTAGCTTGGGTACACTAGTGCCTTATAACACTGACATCAGGCACACAAATGTTTGAAACAATTTATGAGGTATTATGTAAAATTAATGCAATATTTTGTTTATTGCTGAACTTTTTAACCGCAACTTTATAAAAATGCTATTTTCAGAAGTTTAATTTTCATAATTGCCATTTTAACTAGAAAATGTAATGATTTACTGCATCTTTCACAACTAGAAACAAATATGCTCTAAAAAGCTTGAGAAAGTTACTAAATAATTTTATTAAAATCTAGACTAGTGCATGTTACTGAAGTTAGTGTGTGTCAAAGCAGATATGTAGGATGTTGCAAATAAACAATTATGGAAAAACATTCAGTAGTGTGACAAGGATGAAATGAAACATTATTAAGTCTGTGACCTGATATACCTATCAATTCATCCAATGAAAAGCGACGAGTTAAGAAAGTAACTATAGGTTTTTATTGGCTAAATAACAGAGCCCACCCTCGTGGGTGATCGGATACAAGAAGGAGGAATGCCAGCCAGTCGACTACCTTTATACCTGGGCAGGTAGGTGGAGTCATGGGCGGAGTCAGCAGTGGTCAGCCCAGGTATAACAGCGTGACAAGAGGCGACCTCGTATAGTGATACAACAGTGTGAACAGTGCTAACCATAGAGTAACGATATAACAGTGATAACTATAGTGTAACGATAGTGAACGATAAAAGTGGTTTACCACATGACCATTATAGTATTTCACAGCAAAAACAAACTACTTTGCCACTTTTACCTATTGGAGGGGCTTGGTATCTTTGTACAGCCTTCCGTTGCCTCAGGTTGTATGGTCTATCATTTTCTTCAGCCTCTTCTACTTCATCTCCATCTTCCTCCTCTTCCTGAGATTCTATTAAAACACAAATAATAAAGATCGAAATGCATTTTATTATTGCATCTATCAAATTGGACATGTATTAATCATAGGTAATACCAAGCATTGTTTTTCTTGGAAGTAAAGGCACAGCTAATTATCCCTACTGCTTTAAGTTTTAATAACATACTTTTAATTCTTTGTAACAAATTAATCAAATGAGTAATATTTGCAAGGTACAGATTACTACATCTTATTTCCACTTTACTAAGTGATAGATTGAGAGCATAGTTTGTCATCTTCAAATCTGTTTTGTTCTTTGAATACATTATGTTTGGGGCTGTTTCATGTGGTTGCTAAATACAAAAAAGTGTTTAATTAGAACTAAATATGTAATATTAAACTGTAATGGTGACCATGAAACTACCAGATTGTTGTAAAAACCCATCTGGTTCACTAATGTCCTTCAGGAAAGGAAATCTGCCATTTTTACCTGGTCTGGCCTATATGTGACTCCAGACCCAGAGAGTGGTTGACTTTTAACTGCCCTCTGAAATGACCTAGCAAGCCACTCAGCTGTACAAAACCACTACGGACCACCCAGCATCGAACTAGGCACCGGCTTCGGACACGACAACGGCACACCCAGCCCAGTTGACCCTGCAAAGTCCTCCTCACTAACATCTGGGAACTTGTGCCAAAATTGGGAGAGCTGTCCCACAGACTAGTGAAGCTCGACAGTCATACTCATAGAATCATACCTTTTAGCCAATGTCCCAGACTCCTCCATCACCATCCCTGGGTATGTTCTGTCCCACCGGCAGGACAGACACACCACGGGTGGCGGCACAGTGGTATACAGCCAGAAGGCAGTGGCCCTGGGAGTCCTCAACATTGACTTCGGACTCCATGAAGTCTCATGGCTTCAGGTCAAGCATGGGCAAGGAATTCTCCTGCTGGTTACCCTACCTCAGCTGATGAATCAGTACTCCTCCATGTTGAACACCACTTGGAAGAAGCAGAGGGTAACAAGGGCACAGAATGCACTCTGGGTGGGGGACTTCAACATCCAAGAGTGGCTCGGTAGCACTACTACTGACCGAGTCATGAGGGACATAGATGCCAGACTGGGCCTGCGGCAGGTGGTAAGAGAATCAACACGAAGAAAAAAACTACTTGACCTCTTCATCAATCGGCCTGTCACAGATGCATCTGTCCATAACAGTATTGGTAGCAGTGACCACCGCACAGTCCTTGTGGAGACGAAGTCCTGTCTTCACACTGAGGACACTCTCCATCGTATTGTGTGGCACTACCACCATGCTAAATGGGATAGATTCAGAACAGATCCAACAGCTCAAAACTGGGCATGCATGCAGGCACTGTGGGCCATCAGCAGCAGCAGCATTGTATCCCACCACAATCTGTAACCTCCTGACCCGGCATATCCCTCACTTCACTATTAAGCCAGGGGACCAACCTGGTTCAATGAGGAGTGTAGAAGATCATACCAAGAGCAGCACCAGGAATACCTAAATATGAGGTGCCGACCTGGGAAAGCTGCAACACAGGACTACATGCATGCTAAACAGCAGAAGCAGCATGCTATAGATAGAGCTAAGCAATCCCACAACCAATGGATCAGATCAAAGCGTTGCAGTCCTGTCACATCCAGTTGGAAACAGTGATGGACAATTAAACAAGTAACGGGAGGAGGAGGCTCCATGAATATCCCCATCCTTAATGATGGCAGAGCCCAGCAAGCAAGTGCAAAAGACAAGGCTGAAGCGTTTGCAATCATCTTCAGCCAGAAGTGCAGAGTGGATGATCCATCTCGGCCTCTTCCCGAGGTCCCCACCATCACAGAAGCCAGTCTTCAGCCAACTTGATTCACTCCGCGTGATATCAAGAAACTACTGAGCGAACTGGATACAGCAAAGGTTATGGGCCAGACAACATCCCAGTTGTCGTGCTGAAAACCTGTGCTCCAGAACTAGCCGCGTCTCTAACCAAGCTGTTCCACTACAGCTACAACACTAGCATCTGCCTGACAATGTGGAAAACTGCCCAGGTATGTCCTTTCCACAAAAAGGACAAATCCAATCCGGCCAATTAACACCCAGTCAGTCTACTCTCAATTATCAGTAAAGTGATGGAAGGTGTCATTGACACTGCTATCAAGCGGCACTTACTCACCAATAACCTGCTCATCCAATGCTCAGTTTGGGTTCCGCCAGGACCACTCGGCTCCAGACCACATTACAGCCTTGGTCCATACATGGACAAAGAGCTGAATTCCAGAGATGAGGTGACATCAAGGCAGCATTTGACCGAGTGTAGCATCAAGGAGCCCTCGTAAAATTGAAGTCAATGGGAATCAGGGGGAAAACTCTCCACTGGCTGGAGTCCTACCTAGCACAAAGGAAGATGGTTGTGGTTGTTGGAGGCCAACTATCTCAGCTCCAGGACGTCGCTGCAGGAATTCCTCAGGGCAGTTTCCTCAGCCGCTTCATCAATGACCTTCCCTCTATCCCAAGGTCAGAAGTGGGCATGTTCGCTGATGACTGCACAGTGTTCAGGGCCATTCGCAACTTCTCAGATAATGAAGCAGTCCATGTCCGCATGCAGCAAGACCTGGACGACATTCAGGCTTGGGCTGATAAGTGCCAAGTAACATTCACGCAACACAAGTGGCAGGCAATGACTATCACCAACAAGTGAGAGCCTAACCACCGCCCCTTGACATTCAATGGCATTACCATCACTGAATCCCCTGCCATCAATATCCTGGGGGTCACCACTGACCAGAAACTTAACTAGACCAGCCACATCAATACTGTGGCTATAACAGCAGGTCAGAGGCTGGGAATTCTGCGGCAAATGTCTCACCTCCTGATTCCCCAAAGCCTTTCCACCATCTACAAGGCACAAGTCAGCAGTCTGATGGAATACTCTCCACTTGCCTGGATGAGTGCAGCTCCAACACCACTCAAGAGGCTCGACACCATCCAGGACAAAGCAGCCCGCTTGATTGGCACCCCATCCACCACCTTAAAAATTCACTCCCCACCACCAGCTCACCGTGGCTGCAGTGTGTACCATCTACAAGATGCACTGCCGCAACTCACCAAGGCTTCTTTGACAGCACCTCCAAAATCTGCAACCTCTACCACCTAGAAGGACATGGGCAGCAGGCGCCTGGGAACACCATCACCTCCAAGTCACACACCATCCTGACTTGGGACTATATCGCCGTCCCTTAGTCGCTGGGTCAAAATCCTGGACTCCCTCCCTAACAGCACTGTGGGAGTACGTTTACCGCACAGACTGCAGCGGTTCAAGAAAGCGGCTCATCACCACCTTCTCAATGTGAATTAAGAATGGGCAATAAACGCTGGCCTTGCCAGTGACACCCACATCACTGGAACAAATTTAAAAAAAATGCAACCTCTTCACTAATCAAACAATTCTCATTAGCGGCTAATTTCTATATACAATAAATGGACCCAGTATACAAGAGGTAGTCTGACTAGGGCACTAGGCAATTCAATCAGGACTTCCTGCGACTTGTAATTACTGCTTTGACTATGTAGTTTAGCATTTTATTGACTTGTTTGCGGTTCTGAATTGATTGGACACATTGAACATCAAATCTACTAAGTCTCAGGTCTCTTTCAGCTGCATGCTTGGGTATTTCAATGCACTATACATTGAACATGCAAGTCACTTTATTTTTCCTACCTATGTACAGCACTTTATACTTGCCTGCATTAAATTTCATTTGTCATTGTTCTGTAGTCGCATACTGTGTACAACTCATTCTGTAATTTCTGATCTGCCTCCTCCGACTCCCCCGCCCTTCTAGTTTATCATCTGCAAATTTGACCACAGGGGGAGTGAGTGAGCGAGTGAGGGGGTGTGAGCGAGTGAGGGGAGTGAGCAAGTGAGCTTGGTGACTACTCTTCAACATGTCACCATCACACTGCCAGTACTACTATGTTAATTTTAGTGCCGCTACAACAGTATGATTGCGAGCAGTGATTTATTTTTAGCAATGCAGGAACAGAGGACTGCATTTTTCAGAGATGATTTAAATATATTTATAATGATGCCAAAGTTGGTGAGGGTTAGGACCAAAACCTCTACATAAAATTTGCAGAATTCCACCTAGAAGAGGACAGCAGGCGCATGGGAATACCACCACCTCCAAGTCACACACCACCCTGACTTGGAAGTATATCGTCGCTGGGTTAAAATCCTGGAACTCACTACCCAACAGTACGATGGGAGTACCTTCAACAGACGGACTGCAGAGGTTCAAGGCGGCGGCTTACCACCACCTTAGAGGGCAATTAGGGATGTGCAATAAATGCTGGCCTTGCCAATGACGCCCAGATCCCCTGAATGTATTTATAAAAAAAAAAAACAATTTTTTTTTTTTTTTTTTTTTAAAAACAAATGCACTATTCACAGCACCACTATATGGCAACAAAAACAATGGTACCATATGAACAACTATTGTGCCACAAACAAGTAAATAGAAGCCGATGCAATATATCAGAGCATCTTGCTCCAGAGTTGTCAAATACAGCTTTGAACTCCCACACTCAAAGTCCGGATCTCAGCTGCATCACTGTAGTGAGTGCAGTGGTGGCCGACAAGTTCATTTTTTTCTACTGGGCCCATGGGCAAATCAGTGGATTATGTCCTCCAGCCAGTCTTGCACACCTGAATGGCAACCACAGCAGTTTCTCTTTCACGTTTCTGGTCACAAAAATAAGGGAGAAAGGAGTAATGCTCCTAACAATAAAAATCCTGTTCTTTTTGCTCATCATTGAGGATTAAGACAAAAGATGACAGCTACCAACAAATTAAAAACATGAAGAAAACTTTCGTCAAATAAAAGATATACCATACCTTCACTTCCTTCTTCCTCCTCCTCCTCCTCCTCCTCTTCATCTCCTTCACTAGTTTCTTCAACATGGATAGGCATTCCATACATGTTTCTTCTCAAAGGTTTCCTTTTCCTCTTCACACGGGAATACATATCCATATTTTCCTATGATTAAGTTACACATTTTTTCCAAATTACACAATGTTACACAAGCACACATTTCAGAATTGTTTACAATTAGTTAATATTTTCATTGCATCATTTAAAGAGTACTTCAGACTCCCAATAACCAGGGTCAAAGAAAAATAAATCACTGCCGGAATAGACCGACATTGTTATTAAATCATTTTAACAAACGACGGAAATAAAATGAATTTTTAATCCTGAGTACTGACTAGAACTACCAGCCAAACCTCAAAATAATTAGTGATAAAAGACCACACTCCACTCAGAAGCTGCAGCATGATGGGAAAGTTCCTAACAGACCAATAGGAATTGATTAATTCTAATGTCAAATTTTGAGGCTCCTGATCAGACTTGTGTTGTTAAATGGCTAATTTAAGAAAAGGATGTGTTCAATTAATACTTGGAACTCAAGGTAAACCAACATAACTTGTATTTCTATAGCGCCTTTAATGTAGTAAAACTGTGGAAAATGGAAGTAGTAGTGTCTAAGTAAGAAAACAAAAATAAAATGAAGGAGTCACCATGTGTAAGAGAGAGTGGGTAAATAATGCAGAGGTTCAGTATCAGCCGTGGAATGTTCTGAACAGAGGGCTCATAGGTAACCTCGTCACACACGGGTGAGGTCACTACAGACGCCAGTTAACAAACAATGGGTCAATTGGAGAAAATGGATGAAGTGAGACGTAAACTAATCAAGGAGATGAGACAGATTGTAGAATAGGATAAACTAATCATCAGGGTACAGGAAAAAAGGAACAAATGTGTAACCAAAGAGATGGGACAGATTATAGGATAGTATAAACCAGGAGGGAAAACCCCTGATAGCAGCGAGAACCTAGGAACAACACTCGACAGCAGGGACCTGGGACCAGAAACCCTACGTAGAGATTTGGACAGAGATTGATCACCTCGGACCAAATCGGGTAATATCAATATAAATTGTGAGTCTTATATTTTGGAATTGTACTTTAACAAACGGTGTTTGTTAAGCATTTATTAAAGATAAATCTTTGTACACAAAATCTGTTGCCTGTGTGTTTGTTCAGACCAAGCTTACATTTGAACCCTAAAATGAAAAATTGCAAACCTATTTGTTCCATCCTTCGAACATCTAGCGAATTCAGCGCAACAAAATACTCCTGAGAAGCGCCTTGGAAAGTTAAGACAAGAAATTTGATACCGAGCCACAAGAAGAAATTAGGGCAGGTGACCAAAAAGCTTGGTCAAAGAAGTAGGTTTTAAAGAGCGTCTTAAAGGAGGAAAGAGGGGTGGTGAGGCGGAGAGGTTTAGGCAGGGAATTCCAGAGCTTAGGGCCTAGTCAACAGAAGGCACAGCCACCAATGGTTGAGCGATTATAATCAGGGATGCTCAAGAGGACAGAGTTAGAGGAGTGCAGGTATCTCTGGGGGTTGCGGGGCTGGAGGAGATTACAGAGATAGGGAGGAGCAAGGCCATGGAGGGATTTGAAAACAAGGATGAGAATTTTGAAATCGAGGCGTTGCTTAACCAGAAGCCAATATAGGTCAGCGAGCACAGGGGTGATGGGTGAACAGGACTTGGTGCAAGTTAGGACACGAGCAGCCAAGTTTTGGATCACCTCAAGTTTATGTGGGGCAGAATGTGGGAGGCCAACCAGGAGTGCTTTGGAAGAGTCAAGTCTAGAGGTAACAAAGGTATGGATGAGCTACGGCAAGGGCGGAGACGGGCAACGTTACGGTGGTGGAAATAGGCGGTCTTAGTTGTGCTATGGATATGTGGTCGGAAGCTCATTTCCGGGTCAAATATGACACCAAGGTTGCGAACAGTGTGGTTCAGACTCAGACAGATGTTAGGGAGAGGGACGGAGTCAGTGGCTAAGGAACGGAGTTTGTGGCAAAGACCGAAACAATGGCTTCGGTTTTCACAATATTTAATTTGAGAACATTTCTGCTCATCCAGAACTGGATGTCAGGCAAGCAGTCTAACAATTTAGAGACCATGGAGGAATCGAGAGAAGTGGTGGTGAGGTAGAGCTGGGTGTCGTCAGTGTACATGTGGAAATTCACGCTGTGTTTTAGGATGATATCGCCAAGTGGCAGCATGTAGATGAGAAATAGGAGGGGGCCAAGAATAGATCCTTGGGGGACACGAATAGATCCTTGGGGGACACCAGAGGTAACGATGCGGGAGTGGGAAGAGAAGCCATTGCAGGTGATTCTCTGGCTACGATGAGATAGATAAGAATGGAACCAGGTGAATGCAGTCCCACCCAGCTGGACGACGGTGGAGAAGAATGGAGTGTTCAACCGTGTCAAAGGCTGCAGACAAGTCAAGAAGGACGAGGAGGGATAATTTACCTATGTCACAGTCACAAAGGATGTCATTTGTGACTTTGATGAGAGCCATTTCGGTACTGTGGTAAGGTTGGAAACCTGATTGGAAGGATTCAAACATGGAATTGCAGGAAAGATGGGCATGGATTTGGGAGGCGACAACACATTCAAGGATTTTGGAGAAGAAAAGGAGGTTGGAGATGGGGCGGTAGTTTGCAAGGACGGAGGGCTCAAGGGTTGTTTTTTTGAGGAGAGGGGTGATGATGGCACATTTGAGGGAGACAGTACCCGAGGAGAGAGAACCGTTAACAATGTCAGCTAACATGGGAGCCAGAAAAAGAAGTTGGGTGGTCAGCAGTTTGGTGGGAATAGAGTCAGAGTCAAAGGAGCAGTAAGTGGGTCTCATGGACAAGAAGAGTGTGGCGAGGTCATGAGGGGAGATCGGAGAGAGCTGGAGAAAGATGCAAGTTCAGGGCTAGGGCAGGGGAGAACCTTAGAGGAAGTTTGGCCCGGTGGGCTAGGGGAAGGAAGGGAAGTGGCAGAGGCAGCTGATCGGATGGTGTCAATCTTAGAGACAAAGTAGTCCATGAGCTCCTCACACTTGTTGTCAGAGGTGAGGGCGAAGGAGACAGTGGAGAGGGGTTTAAGAAGACGGTTAGCAGTGGAGAATAGAAGCCTGGGTTTATCTTTGGATTCCAGAATGATTCTGTAATAGTGAGCAATTTTGGCAGACGAGAGCAGGACCTGATAATGCTTTATGAGTTTCAGCCAGATCTGGCAGTGAATGGCTAAACCAGTTGTCCGCCATATCCGTTCAAGTCTGCGTCCCTTGGACTTAAGGGAGCGAAGAGGAGGGCCATACCAGGGGGAATGGCCAGGGTGAGAGAGAGTAATTGTTTTAATAGGGACTAGGGCATCAAAGATGGTGGTGAGGGTGTGGTTCAACAGATCGGTAGCTGCAGAAATGCCATGGTGAATGGAGGGCCAAAGGCTGGACAATTGGAATTTCATAAGTGCAGTTGTAAGAGAGTTGGGCGAGAGTTTTTTCCAGGGACGGACACAGAAGGAACTAGGGTTGGGGGGTGGAAGGGGGATGTGGGTGGAGAGCGATACGAGGAAGTGCTCAGAGATGGTCTTATCGGAGATCGACATGATGGGAGTAGCGAGGCCACAAGATGGCAAGGTCGAGGGGGTGGCCATGAATATGATTTGGGGTTTTTACATGGTGGGAGAGATTAAGGGAGGATAGGAGGCTGGTGAACTCAGAGGAGAGCATGATTAATTGAAATGGAGATTGAAATCACTGAGGATGAGAAGTCGTTCGGTGCAGAGGCTGAGGGGGGAAAGCAGTGAAGATATCTCGGTAATAAAATTTTTATGATACTTGGGTGGGTGGTAGAGAACAAGAATTTTAAATGAGAGGCGAGAGGGGTGGAATAAGGAGAGATGCTCAAAGGAGAAGAAAGTGCCGGAGGAGTAGGGGGACAGGCCAAGGTGTGATTTGGTGAAGAGCCACACCACCACCATGGCAGTCTGAGCGGGGCAAGTGGTGGAGGTATAGCCAGGTGGGGGAGGCTTCATTTAAGGGTAAGGTGTCATTACCCCTCAACCAAGTTTCTGTCAGGCCAAGATGACGATGCAATCATCCACGATAAGCTCATGGATGGCAAGGGCCTTGTTCGCAAGTGAACAGACATTCTGGAGGGAGATGTGGAGAGGGTCGGTGATGGCTGCCCCACTGCCAGCATCCACAGGGTCAGCACTGGGGGGGGGGGGGGGGGGGGGGGGGAGGAAGGATATGAGTTGGATGGGGAGGAGATTGGCAAGATTTTCTCCCAGTGGGCGGGAAGGTCGGCGAGGGAGCAGGATAGGACAGTTGGGGTTGCTGCTCGTAAGGAGGCAGCGACGAGTGCCTCGATGGGCCCTTCATTGGATGCCAAGGGAGGCACAGAGGGAAGCTGCTGGCTTATCTAAGAGGGAGTCAAGCCTGGGATGGCGGCAGGAGGTAGGAAGGTCGAAGAGTAATGAAGGATTGAGGTAGGGATTTGGGAGGGCAGAGTATCCAAGAGAGGAGAGATGAAAGGAGGCATGACAACAGGAGAGCGCGGTCAGGGAGGGATAGAGAGAAAAGGAAAACAGGGGAAAAAGTGGAAGAGTATTGAATGGCTGGAGTCTGGAACAGCAGCCAAAGTTCACATGCGAATGGACACGGGAAAAGCTCAGGTTACATAGGCCTGTTTAAATGTAGTAATTAATGGAATACATATTTCCTGGTAGCAGGTAATATGTTGGAGACAATAGCAAGGAGACCAGGGTCAAAGTCAGAGGTCCCATGGAAGGGCAAAGCCGACGTAAGCAGGATGGGGCCGGCATGGAGCATCAACGAACCGCTGTCCATAGCAGGTGAGTGAAATCCAGAAGCTATCTGAAGGGTAGAGAGTTCGACGATGGAGGTTGTTGCCGTAGGAATGAGAGTCGGTAGCGGTGCAGAAAGATGATGGTGAAATTGACGCAAGTTGGAAGTCACCGTAGATCAAAGCGGCGGGGGGAAAAGTAAAACCGCAAGCCAGCAAAGCTGAAAACCGGTAGAAGTCGTCACCGGGCAGCAAGTGAAGCAGCAGCTGCTAACTAGAAGTCAGCAGAGCTGAAAAACCAGTAGAACCAGTTCCGCAGAGACACAGCCACAGTTTAAAAGGTAAAAATCTTTTAGCAGCAGAGATAAAGACACAGCAGCTAAGTGTTAGTGTAGTCCACAGAATCACAGAATCACAACAGTGCAGATAGAGGCCATTTCGGCCCATCGAGCCTGCACCGACACATATCCCACCCGATCCCCGTAACCCCTACACCAACACATATCCCACCCTATCCCTGTAACCCCACGTATTTAATCCCCCTAACACTAAGGGTCAATTTATCATAGCCAATCAACCTAACCCGCACATCTTTGGACTGTGGGAGGAAACCGGAGCACCCGGAGAAACGTAGTCTAGATGTCCAGAGTAGTTCAAAACAGAAACGTAGTCTAGATGTCTAGAGACGTCCAGGAGATCGGATACCAATTTGACAAAAGAATTCAGCAGCATAGCAGCATAAGACTTGAAGCGACTGAAAAGCAGAGCAGCCCCACAGCCGCCGAGTCAAACCATGTAGTCAGTAGAGCAACCAAGTCCTGTTCGCGAGAAATCTAGTGATGGAAGTCAAGTTTCAGCAGAGTTCAGTGAGAACAAAGGCACGCCGGGAGATGGGCAGTAGACTCTGCAGGGGTAGCTTTAAACTTGTAGTTTGGGCTGAAATGCCTTCACTATCAGAGGCAGGGTATCTTAAGCAATGGGAGAAAGGAGATTGGGGGAAGAAAGGGCAAAATATGGCAACGGCTGACCACGGATACAGTTGAAGAGAAGAGCAGCTCAGAAAGGAGCATTCAGCCCAGGGGCCATCTTGAAACTGATAAATAAAAGTCATTTATTTTTAGTGGCGAGAGGAGCAGCGGCGCTATAAAGAGCGTGAGATCAGCGGCAAGAGGAGTGGCACTATAAAGAGCAGAGCGGAAGAGGAGGCAGCGGACCTGGGCGAGACCAGAGTGAGAGGCAGCAACTCAACAGAGGCAGAATCTGAAAGAGTGACGTCAGAGTAGAAAAAGTGACGTCGGCACAAGGGAAGGAGCCAATTGGAGAGTAGCTGGTGAGTGTTTTTTTTAAGTTTTAAATTTATTTCTGCTAATTTAGCTTAGTCTATTAAATAGAGGCATGGCAGGGCAGCTCAGTCCTGTGGAGTGCACATCCTGTGACACGTAGGAAGTCCTGGACGCTACGCATAGCCTCGACGACCACATGTGCAGGAAGTGTCACCAGCTATGGCAGCTCGAGATCCATGTTTCAGAGCTTGAACGGCAGCTGGAGTCACTGTGGTGCATCCGCGATGCTGAGAGTTACGTGGATAGCACGTTTCTGGAGGTGGTCACCCCGCAGATTAAGAGTATGCAGGCAGAGAAGGAATGGGTGGCCACCAGTCAGAAGGGGACGACCAGGCAGGTAGTGCACAACTCCCCAGAGTGCATCTTGCTCTCCAACCTGTTGAGTACTGGTGGGGGGGCGATGGTTCCTCTGGGGAGTGCAGCCAGAGACAAGCGCACGGCACCACGGGTGGCTCAGCTGCACTGGGGGGGGGGGGAAAGAGACTAGAAGAGCAATAGTGATAGGGGATTCGATAGTTAGGGGAGCAGACAGGCGTTTCTGCGGCCGCAGATGTGACTCCAGGATGGTTTGTTGCCCCCCTGGTGCCAGGGTCAAGGATGTCATTGAGCGACTGCAGGACACTCTGAGGGGAGAGGGTGAGGGGAGAGGGTGAACAGCCAGAGGTCGTTGTCCATATCGATACCAACGACATAGGCAGAAAGAGGGATGAGGTCCTGCAGGCAGAGTTTAGGGAGCTAGGAGAGAGATTAAAAAGCAGCACCTCAAAAGGTAGTAATCTCCAGATTACCCCCGGTGCCACGTGCTAGCGAGTACAGGAATAGGAGGATAGAACAGATGACTGCGTGGCTGGAGAGATGGTGCAGGAGGGAGGACTTTAGATTCCCGAGGCAGTGGGACAGTTTCTGGGGAAGGTGGGGCCTATACAAGCCGGACGGGTTACACCTCAACAGAGCCAGAACCAATATTCTCACGGGGAGGTTTGCTAGTGCTGTTGGGGAGGGTTTAAACTAGCTTGGCAGGGGCTGGGCACCAGCATATTAGTAGAAAATAGGAATAAGGAGCATAAAAGAGTGCGTTGGATAGTACTAGAGAAGAAAGTAGTATTAGAGGCGGAAGTAGTACCATACTAGATAAGAGCAGAGTAAGACTACGAAAAATTCAAAAATGGGTTTAGAATAAATGTGCGTTTACGCACAAAGTGTGGTGAATAAGGTTGGTGAGCTACAAGCACAATTAGCCGTGTGGCAATATGATGTTGTGGCAATAACAGAAACATGGCTTAAAAAGTGAGGACTAGGCACTTAATATTCAAGGGTACAAGGTGCTCACAAAAGATAGGGAAGGAAAAAAGGGAGGTGGAGTGGCAGTGCTGATTAAGGAAGACATTGTAGTGTTGGAAAGGGAGGATGTTCTTGAGGGGACAAGGACAGAATCCATTTGGTTAGAGTTGAGGAGCAAAAAGGGTATGATCATGCTATTGGGGGTATTCTATAGGCCTCCAAATAGTGAGAGGGGGTAGAGGAGCAAACCTGCAGGGAAATCGCAGAGATATGCAAGAGCTATACATTGTTGATATCGGGGACTTTAATTACCCAAATATCGATTGGGATAATGCTAGGGTAAATGGAAAGGGGGGGGGGGGGGGGATTTCTGAAATGTGTTCAGGAGAATTTCCTTGACCAGTATGTTCTTGGCCCAACTAGGAAGGAGGCATTGCATGATCTGGTGCTGGGGATTGAGGTGAGCCCGGTCGACCAAATGTCTATGGGAGAACACTTGGGTACAAGTGATCATCGTATCATATGATTTAGATTAGCATTTGGATGTGCACTTGAAATGCCATAGCATACAAGGCTACGGGCCAAATGCTGGAATATGGGATTAGATTAGACAGGGCTTGATGGCCGGCGCGGACACGATGGGCCGAAGGGCCTCTATCCGTGCTGTATTACTCTATGACTCTAATGGAGAAGAGCAAGGAACAATCTAGAGTAGAACTTCTAAACTGGAATAGGGCTAACTTCAATGGGATGTGAAAGGATCTAGCCAGGGTAAAATGGAACCAAAGACTGACAGGAAAAACTGTAATGGAACAATGGGAGATCTTTAAGGAGGAGATGTTCCAAGTACAGGCTAGGTACATTCCAACAAAAGGGAAGGGTAAGGGAACCAAAGCAAGGGCTCCTTGGATGACGAGGGAGATTGAGAAGATGATGAAACAAAAAAGAGAGGGTGTATGATGCATGTCAGGTGAATTCTTCAAGGGAGAACGAGACCAATTACAGTAAGTTGAGAGGCGAAGTGAAGTTGAAAATAAGATTGGCAGAGAGAATATGAGAGTAGAATGGCGGTTAACATAGAAGGGAACCCAATAATCTTCTACCGGCATGTAAACAGTAAGCGGGTAGTAAGAGGCAGGGTGGGGCCTATTAGCGACAACGAAGGTGTTAAATGCTTAGAGGCGCAGGGCAAGGCTAGAATACTCAATGAGTACTTTGTATCAGTGTTTACTAAGGAGGTGGATGCTGAGAAAATATTGGTAGCAGTGGAAAAGGTAGAAGCAATGAAAGGGGTGAAAATTGATAGACAGGATGTACTAGAAAGGCTGGGTATGCTTAGAGTGGACAGGTCGCCTGGTCCAGATGGCTTGCATCCCAGATTGCTCAGGGAATTGGGGGAGGAGATAGCGGAAGGGCTTGACATAATTTTCCAATCTTCCCTAGATGTGGGGGAGGTGCCTGAGGATTGGAAAGTGACAAATGTAACACCATTGTTCAAGAAAGGGTGCAAGGACAATCCTAGTAACTACAGGCCGGCCAGTTTAACATCCGTGGTGGGTAAAGTTTTAGAAACAATAATCAAGGAAAAAATTAACGGGCACTTGGAGAGGTTTAAGCTAATTAAGTAGAGCCAACATGGATTTATAAAAGGCAGATCCTGTTTGACTAATCTAATTGAATTTTTTGATGAAGTAACAGGGAGGATCGATGAAGGGAATGCAATGGATGTTGTCTACAAGGCTTTTCAGAAGGCGTTTGACAAAGTACCACATAGAAGGCTGGTTAACAAAATTTGAGGCTCATGGATTGCGTGGGTCAGTGGCAGCTTAGATAAGGAATTGGCTTAGGACAGAAAACAGCGAGTTGTGGTAAATGGTTATATTTCAGACTGGAGGATGGTAGACAGTGGTATTCCCCAAGGGTCAGTGCTGGGGCCACTGCTTTTTTTGATATATAAATGACCTGGATATTGGAATACAAAGTAGAATTTCTAAATTTGCCAATGACACCAAACTTGGGGGTGTGGCAAACAGTGAGGATGATACCAACCGACTGCAACAGGACATAGAAAGGCTAGCAGAAGGGGCAGACAAGTGGCAGATGGAATTTAATAGAGAAGTGTGAGGTGATGCATTTTGATAGAAGGAACAGGAGAGGCAATATACACTTAATGGCACAGTTTTAAAGAGTGTGCAGGAACAGAGGAACCTGGGAGTTAATATTCATAGGTCCTTGAGGTGGCAGGACATACTGAGACAGTGGTTAACAAAGCATTGGGATCTTGGGCTTCATAAATAGAGGTATTGAGTACAAAACTAGAGAAGTTATGCTGAACCTTTATAAAGCGCTAGTTAGGCCACAACTGGAGTATTGCATCCAGTTCTGGTCACCACACTTTAGGAAGAATGTGAAGGACCTTGAGAGGGTGCAGAGGAGATTTACCAGAATGGTTCCAGGGATGGGGGATCTTAGCTACAAGGACAGGTTGGAAAAGCTGGATTTGTTTTCATTAGAGCAAAGGAGGTTGAGGAATGATTTGATAGAGGTGTACAAGTTTATGACAGGTTTGGATAGGCTAGACGGGGAAAGGTTGTTCCCACTAGTACAAGGACTGGGGACACAGATTTAAGGTTTTGGCAAGAGATACAGGGGGGATGTGAGGAAAAACTTTTTTTACGCAGCGAGTGGTGAGGACCTGGAATTCGCTGCCGACGAAAGTGGTGGAAGTGGACACACACAATGTTTTCAAGGGGAGACTGGATAGGCACTTGAGGGAAATAAATTTGCAGGGCGACGGGGACAGAGCGGGGGAATGGGACTGACTGGATTGTTCTGCAGAGAGCTGGCACGAACTCGATGGGCCGAATGGCTTCCTTCTGTGCCGTTATGACTATGAGTTACCTGATGAGCGTGCTAATTTTCACTTAATTTAGACTCTTGCTTCATTCACATACTAAGATTAATGACAACTATTTTATTTTTATCTTTCCCATCGTGTTGCAGATTTCGAGCACAAGTGTGACGAAATATCACATCACCACCATATCCAAGTTACTGCTGAGCATTAGCAAGCAGAAAAAGAGGTTTTAATTAAAGTAGAGAACAAATCATCAACAGCTAAATAATCCAGCAATGTTACTTCTACTTAATCTGGAATTGTTAGAATTTTTCAGTCCTTCTGGAAAACAGATGCTCCACAGCCACCTGAAGATCCAAAACAGGAAGCTGGAGGCATTTAGGTGCTTCTCTAAACTGCTATTTCTAAACCTCGTCACGGAAAACAAATGCAAGTCACTGTGAGTAACTGCTGATTACATAGATTGGGGGAGAAGCGGGGGCTGTTTTCTCCGGTAATCAAGGTGACAGTAGAAGTTAGAGAACAGAACATTCCTGCAATTTTAAGTACTGTACAACCTATTTGCAATTTTGAAGTCACTCCCTTTCTCCCCTATAGTACATCAACAACATGCTTTAATATATATGGCAATGCTGACACTTCAGCATGTAGAACTTGATGATTGCAACAGACCTTTTTATCAGATAAATGTACTGACTGTCCAAGACTTGAAAGTGTCATTATGATTACGTTACTATAAATTTTGCACGGTTTTGTCCAGCATTGAGACCATTGTTGAGCTGTGTAAATAGTAAAAACCCCTCGAAGCAAAAGGTACGCCACAGGTATGACAATTCATAGTATCTATCACAAACATTCACTTGCATAATTTAGTTTTTATCTAATACTAATTATATTCAGCTGACAGAGTAAGAGAGTTAATAGTGCAATGCAGAGGTTGGACAGTGTGAATACAGGAAGTCACTACTGAATTGAGAATATTCTAGAAGTCAATATAAGCTTTTAAAATTCAGATATTAAATTTCCAAGTACTTTCTTGATAAACTCAGTGATTTTTTGCAATTATTTTAATGCATTTTAATTAATTGATGGAACAGAAGCAACTTAAGAGCACCAAATTTACCGACAGCACCAGAACAGTTTTTAGTAATCATTTAGTTATGCAATTACAGAACATGATCATGCATTTAAAATGGTATAAACTAAAAAGAAACATTGATTCTGGCTCATCAAATACACCACATGCAGCACTGAGCCATATAAGATGGCTCGGTCCCAGGTTTGACCCCTCAGTGTCAGCAAACCTTTGGACCATGAGTCATCACAGCTGATCCAATTAGGTCAGCGGCCAACATGTACTTTTCAGCAGGGGTCTGGCTATTTATTTTGGATTTTCTTTCTCTTCCCTCTCGAACACACAAGTGCGGAAGTCAATTGCAATCCCTGTGTCCCTGGGTGAAATCAGTTAACTCAGCAAAAACTAGGATCAAACCGCATACATTTCTGGCTCAGTACCACATCAGACTGGACACTTAACCACTCGAGCATCATGAGATCGAAGAAAAATAGACTTTAAATATATTCAGTGACAATGTTGTAACTTGTCATACAACATGTACTGTGATACTCATGTAAGCAGGGCTGGGGTTTGCAATTGTGTTGAAAATGTGTGAAGCAGCAATATTGAAACAACAAGAATGTAGGCATAACTGCAGGCCAGTGGCAATTAGCAGGCAATCAGCTGTAAGCGGTGGCTTGATTAGGTAGTAAATGCTGTGAGCTAGAAGCTGATCAAGCAGTTGTAACTTGCGTGACTCTCAAGGTGTATAAATTAAATTAGGCAGGAGCTGTCCACTATAGGAAGCAGTATAAAACAGAGTGAACCAACTGCAACTAACAAATAGCAGATCAGAATATGGAAGCCATCAGTATTAAATACAGGCTTCAGTCTAGGCTTTTGATCCGATCCACATCAGCAACTGAAACCTTCAACCGTACAAGACAATACAAGCAATTGGAGTAAACTGTTTTAACATTTGAATTCTTTTGGGAAATACTTTCGGGTTAGTCAATCAAAATTGTAGTTTTAAAATTTATACAGAATAGAAATAATGCAGAAATGCTAGAGTGCTTTTTTTGATGCCCGACTATGCATGAAAATGCAGTTACATTCTAAAATAGGATTCGAAAATGCAGTTCTTCGGGATTCATTCATCTGTAGGTATCACCAAACACAACTGCATAAATATCATTCTTTAAAAAAATTCAGATAGAACATGTTCTATATACCTACAAACACTGACCGAGATAGACCTGTCAAAAATATGAATGGGGATCATTGAAAAATGACACTAAAACATTAAATTAAAATATGAGTTAAAATTACATTAAGTATTTTAAACAAAAATTAAATTTTTTGAAAAAATTAAAGCTTTTTATGGGGCTAAAAATAAACTTACCTTTTTTAAAAAGTATTTTTAAATTGTAAATGAGTGAATTTTTTTTAAAACTTTTTTAAACTCTTTTATGCTGGTAAAAGCAGGCCTTACGCCTGCTTTTACCAGGCGTAAGATTTTTAAGTGATTTCAGCGGGCGGAGGTTCTGTAGAAAGCGGAACTCTCCACCCGCAGATGCCTTTCACCAGGGCAGGCGTCCGATCTGTCAAGAGGATTCTCGACAGGTCGGAAATGACGGTTTTCAGTGGAAGCGCTTCGCATGCCTGAAACCGGCATTTCCGATGTCCCTACAGGTGTGTATGGGCCCTTAAATTTAAGTGTCATTTCCTCCACGACAAAGACCTACCAGTTCAGGTCTCCATACTCAGCAGGGAGCTACTGATGTGATGTTAGCCACCAAGTATATCACATTTGAAGTCTCCTCCTATAATGTCCATTTTCTGCCATCAACTGAGCAGCTTCCCCACTGAGTCAAGTTCCAAAATTGTATTTTGCATAGGGAAAGGTTATTAAAAAAACTCCTATCCTACAGAAATTAAGCATTATATGCACGTATGGTGGAGTATTTATAGATGGGAAGTACTCTCCATTCTGCACTTACCATCTGCTTTAAGTATTCAAATACTACAACAATTTTAAATCACATTTGTAGTTTTTTTGTGGCGAGCTACATCTTCAGAATGATCACTCTGCTGATTCAAAAATAACAGATACTCACAAACTCTGTATCTGCCCACATTCGGAGACGCTCCACTTCTCCTGGTCTTCTGTTTTGCCTAATGTTACTTGTGATATTATCCATTTCTTGCAAAACAGCTTCTGCAGTGCTAGATTAATAAAATACAAAAATTAAACAGTAGTTAATGATTTCAAAATGTAATCTTTTCTATTATGATTTTAAAAAATCATAACAGGCCTAGGAGGAGGTCAGGCTGTGTCCGGAGGGCAGGTGCGGAAAGACAGATCCAGATAGTCCCCAGCGCCAAGGCTTGCAAAATGGTGGGTACTGGGTTGAGACTTGGAATCTGCAGGTAGCAAGGTTGGATGTTCGAATAACAAGTTTGATTTTTATTAAAGAAAGAACTTAAATAAACAGAGGAGCCAGGCAGAATGTGCAGGTCAGTTAGGCTTGTGAAAGCCCAAACATCTCTACACAAGTATGCTGTAAATGAAATTGCAAGTTGTGCAGTAATCTTTGTGCATTTTATTCCCAGAAGCATACAAGTTTTGTGGTTATGGTGCTGGACAAGCAATCACACCATGGCAAGTTGTGAAAGTGAATTCAACAATATCTAGTAACTTGTGGGCTGGAACCAGAAAAAATTACCATAGAAATTGCTGGATTGTCATAAAAAATGAACTGGTTCACTGATGTCCTTCAGGGAAGGAAACTACTTGACTTCTACCACTTGACTCCAGTCCCACAGTACATGACTGACTCTTAATGCCCTTTGAAGTGGATGAGCCAGCTACTCAGTTGTCAAAACTATTTCCACGAACCAGTGATTCAGGAAGACGACCCACCACCTTCTCAGGGAAGCCCACATCCCAAGAACTAATCTATTATATATTAAAATCATTGAGTGGGTCTCAACATTCCATTTGAAAATACATTGAAAAGTCTTATGTCAATGATAAGATGCATTATAAATGTGTCAACATTTACTTGCATACCAATAATGCCTATAGATAGCACTGTGATAAGGTTTTCAATGTTAAATATCCATAATATATCAGCCGTTGAAAGAGCTAATATAGTATAGTGAGAGCTAATGGTTACAAAGGGCGAGTCTGAAAGCAGTTGCACTGCATTTTACAATGTTGAATCTGATCATTGATAAATATAAAGTCACCTACTGTCACTGTGGAACAGCTTATTTCTTTGAAGCATCATTCTCTCAACCAGAAGCCATATTGGTATGGGTAAGCCCAATAGTCTGCCCAGCTTTCTCACTCCACTGCCTCACTCCCTCCACATAACATTAAGAAATAGGAGCAGGAGTAGGCCATAAGGCCCCTCGAGCCTGCTCTGCCATTCAATAAGGTCATGGCTGATCTTCAACCTCAACTCCACTTTCCCGCCCTATCTCCATATCCCTCGATTCCCCTAGAGTCCAAAAATGTCTCAGCCTCGAGTATACTCAACGTGTCCAAGTGCACACCTGATGCACTCTCCACTTTCTGTGGGCCTGCTGTACAAGTCACACCATCCACACCTGTGGGCCTTGATGCATTCTTTCCACAGTCCCACCTACTTGTAAACCTAATCGGCAACCTCCTCTGCCATTGGTTAGACCAGTCTCCCCATCAAAAGCCACGATAGCTCCGAAGTAAATTTCAAAAAACAACTTTGGTCCAGTGGCAGCAAACCACAATTCCTTCCCTCCCCACTTAGCCATACTGTAACTTAACACTCCCTGCATCGCGCATTACAAGATTTCACCTGGTCCCTCCTCACAAATAAGCCCATTTACCATACCTGCTCGCAACCCCACTCAAATATTGCACCTTCCCCTACATCGCAACTCCACTCAAATATTGCACCTTCCCCTACATCACAATATTTCGGTCTTTGCCTTTCCTTCCCAATACGAAGTAGCATTGTGTTCACTATTCTTCCAGACCGAATAGAATTCTAGCCCTTGCTTAGCTCCTATTCAATGAGCAGCCATTTTCCCTTTGTGCCCTCCTTATTGCGGAATCCTCCCTTCATGAGCAATTTTATGGCCCCTGCTCACAATCCCACTCATTAACATTGTACCCTGGCCACCCCTTCCCACTGAATAGCATTTCTCCCCTCCATTGATCAGAGAAATAGTCCCTTGCAGACTGCCCACCCTGCCCCATGGAGCATCAAACATCCCCAACCCTATTCTCCTCCCCCACTGTCCTTTTCTTCTTTCCCTTCTCTGTTCCCATTCCCCTTAATCACCCTCCTCGCCCCCTTCCATCCACTTCACTCACCCTCCTTTCTTCTCCCCATTCCCATCCTTCTCCACTCCCTCCTCATCCACCTCCCCTTCCCTCTGCCTCCTCCATCTGGGTGCAGTTATTCCCCTCACCCTCTATTAGTGCTTGGCCTGAATACTGCACTTGACCTTGACTCCCCATGTGCAATGCCACAGGAGACCAATTAGTAGGAATAAAAATTTAAAGCAACAGCTTTCCTCGGAGCCAGGATTTAATTACAGTTATCTCAGAATGTGTGCATGCTGGAACATGATTGAATAGAATTTTTTTTGGTAGCAAGAGAGTGGGGAGAAAGTTGAAATTGTACAGATAGATTTGGCAAACAAAAGTAAAAACAGCAAAAATAATCAACTTGAAAGAAAAACAACAAGGATTTAACCAAAGAAGGAAACTGATACACAAACTTGATAGACAACAAATTAACACAAGAATGTGTTTTAAATAAAAAAGATTCTACATTGTGACATTAAAGATAAATAAATCCAGACTGTTTGCTACTCAGCATCAGCTTAGCTCAGTTAGTTAGTTACATTTTCACCTCAGTCAAAAGGTTGTGGATTCAAGCCTGACTTGACAGAATCTATAGATACTTGAGTGCAGCACAGAGGACGTGCTGTCTTTTGAATGATTATCTGGTCATTTATTCATTTGTCGTGTGTGTACCCTTGCTGCATGCAAATTGACTGCCATGTGTGCTAACATAACAGTGATTGCACTTCAAAATAATCTACTGGCTGCAAAGTGCTTTAGGATGTCCTGAGGACATGAGACACCATATAGATGCAAGTTCTTGCTTTCAAAGAATTGGTTTAATTAATACTAAAGAAGCCACTTAGCATCACTACTAGCAGACATCCTACTGTTAAGAAGATTGCAAACAGGCTACAGCAGGGAAGATTATAGTAGCATAAGATAGTGAATGTATTAAACAGTGGCTATAAATTGTATATTTATGAGTCAACTGAATCAACAGATGAGTGAAAAAGTTGTGTTTTACAATGTTTAATTGGATAAATATAAAGTCAACAACCACAACATATTATATAATGTGACTTTTCAAATCAGGGATTTCTTTGTCCTCAATGTTGAAAATGGAACATTTTACCAATTTGGGCATATAGCGGTATTACGTCCTCTCTGTCCTACCAAAAATGAGTACTTTAAAACCAATTTCAGAAAGTCATCTCTTACTGAATAGTCAGAAATATGGGAAATGGTTCCAGTGACTAACTCTGCCCTTAACATTTTAGTGTCAATTAGTGCTGAATTATGTGCTGTTTTATGCTGTGGACATGTGCCAACCAAGAGTGAGATTACAGCTGCCCAAACTCATTTCACATTGGACTCTTACAGCCAGAAGATACTTGCAAGCATACAAGTCTGGGCTGGAATAGTTCTCAAGTCTCAGCAATGCAAGAGCAAATGTCCATAACTTACTGTAATAAAAGGAAATTATTTGAACCAAAGTCTAGGGTAAAACCAATATTGCTGGCACTCCATTTAATACAGGAGAAAGAACTTTTACACAAAGTTCCCATGAATAGTTCCCAGAAATGAAAACTTGCTGCAGCTCACATGGATCAGCTGTTTAAAATCAATGATTTTATATGTCCACATATGGGATTAAATTAGTAACAGAAACAGCTATCAACACAGATTAATGACTCAGTAGGTTTAGAAGATTTCAACACACTTTTACTCCTCTCCATTTTACCAAAAATTTGAAATCCCCTCAGATACTAATATGAATCTATTGATAAAGCATTGGCCTGATAGAAAGTTGTTGGCGATTTCTGTAGTGCATGAAAGACACTATATTGTGCTAATATATAGTAACCATATATAAAATACATTTAGTTCTGAGGTATTTCATACAAAAATTATTTTAAAGCCAAGTGTGCAGCCAGATGACCTGCTTCCAAACAGGGGGGGTTTAAACTAACTTGGCAGGGGGATGGGATACAGAGGGGAGCTGAAATAGGGGGTGATGTGCTGCCAATTATAGAGAAAAAAACAAGTCAGCTTGGTAGACAGGGCAAATATATAAGGGCAAGGCTGGATGGCATCTATTTTAATGCAAGGAGTCTTGCAAATAAGGTGGATGAACTGAAGGTGTTGATAAACACATGGGAGTATGATATTGTTGCTATCACGGAGACATGGTTGAGGGAGGGGCAAGACTGGCAGCTCAATATTCCGGGGTACAGAATCTTCAGGCGAGACAGAGGGGGAGGTAAAAGAGGAAGGGGTGTCGCAATATTAATTAAGGAGTCAATTACTGCAGTAAGGAGGGATGATATATTAGCAGGTTCCTCTAATGAGGCCATATGGGTGGAGCTTAAAAACAAAAAGGGGGCAAGCACTTTGCTGGGAGTGTACTATAGGCCTCCAAACAGTCAGGGGGAGATAGAGGAACAGATATGTAGGCAAATCTCAGAGAAGTGCAAAAGTAATAGGGTAATAATAGTGGGGGATTTCAACTTCCCCAATATTAACTGGGATAGTCAAAGTGTGAAAGGCTCAGAGGGTGTAGAATTCTTAAAGTGCATCCAGGAGAGCTTTTTGAGCCAGCATGTAGAAAGTCCTACAAGAGAGGGGGCAGTACTGGACCTAATTCTAGGGAATGTGGCCGGCCAAGTGGAAAAAGTGCTAGTAGGTGAGCACTTTGGTGACAGTGACCATAATATGGTGAGATTTAAAGGTGGTCATGGAAAAGGACAGGGATGGGCCGGAAATAAAGGTTCTAAATTGGGGGAAGGCCGATTTTAATAGGATAAGGCAGGATCTGGCCAAAATGGACTGGGATCAGCCATTTGTAGGAAAATCCACATCGGAGCAATGGGAGGCTTTCAGAAGGGAGATTGAGATCATACAATGGCAACATGTTCCCGTAAAGGTCAAGGGTGGTTCCAAAAACCACAAGGAACCTTGGATGTCAGGGGATATACGAGAATGGATTAGGAAAAAAAGGAGGGCTTTTGGCAGATACAAAAGGCTAAAGACGGAGGAAGCCCTAGAGGAGTACAAAAAGTGCAGGGGGATACTTAAAAAAGAAATTAGGAGATCAAGGAGGGGCCATGAAATAACACTGGCGAGCAAAATAAAGGAAAATCCTAAGATGTTTTATAAGTATATTAAGGGTAAGAGGATAACTAGGGAAAAAATAGGGCCCATTAGGGACAAAAGTGGCAATCTGTGTGTGGAGCCAGAAGATGTAGGAGGGGTTCTAAATGAATTTTTTGCATCTGTTTTCACTATGGAGGACGACGATGTAGACATAGAAATAGGGCGGGGGGGACTGTGATATGCTCGAACATATTAACATCGAGAGGGAGGAGGTATTGGCGGTTTTAGCAGGCCTAAAAATGGATAGATCCCCAGGCCCGGATGAAATGTATCCCAGGCTGCTGTGTGAGGCAAAGGGAGAGATTGCGGGGGCTCTAACACATATATTCAGGACCTCTCTGGCCACAGGGGATGTGCCAGAGGACTGGAGAACCGCTAATGTAGTACCATTATTCAAGAAGGGAAGTAGGGAAAAAGCGGGGAACTACAGGCCAGTGAGCCTAACATCAGTGGTAGGAAAATTATTGGAAAAAATTCTGAGGGACAAAATTAGTCTCCACTTGGAGAGACAAGGATTAATCAGGGATAGTCAACATGGCTTTGTCAAGGGAAGATCATGTCTGACTAATTTTATTGAATTTTTTGAGGGGGTGACTAGGTGTGTGGATGAGGGTAACGCAGTGGATGTGGTATACATGGATTTCAGTAAGGCCTTCGATAAAGTCCCGCACAGGAGACTGGTCAAGAAGGTAAGAGCCCATGGAATCCAGGGTGCCTTGGCACATTGGATACAAAACTGGCTTAGTGGCAGAAGGTGATGGTCGAAGGTTGTTTTTGTGACTGGAAGCCTGTGGCCAGTGGGGTGCCACAGGGATCGGTGCTGGGTCCCTTGCTGTTTGTGGTCTACATTAATGACTTGGATATGAATGTAAAAGGTATGATCAGCAAGTTCGCGAATGATACAAAAATTGGTAGGGTGGTAAATAGCGAGGAGGGTAGCCTCAGTCTGCAGGACGATATAGATGTGTTGGTCAGATGGGCGGAACAGTGGCAAATGGAATTTAACCCGGAAAAGTGCGAGGTGATGCACTTTGGGGGGACTAACAAGGCAAGGGAATACACAATGAATGGTAAGACCCTAGGCAAGACGGAGGTGCAGAGGGATCTGGGTGTGCAAGTACACAGATCCCTGAAGGCGGCGGAACAGGTGGATAAGGTGGTAAAAAAGGCATATGGGATACTTATATTCTATGCCTCGGCTAATGAAGGCAAGAGCAAGGAGGTTATGATGGAGCTGTATAAAACACTGGTTAGGCCACAGCTGGAATACTGTGTGCAGTTCTGGTCGCCACACTACAGGAAGGATGTGATCGCTTTGGAGAGGGTGCAGAGGAGATTCACCAGGATGTTACCAGGGCTGGAGCGCTTCAGCTATGAAGAAAGACTGGGCAGATTGGGTTTGTTTTCCTTGGAGCAGAGGAGGCTGAGGGGGGACATGATTGAGGTGTACAAAATTATGAGGGGCATAGATAGGATGGATACTGAGGAGCTTTTTCCCTTAGTAGAAGGGTCAATAACTAGGGGGCATAGATTCAAGGTAAAGGGCGGGGGCGAGAAGTTTAGAGGGGATTTGAGAAAGAACTTTTTCCACCCAGAGGGTGGTTGGAGTCTGGAACTCACTGCCTGAAAGGGTTGTGGAGGCAGGAACCCTCACAACATTGAAGAAGCATTTGGATGAGCACTTGAAATGCCATAACATACAAGGCTACGGACCAAATGCTGGAATATGGGATTAGATTAGACAGGGCTTGATGGCCGGCACGGACACGATGGGCCGAAGGGCCTCTATCCGTGCTGTATAACTCTATGACTCTATCTACCAATGTAGATGGCAGCACGGTGACATAGTGGTTAGCACTGTTGCCTCACAGCGCCAGGGACCCGGGTTCGAATCCGGCCTCGGGCGACTGTCTGTGTGGAGTTTGCACATTCTCCCAGTGTTTGCGTGGGTTTCCTCCGGGTGCTCCGGTTTCCTCCCACAGTCCAAAGATGTGCGGGTTAGGTTGATTGGCTATGATAAATTGACCCTTAGTGTTAGGGGGATTAAATACGTGGGGTTACGGGGATAGGGTGGGATATGTGTCGGTGCAGGCTCGATGGGCCGAAATGGCTTCTATCTGCACTGTGGGGTTTCTGTGATTCTGTGAATGTCACCTTTCAACTGGTTGCAATAAAAAGCCCCTTTGACAGTGGGAACTATTGATGGGAACTTTTTGTAGAAGTTCTTTCTTCTTTATTACAGGCCCTCCAATTTCTGTCGTCTTGATTTATGCATGACACCTTCTTCTGACAACATGGTAAACATTTGAATTATTAAGCAAAGGCTGACTTCTCCCATTTTGGCTGTTTAGTCAAGTGAAACCCATTGCATATAGACAGCCATAAAAAAAAAGGAAAATATATCTTAAATGCTGCTTAATAAAAGAACTACAGCACAACTACTATACCTGTTTACCAGTTGATCAAACAGGAGGCTTTGGTTGAGGGTTTCAAATTTGTTCCTCCTTGCTCGACCACTTCTTCTAACTTCTGAATCACCATTCATGTGAGAATGGTCTCCATCCTCTTGGCTTTCACGTCGACTTCCAGGAGTTCTGAGAACTTTTTAGGATAGCAATGGATTACCAACAATTATCATTTTAATTTCAAAGTTTTAGAAGTAGCTGTAATTAGATATACACAGATCTTCTGTGATGTTGCCCACAGGTAGTCTGGGGTCTGCAGCATTGTTTTACTTAGCTGATAACCTGGTCTGTGTCTCTTTAAAACCATTGCTCAGGTATTCTCGGAGTAAATTGTCTAAGCAAGTCCAGAGGTTAATTACAGGCTAATTATTGTTGAAAGTTTCAATGGATTGGTACCCGTTTGATCTCCCTCCTTGTTATCTCAACAACTTCCCCAGGTTCTCTCAACAGCAGAAAGTAACTGGATTTCTGTCTCTTAAAAAAAAAAGTCACTCAGTTCTTATTTGTTGTAATTTTATACAAAATGTGGCATCTGGAAGGTGATGATGCTCCAAAATGTTCACATAAATAGATCTGCACATAACTACAAAAGTAAACACCATCAGCAGCAGGGGAAGCATGAGGAAAGAAATTTTACACAGTGATCCCAAACACATCATTTCTAACCAGTGGGCTCTGCCGGTTACACCAGGAATACTAATTAACCCCTCGTATGATGGACAGGAGCTTCCACTCTGCAGACATCACATTTACCAGCATTATAACTCCAATGCAGGTATACTTAAACCTTGTGAGAAGCGATCCTTTCTTGGCCAGCTTTTCTTCTTCCTCAAGCAGCCCAGCTTAAACTGGAAACTTACTCCTTCTGAGATAGCTGTATACAACATTTTTGACTCTCGAACTGTAAAATAAGCAACTTACCCAAACTACTGTGACCATTTTTCATTGAGGCACCTGCACGAGTAGTTAACCTGGAAAAGAAATCAAAAACAAAAACTATTATTGTGGTGTGAAAGGAGGATTTCTAGTAAATTTGACAATAGTACTTCCAAGTGTGATATTGAAATAGATTTCAGGTCGTTGCACATCTATTACCTTGAAGTAGTTGTTAATGCTACACACATTCTAATCAATTACCAGCAAGGCATCAAGGCCAATTACATTTTTGGTGACTTTCTTTGAGATACTTTCTAGCAGAAGTCAATCTTAGTATCTCTTCTGCTTCTTTAATGGTCCCAGCAATCATTCATTTTAGTTACGAACAAAGGATAAGACCACCAACATTTCAGTTTCTGAACCAGTTCTGACCTGGTTTACTTTTATGTACATTTCTCCTATACTTGCTAATTAAAAGTAACGCTGTTGTGCATTTAATTCTATAGTGATGAGGGGTAATGAGTATGCAGTTAGTACAGTAACCAAAAAAAAAAATCACACTCAAGTTCCAAGAACAAGCATGAGCATTTTTTTTTAATGTTATGTCAGCATGTAGTGCAAGGACAGTTTGTTTGTGATACTAACATCACAGGAGGCTCAGCTGTAGTTGCTATGGTTATAACTGGCACTCATCAGTGCTGACAGCATGTGCACAGCTGCGTTTCTTTTTAACTGACAGCCGCTTGCGAGCAAGTTAGTGGAGTGGCTGTTTCAGGTTTGTGAAGTACATACTTGAGATAGCAATCATTTATCACTATTACTGGCAATTTAAATAGAATAAAATATTTAAGAAAAATTTATACTGCAGTTTGGATGCTTCCAGAAAGGTTGAAGTATCATGTTTTGGGCAACACATAATAAAAAGGATATAGAAGCCATGAAAAAGGTGAAATGTAGATTCACTAGGAGGAAGCCAGGGATGAAAGAATATAGTTATAATTAAAGATTAATTAATTTTTTTTTTTTTTTTTTAAATAAATACCAGGGCTATATATATACTAGTGGAGGCAAAATATTTAAGGACGTCCGATCTAATTTGCGTGCTCAAAATTATGAAAGCTTAAGGGGGCAAATAGTGAAATGTTATTTCCACTGGTCAATGAATCAGGAACAATGGGCATACATTTAGGATTAGTACTAGAAGCATAAAAGGAAAGGCTGAAGAATTGTTTTTCTAACAAAGGGTTATTTATCACAAATAGTTATTGAAGCCGAGAAGGAATTAAACATTTAAAAGATATGGAGGTGAAAGATACTGAAGGAATTAGAGTGATTAGCTCTGATGGGGGAACTAGCACCAGTACATGCACAATGGACCAAATAGTCGCCTCCTGTGCCGAAATTTCAATTCCAAGTTAAAAGTAGCTTTCTATACACATCTCCAAAGCTATATAATACCAAGAAAATCTTTAAGAAATGTAATGCAACAATATTGCTTTAGTCACTCCATATATTCCTATAACCACTTGGATACAAAAATTGCTGTAAATTCATCTCACCTGGATTGCCTTGTTGAGCCACACCATTCTTCTGCTGGACCACTGTTATGCGGACTGCGTTCGGTTGAAAGATCACTAGAAACTGGATCAGCATTCCTTCGCCTAAGTTTTGCCGGCGGCTCCGTCTGACTATCACTCAAACTTGCTTCATCATTAACAACATCCTGCTGCAAAAAATAATAGTTTTACTTTAAAAAAAATGTTTAGAGAATGACAAACTTTAATGGGGGCGGGGGAAAAAGAAAATGACCAAATTAAAAATAATCTACCCCTATCTATTGAACAAGTATTTTCTTCCTCACAGCCAATATGTTCACATTAGACATCACAGTACAAGAATACTTCTAGTATAAACATGTGGTTCAAGTTAAGATCTTCACATATCTTAACTGACCAATGATTCTAAGTCAGCTCCGTCCATGGGAGTCGTTAAAATTTCCTTTCCAAAAACGTCTCTTCACATTTTGCCAGTAGATGGCAAGTGCAATTCTCGGTGAAGAAACAAAATTATATGGGAGCAAAAAACCGAAATGGGAAATCTGTGTTGAATGGAATAGTCAAGGAGCAAAATGATTATGAAAAATAATTGAAATGATCATCCCATACAAAACAGAAGTTTAAAAAAGGCAATCAAACTACAGGAAACTCTCGATTTACTGGCACCTAAATAACCGGAAATCTGTGTTAACCGGCAAAATTCAGGAGTAGGTTCAGATAAGTTTTACTTCATATTAGTGGCCGTTCCTGGATCTGTGGCTGTGTAATCGGGGTTCCTGCACTTGTTGCTAAGCAACAGGGACGCTTGGTCTGTGGCCGGGGTTCCTGCAGCTGTTGCTAAGCAACAGGGAAGCCTGGATTTGTTGCTGTGTACGGAGCTCTTGTCCCTTTTAACTATACCTCTCTGTAATCCGAACTTTTTGATAAACCGGCGTCCCGTCGGTGCCGGATAAAAAAAAGTTTCCTGTAGTGAGAATACAAATCGCAGAGTTAATATACTGTACATGGTTACATCCCAGATAGAGAACTGTGTGGCAATGTTGGTCACATCATAGGAATAGAATCTTCATTGCTTTCTGTTTCCCTTCTCATGTTTGACCTTCTCTTGCTTTTTCCTCCCCTTCCCCTACTTGCTTAAAACCTGTTACATCTCTAACTTTTTCCAGTTCTGATGAAATGTCATCGACCTGAAATGTTAACTCTGTTTCTCTCGCGTTCGCTCTCCACAGATGCTGCCTGACCGACTGAATATTTCCAGCATTTTCTGCTTTTATTTCAGATTTCCAGCATCCACAGTATTTTGCTTTCGTACAGGAACCATATTACTGCTTGAGTGGGCACAACGTAGGGCAAAAAAATGGAACCAGGTCCTGTGAATTTAAGTTACATGAAAAGATCAGGAAGATGGTTTATCAGTAAAGAGGCTTTGAGATAATTGATAAAAGTTTTCAAATTATGAAGGGGATAAAGTTGATAGAGAAACTCTTCACACCAGTGATGGGCTCAAAAACTAAACATTAAAAACAGGAATGTTAAAAGTAAGAGGACAAGTTAGGCAGAACTGTGCCACAAAAAGGATGAAAGACCTATGAAAATACAAGTCACCAATAAAAGCCATTGAAGTAAATACAGGAAACTGTGTGTTATCCGGAGGCTAACTGTCCGGAATGCTCGAGCCACTGGCAAAAATCAGGTGCCGTTTGTTAGTTTTTTTTTCTTCTTGTTGCTTTTTTCCTCAACAGTCAAGCTCTGCAAGGTCTGCTGAAGCTGTTGCTAAGCTACAGAGACGCTTGGACTGTTTAGAAGCGGTTAGGGTTTGTTGACAGATACGGAGCTCAAAAGCTTCCGTATCTTTCAACATTAGCGCTGGAGTATCCGGCAGTTTTGAGGGAACGGCAACAGCTCGGTGCCGTTGGTGCTGGATAGCACAAAGTTTCCTGTAGTATAAATGAGTTCAAGTACGAACTAGCTGGGATTCAGGAGCAAAAGGAACAGAGCAATATGGTGAGGAAGCAGGAAGGTGGGGTTGAGAGCAATACAAAAGATAAGGCAGGCTTGTTGAGCCAAATGACCTTTCCCAGTTTCTAAATTTTCCTAGTGTACTATCTTAACTTAGCATTGAAAAATGAAGCCTCTAATTTGGAGCAGAGACTTACACCGAGTGATGGATGCAGTTTTCAGTATTGTACCACCCCCTTATTGCAATATGACTTATTTAGAAGTAGACAAGGGGAATTGATCACAAGCCACTTAACAACTGAAGGAATTCATCTAGCCCTCTTCTAAGCTACTAACAACTGGTTCACTACCACAAAGAATAAATCCCCCCTTCCCCACACAACTACTCCAGACCACTTGGAATAAAGAAAGCAGCCTCACAGTCAAACAGGTTCCCCCTTTCTTTTTCCGTAGTCAGTCATTCTTCACACCTACACTTGCTATCCCTGTTCCTCCACCAAGTGTTTGTTATCACTTTGCTGCCCCATTGCCAACTCCCTCCAAAGCAGACTGCAGGGACAGCAATATTTCTGCCTGGAATGCTGCTGCCATCCCAAGCAACGGCACAGGACCATGCACACAGTGACAGGGGATAGCACATCTAAACAAACAATAAAACCACGTAAATGCAAATTATGGGTTCTGGCCAGCTAAAATGGATTTCAACACTTTCAAAACTTCATCAGCTGCTGATTGTTTTAAAAGTCACTGCTCAAATCTATAAAAATTAATTTCTCTTTTATGGGGCTTACCTTTTAAGGTGGCTACTGCCTTTACAACCCATGACTTTAACAACAACAACTTGCATTTATATAGCACCTTTAACATAGTAAAATGTCCCAAGGCACTTCCTGTTCCCATCATGGCTACATTCAATAGAGAGTCCCTATAGTATGCACCTGTATTATTTCAATTAAGCCTGACATTCGTCCAGGCCAACATTTATTCCTCAACCAACACCACCAAAACAGATCATCAGGTCATTGTTCTCCGTGCCGTTTGTAGGATCTTGCTCTGAGCAAATTACCTGCAGGCGCAGTGAACTTCTAGTACGTTCCACTCAAATTGCCCTCGGACAGTACTGGTAGATGAAAATTGGGGATATTCTTTCCAGCTGTGGCTTCAAACCACCAATTCCTTTCTTCTGCCTTGTGGAAGATGCTTTCCTAGTACAATACAACCCTATCTACAAGGCAGGTGTAAAGACGACATTCTGATTTAAAAAGGACTCTAAACTCTGGACTCTCTGTATGATCCAACAGAGTGTGGGGAGTCTCAAATAGAAATTATGAAGTAGCCTTGATTTTTTTTTAAGAAACCAAGATGAATGTCAATCACCAAGGTGGAAAAGAGAAATAAAATTATGTAAATCGGGATGTGGTGATTAGCTGGTACCTAGATTGGGTTTTGAAAGCCTGAATGTAATAGAAGGAATAATAGGCTGAAGGAAACAAGGAGTTTATATCATCCAAAATAATGAATTAGACTGGCAAAGGATACTTTAACATCTCCACCCAAACCATTAATCCCATTTTTTTCCTTTCATATGCTGGCATAGCTGCCCTCCATTTTCTGTATTTAAAGTGGCGATTTCCAGCATTCACAGTCCTGTCTGCTTGGTCATGAGACTAATTCAAATCTGTGTTTCTACCCAAATATACCATGATATAGAGCAATGTTACTCACCAATTCTTTGTTATCAGCCACAATTCCAATCAATGTCATATCAAGGGTTACTCCAAGGAATAATTTGCAATTGCTGCACCACAGAGAAACTAAAGAGGGAAAGTTACAAAATTCCAGAAGAGTCACTATCCGAGAGTTGAGCAGGCTATAAACAGAGGCCCGAAGTCACATGGAGCAGAGTCATACTGAGGGCCATGTGTGAAAAAGTGGGTAGCAATATTGTGAGTACCACTGCTAAAATGTATTAGCTACCAACACTAATGCTCTATTCTGGAAAAGAAGAACACACAAGCTTGCAATTATAAGCAGCCAATTTGCATAAAGCAAGGTCCCACAAACAGCAATGCGATAAATGACTAATTAAACTGTTTTTAAATTATGTTAGTTGAGGGATAAATGTTTGCCAGAACACCAGAGAACTCCCCTGCTTTTTAGTTGGAGGGCAGAACTAAATGTTGTTGGAACAATTTTTTCTCTCCCTGTTGGTTGGGCACAAACTTGAGGCAGAAATGTTTTAACCTGAGCTGAGTTTTAGAATCACATTTGCAGATGTGTTCATTTTGTGTTTGTCCCACAAGTTGTGCCCAAAAATCCACAGGTCCAACAGAGGCGCAGATCAATTACAGCAGGCCCAGGAATTTTGGTGGGACCTAGAAACGCTGAGTTTCCACTCACAATCCAAGTGGCAGTTCCTGAAAGGTTTTTCAAGAGTAGTTGCAGCAATTGTTTGGAGATAAGGAAGATGCTCCTTGGTGTGAATGCATTAGCTGCCTTCATTGAACAGACCTACCATTTTGTTGGTGGAAGTGCCAGAATTTGGAGAGAGCGTGAGTGGGGTAGACGTGACCAGCTTTAACTTAAAACAAATTACACTGTGATTCACAGATTTAAGATTTACCAGTGTACTGCTGTGCTATGTGGTGTGTACAAATATCAGACCCCTGTGCCTGTTCTTGGAAACCATATTTTTGCATACTGCAAACATTAAAAAAATAAAGTATGTAATGATTTTTATTTCCAGTAGAAAATAAATCTCAACAGATTCAAAAGACCAATATAGGGCAGAACTTACTGCGGACAATAATAAATGAAAACTTAATGTGTACATATAACATTCTTCGGTTTTGTTATTTTAACAAGAAGGTATTAACTCATTTATTTTAACTTTACCCTGCAAAGTTATAATACAAAGCCTGCACTTCTGCTTCCATCATTTTTAAAATGTCTCAACCCTTCCAGGAAAAAAATCTCTATTTGATTTGAAAGGCAAAATTATAGTAGGCTCCAAAATGCTGGATAATATAAAATACAAAATGTCAAAAATTAAAACTTTGTGGCAGGGAGATAGATCCCCATAAAAAATAAATCTCCCACCTCCAAAACTTCCTTCAGGACCACTCCTGCAAACTGCACTTTGATCCAATTTAGGATTTTTTTGCTAAGATAAAAGCAATCACATTTTGGAAAAATCTGCAGCTGAAATGATGACTGCCCATCTCCCACGGCAATTTTAATGCCACCTCATGTCTTTACATATCATGAGACCTGTATGCAGGTCATTTTTGACCTGATAGTTTCTCCGGGGCTGTGCCAGCTTTTGTTTGTTTTCTAGGTTGGCATGTATACAACAGCCAAGTACTTAATTACTTATTCCAGACTAGACAATCATGTAATTTGACATTTTCTCACACAAACTAGTTTGGGAAGATACTAGGGAGATCAGAATCTGGTGGGATTGGTGTGAATTCCTGTGTAACACAACGGCTAGAGATTACTACTAGCCTCCAACCAGATACCTTCAGCATAACTATTGTTCCATTAACAGAACCCAGGTTCAAATATCAACACAAAAATTAAAATAAATATAGGATGATCCCCTGGCCCTTTTAACAGTGCAGAATCACTTTATGAAGTAGTTTTATATATCCAGATTTCAGTGTCCCCACTATTAAGCTCACCCTGCTTACATTATAGGAAGTACAAAAAATATGGCTGTCATCAGGCTAAAGCCCTCCCACTGTGCAGTTAGTGAAAGTTTCACCATCAATCCTCAATATGTAGCTGCCCATGACTCAGAGGAAGTTACTGAAGCTTAAAAAAGGCTTGAGGAAAAAAAATGGAATCTTCTCATAAAGGACCTGGGGAAAAAGTTTTAATTTTTCTCCAAAAGATATTCTCTGGTATCTCTTACACAAAAAAGTAGTAGCTCTGTACTGGTAAACTCAAGACTAGCAGCAGTTTTTTTTTTTTTTTTTTACACTGGTGACAACACCAAAACCAGGATTTCAATTTTCTCAATATGCATGTCTCCAAGATATCAGAGCAATTACATCAACATATTTAGTGTGAATTTGACATTGATTGAAGCAGTTGCACCAGTAGATCTGCGCTAGAAAAGTGGTATTAATATAGCTACCTTCATCTGTGCGCAGTGTTGGGAGAATCTACCAAATGTATTGGCTTGTTAAACAGAGTCGCAACGGGAATTTGGCGACAGTGGGAATTTGGTGCAGAGGGGGAGTGAGGTGCTAAATAACTTAAACCAAGGTACAACAGTAAATAACCACACCGGAGGAAAAAGAAAAAGTGATGTCCTAATCACCACACAGAGGGGGGTTGCAGAACCTGAGGAAATTAAGGGAAGTACAGGTAGACTACCCTTTATCCGAACTTCCGAAAACTGAAACCCTCTAAAAACCGAAGGTTTTTTCGTTCAGCGTAAGTCGTGCGCACGACATGACCAGAGTGGCGCACGACTTACGCTGAGCAGGGCAGAGGGTCACAGAGTTCCCTCCTGGGTAGGAGATTGCAGGCCAAGCCGGGCAGTGTGAAGGAGGTATACCGGGAGAGTGAACCCAACAATACAGCGGCCCGTCAGATAGCTGCAGCGGCCTGTCCGATATTCTTTTCTCCACCCCCCCCGACCGACCCCCACCCTTTCGGATAAGGGATAGTGTATCCTTTATCCGCACTTCCGAAAACCGAAATCCTCTGAAAACTGAAAGTGTTTTCGTTCAGCGTAAGTCGTGCGCGCGACCCCAACCCCCACCCCCCCCGCCGAGCCCCACCCCCCGACCCCCTGCCAACCCCCACCCCCGACAAATTTCCCAGTCTTATAAAATACCTTCCGAAATCCGAAATTTTCCGAAAACCGAAACACGGCTGGTCCCGAGGTTTTCGGATAAAGGATAGTCTACCTGTATCTAGATTTCCCTTTGTGTGTTTAATATTTTTTGTGATTAGTGTTAAGCTTGAGTTAGTAAAGATTTAATATTAATGCAAGTGTAAGTCAAAGGAAAATGAGCCACGATTAAATTCTAACTGCATTTAAAGATGCTAATAACTGATAAATAACCAAGTAAGTAGTCACAGTAACTAATTACTAACTTAATTAAAATCAAGCTAAATCCACCTATTTAATAAATCTAGACCTCAAGTGACCAATTAGTTCAAGAAATAAATGACATAACTAAAATGAATGAATGAAGACACGGAAGTGCAAGCAGTGTGTCGGGATGGTAGTATCGGGGAGTTTGTGGACAACGAGACTGTCCCAGACTATCAAATCTGCAGAAATGTCTCTGCTCTAAACATCCGGGCTCGGGGTCGTTGAGCTGGAGTCCGAGGTAGAGAGACTCCAACACACAAGGGAGGAAGAATTATTACTGGATAATTTACTCCAGATTAACACACACCAAAGGAAAGCACAGGTGCAGGAAGGGGAGAATGTGACTGTCAGTCAGCCGGGGAAGGGGAATGTAGGACAGGTAGTGAAGGAGGTCCAGTCACTGCTTCTGTGCAACAAATACAAAGTACTCGAGATGTGAGGATAAGGAGAAAGACTGTGGGACGAACAGCCAGAATACCAACCAAGGCAGGAGCAGGAGCCTGTCCAAGGGGAAGAGGTGCAGAGTAGAAAGGTTGTAGTAGGGGATTCTATAATTGGGGGAATAGGTAGTAATCTTTGCTGTCAGGAGAGTGTGTCCCAGAGGGTGTGTTGCCTACCCAGGGCCAGGATAAAGGACAGCTAGAAATGGCTGGAAAATAATCTGGAAAGGGAATGGGAGGAACCTGTTGCTGTGCTCCATGTCAGAACCAATGACATAGGAAAAATTGGGGAAGAGGGAAGAGGTCCTGCTAAGGGAGTATCAGGAGTTAGGAGCTAAATTGAAAAGTAGGTCCTCACAACATGCAAATTGGCATAGGGACAAACAGATTAGGGAAGTCAATACATAACTAAAGGAGTGGTGGGAGAAGGATGGGTTCCATTTCATGGGACACTGGCACCAGTAGTACTGGGAAAGGAACGAGCTGTACCATTGGGACAGGCTGCACTTGAACCAGGCTGGGACCAAAGGTCCTAGAGGAAAGGATAACTAGGGCTGTGAATAAGACTTTAAACTAATAACACCTTGCAGGGGGGGGGGGGGGGGGGGGGGGGAGGGGGAGGGAGGGAGCGAGCTGCTAGAAATTACAGAAACTTAATAAAAATAATCTGGAAGAGAGTAAAGGACGAACTAAAGGAAAGAATAAGGATAACACAAATGGCCAGAGATCAGATAAAGTCATAGAACATAAAGGTAAACTAACTACTTTAAACAAAGAGAGAGGAATAATAAATAAAAACAATTTAAACTGTTGGTACAGCAATGCACGCAGTACTCAAAACAAAATGGATGAACTTGAGGCAATAATTTGTAGAGAGGATCCAGATATAGTAGGGATGATTGAAACATGGCTACTTAAACCAGATTGGCAAATAAATATTGCTGGATAGAACATTTAGGAAGGAAAGGAGAGAAGAAGGGGCGGTGGAGTAGCTGTACTAGTTAAAGATAAGATAATGGCAGTAGGAAAAATGTAACTAGCAGCAAGATAGATGCAGAATCCATATGCATTGAGTTAAAAGATAAGAAATCAATCACCCTAATATGGGTATACTGTAGACCACCCAATAGTGGAAGGGAATCGAGGAAGAAACATGTAGGCAAATCTACAAGGTGAGTGGCAGGTATAGAATAAGAGATTTCGACTACCCCCAAATAAACTGGCAGGAAGAAGTAGTGAAAGGAGAAAAATAAATCAAGTTTTTACAGTGTATACAGGACTCCTATCTCACTCAGTACATACAAAGTGTAACAAGAATCATTACTGGATTTTGTAATGGGTAATGATCCAGAACAGATACAAGAGTAGGAGAGCATCTTAGTAGTAGTGATCACAACATAGTAAGATTCAAGATTAGGATCGAGAGTGACATAAGTGGGGCAAAGACTAAGCTAATAGATTGGAAGTGCAAATGAGGGTGAAACTAAAAAAGGTAATTTGGGAGAAAATCTTGAAAACAAGAGACAGAAAAACAGTGGTAAATCTTTAAACGGGTAATTCACTAAAAGCCAAAAACAAGCAAGCTAATTATGGGGCACCATGGATGAATAAAGAACTAAAGGGAAATCAATCTAAATAAAAAGAAATACAAGTAGTACTATAGAAAATATAGGGACAGAGTGATCTCCTGGAAGAATTTCGATCGCCTAGATGGGTCGGAGAGGAATTTCCCAGATTTTTTTCTCCCAAATTGGCCATTGGGTCTTTATCTGGTTTTTCGCCTCTCCCGGGAGATCACATGGGTTCGGGTGGATGCAGAGTGATAGAAGATTTGAGGTTAGGATCAGATCAGCCATGATCTTATTGAATGGCGGAGCAGGCTCGAGGGGCCGATTGGCCGACTCTTGCTCCTATTTCTTATGTTCTTATACTAAAGGAGATGAGGACAAAAGGGTATTTGAAGAACTTTGGGGAGAAGTTAAAAAAAAACATTAAGAAGACAAAGAAATTACAAAATCAAGGAATATAAAAAGAAATTAAAGTGTTCTACAGATATAAATAACACGGCCACTAAAGGATGAGCAAAATAAACTCTCAGGTGATAATGTCAATGATAAGGAAATGGGGGACATGTTGAATAATGACTTTGCATCAGTATTTACAGTAGCAGAAGAGAATAGCATGCCGTAAATTGCAAGGAAACTAATATTGAATCAGGGACTCAACAAAATTAACAAAAGAAAAATAATAATGAAGAAAATAATGGCACTAAAGAGCGACAAATCCCCAGGACCTGATGGTTCCCATCCTAGGGTTTTAAAGGAAGTAGGTGCGCACATAGCAGATGCTCTAACTATAATCTTCCAAAGTTCTCGCGATTCAGGAACCGTTCCTTTAAATTGGAAAATTGCACGTCACTCCGCTATTTAAGAATGGTGAGGGGGAATCCAGGGAATTATAGACCAGTTAGCCCAACATTTGTTGTCAGGAAATTACGAGTGTCTATAATTAAGGATAGGGTGACTGAACACCTTGAAAATTTTCAGCTGATGAGAGAGAGCCAGCATGGATTTGTAGAAGGCAGGTCATGCCTGACAACCCTGATTGAATTTTTTGAAGAGGTGACTAAAGGGCAGTGTTCTAGGCCCAACCATCTTCAGCTGCTTCATCAATGACCTTCCCTCAATCATAAGGTCAGAAGTGGGGATGTTTGCTGATGATTGCAGAGTTCAGTTCCATTCGCAACTCCTCAGTTAATGAGGCAGTCTATGCCCGCATGCAGCAAGACCTGAATGGCATTCGGGCTTGGGCTGATAAGTGGCAAGTAACACACGCGCCACACAAGTGCCAGGCAATGACTATCTCCAACAAGAGAGCGTCTAACCACTGCCCATTGACATTCAACAGCATTACCATCGCCGAATCCCCCACCATCAACATCCTGGGGGTCACCATTGACCAGAAACTTAACTGGACCAGCCACATAAATATTGTGGCAACAAGAGCAGAGCAAAAGTCAGGAGTGTGATGGAATACTTTCCACTTGCCTAAATGAGTGCAGCTCCAACAACAGTCAAGAAGCTCGACAAAGCAGCCTGCTTGATTGGCACCCCATCCATCACCTTAAACATTCACTCCCTCCACCATCGGCACACCATGGCTGCAGTGTGTACCATCTACAAGATGCACTGCAGCAACTCGTCAAGGCTTCTTCGACAGCACCTCCAAAACCTGTAACCTCTATCACCCAGAAGGACAAGGGCAGCAGGTGGATGGGAACACCATCACCTCCAAGTTCCCCTCCAAGTGACACACCATCCTGACTTGGAAATATATCGCCGTGTCAAAATCCTGGAACTCCCTCCCTAACAGCACTGAGTAACTTCACCACATGGACTGCAGCGGTTCAAGAAGGCAGCTCACCACCATCTTCTCAATGGCAATTAGGAATGGCCAATAAATGCTGGCCTTGCCAGCAACGCCCACATCCCAGGAATGAATTTTAAAAAAGTAGTGGACAGGGGATTGTCTATGGATGTTATTTATATGGACTTCCATAAGGCATTTGTTAAAGTCCCTCATAAGAGACTGTTAACTAAGGTTGAAGCCCATGGAATTAAAGACAAATTACTGACCAGGTTAGGAAATTGGCTGAGCGGCAGGAGACAAAGCGTAGGGATAATGGACATGTACTTGGCAAGATCTGGTGTCCCTCAGGGATCTGTGTTGGGGCCTCAACTATTCACCATATTTATTAACGACTTAGATGATGGGATAGAAAGTCACATATTCAAATTTGCCGATGACACAAAGATAGGTGGCATTGTAGGCAGTGTAGATAAAAGCATAAAATTACAAAGGGATATCGACAGATTAAGTGAATGGGTAAAACTGTGGCAAATGGATTTCAATGTAGGCAAATATGAGGTCATCCACTTTGGACCTAAAAAGGATAGATCAGGTTACTTTCTAAATGGTGAAAAGCCACAAACAGTGGAGGTCCAAAGAGACTTGGGGGTCCAGGTACATAGAAAAGAAAGACTTGCATTCATCATTAGAATATCATGAATAGATACAGAAAATAATCAAAAAGGTTAATGGAATGCTGGCCTTTATATCCAAGAGGACCTGAATACAAGGGAGTAGAAGTCATGCAGCAGCTATACAAAGCCCTGGTTAGACCACACCTGGAGTACTGTGAGCAGTTCTGGGCACCACACCCTAGGAAGGATATATTGGCCTTGGAGGGAATGCAGCGAAAGTTTACCAGAATGATACCCGGACCCCAGGGTTAAATTACGAGGAGAGATTACACAAATTAGGATTGTATTCCCTAGAATTTAGATGGTCATGGGGTGATTTGATCAAAATTTTCAAGATATTAAGGGGAACTGATAGAGATAAACTATTTCTGCTGGTTGGGGGGGTCTAAACTAGGGGGCATAATCTAAAAATTAAGAGCCAGACCTTTCAGGAGTGAAATTAGGAAACACTTCTACATACAAAGGGTGGTTGAAGTTTGGAACTCTTCCGCAAACAGCAAGTGATGCTAGATCAATTGTTAATTTTAAATCTGAGGGTATTAAAGGATATGGGCCAAAGGCAGGTATATGGAGTTAGGTCGCAGATCAGCCATGATCTCATTGAATGGCAGAACAGGCTCGAGGGGCTCAATGGCTTACTCCTGTTCCTATGTCAGAGAAATGGCAGAAGTATTGAATAACTACTTCACCTCCATTTTTAATTAAGGTAATAAAATAGACATGTCACTAGAGGATGAGCTTAAAAAGATTAAAGACAGCTGGGATAGAAAGACAGAAAATAATTGATAAACTAGCAAAACTAAGGCTAAAACCGCAAGTCTGGATGGTATGCACCCACGCATACTCAAGAAGACTAGTGAGGAGATAGCAGAGATAGACATAGAACAAAACCTGGGAACTATCAGTCAGCTGAACATCAGTGATAGGAAAGATACTGGAATCTATACTAAAAGTGATAGACGAGTATCTAGAGAAAATAAAAGTATCTAAAAAATAAAATAAAAAACATAGTCAGCATGGATTCCAAAAGACTATGTCATACTTAACTAACCTGATAGAATTCTTTGAAGAAGTAATGGAAAGCGAGTAGATGAGGGTAATGCAGTAGATGTCATGTACTTGGATTTTCAAAAGGCCTTTGATAAGATACCATGCAGTAGGCTCATGACAAAGGTTTGGGCATGTGGAGTCAGGGGACAAATAGCTGAATGGATAGCAAAGTGACTAAAAAATAAAAAGCAGAGAGTAGGGGCATAGGGTAGTTATGCAGAGTGGAGGAAGATAGAAAGTGGTATTCCACAAGAATCAGTGCTGGGACCACGGTTACTCATAATTTATATTCATGATTTAGACTTAGGAACATGTAACTCAGTATCAAAATGTGTAGATAATACCAAACTGCGTGGGTATAGCTAACACTGAGGAAGAATGCAACATAATACAAGACATTAGAAAACTTGCAGGCTGGGCAGTGAAGTGCCAAATGAACTTTAACATAGATAAATGTGAGGTGATGCACTTTGGTAGGAAAAATAGAAATATCACCTACAGGTCAGCAAAGCAATTAAAAATGCTAGCAAAGCACTGGGATTTTTTCTAGGGGTATAGAATTCAAAAGTAGTGAAGTTATTTTAAACTTGTATAGGACACTGGTCAGGTCATGCTGTACTTTGCAGAGTTCTGGTCTCCATACTATAAAAAAGGACATAGAAGCACTAGAGAAAATACAAAAACGACTTCCAAGGATGGTACCAGAACTAAGATTACAGCTATCGGGAAAGATTGAACAGGTTGGGGCTTTTTTCTTTAGAAAAAAGATAAGATTTGGAGGTGACCTGATAGAGGTCTTTTAAATTATGAATGAGTTGGGCAGGGTCGATATGGAGAGAATGTTTCCACTTCTGGGAGAATCCAAAGCTAGGGGCCATAAATACAAGATAGTTACTAATAAATCCAATAGGGAAAGAGATATTTATTTACTCAGAGTGGTTACAATATGGAACTCGCTACCACAGAAAGTGGTTGAGGCAAATAGTTTAGATGCTTTCAAAAGGAAATTAGACATGAGAAAAAAGGAAATTGAAAGACATGTGGACAGGCCGAGATGAGGTAGATAGAATGGGAGGAGACTAGCGTAGAGTATAAACACCAGCAGACTAGTTGGGCCGAATGGACTGTTTCTGTGTTGTATATTCGATGTAATTGTATGTAATGCATTTGACAGCATCAATTAATACACATAAAAAGGACAGAAACACTATGCAGTTCAACAAAACTAACTTCTAATCCAACTTGAAATACACAAGCCATATTCATAAATCTAACATTTTAAAAGAACCAACAGCATCCAGAAAAGCTCAGCTATTATCACACTGTCTCCAAAAAATTGGTTGGATGAACAAAACTGAAGTCATATAGTTATTCAACCATAAGAAAAGTATCAGTGTTACAACAGACCCTAAAGGCTTTACAGGAGAAAGGACACTGCATATGTTCATGGATGCATATTCCGTAAGTTTTACAAAGAAGTTCTATGTTCACTTTCAGAGTTCAAAGGAGGCCAACATTTCTCTACCCTCCTCTTTCCCCCCCCCCCGGTGTCACTTCAAGCCAACAACTGCAAGTTCATAACTAAACAATAAAAGGAACTTCCAAATATATAGCACCATATCTCTCAAATGTCTTAAAGCACATCTCATGCAATGAATTACTTTGAAATGCATCACTGATGTTATATAGGAAAATACACCAATTATTTTGCTCGTAACAATGTCTCACAAAAACAATTGAGACGAATAATCAATTAAACTCGTGCCAGGGTAAAAGAAGCTCAAGTACCAGTTTGGCTCAGAAACGTAAAGCAGAACAAGTAACTGTGTTTGACAAAAATCAGTAGGATCGCACTTCCTACTGACAGAACCATCCATGTGTCTAGGTGTTGAGTATACTAGAAAAGAAACCAGTGGGTAGTCAAGGGAAAATCCCAAGTGTATAAAATGTGAAGAAAGTTTCTACCACCAAGCCGCCGCCCTCCACCCCTCCCCCCCCAAAAAAAACAATTTTCTCTCCTACAATGTTCTGCAATACAGGTGAGCAGGCACAATGACCTTCTGTAACTTTACCCAAGTGAGCACTCTTCATGTGTAAGCCTGGTTAGTAAACATTGGCAGGCTTTTAAGAGAGATTCAGTACTGCCAAGCCTGATTCAATCTTTACCAACATCCATACACGAGTAGTTTTACCAGGGGCAACTGGATTAACAATGAATACTGAGAACCAACTGCAGTGCACTCACTGCCATCTAATTTCACCACAGACCAGGAATTGAAGCTAGAACCTCACATGGGTCAGTAGCATGATTCAGTATCCAAGTAATGGACCACTCATTTTATATTTTGCAGTCCACAACAGTATTTTGAATAACATTTCCATTTCCCATCTGGGATCATTTATCAAGAAATATCACTAGAATAAAGTCAATAAAATAGCAGTTTCAATATGGGCAAAAACTGTCATATTGCACTCAAGTATCCATAATCCAACAGTGCACACAATTTGAAATAAGCCAGTTATCTAACCCAACAATTAAATCAGAATTAGATTTGGGTGTATGCTTATATTCTGTCACTTTTTCCAATCAAAAATGACATCCTTTGTGACTGTGAAAGGTAAACTATCCCTCCTCGTCCTTCGACTTGTCTGCAGCCTTTGACACAGTTGACCACTCCATCCTTCTCCAATGCCTCTTCACCATCGCCCAGCTTGGTGGGACTGCATTCGCCTGGTTCCATTCTATCTATCTAATCGTAGCCAGAAATTCACCTGCAACGGCTTCTCTTCCCGCTCCCACATCATTACCTCTGGTGTCCCCCAAGGATCTATCCTTGGCCGTCTCCTTATTTCTCATCTACCTGCTGCCCCTTGGTGACATCATCCGAAAACACAATGTCAGTTTCCACATGTACACCGACGACACCCAGCTCTACCTCACTACCACTTCTCTCGATTCTTCCACGGTCTCTAAAAATGGTCACACTGCTCGTCTGACATCCAGTTCTGGATGAGCAGAAATTTTCTCCAATTATATATTGGGAAGACCAAAGCCATTTTCGGTCCCCGCCACAAACTCTGTTCCCTAGCCACTGACTCAGTTCAGTTCAGTTCAGTTCAAATGCTTTATTGGCATGAAAGTTTACAGAGAACCATATTGCCAAAGCTTACATAGCAAAAAGGTACAGTTTTCCAACATTCTGTAGGTGTCAATCGATTTGACATTTGTTGGGTATATACAATATTACTTTTAAACAATATTAATTTTAAACAGTCTTTCTACTTCATTTGGTACGTTCAATATTAATTTTAAACAGTCTTACTTTTAAACAGTCCTCAGGTTGTGACATGTTGTTACATATTTAGCCCCAAGGTATGGTCTGTCCATCTCTCTCCCTAAACATCTGTCTGAGGCGGAACCACACTGTTCGCAACCTTGGTGTCACATTTGATCCTGAAATAAGCTACCGACCGCCTATTTCCAGCTCTATAACATCGCCTGTCTCCGCCCTTGCCTCAGCTCATCCATGCCTTGGTTACCTCTAGACTTGACTATTCCAATGCACTACTGGCTGGCCTCCCACATTCTATCTACGTAAACTTGAGGTAATCCAAAACTCGGCTGCCCGTGTCCTAACTCGCACCAAGTCCCGTTCACCCATCACCCCTGTGCTCGCTGACCTACATTGGCTCCTGGTTAAGCAACACCTCGATTTCAAAGTTCTCATCCTTGTTTTCAAATCCCTCCATGGCCTCGCCCCTCCCCATCTCAGTAATCTCCTTCAGCCCCACAACGCTCCGCCCCCCCCAACCCCCGAGATACCTGCGCTCCTCTAAATTCTGCCCTCTTGTGCATCTCTGATTATAATCGCTCAACCATTGATGGCCGTGCCTTCTGTTGCCTAGGCCCTAAGCTCTGAAATTCCTTGCCTAAACCTCGCTACCTCTCTTTCTTCCTTTAAGACGCTCCTTAAAACCTACCTCTTTGATCAAGCTTTTGGTCACCTGCCCTAATTTCTCCTTGTGGGGCTCGGTATCAAATTTTTGTCTTATAACACTCCTGTGCAGCGCCTTGGGATATTTTACTACTTTAGAAGGTGTTATATAAATACAAGTTGATGTTGTAATATGAAAAATTGTGTATTATCTGAAATTGAGGACTATAGCACTAATGAGCATGAAGATCAATTCAGCTGTATGGAAAATTGTACCTTTTCTCTTCTACACTGTTTTTGCAATGTTTTTTTTTTTATAAAAGTACCCTGAAGGCACTTTTTACATTCTAAAACACAAGAAAACCTGCAAAATTTGAGGGAAGGAGTGAAAGATGCGAACACAAAGAACAAAAGGGAAGGTTTATAAAAATTTTGCAGGTTTTCATGTAACATACTGTGGTTCATCCTATCTCCTCTGTGTGCAATGTATATTTATACTATACAAACTAGTGAATCACCCACGTCCTTGCTCACAGTTATTTATGTCTTTTAACTTTGTTTTAACAGGACAAAATAGGAAGACTCAAACCATCAGTGGTGGGAGGACTGAATTGCAGATGATACACTGTTATTTATTTAAATAGATGCAAATGTTACCATACTTAAGGCATTGCTAATGTAACAAAAACATTACTAATCGTAACAAGAGGACATCGAATAGCAAACAGGAGTCCAAAAGAATTTTATATATAAACAAACATAGTGAATAATAAGTCAATAGATATTGGGTTTTTTTAAGGATAGGAGTGATATCTAATGGCATTGGGGTGAATTAGTTAATAAAGGCAAGTACTGGGAATGGAACTGATAGAAATTCAAGTTGGGGAGATTTATTAAATGAATAGATGTAGGCATTGCCATTTATTTATTTTAAGATTGGTGGCACCAGCTGTTTGTTTATTTCCAAGCCAGATAGCCGGGAGAAAACAGAAGAGTGTAAAAATTACGTGGAAAGATAAAAGTTAGGAATAATTAAGTTAACAAAATCTTAATTTCTGGATCAAAATTGGAAAGCATGTCAAACAGCTTCTTCCAGTAGAGATAGCACAAGTGTAATAGTGCTGCCAATGGTGAAAGTAGTGAAAGATAATTACATACAAGTAATGGTGAATTTCACAGGTGTGACAAATTAAAATTAATGTAATTGAGCATTACTTTAGGTGTAATTTTAGGCTTTACTAAGTGTCAACAGTTTTGCAAAGTGTGACAATCCTGACATGGGAAGTGCTATACAGCAAAAGCATGAAACTTAAATTTAATAATACTAGCAGGTTTCCCACTGCTCACAGCAAATGAAGTTTGCTAAGCACAGGAATGTTAAGTCAGTGTTCCTGGAAATACTACCTGGCATAACAGCATTAGAGGCAGCCGTGGGACCTGTGAGCACTGGGAAGGCAGTACTGGACATGGTTCTTGCAATATTTGTGGGGCCCAGGTTCTCCAGGAACAATGGTGCAGGTCCCGGGATATGGAATCTCTGGGAGGGGGATTCTGGGAACTCAGGGCACTGGGGAGGAAAGTCTCAGGGCCTCGGTGCAACAGGGTGGGTTTAGCATCAGTGAGCACTGGGAATGTGGTCAATGAATTGTGAGCACCTAGAGGAAACCTGGTATCTGGGAATGAGGGCAAATTTGGGCAAGGTGGTCCAGATGTATAGTAGGACTGAGGAGAGGATTAGGCATCTGGAATCTGGCAGTATTGAGGGAGCAGGGTGTAACAGCCTTGATGGGGAGATGGGTCCAGGAGAATGGTACTCAAACTGCCCTATTGGCCCTGCTCTTTCCCTATGGCCCCCTCCACCACCCACCCTAATGAGTTGCCACATCTGCAGCCCCTCTTGCAATCTCAGGTATGGGCCTGTCTTTTATGTTCCTGACTTAAAGCACTTGTGTAAATTTCTGCTTCTTAAAATCACTGGGACCAAAATCGTGGGCTGGGGACATACAACTCTTCATATGTGCCACGAGCAAAGAAACGGAAAATTTAGTGCACTATTATGAAGTCTGTCAACTTACAGTATCTTTAATAAACTTAAGGTTCCACAAACAAAAACTGCCTCACAATGCAGAAAATATCATTGTTTCTGCAATTTCCAAGTTTTTAAAATGCAAAAAAAATTCTCTAAATCTCAAAAATAGTTTAAGTGAAAATTAAATATATGCAACCAAAAGGAGGTGACTGACTTTAAAAAATCCATTCTGGATAAAATGTTCTTTTTCTTTTCTAACCAACAAATGAACAACCGTAACATGAATTGGCGCTCATGGGTTGCTGGTCTGAGATCATTCCTGCCCGCCACCCTATCTCCCTTTTGTAATTTTCCTGCCCTGCCACCCCCACCTACCCCACCCTCCCCTTTTCCCTAGCTCTGCACTTGCTTAAAAGCTATCCATCTCAAACATCTTCCAGTTCTGCTGAAAGGTCATTGACATGAAATGTTAACTTTGTTTCTCTCTCCCAACAGATGCTGCCTGACCTGCTGAGCCTTTCCAGCATTTTCTGTTTTTATTTACGCTAAATACTGCCTATCTATATATAGATATAGCATTTAGATAATAAAAGAGAAGCCAAGTTTAATTGGAAGCTTGCCAAAGTGAATATTTACACTTGGTATTACAAAAAACATTTTTTGACTTGAGTAACAGATTTATTTACAAACACAAGAACCTTTTGCCCTTGATGAAATTATTCTGGAACATCAAGTGCCAATTGCATTATTACAACATAATGGCCCAGTAATTCCGGGCACAATGCGTGAGTAAGGACGGGGTACTCACGCGTGTGCCCGGAGGAATTGCCGGTTTTCAGCATGCACAGCACATGCGCTGAAAACCGGCATTTCCAGTCCTCTGATCCAAGGGGTTAAGAGGCTGAACACGTGCACGGTATCGGGCAGCGCGTGCGACTTGGATTTCCTCTTTTTTTTTTATAAAGAGAGTTGCGCGTGTGTAAAGGCCTCCGGTATTTACGCATTGAAAAACCACACGTAAGTACTTAGTTTTACAGGTAAGTGGTCTATTATACAATTGAGAATTTTTTTTTCCCACAGGTTTGTTATTTTTAAAGAACTTACAGTAAGGTAAGTTTAGTTTTAGCCCCGATTTTTTATATAATTTTTTTTTTCAAATTTTAAAATTGTTTAAAATAGTTTTTCCAGAGTTCTTTATGATTCATTTAGGTAGTGCAATGTTTTTTTTAAATTTTCTTTCAGGTTTAAGTAGTGTTTTGGGGCCAGGAGTTTTCATGAGTTTGACAGCTCTTACTGTCAAACTGATGAATGAACTTTTGCAACCTCCCATTGGTTGCCCTGTGCTCACGTGATCCCAGCCGGCTCATCGCACTAAGTACGCCACTGGGTCACGCATGCACAGCGCGGCAGGACCTCAAGCGGGCCAGTGAGAGGAAATGCAATGTGGGCCACAATTAAAATGTCAGCGCGCCGAGTAAGTGAACATCGGGGGCTTGCACGCGCGGCAAGCTCCCGATCCTAATTTCAGGGCCAATACACGCATGCCAACTGCATTAAGATTTACACAGCAAGCACACATGAATTCCAAACTGTTTTTTTAAGGTTGCAACTTATTTAGCAAAAGGAAAGAAACTTGCAGTATCTTTATTTAAGGTGTAGTCAGTCAGCAATCCAAATACACCCCTCGCTGAAATTAAATGCACACATGCAGGTGCAGAGCACTGCTTCTCAAGCAGTTATACTTATGCAAATGTAGGCAACATTGTCCATTTTCTCCGAATGCTAAAGGTATTGGACTGGCACAAAAATAGAGTGTGTCTAAATCCTTAGAAATCTGTGAAGCTTCTTGGTTTTAAAATTGGAGTTTGGACAAAAGCTTTCTTTGCCAATTATATATTACTTAAACTTATAAGTAATTTAAACCATCAAGGGGGTAAAGCAGACTTAGCTTTCTACAAACATTATTAAGAACAACATTCTATGCAAGTCATGAAACTGAGCTTAACAGCTGTAATTAATCACTTGGAAATAATTCTAATAAATGTCATCGTACAGAAGAACTCACTAGTCACTGATGCAATAAGCTATAAACTATGTTGAGTCACAGCAACAAGTGATGTTAATAACTTTTAGGATGAGCACATAGCTGGTTATGCAACTTGCCAGAGCCCGATTCCATCGGTCAGTCATACAATCCTATTAAACAAATCTCCGTTATTACACCCAACTATAACGCTAAATATTACCACAGATTTCCTACTTTTTAAACCACCCATTTACTCGAGATTCCTTACTGACTGTCAATTGCTTGTTAGAGAAGAGTCGTAGGAGCAATTTACCTTTAGGTTATGACAAGCAGGTATTGCAAGAAAAGGCGGTCCAACATGTACTGGTGCTCTAATGCCAGAAAAATATTGAACAGTCAGCATCAAAAATATTTCCACAGCAAAACAAACAAAGTCAGTTTGTCAGTTCAAACCCACTTAGTTTGAGTCAAAACAAAATGCAATTATAAATGTGAAAAAAAAATCCAAGTTACCTGACTACTAATAAAACTATGAAAAGCATTTGAAAGTAGACAACGGCATATTGTATAAAATGTAAACTAAAAGGACGGTTTGCAAATTTACTTTTTTTTTTAATGTGAAAAGCACAATAACATTAATACTAATGAATGATAATTTGGTGTAGCAAGGCAACGAACAGCATCCGCCGTTAGTTAGACTTGCCGTGTCCATTTAATCATGATGATAGTTTGCACCGCAAGTTTCTGAAAGTGCGAGCCAATAATGTGGCAGCGAGGGAAACTTGGCATATGGGACCCGAGTGAACAGGGCAAGCAACTGCGTATCTCAACCAATCAGATTGACTGATTGTGAAATTAATAGTGCACAGACTGAAAAGGAAGTGTAAATCAGAGTGTGTGAAGTCAATATAATATCAAAATACTGTGGATGCTGAAGTCGATGCCCAATCAGGTACAGAAAAGAGAGAGGGAAAGAAAGATTGATTATGAGAGAAAAAGAGACAAAGGAAAAGCTTTAAAAAAATTACATTTTACAATTAAAACCTGAAGGACTGAGACTCCACACTTGTAATAGTTAATTTTCAGTGCCAGAGAGGTTGTTTTGCAGTAATTATCACTTACCACATTGTTAAAAGGGTGCTTAAACTAAAATGGGCAAAACTTAACTTTGTGGCGAGTTTAGTTCGTATATTTTAAGTATGTAGTCAATACTTGTACTAAATTGTTTGAGGTTTTTTAACATGTCAAGGTTCTCACCATGGTATTTGTTTTCCAATCAGATTTGATGTCTGATGAGAGGAAGTCATGCAAGATTGTTTAAAACCAAAATGTCTGCTATTAAGATCACGGGGCATAATTTTTTCCTTGATTATTGTATACAGTTATGCTGTAAATTAACAGGCACTTGCAGAGGGTTAAGCTAATCAAGGAGAGCCAACACAGATTTGTAAAAGGCAGATACTGTTTGACTAATCTATTTGAATTTTTTGATGAAGTAACAGGGAGCATTGATGAAGGGAATGCAATGGATGTTGTCTACATGGATTTTAGGAAGGCGTTTGACAAAGTACCACATAGAAGCCCGGTTAACAAAATTGAGGCTCATGGAATAGGTGGGGCAGTGGCAGCTTGGATAAGGAATTGGCTTACCGACAGAAAACAGCGAGTTGTGGTAAATGGCTCTTTTTCAGACTGGAGGATGGTAGACAGTGGTGTTACCCAAGGGTCAGTGCTGGAGCCACTGCTATTTTTGAAATGACCTAGATATTAGAATACAAAATAGAATTTCTAAATTTGTCAATGACAGCAAACTTGGGGGTGTGGCAAACAGTGAGGATGATACCAATCGACTGCAACAGGACATAGAAAGGCTAGCAAAATGGGCAGACAAGTGGCAGCTGGAATTTAATACAGAGAAGTGGGAGGTGATGCATTTTGGCAGAAGGAAGAGAGAGAGAGGCAATATACACTTAATGGCACAGTTTTAAAGAGTGTGCATGGACAGAGGGACCTGGGAGTTAATGTGCATTGGTCCCTGAAGGTGGCATAAGAACATAAGAAATAGGAGCAGGAGGCCATTTGGCCCTTCAAGCCTGCTCCGCCATTCAATGAGATCATGGCTGATCTTCTGCCTCAACTCCATTCACCGGCCCTATCGCCATATTCCTTGATGCCCTTACTAGTCAGAAATCTATCGACTTCTGTTTTGAATATACCCAATGACTGAGCCTCCACAGCCCTCTGGGGTAGAGAATTCCAAAGATTCACCACCCTCTGAAGAAATTTCTCTCATCTCAGTCCTGAATGGCCTACCCTTTATCCTGTGCCTGTGGCCCCTGGTTCTAGACTCCCCAGCCAAGGGAAACATTCTCCCTATCAAGCCCTGTAATAATTTTGTATGCTTCAATGAGATCCCCTTTCATTCTTCTGAATTCAAGAGAATACAGGCCTAGTTTGCTCAATCTCTTCTCCTACGACAGTCCTGCCATCCCAGGAATCAATTTAGTGAACCTTCGTTGCACTCCCTCTATAGCAAGTATATCCTTCCTTAGGTAAGGAGACCAAAATTGTACACAGTACTCCAGGTGTGGTCTCACCAAGGCCCTATATAATTGGAGTAAGATTTCTTTACTCGTGTACTCAAATCCTCTTGTAATGAAGGCCAGCATACAATTTGCCTTCCTAATGGCTTGCTGCACCTGCACATTTACTTTCAGTGACTCATGTACAAGAACACCCAGGTCCTTTTGAGCATCTGCATTCCCCAATCTTTCACCATTTAGGAAATACTCTGCCTTTGTTTTTTTCTACCAAAGTGGATAACTTCACATTTATCCACATTATATTCCATCTGCCATGTTCTCGCCCACTCACTGAGCCTGTCGCGATCCCCTTGAAGCCTCTTCACATCCTCTTCACAACTGACACTGCCACCTAGCTTTGTATCATCAGCAAATTTGGAAATGTTACATTTAGTCCCCTCATCCAAATCATTGAAATAGATTGTGAATAGCTGGGGCCCAAGCACCAACCCTTGCGGTACCCCACTAGTCACAGCTTGCCATCCTGAAAAAGACCCGTTTATCACTACTCTTTGTTTTCTGTCGGTTAACCAATTCTCAATCCATGCTAGTATATTACCCCCAATTCCATGTGCCCTAATTTTGTTCACAACCTCTTGTGTGGGACCTTATCGAAGGCCTTCTGAAAATCCAAATACACCACATCTACTGGTTCCCCTTTGTCTACTCCACTAGTTACATCCTCAAAGAACTCCAATAGGTTTGTCAAACTGGATTTCCCTTTCATAAATCCATGTTGACTCTGCCCAATCTTACTATTAGTTTCTAAGTGCCCAGTTATTGCATCCTTTATAATAGATTCCAGCATTTTCCCAATTACTGATGTGAGGCTAACAGGTCTGTAGTTCCCCGTTTTCTCTCTCCCTCCTTTCTTAAATAACAGGGTTACATTTGCTATCCTCCAATCTGCAGGAACCGTTCCAGAAGCTATAGAATTTTGGAAGATGACAACCAATGCGTCCACTATCCCAATGGCCACCTCTTTCAAAACCCTAGGATGTAGGTCATCCGGTCCTTGGGATTTATCGACTTTTAGTCCCATTAATTTTGCTAATACTGTTTTTTTTACTAATAATAATTTCTTTAAGTTCTGCATTCTCACCACACCCTTGGTTTTCTTGTATTTCTGGGAGGTTTTTTGTGTCTTCCTCCGTAAAGACAGAAACAAAGTATTTATTTAATTTCTCTGCCATTTCCTCATTCCCCATTATAAATTCTCCCGTCTCTGACTGTAAAGGACCTACATTTACCTTCGCCAGTCTTTTCCTTTTCACATACCTATAGAAACTTTTATTACAATCCGTTTTTATATTTTTTGCTAGTTTATGCTCATATTCCATTTTCCTTTTATCAATTTCTTGGTCCCCCTTTGCTGATTTCTAAAAAGATCCCAATCCTCAGGCTGACCGCTTTTTCTAGCAACTTTATAAGCTTCCTCCTTTGACTTAATACTCGCTTTAATTTATTTTGTTAGCCATGGTTGGATCACGTTTCCTTTTGGGTTTTTATGCCCTAGAGGAATATGTTTGTTGCAAATTATGCATAATTTCCTTGAATGTTAACCATTGGATGTCCAACATTCAAGGAAATTATGCATATATCAGAATGCAACACTTGGCAGCTGAAAAATTACATATTAAAAGTTTTTTCACTTTTTTCATCTACTGATGATATGACAAATTCAAATACAGCCTATTGGATTCACTTTTTCTTTGAGAGAAAAAGAAACCCAAGATCAGAGGAAATTCAGTATGAAGGTGGTTAATCATCACTGCTTTAAGGGAATTAGGTTATTGAAGTGACATATTTTTGCAGGCAATTAAAAGTGTGTATAGGAAAATAGAAAATATTAAATGTAAAAGTTTGTAAGTTCTACGTTCCTAATAGGAATGAGAAGTACTGTGAAAGGGACAGCAATCTACCGAACAATGTGACTTGCTGCAAAGACAATGTGAAAGTCAAAGAATTAAGTTATTTTTTGGTGAGATGGGCAGGGACTGTACTGAGGAAGTCGCTAGAGAAAAAAAATAGAATACTAAAAAGATGTCAGAGTATTGGTGAAATAAGTCAGCGTGTGTATAAAATGGGCTCCACCACTGAACCCAACTTTGAACTAACATTAATAATAGGAGGAATATTCCCATAGATTTTTATGCCTGCAACAAAGTATAAAAGATAAAGCAAATTATAGACAAAACAACCAACAGTGGAGAAATGTTAAGCTTTAGAAGTTAACATGGTTGGTAGATCTAATAATCACTCAATAGTATCCTCCTCAAACAATATCCAATTAAGACCACATTCTGAAAATTTGGTTTGGTACATAACAATGCTTAAAAAGAATACAGTGTAAGCACATATTATTTCAGAATCAGAAACCAAGGAAATTCCTAACACTATTATGTGCTTCAGTGTAGATCCTGTGTCTGTTTATCCATTCACTGGTGCCACCGTTTTTTTTTAAAAGATTAAAGGGACACAACATGATGAATGAATTGTCATCACAGTTCTGGAAGTAAATATCATACAATACAGTAAGAAAGTTCTCCTGAGCAAGCTTACTAAGCTCAGCAAAACATGACAAATCTGACATGGATTTGCATCAGCTCTCACTAGGACTTCTGGTAAAGGTTTTCTACCAAAACGGCTATTGACAGCTAGGAGAAATGCTGATTTTTTTTAAAATGCCAAACAATGGATGAAATGAGACAGAAGAAGAAAGGAATTCAAATGTATCATTAAAATAAGAACTATAATTACAGTTGGCACAATTAATGTCAATATTTAACTTACAGAATTTAACTACAATTTAGAAAGTGGAAAATGTAAAGTCTGTCTTCTTCAGCGTTTATGAAGAAATTCTCTGAATAAAAGATGGATAGAAATCCGATGAACCTGTAGATACCCTAGAATTTTTTTCTGCCCCTCCCCCCAAAGGATCTGGAAGCGCCAGTTAGAAAACCTATGCTAACGAAGAAAAACAAAGATAATGAAGGTAATTAAATTTTTCCCCATTACATGGAACAAAAAAAATTCAAGGATCTGCAATCAGTCATACCAAGGAATATGAAACTCTAAGCTGTGGAAGGGCACAGGGAAGAGAGAAACGGATACACAACTTGCATTTACACAGTAACTTTAACATAGAAAATGCCCCAAGACAGTGGCGATAACAAATAATTAACAAGCATTAGTACCTGTATAAGAAATAGCTTTTGAAGGAGGCTGTTGAGGGGCAGCAAGACAAGGGTTTATAGAAGAGTTCCAGAGTATAGAACGACCATAGCAGCTACCAAAAATGGAGCAATTGGAAAGGTATGCACCAGAGGGTGAGTTGGCAAAATGAAGGCATGTGCTGTCACACAAGGTTGTAGATGGGTGAGTTAGCTTATCAACAGGGTGGGGGGCAGGGGGGAATTCGAGTGCTAGAACTGATCTCAACACCCCGCTTAGGAGGGTGGAAAGAAGAAGTGAGAAATGGGAAGAATAGCCAGGGTTACCTCTCTGCATCACCAAGTGCCATTTCCTCCTGGAAGCTGCCAACATGTGGACATTGGGTAAGGACAGGATCAGGCTTGCTGTGCAGTCCTCCCCTGGTCAGTTAACCTGTTGACAACCACTAACATGCTCACAGGTGAAGTATTAGAGAAGAGGGGACATATTGGTTGGAAGAATATTTGTTAGTGAATAATGTTCAGGTCAGATGAGGACATTAAGGTAGCTTCGTCTTCAAGCCAATCAGCAAAGGTTATACTTGTTAGTCTTTTCCTATAGACCCATTAGCAACCAGCAATCCCAGAAGTAAAAGTTGTGTGTATCACCAGGAATACAGAGGGTAAAAACAGTCAATATGTAAATTTAATATAGGATCACCAGCCACCTTTAAAGTTGCATCATTATATAACAACTGCACAATGCATAATTAAGAGTAATGAAGTAAATCCGATCTCTATTCCCATTCCCCCACAGACATTCTGACTGCCAATAAAATGCCAAATTTTATCTTTGGAACATTATTGGCAGTCAGAATATCTGTGGGGGTAGGGGAATAAAGATCGAATTTACTTCATTACTTTCATTAGTAAAATAAAAATTTGGAATTTACTCCGTTGAGCAGACAGACTGGGCTTTTCTGAAGTGAAATTGAGTAACTGTACATCAGCTTTCTGATCAATTTGAACACATAAAAGAAACGCCCTTCTTTAGGAAAAAAAAATTATATAAAATTGCTCAGTGGGTTGTGACATTCCAGTTCAAAATGCATTGAAATCCTCTATGTCCATTGCCTTTATGGAATTTTTCCATTACATGTAGCTGCAATAGCTGTTACATCTGCCGCTGTAAAAGGAGTTTTCAATGTTAAAAGTGCTAGCTATCAGTAACACCCTAGCTGCTATTTTATACTGGGAATTGGAGTCGGCATGAAGCTGTAGCTTTTGCCCACCAGGTAACAATGGACCTGCCGAAGTTCTGAACTTCCCTAGGGGAGTCAGCCATGTTGGTAAAGAAAAGTAAAGGAATGTCCACGAGGATATTTTAAACATAAATCAAATCAATTGTCATCACATTCTCTCTCTTCTGCACCACCCCCACTACTCCCCCCCCCCCCCCCTCCCAACCCCATGTTGAATGTTCTCAGACCATGGGTCCAATCTTTGACAACGAAACCCCCCCGCCCCATGTGTATTTTAGGCCCTACAACCAGACCCCAACCCCCATCTCCCGCCAACATGCCAAGAATGTTTTTAGGTCTGGGATCCAATCCTTGGCCAGTCGTTCCCCCTTCATCCAACCCTCTTTCCCCATCCTCATTGTCCTCTCATTCACCACCCCCCCTCCCTTCTCTTCCTCCGCCTTGGTGTAATTATTTTTGTACCCACCAACCCTGCTTAACCTGAATAGTGCACTTGGCCTCAATTTTCTTTGTGCAACAACACACGGAGTTCAGTAGCATAGTGGTTAGAGGCCTGGACTAATACCATTTAAATTTACATTCAGTTAATTGAATAAAACTGGAATTAAAAAAGCCAACATCAGTAATGGTGACCAAGTAACTATCAGATTGTTGTAAAAACCGATCTGGTTCACTAATGTCCTTCAGGGAACGAAACCTGCCGACCTTATCTGGTCTGGCTTATGCGACGCCAGACCCACAGCAATGTGGTTGACTCTTAACTGCCCTCTGAAAATGGCCGAGCAAGCCACTCAGTTGTATCAAACTGCTACAAAAAAGCATAAGAATAAAACCGACGGATTACCCAGCATCAAACTAGGCATTAGATTCGGACATGACAAAGGCACACCCAGCCCAGTCGACCCTGCAAAGTCCTCCTCACTAACATCTGGGGACTTGTGCCAAAATTGGGACAGCTGGTCCACAGACTAGTCAACCACCTACCACACTCCCTCAGCTGATGATTCAGTACTCCTCCATGTTGAACACCACTTGGAAGAATCAAGGGCACAGAACCTACTGTGGGTGAGGGACTTCCATGTCCATCACCAACAATTGCCCGGTAGCTCCAGTACGGACCAAGCTGGTCGAGTCCTGAAGAACATAGCTGCCAGACTGGGCTTAGGAATAGAAGAACAGAGGAACAGGAGTAAGCCATTGAGCCCCTCGAGCCTGTTCCGCCATCAATGAGATTGTGGCTGATCTGTGACCTAACTCCATATACCCGGCCTTTGGCCCTTAATACCTTTGGTTAACAAAAAGCTTTCAATCTCCAATTTAAAATCAACAACTGATCTAGCATCAATTGCAGTTTGCAGAAGAGAGTTCCAAACTTCTACCATCCTGTGTGTGTAGAAGTGTTTCCTAATTTCACTCCCGAAAGGTCTGGCACTCATTTTTAGACTATGCCTCCTAGTCCTAGAATCACCAACCAGCATAGGTTCTCTCTAGCTACCTTTAATATCTTGAAAACTTCGATCAGATCACCCCTTAACCTTCTAAATTTTGGGAATACCACCCTAATTTGTGTAATCTCTCCTCAGATCAGGCCAATATATCCTTCCTACGGTGTGGTTCCCAGAACTGCTCAGTGTGGTCTAACCAGGGTTTTGTATAGTTGCAGCATAACTTCTACCCCCTTGTATTCTAAACCTCTAGATATAAAGGTCAGCATTCCATTAGCCTTTTTAATTATTTTCTGTATCTGTTCATGGCATTTTAGTAATCCATGTACCTGAACCCTCAAGTTTCTTTGAACCTCCACTGTTTTTAGCTTTTCACCATTTAGAAAGTATCCTGTTCTATCATTTTTAGGTCCAAAGTGGATGACCTCGCATTTGCCTACACTGCGGCAGGTGGCAAGACCCCAACACAAGGGAAATATCTACTTGACCTCGTCCTCACCAATCTACCTGTCGCACATATATCTGTCCATGACAGCATTGGTAGGAGTAACCAAAGAACTGTCCTTGTGGAGATGAAGTCCGGTCTTCACACTGAGGACACCGCCCCCCCCCCCCACCAATTGTGTTGTGTGGCATTACCACCGTGCTAAATGGGATAGATGGAGAACAGATTTAGCAGCTCAAAACTAGGCATCCATGAGGCGCTGTGGGCCATTGGCAGCAGCAAAACTGTATTGCACCACAATCTGTAACCTCATGGCCCGACATATCCCTCACTCTACCATTACCATCAAACCTGCCGACCAACAAGAACGTAGAAGAGCATGCTAGGAGCAGCACCAGGCATAACTAAAAATGAGGTACCAACCTGGTGAAGCTGCAACACAGGACTACATACATGCTAAGCAGAGCTAAGCAGTCCCACAACCAATGGATCAGATCAAAGCTCTGCAGTCCTGCCACATCCAGCCGTGAATGGTAGTGGACAATTAAACCAACGGGAGGAGGAGGCTCCATGGACATCCCCATCCTAGAAACATAGAAAAATAGCAGTAGGACATTCGAGTCTGCTCCGCCATTCAATATGATCACGGCTGATCCTCTAACTCAATACCATATTCCCGCTCTCTCCCCATATCCCTTGATGCCTTTTGTGACTAGAAATCTATCTATCGCCTTCTTAAATATATTCAGTGACTTGGCCGCCACAGCCTTCTGTGGTAGAGAATTCCACAGGTTCACCACCCTCTGAATGAAGAAATTTCTTCTCATCTCAGTCCTAAATGTCATACCCATATCCTGAGACTGTGACCCCTCGTTCTAGACCCCCCAGCCAGGGGAAACATCCTCCCTGCATCCAGTTTGTCTAGCCTTGTCAGAATTTTATACGTTTCAATGAGATCCCCGCTCATTCTTCTAAACTCTAGTGAATACAGGCCTAGTCAACCCAATCTCCCCTCATACGACAGTCCTGCCATCCCAGGAATCAGTCTGGTGAACCTTCGCTGCACTCCCTCTATGGCAAGTATATCCTTTTTTAGGTAAGGAGACCAAAACTGCACAGTACTCCAGGTGTGGTCTCACCAAGACCCTGTATCACTGTAGTAAGACGTCCTTGCTCCTGTACTCAAATCCTCTTGCAATGAAAGCCAACATACCATTTGCCTTCCTAACTGCTTGCTGCACCTGCATGTTTGCTTTCAGTGACTGGTGTACAAGGATGCCCAGGTCCCTTTGTACATCAACATTTCCCAATCTATCATCATTTAAATAATATTTTGCCTTTCTGTTTTTCCTACCGAAGTGGATAACTTCACATTTATCCACGTTATACTGCATCTGACATGTATTTGCCCACTCACTCAACTTGTCTAAATCGCCTTGAAGCCTCTTTGCATCCTCCTCACAACCCCACCTAGTTTAGTGTCATCAGCAAACCTGGAGATATTACATTTGGTTCCCTCATCCAAATCATTGATATATATTGTGAATAGCTGGGGCCCAAGCACCGATCCCTGCAGTACCCCACTGGTCACCACCTGCCACCCCAAAAAAGACCCATTTATTCCTACTCTGTTTCCTGTCTGTTAACCAATTTCCAATCAATACCAGTATATTACCCCCAATCCCATGTGCTTTAATTTTGCACACTAACCTCTTTTGTGGGACTTTATCAAAGGCCTTCTGAAAATCCAAATACACTGGTTCTCCCTGCTGGGCTCTGCCATCTCAATAATGGCAGACCCAGCATGCCAATGCAAAAGACAATGCTTAAGCATTTGCAACCATCTTCAGCCTGAAGTGTAAAGTGGATGATATATATCGGTCTCCTTCTGAGGTCCCCACCATCACTGAAGCCAGTCTTCAGCCAATTCGATTCACTCCATGCGTTATCAAGAAACGGTTGAGCACACTGGATACGTCAAAGGCTATGGGCCCCGATAACTTCCCAACTGTATATCTGAAGACTTGTGCTCCAGAACTAGCCGTGCCTCTAGCCAAGCTGTTCCAATACAACATTGGCATCTACACGACAAAGTGGAAAATTGCCTAGGTATGTCCTGTCCACAAAAAGCAGGAAAAATCCAATCCAGCCAATTACCACTCCATCAGTCTACTCCCAATCATCAGCAAAGCGATGGAAAGTGTCACAGACAATGCTATCAAGCAGCACTTACTCACCAATAACCTGCTCACTAATGCCCAGTTTGGGTTCCGCCAGGATCACTCTGCTCCAGACCTCATTACAGCCTTGGTCTGAACACTGACAAAAGACCTGCATTCCAGAGGTGATTTGCAGCATGTGGGAGTTTGTGGAGACCAGCGAGATCCCAAGCAACCAGATCTGCGCTAAGTGTCTGCAACTCGAGGACCTTCGGCTCAGAGTTGTTGAGCTGGAGTCCGAGCTGCAGACATTGCAGGGCATCAGGGAGGGGGCGAGTTACCTGGACACTTTGTTCCAGGAGGCAGTCACACTCCTTAGGTTAAGGAGTACTTTAAGAGAGTTAATGTGGTCAGGAGGGCATGACCGAGAGTCAGGCAGGTGTGGGCACCCTGGACGCAGTGATGGAGGAGCCTCAGCGCTTGACCTTGTCCAACAGGTACGAGGTACTTGTTCTCATCCATACAGGCAGCGAGGACTGCAGGGAGGATAGGCAAATTGACCACGGCACCGTGATATAGGGGACCATTCAAGTGGGCGGGGGGGGGGGGAAAAGAGTGAAAAGCAATGCGATAGTGGTAGAGGACAGTAGAGACAGGGGGATAGATACCCTTCTCTGCACCCACGTGCAAGAATCCCAAAGGTGGTGTTGCCTGCCCAGTGCCAGGGATAAGAATATCTCCTCATGGCTGGAGAACAACCTGGAGTGGGAGGGGGAGGATCCAGTTGTCGTGGTCGACGTAGGAACCAACGACATAGGTAGAACTAAGAATGAGGTTCTGCTGAGGGGGTTTGAGGAGCAAGGGTCTAAATTAATAAGCAGAACCTCAAAAGGTAATAATCTCTGGATTACTACCTGAGCCACGCGCAAATTGGCATAGAGACAAGCAGATCAGAGAGTTAAATGCGTGGCTCAAAGAGTGATGTGGGAGAAAGGAGTTTAGATTCATGTAGCACTGGTAACAGTACTGGGGAAAGAGGAAGCTGTTCCATTGAGATGGGCTCCACTTAAACCAGCTGGAACCAGTGTCCTGGCGAATCGAATAACTAGGGCTGTAGATAGTGCTTTAAACTAAAAATGGGGGGGGGGGGGGGGGTAGAGGCGTCAGGTGAGGAAAACTTTAGGAATCTAAGAGAAAAGTCAATGCAATAGAGCAGCGTAGCGATAAGCAGAGTGTGACAGGAAGGTACAGAGAGTTTAACAATGCATCAGCGAATAAAGTGAAAGCAGGGAATAAATGGTAAAAAAAGTTAAAATTAAAGGCTCTTTATCTGAATACACAGCATTTTTTGAGGAAGTAACTGGTAAAATAGATGGGGGAGAGCCAGTGGATGTGGTGTACCTTGACTTCCAGAAAGCCTTCGATAAGGTTCCACACAAAAGATTATCATGCAAAATTAAGGCTCATGGGATTGGGGGCAAAGTATTAACGTGGATAGAGAACTGGCTGGCGGATAGAAAACAGAGAGTTGGAATAAACGGCTCGTTTTCGGAGTGGCAGGCAGTGACCAGCGGGGTGCCGCAAGGATCTGTCCTGGGACCCCAGCTGTTCACAATATATATAAATGATCTGGATCAGGGAATTGGATGCAATATTTCCAAATTCGCTGACGACACTAAACTAGGAGGAGGGGTGGGCTCTGATGAGGATGTCAGGAGGCTACAGTGCGATTTGGACAGGTTGGGGGAATGGGCGGATACGTGGCAGATGCACTATAATGTGGATAAATGCGAGGTTATCCACTTTGGGGGTAAAAACAGGAGGGTGGATTATTATCTAAATGGCAATAGATTGGGAGATGGGGAAGTGCAGAGGGACCTGGGTGTTCTTGTGCACCAGTCACTGAAGGAGAGCATGCAGGTGCAACAGGCGATTAAGAAGGCAAATGGTATGTTGGCCTTCATATCAAGGGGGTTCGAGTATAGGAATAGGGATACCTTACTACAGCTGTACAAGGTGCTGGTGAGACCGCATCTGGAGTATTGTGTACAGTTTTGGTCGCCCCATCTGCGGAAGGATGTTCTTGCCATGGAAAGAGTGCAGCGGCGATTCACCAGGCTGATACCTGGAATGGCGGGAATGACCTACGAGGAGAGATTGAATAGTTTGGGCTTGTACTCACTGGAGTTTAGAAGATTGAGAGGGGATCTCATCGAAACATATAAAATTATGGCAGGCCTGGACAGGCTGAATTCAGAGAGAATGTTTCCAATGGCAGGGGAGCACAGAACCAGGGGCCACAGTCTAAAAATAGCGGGCAAATCATTTAAAACAGAGATGAGGAAGAATTTCTTCACTCAAAGAGTGGTGAGCCTGTGGAATTCCCTGCCACAGAGGGCTGTGAAGGCTAATTCAATAAATATTTTCAAGAGAGAATTGGATATATTTCTGAAGGCTAAGGGGATTAAGGGTTACGGAGAAAAGGCGGGGACGGGGTACTGAACTGGTAAGATCAGCTATGATCTCAGACGAAGATCAGCCATGATCTCATTGAATGGCGGAGCAGGCTCGAAGGGCCGAATGGCCTACTCCTGTTCCTATCTCTATGTTTCTATGTAACAAGATAGACAAATTAGTGGCACAAAGAGATAAATGCGTTGATCTCGTAGCCATTACAAAGACGTGGTTACAAGGTGACCAAATTTGGTAACTAAATATTGCAGGGTACTTGAAGTTTCGAAAAGACAGGCAGAATGGAAAAGAAGGATGGGTAGCTCTGATAATAAAAGGATAACATAAGGACCGTAGTGAGAAAACAATCGTGGCTCGGAAGATCAGGAAGTAGAATCAGTACAAGAACATAAGAAATAGGAGCAGGAATAGGCCACTTGGCCCCTCGAGCCTGCTCAGCCATTTAGTAAGATCATGGCTGATCTAGGGCTCAAAGCCACTTCCCAGTCCGCTCCCCATAACACTTAGCTTGCAAAAATATGTCTATCTCCACTTTAAATGTATTTAATGACGCAGCCTCCACAGCTCTCTGGGGCTGAGAATTCCACAAATTTACAACTGTCAGAGAAGAAGTTCCTCCTCATAGAAAATAGAAATAGTAGATGCATTGCTGATCATCTTCCAACATTTGATGTAATCTGGAACAGTACCCATGGATTGGAGGGTAGCTAATGTTACCCCACTATTCAAAAAAGGTGGTAGAGAGAAAACGGGGAATTACACACCGGTAAGCCTGACATCGGTAGTGGGGAAAATGCTAGAGTCCATTATAAAAGATGTAATAGCAGAGCACTTGGAAAACAGTAACAGGATCGGACAAAGTCAACATGGATTTACAAAAGTAAATTGTGCTTGACTAATCTACTGGAATTTTTTGAGGATGTAACTGGTAAAATAGATAAGGGAGAACCAGTGGATGTGGTGTATTTGGACTTTCAGAAGGCTTTTGATAAGGTCCCACATAAGAGATTAGCGTGTAAAGTTAAGGCACATGGGATTGGGGGCAAGGTATTGACTTGGATAGAGAACTGGTTGGCAGACAGAAAGCAAAGAGTTGGAATAAACGGGTCTTTTTCAGAGTGGCAGGCAGTGACTAGTGGGGTACCACAGGGATCGGTCCTTGGACCCCAGCTATTCACAATATATATTAATGATCTGGACAAGGGAACTAGATGTAATATCTCCAAGTTTGCAGACGACACAAAGCTGGGTGGGCGTGTGTGCTGTGAGGAGGATGCCGAGAAACTACAGGATGATTTGGACAGGTTGGGTGATTGGGCAGAAGCATGGCAGATGCAATATAACGTGGATAAATGTGAGGTTATCCACTTTGGTGGCAAAAACAGGAAGGCAGATTATCTGAATGGCAATAGATTGGGAAAAGGGGAAGTGCAACGAGACCTGGGTGTCCTTGTGCACCAGTCGCTGAAGGTAAGTATGCAGGTGCAGCAGGCGGTTAAGTAGGCAAATGGTATGTTGGCCTTCATAGCAAGAGGGTTTGAGTACAGGAACAAGGATGTCTTGTTGCAGTTGTACAGGGCCTTGGTGAGACCACAGCTTGAGTATTGTGTGCAGTTTTGGTTGCCTTATCTGAGGAAGGATGTTCTTGCCATGGAAGGAGTTCAGCGAAGATTCACCAGGCTGATACCTGGGGTGGCAGGAATGACGTATGAGGAGAGATTGGGCTTATACTCGCTGGAGTTTAGAAGAATGAGAGGGGATCTCATTGAAACTTATAAAATTCTGACAGGACTGGACAGACTAGATGCAGGAAGGATGTTCCCGATAGTCGGGGAGTCCAGAACCAGGGGTCACAGTCTAAGGATAAGGGGTAAGCCATTTAGGACAGAAATGAGGAGGAATTTCTTCACCCAGAGAGTGGTGAACCTGTGGAATTCTCTTACCACAGAAGGCAGTAGAGGCCAATTCATTAAATATATTCAAGAAGGAGTTGGATATATTTCTTAAGGCTAAAGGGATCAAGGGGTATGGGGAGAAAGCAGGGACAGGGTACTGAATTTGGATGATCAGCCATGATCGCATTGAATGGCAGAGCAGGCTCGAGGGGCCGAATGGCCTACTCCTGCTCCTATCTTCTATGTTTCTCATCTCAGTTCTAAAAGGGCGACCCTTTATTCTGAGACTGTGCCCCCGAGTTCTAGATTTCCACATGAGGGGAAACATCCTCTCTGCATCTACCCTGTCGAACCCCCTCAGTATCTTATATGTTTCGATAAGATCACCTCTCATTCTTCTAAATTCCAATGACTATAGGCCCCGCCTGCTCAACCTTTCCTCATAAGTCAAACCCCTCATCTCTGGAATTAATCTAGTGAATCGTCTCTGAACTGCCTCCATTGCAAGTATATCCTTCCTTAAGTAAGGAGGCCAAAACTGTACGCAATACTCAAGGTGTGGTCTCACCAATACCTTGTACAGTTATAGCAGGACTTCCTTTCTTTATCTGAATGCACGCAGCAATCGTAACAAAATAGAGTTGACGGTACAAATAACTACACATGGGTATGATCTGGTGGCCATTACGGAGACATGGTTGCAGGGTGACCATGACTGGGAACTAAACATCCAAGGGTATTTGAATATTAGGAAGGACAGACAGAAAGGAAAGGGAGGTGGGGTGGCTATGTTAATAAAGGATGGAATCACTGCAATAGTGAGAAATGATATTGGGTCAAAGGATCAGGATAGTGAAACGGTTTGGGTGGAGATAAGGAATAATAAAGGGGAAAAAGTCACTAGTGGGCGTAGTCTATAGGCCTCCAAACAGTTGCAACTCTGTTGGTCGGAGTATAAATCAGGAAATAGTTGGGGCTTGTAATAAGGGAACAGCTATAATCATGGGAGATTTTAACTTTCATATTGACTGGACAAATCAAATTGGGCAGGGCAGCCTTGAGGAAGAGTTCAAAGAGTGCATTAGGGACGGGTTCCTTGAGCAGTACGTTACTGAACCAACCAGGGGGCAGGCAATCTTAGATCTGGTCCTGTGTAATGAGACAGGATTAATAAAAAATGTCCTAGTAAAGGATCCCCTTGGAATGAGTGACCATAACATGGTTGAATTCCAAATTCAGTTGGAGGGTGAGCGAGTTGGATCTCAAACCAGCGTACTAAGCTTAAATAAAAGGAGACTATGAAGGTATGAGAGCAGAGTTGACTAAAATGGACTGGGAAAATAGATTAAGGTGTAAGACTGTACATGAGCAGTGGTGTACATTCAAGGAGATATTTCACAACTTTCAAGATAAATATATTCCACTGAGGAAAAAGGGACGTAAAAGAGACAGCCATCCGTGGCTAAGTAATAAAGGATAGTATCCGACTGAAAACAAGGGCATATAAAGTAGCCAAATCTAGTGGGAGGATAGAAGATTGGGAAGCATTTAAAAGCCAGCAAAGAATAACTAAAAGATTAATTAAGAAAGGGAAGATAATGAAAGTAAACTAGCTAAAAACAGATAGCAAAAGTTTCTACAGTTATATAAAAAGAAAAAGGGTGGCTAAAGTGAATGTTGGTCCCTTAGAGGACGAGACCAGGAAATTAGTGGTGGAGAACATGGAGTTGGCAGAAATGCTGAACAAATATTTTGTATCAGTCTTTACAGTAGAGGACACTAAAAATATCCCAACACTGGACAAACAGGGGGCTATAGGAGGTGGGGGGGGTGGTGGAAGGAGCTAAACACGATTAAAATCACTAAGGAGACGGTACTCGGTAGGATAATGGGACTTAAGGCGGATAAATCACCTGGACCTGATGGCTTACATCCTAGGGTCTTGAGGGAAGTAGCGGTAGGGATTGTGGATGCATTGGTGGTAATTTTCCAAAACTCCCTGCAGATTGGAAAACTGCTAATGTAACGCCCTTATTTAAAAAGGGAGGTAGACAAAAGGCTGGAAACTATAGACCAGTTAGCCTAACATCTGTGGTTGGTAAAATGTTAGAGTCCATTATTAAGGAAGCAGTAACAGGACATTTGGATAAGCATAATTTAATCGGACAGTCAGCATGGTTTATGAAGGGGAAGTCATGTTTGACAAATTTGCTCGAATTCTTTGAGGATGTAACAAACAGGGTGGCTAAAGGGGAACTAGTGGATGTGGTGTATTTGGACTTCCAAAAGGCATTTGACAAGGTGCCACACAAAAGATTACTGCACAAGATAAAAAATCACGGGATTGGGGGCAATATACTGGCATGGGTGGAAGATTGGCTATCTAACAGAAAACAGAGTTGGAATAAATGGTTCATTCTCGGGTTGGCAATCAGTGACTAGTGGTGTTCCGCAGGGGTCAGTTCTGGGACCCCAACTTTACAATCTATATTAACGATTTGGAGGAAGGGACCGAGTGCAACATATCCAAGTTTGCCGACGATACAAAGATGGAAGGGAAAGCAGTGTGAGGACATAAAAAACCTGCAAAAGGACAGACAGGCTAAGTGAGTGGGCAGAAATTTGGCAGATGGAATACAATGTTGGAAAGTGTGAGGTTATGCACTTTGGCAGAAAAAAATCAAAGAGCAAGTTATTATCTAAATGGAGAGAAACTGCAAAGTGCTACAATACAAAGGGATCTGGGGGTCCTGGTGCATGAAACACAGAAGGTTAGTATGTAGGTACAGCAGGTGATCAGGAAAGCCAATGGAATCTTGGCTTTTATTGCAAAGGGGATGGAGTATAAAAGCAGGGCAGTCTTGCTTCAGTTATACAGGGTACTGGTGAGGCCACACCTGGAATATTGCGTACAGTTTTGGTTTCCATATTTAAGAAAAGATATACTTGCTCGCGAGGTGATTACGTCTGTGACAAGTGTCTGCTGCTACAGGAACTCCAGCTCCGTGTTGATGAGCTGGAGTCTGAGCTTCAGACACTGCGACACATCAGGGAGGGGGAGAAGTACCTGGACTCTGTGTATCAGGAGGTGGTCACACCTATGAAGTTAATTAATTCAGATGTAGCCCATGGTCAGGGACAGGACGGTGTGACTACGAGTGAGGCAGGTACGGGGATCCAGGAGGTAGAGCTGGAGGAGCCGCAGCCCTTGCTCTTGTCCAACAGGTTCGAGGTTCTTACTCCCTGTGGGGACAGGAGCAGGGACTGCAGGGAGGATGAGCAACCTGGCCACAGCACCGTGGAACAGGGGGCCATTCAAGAGGGGGGAGTAAATAGAAATGTTGTAGTGGTAGGGGATAGTATTATTAGGGGGATAGATAGAGTTCTCTGCAGCCGAGAGCGAGAGTCCCGAAGGCTGTGTTGCCTACCCGGTGCCAGGGTTAAGGACATCTCCTCTGGGCTGGAAAGAAGCTTGCACTGGGAGGGGGTGGATCCAGTTGTCGTGGTCCATGTTGATACAAACGACGTAGATAGGACTAGGAAGCCGGTTCTGTTAAAGGAGTATGAGCAGCTAGGGGTCAAATTAAAAAACAGAACCTCAAGGGTAATAATCTCTGGATTATTACCTGGGCCACGAGCGAATTTGGCTAGGACAAATAAAATTAGAGAGTTAAATGCGTGGCTCAAAGACTGGTGTGGGAGAAATGGGTTTTGCTTCCTGGGACACTGGCACCAGTACTGGGGCAGGAGGGAGCTGTTCCGTTGGGACGGGCTTCACTTGGCCAGGGCTGGGGCTAGAGTCCTGGCGGATCATATAACTAGGGCTGTAGAGAGGGCTTTAAACTAACTAGTGGGGGGGGAGGTTCCTAGAGAACAAATAATAAAAATGACAACAGAGAAGGTCAAAGACTTAGGTAGCAGTGGGGAAATTAAAAACCAGAGCGTGTCAGGAAGGGGCAGAAGGTATGGAGTAAAAGGTAAAGTAATAAAATGGGCAAAAGCAGGAACTAAGTGTCACAAAACATCTTTGAAAGTTCTCTATCTGAATGCACGTAGCATTCGTAACAAAATAGACGAGTTAATGGCACAAAAAATTACATATGGGTATGATCTTGTGGCCATTACAGAAACATGGCTGCAGGGTGACAATGCCTGGGAATTAAACATACCAGGTTATTTAACGATCAGGAAGGACAGGCAGGAAGGAAGGGGAGGTGGGGTGGCTATGTTAATAAAGGAAGGAATCACTGTAATACAGAGAAATGATATTGGGTCAAAAGATCAAGATAATGAAACAGTTTGGATGGAGGTAAGGAATAATAAGGGGAAAAAAACACTAGTGGGCATAGTCTATAGGCCTCTGAACAGTTGCAACGCTTTTCGACGGAGTGTCAATCAGGAAATAGTTGAAGCATGTAATAAGGGAACATCTATAATTATGGGGGATTTTAAGCTTGAATAAAGGAGACCATGAAGGTATGAGAGCGGAATTGAGTAGAGTGGATTGGGAAAATAGATTAAAAGGGTAAGACGATACATGATCAGTGGTGTACATTTAAGGAGTTATTTTACAACTTCCAAAAAAATATATTCCACCGAGAAGGGTGTAAAACAAAAGACAGCCATCCGTGGCTAAGTAAAGAAATTAAGGATAGTATTCGACTAAAAACAAGGGCATATAAGGTAGCCAAATCTAGTGGGAGGATAGAGGATTGGGAAAACTTTAAAAGACAGCAAAAAACAACAAAAAGATTGATTAAGAAAGGGAAGATAGATTATGAAAGTAAATTAGCAAAAAATATAAAAACAGATAGTAAGAGTTTTTATAGTTATATAAAAAGAAAAAGGGTGGCTAAGTAAATGTTGGTCCCTTAGATGATGGGACCGGGAAATTAATGCTGGGAAATATGGATGGCAAAAACACAATGAATATTTTGTATGAGTCTTTACAGTAGAGGACACTAAGAATATCCCAACACTGGACAAAGAGGGGGCTATGGTGGGGGGGGGGGGGGGGGGGGAGGAGCCAAACACGATCAAAATCACTAAGGAAGTGGCACTCGGTAAAATAATGGGATTCAAGGCGGATAAATCACCTGGACCTGATGGCTTACATCCTAGGGTCTTGAGGGAAGTGGCGGTAGGGATTGTGGATGCATTGGTAATAATTTTCCAAAATGCCCTGGACTCAGCAAAGGTCCCGGCAGACTGGAAAACTGCTAATGTAACACCCTTATTTAAAAAGGGCAGTAGACAGAAGGCTGGAAACTATAGACCGGTAAAATTTTGGAGTCCATTATTAAGGAGACAGTAACAGGACATTTGGATAATCATAATTTAATAGGACAAAGTCAGCATAGTTTTATGAAGGGGAAGTCATGTTTGACAAATTTGCTGGAGTTCTTTGAGGAAGTAACATATAGGGTGGATAAAGGGGAACCAGTGGACGTAGTGTATTTAGACTTCCAAAAGGCATTTGACAAGGTGCCACACAAAAGATTGCTTAAGATAAAAAATCACGGGATTGGGGGTAATATTCTGGCATGGATAGAGGATTGGCTAGCTAACAGAAGGCAGAGAGTTGGGATAAATGGTTCACTCTCAGACTGGCAATCAGTAACTAGTGGTGTTCCGCAGGGGTCAGTGCTGGGTCCCCAACTGTTTGCAATCTATATTAACGATTTGAAGGAGGGGACCGAGTGTAACATATCAAAGTTTGCAGATGATACTAAGATGGGGGGGGGGGGAAAGTAGTGAGTGAGGAGGACATAAAAAACCTGCAAGGGGACATAGACAGGCTAAGTAAGTGGGCAGAGATTTGGCAGGTGGAATACAATACTGGAAAGTGTGAGGTTATGCACTTTGGTAGGAAAAAATCGTAGAGCAAGTTATTATCTTAATGGCAGGAAACTGGAAAGTACTGAAGCACAAAGGGATCTGGGGGTCCTGGTGCACGAAACTCAAAAGGTTAGTATGCAGGTGCAGCAAGTGATTAAGAAGGCCAATGGAATGTTGGCTTTCATTGCTAGGGGGATAGAATATAAAAATAGGGAGGTATTGCTTCAGTTGTACAAGGTATTGGTGAGACCGCACCTGGAATACTGCATACAGTTTTGGTGTCCATACTTAAGAAAAGACATACTTGCTCTCGACTCAGTACAAAGAAGGTTCACTCGGTTAATCCCGGGGATGAGGGGATGGACATATGAGGAGAGGTTGAGTAGATTGGGACTCTACTCATTGGAGTTCAGAAGAATGAGAGGCGATCTTATTGAAACACATAAGATTGTGAAGGGGTTGGATCGGGTGGATGCGGGGAGGATGTTCCCGATGATGGGTGAAACTAGAACTAGGGGGCATAGTCTTAGAATAAGGGGCTGCTCTTTCAAAACGGAGATGAGGAGGAACTACTTCACTCAGAGGGTGGTAGGTCCATGGAATATGCTGCCCCAAAAAGCTGTAGAAGCTACATCATTACATAAATTTAAAACAGAAATAGACAGTTTCCTAGTAGTAAAGGGAATTAAGGGTTACGGGGAGCGGGCAGGAATTTGGACATGAGTCTAGGTTCGGATCGGACATGGCCCTGTGGGTAGCGGAGCGGGCCCAGGTAGCCTGATCCTGCTCCTATTTCGTGTGTCTAATTCTGTTAGATTCAGGAGATGGTTCTGTGATAGTAGATTGGCGGTTAGGATCAGATCAGCCATGATCTTATTGAATGGCGGCGCAGGCTCGAGGGGTCGATTGGCCTACTCCTGCTCCTATTTCTTATGTTCTTATGAGGCAGTTCAGAGAAGGTTCACTCGGTTGATTCCAGAGGTGAGAGGGTTGACTTATGAGGAAAGGTTGAGTAGGTTGGGCCTCTACTCATTGGAATTCAGAAGAATGAGAGGCGATCTTATCGAAACATAGAAGATTGTGAGGGGGCTTGATCGGGTGGATGCGGGGAGGATGTTTCCACTGATGGGTGAGACTAGAACTAGGGGGCATAATCTTAGAATAAGGGACTGCCGTTTCAAAACTGAGATGAGGAGAAACTTCTTCACTCAGAGGGTAGTAAATCTATGGAATTTGCTACCTCAGAGCTGTGGAAGCTGCGACATTAAATAAATTTAAAACGGAGATAGACAGTTTCGTAGCTGATATGGGAATTAGGGGTTATGGGGAGCAGGCAGGGAAGTGGACGTGAGTCTAGGTTCGGATCAGCCATGATCCTATTGAATGGCGGAGCAGGCCCGAGGGGCCATATGGCCTACTCCTGCTCCTACTTCTAATGTTATGTTCCCTGCTTTTATACTTCAACCCCCTTGAAATAAAGGCCAACATTCCATTTCCCTCTTTGATTACTTGCTGTACCAGCATGCTAACTTTTTGCGTTTCATGCACAAGGACCCCCAGGTCCCTCTGAACTGTAGCATTTTGTAATCTCTCTCCCCATTTAAATAATATAGTTTGCTTTTTTATTTTTCCTGCCAAAGTGGATAACCTTGCACTTCATCAGCCAAATGTTTGCCCACTCACCTAGCCTGTCTATATCCCTTTGCAGGTTCTTTGAGTCCTCTGCACAACTTGCTTTCCCACCCATCTTTGTATCATCCACAAACTTGGCTACATTACACGCAATCCCTTCATCCAAGTCATTAATGTAGATTGTAAATAGTTGGGGCCCCAGCACCGATCCTAGTGGCACCCCACTAGTTACCGTTTGCCAACCAGAAAATGACCCATTTATCCCGACTCTCTGCTTTGTTAGATAGCCAATTCTCTATCCACGGGTGGAGTTAAGAAATAAGGGGCACAAAACACTGGTGGGAGTAGTTTATAGACCCCCTAACAGTAGCTATACTATTGGACAAAATATTAATCAAGAAATAATCGGAGTTTGTAACAAAGGTAATGGGGGGACTTTAATCCTCATAGACTGGGCAAATCAAATTGGCAAAGGTAGTCTGGAGGACAAGTTCATGGAATGCAATCAAGACAGCTTCCTAGAACAATACGTCGTGGAACCAACCAGGGAATAGGCTATTTTAGATCTTGTATTGTGTAATAAGACAGGGTTAATTACCAATCTCATAGTAAAGGATCCTCTGGGAAAGAGTGATCATAATATGATGAATTTCACATTTAGTTAGAGAGTGACATACAAATTAGAGTCTTAAACTTAAATAAAGCCAATTGCATAGTTATCTCATTGAAACATACAAGATTCTGTGGGGAACTGACAGGGTAGATGCGGAGAGGTTGTTTCCCCTGGCTGGAGAGTCTAGAACTAGGGGGCATAGTCTCAAGATAAGGGGTCAGCCATTTAAGACTGAGATGAGGAGGAATTTCTTCACTCGGAGGGTTGTAAATCTTTGGAATTCTCTACCCCAAAGGGCTGTGGATGCTCATCGAGTATATTCAAGGCTGAGATAGATAGATTTATGGACTCTAGAGGAATCAAGGGATATGGGGAAATCGAGCAGGAAAGTGGAGTTGAGGTCGAAGATCAGCCATGATCTTATTGAATGGCGGAGCAGGCGCGAAACGCCATATGGCCTACTCCTTCTCCTAATTCTTATGTTCTTACGAGTGAGTGCCCTTGACATCAAGGCTGCATTTGATCAAATGTGGCACCAAGGAGCCCTAGGAAAATTGAAGTTAATGGGGATGCGGGGGGAAACTCTCCACTGGCTGTAATCATACCAAGCACAAAGGAAGATGGTTGTGGTTGTTGGAGGCCAATCATCTCAGCCCCAGGATATTGCTGCAGGCATTCCTCAGGGCAGTGTCCTGGGCCCAACCATCTTCAGCTGCTTCATCAAATGACCTTCCTCCCATCATAAAAGGTCAGAAGTGGGGATATTCGCTGATGATTGCACAGTGTTCAGTTCCATTCGCAATTCAAATCAAATCAACTTTTATTGTCATTGTTAGTGCACAAGTGCACAATTCCTCGGATAATGAAGCAGTCCATGCCCACATGCAGCAAGACCTGGATAATCCAGGCTTGGATTGATGTGTGGTGCAAACATTACTTGCCACTGAAGTGCCAGGCAATGACCATATCCAACAAGAGAATCTTACCATCTCCCCATGACATTAAATGGCATTACCATCGGTGAAACCCCCACAAACAACATCCTGGGGGTCTCCATTTACCAGAAACTTAACTGGACCAGCCACATGAGCAGATCAGAGGCTGGGTATTCTGCACAAGTGACTCACCTCCTAACATTCCAAAGCCTTTCCATCATCTATAAAAGGCACAAGTCAGGAGTGTGACGGAATACTCTCCACTTGCCTGGATGAGTGCAACTCCAACAACACTCAAGTAGCTCAACACCATCCAGGACAAGCCAGACAGCTTGATCAGCACCCCATCCACCACCTTAAACATTCACTCCCTCCACCATCGGTGCAACGTGGCTGTAGTGTGTACCATCTACAAGATGCACTGCAGCAACTCACCAAGGCTTCTTCGACAGCACCTCCCAAACCCACAACCTCTACCACCTAAGAGGACAAGGGGAGCAGGTGCATGGGAACACCACCACCTGCAAGTTCCCCTCCAAGTCACACACCATCTTGACTTTGAAACATATCACCATTCCTTCATCATCGCTGGGTCACCATCCTGGAACTTCCTACGTAACAGTGCTGTGGGAGTATCTTCACCACACCGACTGCAGCGGCTCAAGGTGGTGGCTCACCACCACCACCTTCTCAAGGGCAATAAATGCTGGCCTTGCCAGTGATGCCCACATCCCATGACTGAATGAAAAAAAAAACACAAGATCAGCTAGTTGAGTTAAAAATGTCCAACAACCAATTTTCTCACCGTATACATTTATTTTGACATGCTGCAAAACACATATTATAAAACCCTTTATATATTGTGATGCAAGCATATGCCGAGATTAAAATTACTAAGATCTCTTTCATTAAACAAATAAAGAATGCATTTTGAACAAAAATAAACTGGAGCAACTCCAAAATCAAAGTAACTATACAACCAAAAACATTTGGGTTAAGTTGTGAGGACAGGTTGCATAAACTTTGGTTTATTTAGTTAGCGCCTTTAACGTAGCAAAACATCTCAAAGCACTTCATAGAAGCATAGTCAAAAGATTAAATGCAAACAGCTTCACAGAAAATAGTGTACGTTTTACAAAGCAGAAATCAATCTCTTCTCTTTTTAGCTTCACATCCTATCTTTTAAAAACAGAATAAAAAACTTGGACAGAAATTAAATCAAGCAAACTAAACACCGACAAATTTCTCTTCTCCCAGCTCCCACGGCCAAGGGCACTGAGGCCAACAGTCACATCTCCACTACAGAGACCCCAGGTGAGATATGTTAACAGCAGGGTCAGAGATTGAACAGGTGGGGTTTGAAGTTGTTTTATTCTTTGCTTTACAGTGTAATTCTCTGCTGGTGGGCATCAGAAAGCACAATCCAATGAAATCACAATTTGAAATGAAGTGCAATGATGTCATAATATTTAACCTGAATGTGCAGTCAAGTTTTATTTTGCAATGACTGCAACACAATAGCACATTTTGTACATACTATAACCAAGCAGAAATTTGAAGAATTTCAAGAACAGTAAGATTACCACCAACTGAACTAAGATGTGGTACTCCCTTGTAATCAGTTAAAAAAAATCCACACCAAAGCATAATACTTACCAGTGAAGAATAAGGCAGCGGAGTTCAGCAATTAAGTTTGCTGATGCAAAGAGAAATTGCAAGTGTTGCACATGTTAGTAAAACGGTTTTATATTTTTTGATACCAGGAACATCATGTCATACATGATCTTCCAATAATGGCATTTACATTTATGATATTTAAACAAATCAGTTATATTATAACTTTACTTCTTTGCATATCGATTACTCCACATGCATTGTTGTTAGTCAGGAAAAATAGCAATACAGTAGATGCCTCTTCGGTCACACCTTAATAGTGTGAAAATAGTTTTTTGGGATTGTTTCTATTAAACAGCTTCTTGCATTTGTGTGGTGTTTTAAGATAGAAAAACATTCCAAGAGAAACTGAAAATATAATGAATAATAGTCCGCACAGATTTCAAAAGGGAAGGTCATTCTCGACCAACCTTACTGAATTCTTTGAAGAAGCAACAGCAAGGGTAGACAAGGGAAATGCAGTAGACGCAATATATTTGGATTTTCAAAAGGCCTTCGATAAGGTACCGCATAGTAGACTCATGACTAAGGCCAGAACATGTGGAGTCAGGGGATAAGTAGCAGAATGGCTAGCTAGCTGGCTACAAAACTGAAAACAGAGAGTAGGGATTAAAAGGTAGTTACTCAGACTGGCAAAAGGTGGGAAGTGGCGTTCCACAAAAATCAGTGCTGGGCCTACTATTGTTCACCATTTACAGAAACAATTTGGACTTGGGAATCGGAAGCATAATTTCAAAATTTGCAGATGACACCTATTTGGGATTATTAAGAGAGAGGAGGACTGCAACAAATTACAGGAAGACAGTAATAAACTTGGAGAATGGGTGTGTAATTGGAAAATGGAGTTCAAAATAGATAGTGTGAGGTGGTACATTTTTGGTAGGAAGGATAAAAAGGCTACATGCTCCTTGAAAAATAAGTGTCTAAATGGGGTACAGGAGCAGAGGAATCGGGGGGTACGGATATACAAATCAAAAGTAGCGATGCAGCTTAATAAGGCCATAAAAAACAAAGCACTGGGGTTCATTTCTAGAGCAATAGAATTGAAAAGCAGATAAGTTATGTTAAACTTGTATAGAACCTTGGTTAGACCACACTTGGAGTACAGTTCTGGTCTCCATGTTATAAAGAAGGATATAGAGGCACTGGAGAAGATGCAAAAAAGATTTACTCAGATGATACCAGAAATGAGAGGTTATACCCATCAGGAAAGATTGAACAGACTGGGGCTCTTTTCTCTAGAAGAGAGAAGATTGAGGTCTTCAAGATTGTGAAAGGGTTTGATAGGGTAGACATCAAGAAGATGTTTCCACTTGTGGGGGAGATCAGAACTAGTGGCCATAAATATAAGATAGTCACTATAAATCCAGTAGGGAATTCAGGAGAAACTTCTTTACGCAGAGAATAGTTAGAATGTGGAACTCGTTACCACAAGGAGTAGTTGAGGCGACTATCGTAGATGTATTTAAGGAGTAGCTAGATAAATACATAAGGGAGAAAGGAATAAAAAGATATGTTGATGGGGTTTAATGAAGAAGGGTGGGAGCAGGCTCATATGGAGCATAAACACAGACATGCACCAGTTGGGGCGAAAGGCCTGATTCTGTGCTGTAAATACTATGTAATCGTGTACAGAAAACCATTTCACATTTTTGATTTCTATATGCATCGGGTATTCATTTAAGTTGAGTTAATTGCATTCAATGTATTATGGACACATAGCATGCAGATGGATGAGACAATGCATTACAAACTACATGCTTATGTTCCACCACAGCAACAAGTCTACAAAATGCTCACTGAACAACTACTAGGTCAGTTGCTTTTCATACATAGGAGACTTTTTCCCCCAAAATCTTAAAATTTACATTTCTGGACAGCGATTGTGGCACAATATAATCCTCTGACTTGAATGCTAGTAAAAAGAGCTGAAAACTAGTTTATTTGCAACATTTTGTTTTAATAGTTACAATGATACTTTTATAATAATTATATAAACACCTTTATTAGAGTCAGGCAACTAAAGAATTGTTCTATCTATTCTTACACAGATGACTGATTACCATTGGTAATATTTAATATTAGTCTCCCAATTCAGAGAGGAGTGGGAGGAAACACAGTTTCATATTGTCTTTGCCATTACTATTTTCAAATATCTTAAATTAAAAAGTAGGCATAATTACTTTCTAAAATTAAATTCAAACATGTTTATTTTGTAATTCAGGCTTCAAATCTATAGAATAAAGATCCGTTTTTTTTTTAAAAACACTTGAGAGAAGTGGTGTACTCCAGGGGTCAGTGCTGGGTCCACTTTCGTTCTCCATATATTTAGATAATTGGATTTGGGTATATAACCTGTGTATAACATACACACTATCAAAATTTGCTGACAACACAAAATTAAGAGGTTTTGCAAACATTGAGCAGGACTGTAAAATACTTCAGGAAGATTGGGCAGGCAGGTGGCATATGCAATTTAATGTGAAATACATTTTGGGAGATAAACAAGGACTGGGAGTACACACTTAATGAAATGACACTGAAGGGTGTAGATGAAGAGGGATTGAAAGACATCATTCCCTAAAAACATGAGTGCAGATAGATAAAGCTATAAAAAAAGCCAATAGAATCTTAAGTTTATAAATAGAGACAGAGTATAAGAAGATGAATGTACACAAAATACTGGTTATGCCACAGAGTACTGTATGCAGCTCGTAGGAACCCTATTATAGTCACAGAAAGCGCACAGCATTGATTCACCAGGATAATACCAGGAATGGGACACTACAGTTACAAGAAAAGACACAAGATACTGGGACTATTTTCACTGAAACAGAAAAAGCTAAGAGGGGATTTAAAAGAGTTTTAATGGACTAAATAAGGAAAGGCGATTTCTCCTGTTTGGTGAGTAAGAGACATGGACTCATTAATTTAAAATCACTAAAAGTGGAGAAATTTCTTTAAACAAAGGGTTGTTGGAACTTGCTTCGAACCTTGTTTAGCCCACACTTGGAGTACTGTGTACAATTCTGGTCGCCATATTATAAAAAAGAGGCACAGCGGAGAGGGTGCAAAAAAGATTTACAAAGATAATACCAGAACTGCAAGGTTATACCTATCAGGAAAAGATGAACAGGCTGGGTCCCTTTACTCTTGAAAAGTGAAGACTGAGGGGTGACCTAATAGAGAGCTTTAAAATGATGAAAGGTTTTGATAGCATGGACAGAGAGAGTGTTTCCACTTGTGGGGAAGATCAGAACTAGAGGCCATCGATATAAGATAGTCACCAAGAAATCAAATAGGGAATTCAGAAGAAACTACTTCACCCAGTGATGGGAATGTGGGAGAACAGAATAGAGGGTTATGCTGATAAGAGTTAGATGAGGAAGGATGGGAGGAGGCTCGAGTGGAGCATAAATCCAGCATGGACTGGTTGGGCCGAATAGAAACATAGAAGATAGGAGCAGGCGTAGGCCATTCGGCCCCTCGAGTCTGCACCGCCATTCAATGAGATCATGGCTGATCATCCAAACTCAGTACCCTGTCCCTGCCTTCTCCCCATATCCCTTGATCCCTTTAGCCTTAAGAAATATATCTAACTCCTTCTTGAATATATTTAATGAATTGGCCTCAACTGCCTTCTGTGGTAGAGAATTCCACAGGTTCACCACTCTCTGGGTGAAGAAATTCCTCCTCATCTCAGTCCTAAATGGCTTACCCCTTATCTTTAGACTGTGATCCCTGGTTCTGGACTCCCCTGCCATCGGGAACATCCTTCCTGCATCTAGTCTGTCTAGTCCTGTTAGAATTTTATAACTTTCAATGAGATCCCCTCTCATTCTTCTAAACTCCAGCGAGTATAAACCCAATCGACCCAATCTCTCCTCATACGTCATTCTTGCCATCCCAGGTATCAGTCTGGTGAATCTTCGCTGCACTCCCTCCATGGCAAGATCCTTCCTCAGATAAGGCGACCAAAACTGCACACAATACTCAATGGTCTGCTTCTGTGCTGTGCTGCAACATGGAATGCTTTGCCACAGGGAGTAGTTGAGACAGAGATCATTGCTTCTTTTAAAAAGAAAAAAATGATACATTTGAGGTTTGGGAAGAGAAATGAAAAGACCTGGGAAGAGAAGGGAAAGAGGGACAGAAAGGAGGGTGGGAGAGCAAAGAGATGTTCCACTAAAAATGGAAAAAGGTTCATTGCTCAGCTTTTGCTTACATGGTTATGACTGTACTTCAGAACACAAATTTTACATTTTAAAAATATTTGTAAATACTGTATGTTAATGGAAACCACATTTAGATTTTTTGTTTTGGCATCCATCTTTGCCAAAGACACACCATTCGGTAAATATATAGTTTTAACTGCATGTGTCATGGAAATGGCTTTTATAGACAACACCCAAAATCCTTAATTTATTTATACGGTTTTGTTCTTTACAAATAAAATATTCTTCACATTATCAAGTATATGTTTTAAGACATTTTGAACTTGCCAGTGAAATAGCTCGAACTGCCTTTCCAAAATCAGCTTAATGTAGATCAGTTTAGGATTTTAAACCCTTCCATCAGATTTGTTTAGGGCTTCAACCGAACCGTACACAATCATAGTCGTAACATTTTACGAACAAACAAGACATTCAGAATAAGATACTAAATCGAGTTGCCGTTCCAAGCGTCTGGATGACAAAAGCTTGGAGCAAAACCCTCCAACCTGACAAGTATGTCATTTTCTTGCCGACTGAGACGAGTTTCAAAGTCCTTAAGGGCGTTTAAATCGCGTAAGCTTTCCTCCTAACATTTGCAAACAGCAAAATCTGTACAATTTAATATTTTTAATTTTTTTAAAAACACGTAGGCGCAAATATAATATGATCACAGGATTTTTCTTAAACCTTAAAACAGAGCCTATATATTTTTATTGCACGAACATCTAAAAGCCGGTGAAAACCACGACATGATTTCGACAGTTCGCCGCACAACAGAGCTGGCAGGAAACCAGAAAGACGTTTATATTTATTTTCCAAACGCGCTCTATAATTAACAAGTTGGAGGAGATTCGGTTGTAAAGCTGATTGTAAGTTTTATTATTGCTTGTAATTCTGCAGCTGGTCGCTGATGGCGCCTCCCTATCCCTTCCCCCCGCAGACAGACTCTAATCCACTTACTTGAAAACACACAAAGACTTTTCCCCACAAGAGACAGAGGGAGAGAGAAAACCCCCTCGGTGTAACAGCCGTCAGAGGCCGACACTGGGCACCACCGCCGCCCAACCCCAGAGACCGCCGCTCGGCCCCAGCCTGTCCCGTCGCCGCGCTCGTTCCCCCTCCGAGGGGAAACTGAAAAGCCAAACAAAAGAGCGTCGGCGCCGGGCCCAGGTTCACATCCCCGGACTGTCCTCAGACACAGGCCGGGGTGGGGGTAATGAGTGCCGGAGTCCGACCCGCACTTACCCGCTTACTGTCGTCGTGTTTGGCGGAGGAACGAGACGAGCGGGTCCTGGACGAGATACGACCGCCGCTTAGCTCCGGGTCGAGCACCGAGTTCCTCCGAGTCCGCACCATTTTCCTCTACCAAACCCCCCTTGTCTCCCGGCCGCTCTGGCTCTACGGCTCGTTGGGCGCCATTTCTCCTCTTGTGTCACTCACAGAACGGCGAGTGGCTCCGAGGCGGGATCGGAAACACTCGGCTCCGATCGGTCACCCGCAGCTCCGGGGTGGAATCGGAAACCCTCGGCTCCGGGGCGAGATCGGAAACTCTCGGCTCCGGGGTGGAATCGGAAACCCTCGGCTCCGGGGCGAGATCGGAAACCCTCGGCTCCGGGGCGAGATCGGAAACCCTCGGCTCCGGGGCGGGATCGGAAACCCTCGGCTCGGGGGTGGGGGAGCAGCGCGAGCTCGGCTCCGATCGGAAACGCTCGGGCCGGGGATTGGGCCAGACAGCGTTCAGTGAGACAGGGAAGAGGAGCCCAGATGTTGTTATTGTTATTTAAAACGCTGTGGGTGGGGCAGCCCCCACGTGACATCGCCTGTTGACATAATTAAAATATTTTCATCAGACAACTTGCTCTCAGACAGGGAGGCGCTTGGGTTAACCTCATTTTTAATTTAGTTTTTCTCCAAGTAAATCATTAATGTTCAAAACTATATTTCCTCATAAAGTAACTATTGCTGATTTATGGTGATTTAAACTAGCAAAGCTGTTTTTACACACTCAACAACAACTTGAATTAATGTAGTGCCTTTAACGTAGGAAAATGTCCCATGGCGTTCACAGGAGCGTTATCTGATAAACCAACTGTCATGTTGGCAAAGGCTGTAACACAAAGTCCATAGAGTATCTGCTAGGCCAGAGGGTGTGAGAGGCAAAACCAATTATACGCACACTGGGTAGGTCCATACACAGTGGAGGGAAAATGTACAGTAACAAGGTGAATTATGGGGTAAAGGTGCATTCTCAACCATGTAAGTATTTTCATGCCGGCTGTCAGCTTTGTAAACTAACATCGGTGTTTTACAAGAAAAATCAACTTTTTTCATGATTCAAAGTTATCAGATTGTTTGGATGGTGGGACTGAAGGCTATTAGAAGCAATCTACCCATGATACATTATTTCCTCTCACATTTAGTTCTGTACAAGTTTAAGGCAGAAATGTTTTCAGATGAGCTGATGGTTTCTGATAGTTGCAATTCCAACAATGACAACTTGAAGTTATATAGCATATTTAACATAGGAAACCATCCCAAGGTGCTTTATGGGAGTGTAATCAGACAAAAATTGGCACCAAGCCAAAAACAAGCTGTTAGGAGGAGGAATGTCTTCACCCAGAGAGTGGTGAACCTGTGGAATTCTCTACCACAGAAGGCAGTTGAGGCCAATTCATTAAATATATTCAAGAAGGAGTTACAGGAAACTTTGTGATATCCGGCACCAACGGGACCGAGCTGTTGCCATCCCATCAAAACTGCCGGACAAACCAGCGCTAATGTTGAAACATACGGAGCTTTTGAGCTCCGTATCTGGCAACAAACCCTGTACAGCTTCTAAACAGTCAGCCGTACCTTGCAAGCATCTCTGTAGCTTAGCAACAGCTTCAGCTAGACATTGCAGAGCCTGACTGGTGAAAAAAAAGCAACGAAAAGAAAAAAAACTTACTGAACCGACTCCTGAATTTTGCCGCTGGATCGAGCGTTCCGGACAGTTAACCTCCGGATAAACCAAAGTTTCCTGTAGATATATTTCTTAAGGCTAAAGGGATCAAGGGACATGGGGAGAAAGCAGGAACAGGGTACTGAATTTGGATGATCAGCCGTGATCTCATTAAATGGCGGAACAGGCTCGAGGGGCCGAATGGCCTACTCCTGCTCCTATCTTCTATGTTTCTATGTAACTAAAAGCTTGATCAAAGAGATAGGTTTTAAGGAAGCTCTTAAAGAATGAAAGAGAGGTGGAGGCGTTTAGGGAGGAGATTCTACAGCTTAGGGCTAAACGGCTGAAGGCGTGGTTGCAAATGATGGGGTGAAAAGAGTGGGGATGCTCAAGAGGCCAGGGTTGGAGGAACCCAGAGTTGTTGGAGGGTTGTAGGGCTGGAGGAAGTTACAGAAAAATGGAGTGGGGAGGCCATAGAAAGATTTGAACGCATGGCTAAGAATTTTAAAATTAGGACATTGATAGACCAGGAGCCAATATATGTCAATGAGCACAGTGTGATGGGTGAGCAGGACTTGATGCGGGTTAAGATATGGACAGCAGAGTTTTGTCCTTGATCCATGTCCTTTTGTACCCTTGGCTAGCAAAAATCTATCGATCTGCTAGCATCTACTGCTTTTTGTGGGAGAAAGTTCCACACTTCTACCTTTGTGTGAAGAAGTGTACCCTAACTTCTCTCCTGAACAGTAGGACTCTGATTTTAAGGCTATGTCCCTTGTCCTAGACGCCCCCATCAGCAGAAACATTTCTCTATCTACCCTATCAATTCCTTTCAAAATCCTAAAAACCTCAATCAAATCACCCATTAACCTTTTATATTCCAGGGAATATAAGACTAATTTATGTAATCTCTCCTCATAATCTAATCCTTGGAGCCCTGGTAATATTCTGGTGAATCTGCTCTGCACTCCTTTCAAAGCCAATATATCCTAAGGTGCGGTGCCCAGAACTGTACACAGTACTCCAGATGTGGTCTAACCAGGACTTTTTATAGCTGCAGAAAATCTTCCTCCCCTTTATGTTCTAGCCCTCTAGTTATAAAAGTTAACATTCCATTAGCCTTTTTCATTACTTTTTGTACCTGACTACTACATTTTAGTGATCTGTGTACATGGACCCCTAAACCTCTTTGGACCTCCACTGTTCCTAGCATTTCACCTTTTAAATAATACTCGGATCTATCCTTTTTTGGTCCAAAATGGATGACCTCACACTTAACTGCGTTGAAATCTAGCTGCCAAAGTTTTGCCCACTCATTTAATCTATCAATGTCTCTTCGTAATTTTATGTTCCCATCTACACTACTTACTATGGAGGGAGTGCTGCACTGTCGGAGGTGCCATCTTTCAGATGAGACATTAAACCGAGGCCCCGTCTGCTCTCTCATGTGGACATAAAAGATCCCATGGCACTATCTCGAAGAAGAGCAGGGGAGTTATCCCCAGAGTCCTGGCCACTACTTAGCCCTCAACCAACATAACAAAAACAGATTATCTGGTCATTATCACATTGCTGTTTGTGGGAGCTTGCTGTGCACAAATTGGCTGCCGCGTTTCCCACATTACAACAGTGAATCAACTTCAAAAGTACTTCATTGGCTGTAAAGCACTTTGAGACAGTGGTCGTGAAAGGTGCTATATAAATGCAAGTCTTTCTTTAAGACTTTTATAGCACCAAGCTTTGTCTCATTGCCAAACTTGGATATATGGGGGCCATGAGAGGTGATGGTGCGATGGAGCTGGATGTCGTCAGCGTATATGTGGAACCTGACATCCTGTCTTCAGATGAAGTCACTGAGGGACAGCATGTAGTTGAGAAATAGGAGGGGACCAAGGATAGACCCTTGGGGGACTCCAAAAGTAATGGTGCAGGGGGCGGGAAGAGAAGCCATTTCAGGTAATTCTATGGCTAAGAGTGGATAAATAAGAGTGGTACCAGGCAAGGGCAGTCCCACTAAGCTGGACAATGAAGGAGAGGCATTAGATGACGATGGTGTGTTTAACCATGTCAAAGGCTGCAGAAAAGTTGAGAAGGATGAGGAGGGATAGTGCACCATGGTTACAGTCACAGAGGATGTTATTTGTGACTTTGATTAGGGCCATTTCAGTGCTGTGACTGGCAGAAACCTGATTGTAGAGGTTCAAACATGGAGTTGCAGGAAAGATGGGCACGGATTTGGGAGGCAAAAACACATTCAAGGACTTTGGAGAGTAAAGGAAGGTTGGAGATGGTGTGGTAGTTTGCAAGGACTGGGGGGTGGTGCGGGTGGTATTTTGAGGAGGTGGAGTGATGACGGCAATTTTGAAAGGGAGGGGGGATGGTACCTGAGGAGAGGGAACCAGTTACAATATCAGCTAGCATGAGGGCCAGGATGGGAAGTTGGGTGGTCAGCAGTTTAGTTGGACTAGGGTTAAGAGAGCAGGAGGTGGGTCTCATGGACAAGCTGAGCTTGGAGATGCCAAGAGGAGAGATAAGAGAGAAACTAGAGAAAGGTGCAAGTTTATGGCTGGGGCAGGGGCAACATCAAGGAAGCTTGGCTTAATGAACAAAGGGAAGGGAGTGTTGCAGTACAGGCAGCTGAACAGATGGTCTCAATCTTAATGAGAAAGAAGCCCATGAGCTCCTCGTGTGTTGTTGGAGATGAATTGAAGGGGCCAGGGGCAAGGAATTTAAGGAGAATGTTGGTATTGGAGAACAAAAGCCGTGAGTTATTTTTGCAATCCAGGATGATCCTGGAGTAGTGAGCCGTTTTGGCAGAGGAGAGCATATACATTCAAGTCTGTGGCCCTTGGGCTTAAGGGAAAAACCAATGTGAAGAGAGTAAATGGGAAAAATTGGGTGGCGCCCCTTTTGGGGCGCTAACGTCGCTGGGCGCTAATTTTAGCGCTCCGACAAAAGTTAGCATCCCAAAAACATTAGTGCTCCTCTGCCGGAAATTCATTAGTAGTGCCCCAAGCAGGAGGTGGAGCGCCACCTCCTTCTTGGGGCACTGCAACTGAAGATCGCAGCACTACGTGCAACAGCACCATGCACATCGGCACGTAGCGCCACATCATTACAGGCCTCCTCCCCTGATTAAAGGGGAGAGGCCTAGAGCTGTGTGTACCGGGGCCCTGCTAGACCACCTGTGAGCGGGGTGCCGTGAAAACAGCCCGGCACTCTAGATCGCGGCCGGCACCCTGAGAAAAAAAGGGGAAGTGGGCAGGTGCTGGAAGTCGGCCAAAAAAAAATGGCCGCCCGACACCTGCCCCTTTTAATAGTGCCACTGCCACTGCAAAAATGCCCCCGCCCTCGAACCTGTTGGACATATTGTCCGGCGATAGATCAGGGGTCACTAGCGAAGTTTGCAGCCGGAGCACAAGTGGGGCGCTGCGCACGGCGATGACGTCATCGCCGCGGGGCGCTACTGGCTACCGCCATCGCTAACCTCCCGCTGAATTTTGCTTGAGGCATTAGCGGCGCCGTGACCAGGCACTGGGGGATTTGCACCCCATTAGCGCCCCCCGGGGGCACTAACGAGAGGCGCAAATCCACCCAATTTTTCCCCCTAAGTGTTTTATTAGAGACAAGGCCATCAAAGGCAGAGGTAATGGTGTGATTGAGCAGACTGATAGCTGCAGATGTAGAGGTTATATGGAGAATGAAGTTAGGAGAGGACAGGAGGGCAGTGAACTCAGGAGAGAGGGCAAGGTGATTTGAGATGGAGATTGAAATCATCAAGGATCAGAAGTCGCTCAGTACAGAGGGTGATGGAGGAAAGGAGTGAGGATATCACGGTGAGAAACCTGGGGTGGAATTTGGGTGGGCAGCAGAGAACAAGGAATTTAAAGGGAAGGCAAGATGGATTGGACAAGATGAGGTGCATAGACTAATCTTGTATTTCCTTGAGCATAAGAGATTAGTGTGTAAAGTTAAGGCACATGGGATTGGGGGCAAGGTACTGACTTGGGTAAAGAACTGGTTGGCAGACAGAAAGCAAAGAGTTGGAATAAACGGGTCTTTTTCCGAGTGGCAGGCAGTGACTAGTGGGGAGCCGCAGGGATCGGTCCTTGGACCCCAGCTATTCACAATATATATTAATGATCTAGACGAGGGAACTAGATGTAATATCTCCAAGTTTGCAGACGACACAAAGCTGGGTGAGCGTATGTGCTGTGAGGAGGATGCCGAGAAACTCCAGTATGATTTGGACAGGTTGGGTGATTGGGCAGATGCATGGCAGATGCAGTATAATGTGGATAAATGCGAGGTTGTCCACTTTGGTGGCAAAAACAGGAAGGCAGATTATTATCTGAAGGGCAATAGATTGGGAGAAGGGGAAGTGCAACGAGACCTGGGTGTCCTTGTGCACCAGTCGCTGAAGGTAAGCATGCAGGTGCAGCAGACGGTTAAGAAGGCAAATGGTATGTTGGCCTTCATAGCGAGAGGGTTTGAGTACAAGAACAAGGATGTCTTGCTGCAGTTGTACAGGGCCTTGGTGAGACCACACCTTGAGTATTGTGTGCCGTTTTGGTCGCCTTGTCTGAGGAAGGATGTTCTTGCCATGGAGGGAGTGCAGCGAAGATTCACCAGACTGATACCTGGGATGGCAGGAATGACGTATGAGGAGAGATTGGGTCGATTGGGCTTATACTCGCTGGAGTTTAGAAGAATGAGAGGGGATCTCATTGAAACTTATAAAATTCTAACAGGACTGGACAGACTGGATGCAGGAAGGATGTTCCCGATGGCCGGGTGTCCAGAACCAGGGATCACAGTCTAAGGATAAGGAGTAAGCCATTTAGGACAGAGATGAGGAGGAATTTCTTCACCCAGAGAGTGGTGAACCTGTGGAATTCTCTACCACAGAAGGCAGTGGAGGCCAATTCATTAAATATATTCAAGAAGGAGTTGGATATATTTCTTAAGGCTAAAGGGATCAAGGGATATGGGGAGAAGGCAGGGACAGGGTACTGAAATTGGATGATCAGCCATGATCTCATTAAATGGCGGAGCAGGCTCGAGGGGCCAAATGGCCTATTCCTGCTCCTATCTTCTATGTTTCTATGTTTCTATTAAGGATTGATCTAATCGAGGTTTTTAAGATGATTGAAGGATTTAATAGAGTAGATAGAGAGAAACGATTTCCTCTGGTGGGAGAATCCACAACAAGGGAGCATAACCTTAAAATTAGAGCTAGGCTGTTCAGGAGTGATGTCAGGAAGCACTTCTTCATACAAAGAGTAGTGGAAATCTGGAACTCTCTTTCCCCAAAAAGCTGTTGAGGCCAGGTCAATAGAAAATGTCAAAACTGAGATTGATAGATTTTTTTTAGGTAAGGGTATTAAGAGAAAAGAAACCAAGACAGGTAAATTGAGTTAAGATATGATCAGTGATGATCTAGTTGAATGGAGGAACAGGCTTGAGAGGCTGAATGGCCTGCTCCTGTTCATATGTTCCTTCCTATGCTCAAAGGAGGAGAAGGTGCCAAGGTGAAATTTGATGATCAGCATCACATCAACCACCTTGGCGGCCTGGGCGGGGCAGCTGGTGGAAGGTATAGCAAGGCGGTGAAGCTTCAGTAAGGGGCAAGGTGTATTCACCCGTGAGCCAAATTTCCATCAAGGCCATGATGTCCATATAATCTTATACAAGAAGGCTATGGATGGCGAGGGCTTTGTTCACAAGTCAATGGACATTCTAGAAGGAGATGTGGAGCGGCCGGTGATTATTGGTCCGCTGGTAGAGTCCGTGGGGTCAGTGCTGGGAGGGGTGAGCAAGGCGGGAAGGAGGCTGGTAAGATTAGCCCTCAGCTGGCACGCTGAGTTGTAAGGTCACTGAGAGAGATGGGACAGTTGGGATTGTTTCTCGTATGGAGGCAGCAACAAGTTCTTCAATTGGCCCATCAGAGAATGCTGAAAGAGGCACAGATTAGAGGGTGTTTATAGAAACAAAGGAACAGGAGTAGGCCATTCAGCCCCTCGAGCCTGTTCCAACAATTAGATTGTGGACAATTTGTATCTCAACTCCATTTACCTGCCTTTGTTCCATATCCCTTGATACCCTTACCTAACAAAAATCTATCGATCTCAGTCTTGAAAATTTCAATTGGCCCAACATCCACAGCCTTTCGGGGAAATGGGTTCCAGATTTCCACTTCCCTTTGTGTGAAAAAGTACTTTCTGATTTCACTCCTAAATAGCCTAGCTAGTATTTTTAGATTATGCCCTCTGTTCTGGATTCCACCACCAGAGACAATAGGTTCCTTGTATCTACCCTATCGAATCCCTTTATCATTTTAATATACCTGGACTAGATCACCCCTCAACCTTCTAAATTCAAGGTAATACATACCACGTTTATACAACCTGTCCTCATAATTTAACCCTTTAAATCTGATATAATTTTGGTGAATCTGCGCCAATGCTCCCGCGCAGCCGGCTCACTAGCTTTTAAATAGGAAAAACCGTGCATGCGCGATATTTTGAATGGGCCATGCAGCCCCTTAAAGGGGCCGAGCACCCTTCAAAAAATTAAAGGGAACATTGATCTGGGTTATATCCCTTCTAAGGCCAATATATCTCTCCTGAGGTTCGGTGCTCAAAACTAAATGCAGTACTCCATTATTGTACTTTTTGGAAAAAGTTACATATAAGTAAGCTTCTAAAATGAAGTTTTAAAAAAAAAATCCCTCAAAGGAAATTTCTGAAGCATGCCCAACAGTTGTCTAATGTGAAGATTTATTTTCTTCAAGGTTAGTTGCAGACACTTTTTTGAGATAACGAGGTTGTTCCTGCTGTGAATACATTAACTGGATTTATTTCATAATTTCTGTCACTGCATTTGAAAAATTGCCATGGTTTTGGAATTAAACTAGGACGTGAGGCTGGAATGGTGATGAGTTTTACTTAGTTAAAAGAATTACACTGAGAATGCCATATTTAGGGTTTTAGTACAATGTACGACTATGACGTAAGCTGTAGACGGTTGGCTTGTTTGTAGTTGAGTTGTAATGCTCAGATATGTTTGAAGTCAGTTTTTAGTTCATTACCATGCAGTAATCAGGGAGAAAGCTTGCACCTTACATATTAAAGCAGTTGGCCAGACCATGGGGAAATGTGATGAGTGATATCAGTAATCAATAAAAATATAATAAATTACAAACCCCAGACTAGAGGCAGTCAGTCAAGTCCAACAGAGAACACAAAATTCAGCCACCATTCCTGCAAGCCATGTTTTGTGCATTTTAGTTTTTCTATGCTTGTAGTGTGCAGTGGTTTCTATTTCCATTGCAAGGAAATAAACCTCCATAAGGGATAAACACCTTGCACTGCTTGTGTTGGAAGTTTGTTGATCTTGTTCTGGCTGTGAAAAGTCAGGAATAAAATTTACAAAGGCATTTTGGCTTTTAGAAACAAGGACAGCACAGTTGATCAGGCAGCGAAGTGCTGCTGGAACACAAGACTTTTCCTCCTGTAATAAAAGTGATTGAATGTTGACTAACCCATGTCCCACTGTACTTTCAGTTTAACTTCTCTCCTTCGCCTGTATTTAGGGGTACCTTTGATCTGTCAGCTTTATTGGAGCAGTGATAACTTTTCTCCGGCTGTCGGTCAGCTTTTGACAGTGTTTGAGGTTGGCACAAATGAAGTGTTCACCACGTTAACAAACTGGAATCTTATCTTGGGCATGAAGAGGTGGTAATGTGTGAGATTACCACCCCAGAGGAGAGTATTTTTCTTATGAAAGAAGGACGAACTCCAAAATGAATAAGATTAATTTAGCAGGTCAATTATCCCCTACGTGGAAACAGCAAGCTGAAGAACTATTACATACTTTTCAGTCACTGTTCTCAGACAAATCTGATTATGCACAACAAGAGATAAAGGCAAGCATTCCATTCCTGGTATCATTCACTTACTCAGTCCTATGTAGCATTAGGCAGAGATATCTAACCTTTTGGAGTAGTGGGCTGGATCCATGTGTCAGAGCTAGTGAGTGTGCTGCATATTAATAAATCAGCTTTGAGTTAAACAGAATCATGATTAATTATGTCTAATTCCCAATTTATTCTGTATTTTTTGGACTTGTTGGATTTTGCCAACTCCTCTACCTGGCTGAACCCTATAGTTAATCTCTCTCTTTCTCTCTACTTTTTGATCTCTCTGGTTGATCTCTCTCTTCCTTCTGATCTCTGACAGACTTTCCTCTGCCCTATACTGTTGCTTGGTCACTTTTGCCCAGAGTTCTTCAAGTACAATGATAACAGCAGCCCAGATGAACCAGAAGTTTTTTGGCATTTTCTTTTCTCCTTGCATTGTTTATACGCAGGGTGCTCCGTGTCAATCAAGCTTTTAAAAGTTATGGTTTTCTTCGACAACACTTCCAGCAAAGACATGGTGGTGGATCAAGGGCAGCTCTGAAGATATTCCGAGCCATGGTGTCATCCATGGCACAGGGTTAGGATTCTTGCCTTATTGTTAGAAAGTTCTGGGTTCAAATCCCATTTGAAGGACATAATCTAGGCTGACATTCTAGTACAGTACTGAGGGAGTGTTGCATTGCTGGAGGTCTTAATTTTCAGCTGAGATGTTAAACTGAGGCCCCGTCTGCACTGTCAGGTGGTTGTAAGCAATGTCATGGTGCTATTTGAAGAGCAGGGAAGCTGCCCTGGATAAACCAACACCACCATTTATTCGTTGTTTTTGGGACCTTACTGTGAGCAAATTGGCTGCTACAAATCAACAGTGACTACACTTCAAAGTAATTTATTGGCTGTAAAGTGGATGTCCTGAGAATATGAAGGGTGCTATGTAAATGCAAGTTCTTTTCTTTCTTATAGGTGTGCCATGAATAATCTGACCTGAAAGCTGAAGCCAAACCAATTGTGAAATCATTTTTACAAAGTTGAAAGAGACTCAACAGGGATGGTTTTCCAAATGCGTGTTCTTGGCACAGATCCTCCCTCACCTTAAGCCTGTGATTTCTCAATATGTACTCAAGGCAAGGGAGGCTCTGTGCCAAGAGCATTTCTTTATAAAATTGCGTCTTCATGTAGACTTAGTGTTAGCTGGGCCAGATTACACCCAAGAGTTCATTGACCTCATGGACACACCTGACAGGGGCATCAGAGCCATGCTGAGTCGGGTGAACAATATGAGGGAGCAGCATTCAGTCCTCTACCTCAGTGTTGTCCAATCAAAATCACTGACTAGCCATAGGTGTGGCTGTGGAAACACTGTTTCAGCCATATGCACTAATTTTAGTAGAAAACACCTTATATACAATACAGGTAAGTATATATTTACTTAACAAACATCTACCACCATTTAGTGCGAAAGTTTGCAGTGTTTCTTTTTCACTAAAGTTTGAAATTCTGGCATGAATTTATCAAACACAACCCAACTTAGGTGCAGCTTCTAGGTTTGTGTTTAGCAGTTGCGAGTGACACTTCGACTTCATCAGAATGATTGCTGAGAATGTTGACTCACACGACGAGACCCGCCAGGCCTGACCCTGCTCTCCATCAGAACGCGGCTGGATACTGCTCGCCCTTCGCCATGACGTGGCCTGTTGGAGATCCTTGTTATTGGTTGGGCTTGCTTTCTTCTGCTAGCCTGGAGTGGTTATTCTGATTGGTTGAGCTGACCAGTGACAGCTCCCCTCTCCATACAATGCTGCTGGTGTTTCCATGGTGCTGAAGTCTGGCATTTCTATCTATGTGACACACCATTTTAGTAAATAACCAATGAGCAGTAATCAAGGAAGTAAAGCACACCCAACAATCAAAAAGCACTTGCACGCTCTGCTTTTCATCTTACCGTTTTACCAATTAGCACATATGAACGTTAAAGTACACATGCATATGCTCTTGCCATGGAGAGAGTGCAGCGAAGATTCCCCAGACTGATACCTGGGATGGCAGGAATGACGTATGAGGAGAGATTGGGTCGATTGGGCTTATACTCACTGGAGTTTAGAAGATTGAGAGGGGATCTCATTGAAACTTATAAAATTCTAACAGAACTAGACAGTCTAGATGCAGGAAGGATGTTCCCGATGGCGGGGCCATCCAGAACCAGGGGTCACAGTCTAAGAATAAGGGGGTAAGCCATTTAGGACTGAGATGAGGAAGAATTTCTTCACCCAGAGAGTGGTGAACCTGTGGAATTCTCTACCACAGAAGGCAGTTAAGGCCAATTCATTAAATATATTCAAGAAGGAGTTAGATATATTTCTTAAGGCTAAAGGGATCAAGGGATATGGAGAGAAAGCAGGGACAGGGTACTGAATTTGGATGATCAGCCATGATCTCATTAAATGGCGGAAATGGCTCGAGGGGCCGAATGGCCTACTACTGCTCCTATCTTCCATGTTTCTATGTGAGTATGAGCATTGAGATCAAATGTCCAGTGATGGAGTATATTACTCATTTTTTATTTACTAATCCAAAATGCAATTAGCCACATTTGTATTCCCAATTAGCTACATGTGGCTAGTGTCTACTGTACTGGACAATACTGCTCTACCTGAACTTAAGCCACGGCCACAAGAAAAAGAATGTGCTGACATAGTAAGGGTATTGAAGAAATTGCACAGCCATATGTCTGGTATGCAGTTTACTCTGTTCCATGACTAGAATGCTTTTGATTGGTTGAATTCAGCACATGACAAGAACACATTTATAATGACGAAGAATTGCACTATAGTTGTATAGGTAATCTGACATCACAGAAGTTCACAAAATCAGAATGCAGGTGGATTCTCTGGTCAAGACTAACAAACTACAACAACACTTCTGAGCACTTCCTATGAGTAACCATCTGACCAGGGAGGAGGAGTGATGTGACAAAACAGAAAATTTATCTTGGTAGTTTGCATTTATACTTATTTTTAAAAATTAATAATGTAGGTTAAAATGGATACGAATCCTTTCCAAAGTTTAAAATGGAAGACGGGAGACAACCCATCAATGAGAATTCAGGAAACGTCTTTTGACAAGGAAAAATTACAATAAAGCTCTTTTTTGATCTGGGGATGATTGGGAGGGGATATTTGAAATGTAATGTAAATTGTAAGGTAAAGGGACCATGAAGCTATCAATTGTCATAAAAAGCTAACTGGTTCACTAATGCCTGCAAAGCCTACCTCAGACTTCTGTCACTCTTCGCCCAACTGGTAATCTTTGCCGGTGTGGTAAACCACTGTTTGTATTCCACTGTGTACATGCCTGGACATGCCTCGGCTGACTCCTCCCACAAGTCCTAGTATAAAGGTGACTGCTCCCCAGCCCTTTGTATTTCTGGACCGGTCGACCACTCGAGGCAGACCTTCATTCTTTTGTTAATAAAAGCCTTTAGTTACTCTCTTAACTCTCAGTCTTTTATGAGTAATTGATAGCGCATCAATTTTATTAACAACATTTTTATAATGGAGAAGATCCTCACACCAGCATGCCTGGACTTAGATCATCGGGAGGCGGACTCATCCACCAAGTTTACTCACTGGCTTAAGTGTTTTGAAAAATTCCTGACCGCCTCCGCAGCAATCAAATCGGACGAGGACAAACTGGATGTCCTGACCTCCAAAGTGAACCACCGAGTGTACTCGGTCATCCAAGACGCGACCTCGTACGCGGACGCTATCAAGCTCCTCAAGGACCAGTACACGCGCCCAGTGAACGAAGTGTACGCCAGGCACCTTCTGGGGAGTCGTAAACAACAACCTGGGGAATCGACCGTGGAACACCTTCAGGCACTGTCTGTGCTTGGCCGGGCCTGTGGTTGTAAGGATGTAAAGGCCGCCGTGTACACAGAGGAACTTATCCGGGACGCTTTTGTAGTGGGCCACAGATCCAATTACACCCGACAGCGACTGTTGGAGCAGAGTGACCTCGACCTCAACAAGGCCTCTGAACTCGCACTATCATTGGATGCAGCCTACTGGGGCATGGATGCCTACTCCTCTGCACCGTGGACGCCGCGGGGAATGACAGCCTGGGACACGGTAGGACCGCCTCATAGCGCCGTGCCACCACAGCCACACCCCAGCAACGGCCCAACTACCGCAGCAGTGTCCCAAGGCCAGGCAGCAGTGCCCCAAGGCCAGAAATGCTACTTCTGTGGCCAGGCAAAACACCCCAGAGCGCGCTGCCCGGCGAAAAACGCGATCTGCTCGGGCTGCGGGAAGAAGGGACACTACGCTAACGTCTGCAGGGCCAAAGCCACCCCGAACCCCAGCAGCGCCGCGTGTGGGCCATGCGGGCCGCCATCTTGGGCCTCCCCGGCCATGTGCGAACCACCGGTACAGCAGCCATTTTGGATGCCTCCAGCCACATGGGGATCATGGACGCTGCCATCTTGGACGACAGCCGGAACGCAGCAGGCCCCCAACACCGCCTCATCTGATACCCGCAGCGACACACCGACCCCTATGCTGGCATCCGTTACACTGGACCAAGCGAGACCGCACCAGCTGGCCAGTTCCACAATGGACATTAAGGTAAATGGCCACGATACAATCTGCCTTTTTGACTCTGGGAGCACGGAGAGCTTCATCCACCCCGACACGGTGCGGCGTTGCTCTCTCCCAGTCCTGCCTGCGCACCAGCGGATTTCTATGGCCTCCGAGTCCCAGTCGGCGGACATCGGCGGCTACTGCGTAGTGACACTCGTAGTAGACGGGACCGTGTACGATCATTTTAAACTTCTGGTCCTGCCCGACCTCTGCGCTGCCGTCCTGCTGGAGTTAGATTTTCAGTGCCACCTTAAAAGTGTTACGATGGCGTACGGTGGACCCCTACCCCCACTCACAGTCCGCAGCCAGCAGCTCCCAAATTGCCCGCCGCGCACCAGGTGCAACCTCTCCACACTCAGAGTCACCCCCCCCCCCCACTGTTTGCTAACCTCACCCCCGACTTTAAGCCCATCGCCACAAAGAGCAGGCGATACAGTGCCGGGGACAGGGTTTTCATTAAAACCGAAGTGGAGCGGCTCCTGAAGGAAGGGATTATTGAGGGCAGCACCAGCCCCTGGCGAGCCCAGGTTGTGGTCGTTAAGACCGGCGAGAAGCAGCGCCTGGTCATCGACTACAGCCAGACAATAAATCGCTACACCCTGCTGGACGCCTACCCACTCCCCCGCATAGCTGATATGGTCAACCAGATCGCGCAGTACCGCGTCTTCTCGACCATTGACCTGAAATCAACGTACCACCAACTCCCTACCCGCCCTGAGGACTGCCAGTATACTGCCTTTGAGGCAAACGGCCGCCTCTACCACTTCCTTAGGGTTCCCTTTGGCGTCACCAACGGGGTATCCGTCTTCCAAAGGGAGATGGACCGGATGGTAGATCAAAATGCGTTGCAGGCCACTTTCCCATATCTGGACAATGTGACCATCTGCGGCCGTGACTTGCAGGACCATGACGCAAACCTCGAAAAATTCCTCCGCACCGCCCAACTCCTGAACCTGACATATAACAAGGAGAAGTGCATATTCCGCACAAACCGCCTCGCCATCCTTGGCTGTGTTGTGGAACACAGAGTCATCGGCCCCGACCCCGACCGGATGCGTCCCCTTATGGAACTCCCACTGCCCCACTGCCTCAAGGCCCTGAAGAGGTGCCTAGGGTTTTTCTCCTATTATGCCCAGTGGGTCCCCTACTATGCGGACAAGGCCCATCCGCTGATCAAGTCCACCTCTTTTCCCTTGACGGCAGAGGCCCGCTTAGCCTTCCACCGTATCAAGGAAGACATTGCCAAAGCCACCATGCACGCAGTGGACGAATCCATCCCCTTCCAGGTGGAAAGCGACGCGTTCGACTTTGCCCTGGCCGCTACCCTCAATCAGGCGGGGAGACCCGTGGCCTTCTTTTCATGAACCCTCCAAGGCCCGGAGACCAGACACTCCGCTGTTGAGAAGGAGGCCCAGGCGATTGTGGAGGCTGTGCGTCATTGGAGGCACTACCTGGCCGGAAAACGATTTACCCTGCTCACTGACCAACGTTCAGTTGCTTTCATGTTTAACAACAAGCAGAGGGGCAAAATCAAAAATGACAAGATCTTGAGGTGGAGAATCGAACTTTCCACCTACAATTACGAGATCTTGTACCGGCCCGGGAAGCTCAATGAACCCCCGGATGCGCTATCACGTGGCACCTGCGCCAGCGCGCAGATCGATAGACTGCGGGCCCTCCACAATGACCTCTGCCACCCGGGGGTCACCAGGTTCTTCCACTTCATCAAGGCCCGCAACCTGCCTTACTCTATTGAGGAGGTCAGGACCATGACCAGGAACTGCCAAGTCTGCGCTGAGTGCAAACCGCACTTTTATAGACCAGACAGGGCCCACCTGATAAAAGCCACTCGCCCCTTCGAGCGCCTGAGCGTTGATTTTAAAGGGCCTCTCCCCTCCTCCGACCGCAGTGTGTACTTCCTCAATATTATTGATGAGTACTCCCGTTTCCCGTTCGCCATCCCCTGCCCAGACATAACCAGTGCCACGGTCATTAAATGTCTGAACGACCTCTTCACCCTGTTCGGTTTCCCCAGCTATATCCATAGCGACCGGGGCTCATCGTTTATGAGCGACGAACTCCGTCAGTACCTGCTAACTAGGGGTATTGCCACAAGCAGGACCACCAGTTACAACCCCCGGGGGAACGGACAGGTGGAAAGAGAAAATGCGACAGTTTGGAAGGCTGCCCTGCTAGCCTTAAAGTCTAGGGGCCTTCCAACCTCCCGCTGGCAGGATGTGCTCCCCGATGCGCTCCACTCTATTCGGTCACTGCTCTGCACTGCCACTAACGCCACCCCTCATGAGAAAATGTTTGTCTTCCCAAGGAAGTCCACATCGGGGACATCGCTACCACCATGGCTGACGTCCCCAAGGCTGGTCCTACTGAGAAGGCACGTGAGGACCCATAAAACGGACCCCCTGGTCGAGAGGGTCGACCTCCTCCACGCCAACCCCCAGTATGCTTACATTGCATACCCGGACGGGCGGGAGGACACAGTCTCCATAAGAGACCTTGCACCCTCGGGGGCCGCAGTAACCCACTACTCACTACCACCCCTCCCCACGATCCAATATCCAGCCCCAGCAGACGGCAGGCCTGGGCCCCGCGACCCGCTCGACATCTACGAGGATGACACGCCTGTGCCACAGCCCACGCAGGACTCGACGCCGGAAGCTCCACTACCCCTGCCGTCGCCACGCTGATCACAGCGGCAGACAAGACCTCCGGAGAGACTCCAATACACTAACTTTTAATACACTTCACCCCGCCGGACTCTATTTTAAACAAGGGGTGAATGTGGTAAACCACTGTTTGTATTCCACTGTGTACATGCCTGGACATGCCTCGGCTGACTCCTCCCACAAGTCCTAGTATAAAGGTGACTGCTCCCCAGCCCTTTGTATTTCTGGACCGGTCGACCACTCGAGGCAGACCTTCATTCTTTTGTTAATAAAAGCCTTTAGTTACTCTCTTAACTCTCAGTCTTTTATGAGTAATTGATAGCGCATCAGCCGGTTCATTGGCTTTTGACCTCAAAGTAGTGGGAATACTACCAGCCCCAGTCCCTTGACATTCATGGGCTCACTGTTGTTTCAAAACTGGCTGCTTACCTATAAAAGTGCTCAGAGTACTTATGATATATCTGCTCATTAAAAATTTCCAATCCGATATACTATAAGCTCTACAAGTGCTTTAAAAGGTAGGCAGTATGTTCCCCACTGGCAGAAAGCAGCCAGCAAACCTGGGTTACTGTGGCAAAAGGCCGAAGTGGGGGGCAAGACAGGGAAAGGAGCGAAAAAGAGAGAAAATGTGAAGGGAGGGGAGGTGAAGGGGTAAAGGGTGAGAGGAGCTGAGCAGCAACAGGAAGCAGCACTTGAGCCTCTGCTGTACCTGTGGGAGGTGCTGGTATTGAAATCAATCAGTTTTTTTCACATTTGTAACATCAGAACGACCTGTGACCCAATTTCTTGTCCCAACACCAGTTGTACGTCATGTGATAGCTGCCCACATTAAAAGAGTGTGCTGGCAAAAAACAAACAGCTTTTGAGCGCTGTGAAGCCTGAGTTAGCAAGAATTCTAAGGTATAGGAACTTTCGTTACTGTGAAAACTTAGTCACCTCGTTCTATTTCTAAACCTTAAAGAAATAGCGTCTCTCAAATTTTTGGCTACCGTAAGAATTACCATTGAAACTGCATGATGGCGATCCCCTTTGGAATCCCTCTGTACTTGTGCTATTTTGAGGAGGACGAGGATAATTATGATGAACATATTGATGATGATAATGATGATGAGCAGGAAGCTCTTTTGGATTCAAGAACATTAAGGCAGCAACAGAGGAGAAGAGCACCAATTTGGAGGAACATAGCTGAGCGGGTTTATAGACCTCAATGAATGTTCCTGGATCTTTGTGAGGAGTAGGAAGAAGGAAGATTGTTAGATAGGTGCATGGAGAGGACCTCAGCCTCTATTGAACTTTAAAAAAAATTCATTCACGGGATGTGGCCGTCACTTTCACTATAACCCCATCCATCTCTCTCATTACTGAACATCAACAGATGCGGGATGTTGACGCCTCCACATTTGTCACGGTTGTGTCCGTGTATAATAAGACACAGACTGCAGGAGAACGGTACAACAGGTGTTTACTCAACGTGGCTCACACTGCAACTGATCTGTGCAGATTACTACTCAGTGTTATATACAGGTGTGGTCACTGCTGGTACTGCAGTATACATGAGCTGTAAAACATAGTCCCCCCCTTAAAGGTATATACATTACAATTCCTCCCCTTTTAGATTAACAGTACCATAACACTCATTTAAAAATTAAATATCAAACTAATTACAATTAACACTTTTAACATGCAACATGCAGCACGGTGGCATAGTGGTTAGCACTGTTGCCTCACAGCGCCAGGGACCCGGGTTCAAATCCGGCCTCGGGCGACTGTCTGTGTGGAGTTTGCACATTCTCCCCGTGTTTGCGTGGGTTTTCTCCGGGTGCTCCGGTTTCCTCCCACAGTTCAAAGATGTGCGGGTTAGGTTGATTGGCTATGATAAATTGACCCTTAGTGTTAGGGGGGTTACAGGGATAGGGTGGGATATGTGTTGGTGTAGGGGTTACGGTGATCGGGTGGGATATGTGTCGGTGCAGGCTCGATGGGCTGAAATGGCCTCTATCTGCACTGTGGGGATTCTGTGATTCTGTGATTCTGTGATTAGCTGAAAATAGTCCGTTGTCGGAGCAAATCTGTTCTGGCAAGCCATTCCTGGCAAAAATGGTCCGTAGGACTGCAATAGTTTTCTCCGTGGTGGTGGAGGACATTTTGATGACCTCAGGCCATTTCGAGTGCGCATCCATGGCTATTAAAAACATTGAGTCCATGAATGGACAAGCAAAATCAATATGCACCCGTTGCCATGGAGATGAGGGCCACTCCCATGGGTGTAGAGGGGCCTGTGGTGGTGCATTTTGGACGTTCTGGCATCCTGAGCAGCTCTTGGTCAGGTCCTCGATTTGTTTATCGATTCCCGGCCACCACACATAAGCCCTGGCTAGGCTTTCCCTCAATCCTCCCCTCAATCCTCCCTCAATCCTCCCTCAATCCTCCCCTCAATCATCCCCTCAGTCCTCCCTCAATCCTCCCTCAATCCTCCACTCAGTCCTCCCCTCAGCCCTCCCTCAACCCTCCCCTCAATCCTTTCCTCAATCCTCCCCTCAATCCTCCCTCAATCCTCCCTTCAGTCCTCATAGAAACATAGAAGATAGGAGCAGGAGTAGGCCATTCGGCCCCTCGAGCCTGCTCCGCCATTCAATGCGATCATGGCTGATCATCCAAATTCAGTACCCTGTTCCTGCCTTCTCCTCATACCCCTTGATCCCTTTAGCCTTAAGAAATAGATCCAACTCCTTCTTGAATATATTTAATGAATTGGCCTCAACTGCCTTCTGTGGTAGAGAATTTCACAGGTTCACCACTCTCTGGGTGAAGAAATTCCTCCTCATCTCTGTCCTAAATGTCTTATCCCTTATCCTTAGACTGTGACCCCTGGTTCTGGACTCCCCGACCATCGGGAACATTCTTCCTGCATCTAGTCTGTCCAGTCCTGTCAGAATTTTATAAGTTTCAATGAGATCACCTCTCATTCTTCTAAACTCCAGCGAGTACAAGCCCAATCGACCCAATCTCTCCTCATACGTCATTCCTGCAATCCCAGGTATCAGTGTGGTGAATCTTCGCTGAACTCCCTCCATGGCAAGAACATCCTTCCTCAGGTAAGGTGACCAAAACTGCACAAAATACTCAAGATGTGGTCTCACCAAGGCCCTGTACAACTGCAGCAAGACATCCTTGTTCCTGTACTCAAACCCTCTCGCTACGAAGGCCAACATACCATTTGCCTTCTTAACCGCCTGCTGCACCTGCATGCTTACCTTCAGCAACTGGTGCACAAGGACACCCAGGTCTCGTTGCACTTCCCCTTCTCCCAATCTATTGCCATTTAGATAATAATCTGCCTTCCTGTTTTTGCCACTAAAGTGGATAACCTCACATTTATCCACATTATATTGCATCTGCCATGTTTCTGCCCAATCACCCAACATGTCCAAATCATCCTGGAGTTTCTCGACATCCTCCTCACAGCACACACGCCCACCCAGCTTTGTGTCGTCTGCAAATTTGGAGATATTACATCTAGTTCCCTTGTCTAGATCATTTATATATATTGTTTATTCCAACTCTTTGCTTTCTGTCTGCCAACCAGTTCTCTATCCAAGTCAATACCTTGCCCCCAATCCCATGTGCCTTAACTTTACATGCTAATCTCTTATGCGGGACCTTATCGAAGGCCTTCTGAAAGTCCAGATACACCACATCCACTGGTTCTCCCTTATCTATTTTATGAGTTACATCCTCAAAAAATTCCAGTAGAATAGTCAAGCACAATTTACCTTTTGTGAATCCATGTTGACTTTGTCTGATCCTGCCACTGTTTTCCAAGTGCTCTGCTATTACATCTTTTATAATGGACTCTAGCATTTTCCCCACTACCGATGTCAGGCTTACCGGTCTGTAATTCCCCGTTTTCTCTCTACCACCTTTTTTGAATAGTGGGGTAACATTAGCTACCCTCCAATCCATGGGTACTGTTCCAGATTCCATCAAATGTTGGAAGATGATCAGCAATGCATCTACTATTTCTAGGGCCACTTCCTTAAGTACCCTAGGATGTAGATTATCAGGCCCTGGGGATTTATCGGCCTTCAATCTCATCAATTTCCCTACAAATACTGATTTCTTTCGGTTCCTCCCTTTCATCAGACCCTATGTTCCCCGGCATCTCTGGGAGGTTATTTGTGTCCTCCTTTGTGAAGACAGAACCAAAATATCTATTTAGTTGGTCAGCCATTTCTTCGTTCCCCATTATAAATTCCCCTGATTCTGACTGCAAGGCACCTACGCTTGACTTCACCAATCTTTTTCTCTTCACATATCTATAAAAGCTTTTACAGTCAGTTTTTATGTTCCCTGCAAGCTTACTCTCATATTCTATTTTCCCTTCTTAATTAACCCCTTTGTCCTCCTTTGTTGAATCCTAAACTGCTCCCAATCCTCAGGATTATTGCTTTTTCTGGCCAATTTATATGTCCTCTCCTTGGATCTTATGCTATCCCTAATTTCCCTTGTTAGCCACGGTTGAGTCACCTTTTTTGTTTTATTTTTATGCCAAACTGGGATGAACAAATTCTGCAGTTCATCCATGCGGTCTTTGAATGTTTGCCATTGCCTATCCACTGTCAACCCTTTGAGTGACATTCCCCAATCAATCCTACCCAACTCGCGCCTCAGACCATCGTAGTTTCCTTTATTTAAATTCAGGACCCTAGTCTCTGAGTCAAATATTTCATTCTCAATCTTAATGAAGAATTCGATCATATTATGATCACTCCAACCCAAGGGGCCTCATACAACAAGATTGCTAATTAATCCTTCCTCTTTACATAATACCCAGTCTAAGATGGCCTGATCTCTGGTTGGTTCCTCGACATATTGGTCCAGGAAACCATCCCGTAACCACTCCAGGAATTCCTCTTCCACAGTATTGTTACTAATTTGGTTCGCCCAGTCTATATGTAGGTTAAAGTCACCCATGATGACTGCTGTGCCCTTATTGCACGCTTCTTTAATTTCCCTTTTAATGCCATCCCCAACCTCCGCCTTACTGTTTGGCGGTCTATATACCACTCCTACTAACATTTTCTGCCCCTTGGTATTTCTCAATTCTACCCATACAGATTCCACATCATCAGAGCTAATATCCTTCCTTACAATTGTGTTAATCCCTTCTTTAACCAGTAATACTACCCCACCTCCCTTTCCTTTTTGCCTATCTTTCCTGAATATCGAATACCCCTGGATGTTGAGTTCCCAGCCTTGGCCATCCTTGAGCCACGTTTCCGTAATCCGAACCAAATCATATTCGTTTACCTCTATTTGCGCAGCCAATTCATCCACCTTATTACGAATGCTCCTCACATTAAGACACAGAGCCATCAGGCTTGTTTTTTTAACGCTCTTAGACCTATTAGAATTATTATTTACTGTGGCCATGTTTGATTTAAACCGTTGATTTCTCTGACTGCCACTTTTGTTTTTCTCCTTCCTATCTTTTGCTTTTATCCTTGTTTCCCTTTCCTCTGTCTCCCTGCTCAGGTTCCGAACCCCCTGCCATTTTAGTTTAAACCCTCCCCCAGAGCACTAGCAAACACTCCCCCTAGGACATCAGTTCCAGCCCTGCCCAGGTGCAAACCGTCCGGTTTGAACTGGTCCCACCTCCCACAGAACCAGTTCCAATGTCCCAGGAACTTGAATCCCTCCCCGTTGCACCATTCCTCTAGCCCCATATTCATCTGAAATATCCTTCTATTTCTACTCTGACTAGCACGTGGCACTGGTAGCAATCCTGAGATTACTACCTTTGAGGTCCTATTTTTTAATTTACCTCCTAACTCCCTATATTCAGCTTTTAGGACCTCATCCCAGTTTTTACCTATATCGTTGGTACCTATATGCACCACGACAACTGGCTGTTCACCCTCCCCTTCCAAGATGTTCTGCAGCCGCTCTGAGACATCCTTGACCCTTGCACCAGGGAGGCAACACACCATCCTGGAGTCTCGTTTGCGGCCGCAGAACGCCTATCTATTCCCCTTACAATAGAATCCCCTATTACTATAGCTCTTCCCCTCTTTTTCCTCCCGTCCTGTGCAGCAGAGCCACCCCTGGTGCCAGGAAGTTGGCTGCTGCTGCTTTCCTCTGATAAGCCATCCCCTCCAACAGTACTCAAAGTGGTGTATCTGTTTGAGAGGGGGATGTCCACAGGGGACCCCTGCACTACCTGCCTGCGACTAGTACTCTGCCTGTTGGTCACCCCTTCACTTTGCCTGTCCAACCTCTACCTGCGGCGTGTCCAACTCCCTAAACGTGCTATTCACGACGTCCTCAGCATCGTGAATGCTCCAGTATGCATCCAATCGCAGCTCCAGCGCCGCAATGCGGTCTGTCAGTAGCTGCAGCTGGATACAATTCCTGCACACGTAGTTGTCAGGGACATAGGAAGTGTCCCTGAGTTCCCACATATCGCAGGAGGAGCGTACCACGTGGCTGGGCTCTCCTGCCATGACTTACCCTTTAATTAATTGAAATTAAATTAAATCAATCAATCCCACCAATTACACTACAGTTAAATGGTTAACCAACAGTCCCCGTTACACCAGAGAGACCTTAGTAACTATAAACCACAGAGTTAAAGTTTAAAAAGAGAGAAATACTCACCAACCAATCACCTACCTGCTTTCTGTTGATGTCACACTTTGATTACTTTTTATTTCTCTCCCTCCCTCTGAGCTCGGAGATTGGAGATCAGTAAACCTACCTGGTCTCGGAGCCGCTTTTCACTGCCTCGTTCCCCGCAGGTCCTCATTTCAATCCTCCCCTCAGTCCTCCCCTCAATCCTCCCCTCAGTCCTCCCCTCAGTCCTCCCCTCAATCCTCCCTCAGTCCTCCCTCAATCCTCCCCTCAATCCTCCCTCAATCCTCCCTCAATCCTCCCCTCAGTCCTCCCTCAGTCCTCCCCTCAGTCCTCCCCTCAATCCTCCCCACAGTCCTCCCCTCAATCCTCCCTCAGTCCTCCCCTCAATCCTCCCTCAATCCTCCCTCAATCCTCCCTCAATCCTCCCCTCAGTCCTCCCGCAGTCCTCCCCTCAGTCCTCCCCTCAATCCTCCCCTCAGTCCTCCCCTCAATCCTCCCTCAGTCCTCCCCTCAATCCTCCCTCAATCCTCCCCTCAGTCCTCCCCTCAATCCTCCCCTCAATCCTCCCCTTGGTCCTCCCTCAATCTTCCCCTCAGTCCTCCCCTCAATCCTCCCCTCAGTTCTCCCGCAATCCTCCCCTCAATCCTCCCCTCAGTCCACCATCAATCCTCCCTCAATCCTCCCTCAATCCTCCCCTCAATCTTCCCCTCAGTCCTCCCCTCAGTCCTCCCTCAATCCTCCCTCAATCCTCCCTCAATCCTCCCCTCAATCCTCCCCTCAATCCTCCCTCAATCCTCCCTCAATCCTCCCCTCAATCCTCCCCTCAATCCTCCCTCAATCCTCCCCTCAATCCTCCCCTCAGTCCTCCCTCAATCCTCCCTCAATCCTCCCTCAATCCTCCCCTCAATCCTCCCTCAGTCCTCCCTCAATCCTCCTCTCAATCCTCCCCTCAGTCCTCCCTCAATCCTCCCCTCAGTCCTCCCCTCAATCCTCCCCTCAATCCTCCCCTTGGTCCTCCCTCAATCTTCCCCTCAGTCCTCCCCTCAATCCTCCCCTCAGTTCTCCCTCAATCCTCCCCTCAATCCTCCCCTCAGTCCTCCATCAATCCTCCCTCAATCCTCCCTCAATCCTCCCTCAATCCTCCCTCAATCCTCCCCTCAATCCTCCCGCAATCATCCCTCAGTCCTCCCCTCAATCCTCCCCTCAATCCTCCCTCAATCCTCCCCTCAATCCTCCGTCAATCCTCCCCTCAGTCCTCCCCTCAATCCTCCCCTCAATCCTCCCTCAATCCTCCCCTCAATCCTTCCTTTATCCTCCCCTCAATCCTCCCTCAATCCTCCCTCAATCACCCCTCAATCCTCCCCTCAATCCTCCCCTCAATTCTCCCCTCAATCCTCCCTCAATCCTCCCCTCAATCCTCCCTTTATCCTCCCCTCAATCCTCCCCTCAGTCCTCCCCTCAATCGTCCCTCAGTCCTCCCTCAATCCTCCCTCAGTCCTCCCTCAATCCTCCCCTCAATCCTCCCCTCAATCTTCCCTTAATCCTCCCTCAATCCTCCCCTCAGTCCTCTCTTAATCCTCCCCTCAGTCCTCCCCTCAGTTCTCCCTCAATCTCCCTCAATCCTCCCTCAATCCTCCCCTCAGTCCTCCCTCAATCCCCCCTCAGTCCTCCCTCAATCATCCCCTCAGTCCTCCCCCAAATCCTCCCTCAATCCTCCCTCAATCCTCTCCTCAATCCTCCCTCAGTCCTCCCCTCAGTCCTCCCCTCAATCCTCCCCTCAATCCTTCCTGAATCCTCCCCTCAATCCTCCCCTCGGTCCTCCCCTCAGTCCTCCCCTCAATCCTCCCTCAATCCTTCCCTCAATCCTCCCTTCAGTCCTCCCCTCAATCCTCCCTCAATCCTCCCTCAATCCTCCCCTCAATCCTCCCCTCAATCGCCTCTCAGTCCTCCCCTCAATCCTCCCTCAAACCTCCGCTCAATCCTCCCCTCAGTCCTCCCTCAATCCTCCCTCAATCCTCCCCTCAGTCCTCCCTCAATCCTCCCTCAATCCTCCCCTCAGTCCTCCCTCGGTCCTCCCTCAATCCTCCCTCAATCCTTCCCTCAGTCCTCCCTCAATTCTCCCTCAATCCTCCCCTCAGTCCTCCCTCGGTCCTCCCTCAGTCCTCCCTCAATCCTCCCCTCAGTTCTCCCTCAATCCTTCCCTCAGTCCTCCCTCAATCCTCCCTCAATCCTCCCCTCAGTCCTCCCTCGGTCCTCCCTCTGTCCACTCCTCAGTCCTCCCCTCGGTCCTCCCTCAGTCCTCCCTCGGTCCTCCCCTCAATCCTCCCCTCAGTCCTCCCTCAATCCTCCCCTCAATCCTCCCCTCAATCCTCCCCTCAATCCTCCCTTAATCCTCCCTCAATCCTCCCCTCAGTCCTCTCTCAATCCTCCCCTCAATCCTCCCTCAGTCCACCCCTCAGTTCTCCCTCAATCTCCCTCAATCCTCCCCTCAGTCCTCCCTCAATCCTCCCCTCAGTCCTCCCTCAATCGGCCCCTCAGTCCTCCCTCAATCCTCCCCTCAATCCTCCCTCAATCCTCCCTCAATCCTCTCCTCAATCCTCCCTCAGTCCTCCCCTTGGTCCTCCCCTCAATCCTCCCCTCAATCCTCCCTCAATCCTCCCCTCAATCCTCCCCTCGGTCCTCCCCTCAGTCCTCCCCTCAATCCTCCCTCAATGGTCCCTCAATCCTTCCCTCAATCCTCCCCTCAGTCCTCCCCTCAATCCTCCCTCAATCCTCCCTCAATCCTCCCCTCAATCCTCCCCTCAATCGCCTCTCAGTCCTCCCCTCAATCCTCCCTCAAACCTCCCCTCAATCCTCCCCTCAGTCCTCCCTCAATCCTCCCTCAATCCTTCCCTCAGTCCTCCCTCAATCCTCCCCTCAATCCTCCCTCAATCCTCCCTCAATCCTTCCCTCAGTCCTCCCTCAATTCTCCCTCAATCCTCCCCTCAGTCCTCCCTCGGTCCTCCCTCAGTCCTCCCTCAATCCTCCCCTCAGTCCTCCCTCAATCCTTCCCTCAGTCCTCCCTCAATCCTCCCTCAATCCTCCCCTCAGTTCTCCTTCGGTCCTCCCTCTGTCCTCTCCTCAGTCCTCCCCTCGGTCCTCCCTCAGTCCTCCCTCGGTCCTCCCCTCAATCCTCCCCTCAGTCCTCCCTCAGTCCTCCCTCAGTCCTCCCTCGGTCCTCCCCTCGGTCCTCCCCTCAATCCTCCCCTCGGTCCTCCCCTCACTTCTCCCCTCAGTCCTCCCCTCAGTCCTCCCCTCAGTCCTCCCTCAGTCCTCCATTCATACTCTTTAGCTACGTTCTCTTGAGTGGATGTAACTGAGCTGCTGCATGCCAAGCCTTGAAACTGTGACAAGGTGCCGAATGAAGTGCTTCTTCCAGGCTCCATGGAGGATCCCACCTCAGATTTCTCTGCATTCCTGTGAAGACATAAAAAGTGACAAACATAAAGGTACATTAAAAGGTGAACATGTACTTCTGAACTACATCATCATTCTCATTTGCACAAGAATTTCCTGAAAGGTGACATTTTCAGACACATTAACCAGGAGTGGAAAGAAAAAGAACACACCTTTATGGGGACATGCTCACCCACTTCACCATCTCCTGCCGCTTCTCTCAAGTTGCATTGCTGGAACTCTGTTGCCCTTTTCTCAACTGGGGTCTGAACTGTAGCAGGAACTCCTCCTCTAGTAGCTCTGGCCTGCCTTCTGTTAAATGTCAACATCTCTTGCTGAGACATACAGGACTTCCATGACTAACTTTCCGGCACAGACACGATGGGTTGAATGGTCTCCTTCAATGCTGTAAATTTCTATAAAACTAAATTTCTATTAACTACAGCATCGTAACCCCCTACTACATTAGTAGTACCTTTTCCCTCTGCATTCAGAGGTAGTGCTGCTTTCCCGATCTTTCATGCATTAGATCCTTGCAGATACTTGTGTGGAGTGAGTCTGACTTGTCAATCCTTATTGTGTATGAGACTGTACATGCCTTACATGAATCTATTTTTAACTAGCTAGGTAATACTAGGTAGTTGCTACATAGCTCACAGTTTTAAATCTCTGTAAAGCTTCACATTTACTTTCCCTCTCCTGGTGAGGTTATGAAACTTCTTTCAGCTGCTGCTGTTGACGGACATTTGCCATGCTTTATATGCCACTGCCTTCATGACATTCCTCCATGGCGGGGAAACAGGACATTCCCATAATCCTCAGTAGATGCCACTTTAAACAGGCTCCATCTCACTTCCTTTATCCTTGGACTCTGGTTTAGACTTAGGTTCTGTGTGAAGATGACAATTCTGAACTAGGAGCCTCAGTCAGAACTAATCAGTACTTGGACTTCCCACATCAAAACTGGGCCACACAAGCCAACCTGAACCAAACCGAGAATCAAACCGCACAAAGGGCAGCGGGCAAAGGCACTTCTCACAGGGAACATTGGCCTAAACTCAGCTCAGCACCAACATTTCTAAACCATACCCTGGGGTCGGACTCAATAAAGAAAAATTTTCATAGAATGATAGAAATTATAGCACAGGAAGTGAAGCATCTCAGTATCCAATAGCCCACATTTCAAAAACTTTCCTTCTCCCTTCCCACTCACCACGTTGCTGTTGCTGTTGCTCCCGGCTCTGCCGAAATTCCTGGGCTCCACACCCACCCCATAGCCTAGTCTTTCTCTGTCCTTCCCACACAAACCACAATCCTCTGGATCCCCAGCCCTCAGTCTCCCTCTCTCTCCCCTGCCCAAGCCCCAATCTCCTAACTGCCATTCCTCAGAATTTCTCTCCCCCAACCCCATCCCTCAACCCTCATTCTGCAGCCTTCCTCTCGCCCCTGTAAGGTTCGAAAATTTCTGCACAACCCCAGAACAGAAGGAGAAAGCCTTACTTTAAAATGATTTTGGAACATCACAGAAGAAATCTGTAAAAGGGATAAAAGTGTGGTTGGGCCAAATAGAAGAATTCAAAGAGTGAAATTACACATTTTTCCTAAGTGTAAGGAAGGAAGAGATTTTGGACTGTTTTCAGGAATATTGGGTCAAAGGGATTTAAAAATAAAAATCCCAGGAAGAATTGGCTGGTTTAAAAGACATGTTCAGGCTTGAAAAAGGCTGTGACACAGGGGAGGTGGGGTGGGCCCCCGAGTTTGGATATTGGACAGTCTGAGAATGTCCTAGGCCACCTCAGCCTTTTACATAAAGACAATAAAACCTGTTCCCGCCAAGAATTTGCAGAGCCAAGGTACATGAATAAAAACAGGACATGTCCCCAGCAACACAAAGGAAAGAACACAGCCTTACAGGATACAACAATTAAAACAGCAGTCCAAAACCAATCAAAGAGATTGACAAACGTTTTGCACTTTTAAACTAGTTTCAAAGCAATCCCGAAACCAGTTAAAGGCCGATTAAGTTTATTAGATGGGCCATCCCCGAAACTCGTTAAGTTTAGATGGGCCATCCCCAAAACTTGTTAAAGTTTTAAAACCTATTAAAGATAACGAGCCCGCCAAATTTAACAAAGAAACCCAAGATTTGGCAGTCAGATAAGCCAGGCTCCAAAGTAGTATAATTGAGGCCTGCCTTTTCAGTTAAACAGTCAGTCAGTCAGTTCAGCTCGGAGAAGAAGTTTAAGTTCAGCCAGCCAGTTCGAGAGAGAGAGATCATCATCGGAAACTTGAAGAAACAGAAAGAAGAAACGGAGATCGCGGCAACCAAAGGCCTACAGAAACCAACAACCACCAATATTACCACCAACCAGGTAATATTGGGCCATCGCGACCAACAAGAAACCAACCGCCGAAAATTCACAAACCAAAGACTTGTTTCCACTCTACAGGCTAGTCTGACTTACCCCCTGGGTAAGATTTGGACACGAAAGACCCTAAAACTAGCCCTAACCAAAGAAAATCGGGTACTCACCTGATACATCCAACAGAGCGACTAACCGGATCAGCGGACGAACCCAAACTGAAGACCCAACGCAGGTGCAGTCTTCTACCACGTCCGGGGTATGGCAGGCCCCAACCGCCACAGCTAAGTAGAACCCCGAAATCGCGAACCTCTACAATCTGTCAAGAAAGTCGTTGTGGTGAGCATTTCCTGGTCCTCTGGATTCCAGCCTAGCTAGTGTAGTGGGGTTGGGAGGGTAAGGGATTTTGTATATTGTAATTCTCCCTCACTTATTCTGAGTGTTCCCCACCATTTTAGAGTATAAATTTTATTGTATTGTATATTTTCCTGTCTCAAAATAAAGATCTGAATTCTTTTGACTAACCCAGGTGTCTGTTGCAAGTTTATTACAACCCCCAAATAAGTCCAAAGTCTAGAACAAAAAGGGAGTGGGAGCAATTTGAACAGGTCAAAAGAGTCAGAGGTGAAGCTGACAAACAACCCACACACCACCCCTTACACCCCTGAGCCCCCATCCTCAACCCCATTCCCCAGGAAGACCTGTCAAATCTATGAATGGAGATCGGCCTCAAAACCTAACTAAAACTTCAAATAATTTTTTTTTTAAATCACATTTTTAAAATAACTATAAATTACATAAAATAGCTATTTTAAACAATAATTTAAATTTTTGAAAAAATTAATTACTGTTTTTAACAGGGCTAAAAATAAACTTACCTTTCTTTAAAGTATTTAAAAATAATAAACCCGTGGAAAAAATGTTTTAATTTTACTTAATTCACCACTTACCTTGTTAAAAGCAGGCCTTGTGACTGCTTTTTAAACGCACAGCTGCTAGAGACTTACCCACCCGGTGAAACCTGTAAAAAAAACGGAAGTTCCAGGTGTACGCGCTGCCTCTCCGGCGCACGCGTTTGACCTGTGAACCCCTTCCTGCAAGGGAACGGAAGTTCCGGTTTCCAGCGCATGCGCAGTGCATGCACGAAACCGGCACTTTTGTTGGCCCTACGCGTGAGTATTCAGCGCATACTCACCCGTGGGGACCCAAATTTCTGGCCCAATGAGATAAATAACCAGTTAATGGCGGAATATTCTGTACCTGGGCGGGTTGGGTGCCAGTGGTCGTCGTGGCAGGTCTTGACCCTGTTTATCATTCCATCCTGCTCCTGAGGTCGACTTTCCATTAACGGCACCTATTAAGGCAGCCCTGTGTGTTACCCGGCCCTATTAAATGATGCGGGTCTGATGACGTCTTCGATAACATGTCTTCAGCTGGGATTTAAAGGAGCCATGGCCACATTACATTTGAAGGTTCATCAGGCACTGCATTGCACTATTGGAGTGTTACAAAGAGTTTTAAACATGATTGCACAGAGATAGAGAACTGCACCCAGGTTCTCAGATGACTCACTGCATATGCTTGTGGAGGAAATGAGAGCATGCAGGGAGGTCCTTTTCCCTTCCAATGGGTGGAAAAGACCTCCCAAACAGACCACAGGAGCCTGGCTCCAAATGGCAGAGGAGGTCAACAGCAGGGCTGTTGTGAGGAGGACCTGGGCGCAGAGCCACAAACGTTTCAATGATCTCATTAGATCTGAAAAGGTGAGTGCAAAGTAACACTCAACTTCATCCTGCTGTACCTCTCATCACATCCCCATCACTCTGCCTTCCCAACCCTACTCCTGCACATCCTTACTCATGCCAACATACCTTGCATGTCCACCCATCCCTCGTTCTCCATCTACATACTCACATCCCCATCTGAATAACCACCCCTCACACTCACCCTCATCCTAATGCAATCATGCCAACTAACAACACACAAGGAGGCTACTTGGCATTGGCACCCCACTCCATCATAGTCACCCTCTAAAAATGTAACCCATCCATTCCTTACACTCATTTCATCACGCTCGCTCAACCTTCTCTTTCCCTCCTTGCAGGAAAAGAGAGCCCACAATAAGAGGGAGAGAACCGGAGGTGGAACCCAATCATTGGCCACCATAACAGCAGCAGATGAGGTTGCCTTGGAAGTGTCTGGAGTCGCAGAGCAGCTGGAGATGGGAGACGGAGAGCAACCTGGTGAATTACATCTCATGCCGCCACATGGCATACAGCAGTCACTCATATGACACCCATGCCTGTTCTTTGTTCTCAGTGAGCACTGGCTCTTCACTTAAACTTAGCTCCCAAAGCGAGAATATCAATGCTAATTTGATCCTGTGAGAGACAACATCATTCATGTCCGAGGCTGGGACCCAGGAACGAGGACGAGCCCAGCAGCGAGGCCAAGGCACAGGATTGGCACAGCGTGGACCAACAGCGGGGTCGGGGCCCAGGGAATGTGCGGCACGGGCCAACAGCGAGGTCGGGAGGACCACAATGCATCCTACGAAACCCAAGCAGAGAGGACCTGCGGGAAGGAGGGAGGAGGACAGTAGCAGTATGTTTGTGTGTGTGTGCTAGGCCATTGTAGCAGAGCCTGGTCTCCAATCGTCTTGGATCCCCTTGCCATTGGACCAAGACCTTGCTCTGTCAAGCCCGTGTGGTAGCTGGTGTGCAACGGCCACCCCACGTTAAAAGAATTCACGCACAGGCATCTTCCACCCTTTAAAATGAAGTTCGGGACCTGGAATGTCAGGACCCTCATGGACAACCCCAACAGTGACAGACCGGAATGCCGTACTGCTATCATTGCCCGGGAGCTCAGACGCTTCGACATTGACATCGCCGCCCTAAGTGAGACCCGGCGGGCAGGGGAAGGCCAGCTCAAGGAGCAAGGCGGTGGCTACACCTTCTTCTGGAAAGGCAAACCCGAAGAAGAACGCCGCCTCCATGGGGTAGGCTTCGCCATAAAAAATGAACTGGTCGGGCGTCTCAGAGACTCCCCTAGTGGTATAAACGAGCACTTCATGACTCTTCGACTCACCCTAGCCCAAAACCAGTGCACTACGGTCATCAGTGCGTACGCCCCAACACTGGAAGCCACAGACGAGACCAAAGAGAAATTCTACTCCAGCCTCGTTCAAGCCCTGTCCCGAGTCCCAACGGGCGACAAGCTGATCCTCCTTGGTGATTTCAACGCCAGAGTTGGAAAGGACACAGGCCTCTGGAGAGGTGTGATCGGCAGAGAGGGGGTAGGGAAAGCCAACTCTAACGGTACCCTCCTCCTGTCGAAATGCTTAGAACATGGCCTCGTCATAACCAACACCTTGTTCCATCAGAGAGACGCGTATAAGGCTTCATGGCAGCACCCTCGTTCCAAGCACTGGCATCTGCTGGACTACGTCATCGTCCGAGTGAGGGACCGCAAGGACGTCCGCATCACCCGCGCCATGACAGGAGCTGATGACTGCTGGACAGGCCACCGCCTAATCCGCTCTGTCATCTCCATCAATGTAGCCCCAAAACAGCGGTGGCAACAGAAACAATGCCGCAGGAAAATTAACGCTGGAGCACTCAAAGACCCCGCTAAGAAAGCCCTATTCAGCCTGCGCCTCACAAACAATCTGATGACTCCCAGTGATGCAGAGGCACAGAGTGCCCACAGCGTCTGGTCTGCACTCAAGGCCTCCATAATCAGCACCTGTGAAGAGACGCTCAGTCACTCAACCAGGAAACACCAAGACTGGTTCGACGAGAATGACCAGGAGATCCAGGAGCTAATAAGCAGCAAGCGCAAGACATTTCTGATCTGGAAACAACAACAGAACTCGAGAGCAAGAAAGCAGCTCTACAGAAGCCTGAAGTCCGAGGTCCAACAAAAAACTCACGACCTAAAGAACAGATGGTGGGTGGAGAAAGCGCAGGAGATCCAGCAGCTAGCCGACAACCACAACGTGCGTGGATTCTTTAGCGCAGTCAAGACCATCTACGGCCCAAGCACCCAAGGCCCTTCCCCACTGCGGGCCAAGAACGGTGAGGTACTGTAGAATTCGCAAAATTAATATTGTATTATAAGGGTCCTTTGGCAGAAGAGGCCTTGGTTTAAAAACTGTTCTAAAAGAAGTCCAGAAAAGGGGCATATAAAATGGCCGCCAGACCCCGTGACCGACTTATTGGGATGCTTTAAAATGGTTCCTGCAGTCCCCAGACAGCCTTTGTGGATTCAACCCACAGTAAGTTCTGGAAGCCGTTTCTGAGAAAACGAAACCAGACATTAACACATACATAAGGATTGGATGCAGATCCAGTCAGATCGGCCTGTAGGTAAAGGCCATCTAAATGTTTACCCGGACAAAGGGGAACAATTTCATATTCATAAGGGGAGCATCGAAGACCCATTAAAGACATTAAGAAGACATTCAAAACAATGCAGGTCATTCCAGACCAGAGATGGCCATCACCGGCCATCCCGAGAGCAGTTGAAATATAATAACTACCCCGCTGTGCTATAAGCCCGACAAAAGTTAAACAAAGACTAACCTTGATTTGGCGGGAGATAAAGGCTTCTCCTGAGAAGTATATCTGGGGGAACCCGGGGGTAGCAAGAGAGGACAGTCATCGTGGTGCTATCATCGTATTGGTGGCATCATCGCTTGAAGAAGAAGAAGAAGATGATTCGAGTCTGCATCCCGCCCCGGGGTAACCATCGGGAGATCGTCGACAAACCCCGGGCCGTTTGATGAGACAAAGAGGCAGAAAACTACAGAAGAAACCTATATGAAAGCCGGCTAGAGGCTTCCAACCGTGGTCAAGCAGATGGTCTCTTCCCCCACATCGACATCCAGGCCCGCTGAGATCCAGCTTGTCCGTGACCGTCACCTCGAGGAAGAGAAGGCGTGTCGCAGCTCGCAGCCCGCAGCGCTGACCACGAGGAGACAGGACGCCTGAAAGGATCAAAACGCAGACCTGTTTCAAAACCTTGCAATTCCTAGTTGGATTGGTGAGCATGTTTCTGGCCCTACATAATCGGATCTAGATAGGTTTAAGGGGATGGGCATTTTGGGTATAATTAACATGGGTTGTTGTCCCTCGATATTCCGTGTGCTTCCCCATTTCATGATGACTTTTGTAAAGTATAATATGCCTGTATCTATTTTAGCTAGTACTGTATTGTTATGATTTGTTTTTCCCTCCCATGTACCCTCTTATTTGCTTGCATTTGATTTGTTTTTCCTTATGCAATAACATTTCATTTCGTTTCATTAAACTTGGTCTATAAGAGTATTCTCTGCATTGGAATTCCTGCACCTAAGACCAGTGTCTAGAACCTAAGGGGTGAGTGGGTCGAACCACTCAAGGTTTTACTGTGCAAAAGAGAGAGAGAGGCCTCTGGCGAGAGAAACCTCTGCGACCTCAGAGAGAAAACCCCTTACAGAACTCATCAAGGACAGGGAAGCAGTCATTGCCCGCTGGAAGGAACACTTCGAAGACCTCCTTAACCACGACTCTGTCTTCGACACGAGTGTCCTCAACTCCATCCCGCAGCATGCTACCCGCCACCATCTCAGCACAACCCCAGCCCGGCATGTGGCTGAAAAGGCCATCCGACAACTGAAGGACAACAAGGCCTCAGGAGCAGATGGAATCCCCGCCGAGGCACTAAAGCATGGTGGAGAAGCACTACTGGCGTGAATTCATGAACTCATCTCTCTTATCTGGAAGGAGGAGAGCATGCCAGGGGATCTCAGAGATGCCGTAATTGTGACCATCTTCAAGAAACGTGACAATTCCGATTGCGGTAATTACAGAGGAGTTTCCATGCTATCTGCCACAGAGAAAGTCATCGCAAGAATCCTCCTCAATTGCCTTCTCCCAGTGGCCGAAGAGCTCCTCCCAGAGTCGCAATGCGGATTCCGCCCACTAAGAGGCACAATGGACATGATCTTCACCGCACGTCAATTACAAGAGAAATGCAGGGAACAGCACTGTTAGATCCGTGTATCTTAATGTTGTGTCCTTCAATAATCAGACAACAGACTGCAGGGAACGATTCAACAGGTGTTTACTGAATGAGGGTTACTCTAGAACTAACTATACAGATCACTACTCAGGGTTTATATACAGGTGTGGTCACTGCCGGTACTACAGTATACAGGAGCTGTAAAAAGTAGTTCTCTCCCTTAAGGTATATATACATTATTACATACATTACAATTCCTCCCGTTTTAGATTAACAGTACCATAATACTCATTTAACAATTAACATTTTTAATATACAATGTTATATGAAAATAGTCCATTCATATAATCAGTCTCTGGGGAGGCTTCCTGATTCTTTCTGGATAACGCCTTTCCGAGTGTCTCGCTCTTGGTGCGGAGGCGATTCTAGCACCCTGTCGTCAGTTGATTCATCAGCTTCCAATGCTATTGTTTCTGAGGTAGATGCGACCTGTACGTCGGGTTCCTCACCAGGTACGTATGGCCGAGACATGGGGTTGACTTGTTCCTGTGACTCTAGGATCTGGTCAGCATGGCGTCTCACAATGTTCTCCCCAACATCCACTGTGTACATTAGTGGCCCCTGCCGTGTGCATATTGTTCCTGGTTGCCATTTCTCTGTTCGGTAGTCGCGGGCCAAGACTGGTTGCCCTACATTGAAGCTCCTTGTCGGCTTCTCATTGATGTGCTGGAATTGCTTACTCTCAACATCTCTTCGTACATTTGGTCTGAGCAAATCCAGACGAGATCTCAACCTTCGGTTAAAGAACATCATGGCCGGGGCCTGGTTGGTGACTGCATGTGTCGCATTTCTGTAGGCTAACAGGAAATTGTCCACCTTATGCTGCAGTGGAATGTCGTCATCGCACATGGCCTTTACTGCTTTTTTAAAGGTTTGTACGAACCTCTCAGCCAATCCATCTGTGGCTGGATGATACGGAGCGGATGTGTAATGCCTTACCCCATTCCTTTTCATAAATCTTCGAAACTCTTCGGACACAAACTGTGGTCCGTTATCAGAGTAAATCTACTCTGGCAAGCCGTTCCTGGCAAAAATGGTCCGTAGGACTGCAATAGTTTTCTCCGTGGTGGTGGAGGACATTTTGATCACCTCAGGCCATTTCGAGTGCGCATCCACGGCTATTAAAAACATTGAGTCCATGAATAGACCAGCAAAATCAATATGCACCCGTTGCCATGGAGATGAGGCCCACTCCCATGGGTGTAGAGGGGCATGTGGTGGTGCATTTTGGACCTTCTGGCATCCTGAGCAGCTCTTTGTCAGATCCTCGATTTGCTGATCGATCCCCGGCCACCACACATAAGCCCTAGCAAGGCTTTTCATTTTCACCCCTCCCCGATGACCTTCGTGAAGCTCATTGAGCACTCTCTCCCTTAACTTGGGTGGAATTACCACTCAGGATCCACACATCAAGGTCTCCTGGCATACTGACAGCTGTTCTCTTCTGGATGAGAATGCTGGCAACACTGAGTCGCCATGTGCTGGCCAACCCTTCACCGTCAAATCATATACCCGAGACAGTGTCGGGTCGTTTCGGGTCTCCTTCTCTATACCAGTGTTAGTTACCGGCAAGCATTCAATTATAGTCGAATGAAATATTTCGACAGGACCCACTGCTGGTGCTTCCTCCGCAGTAGGCAGTGGCAGGCGTGATAGCCCATCAGCGTTTCCATGCTGTTTTGTGCCGTTATACTCGATTTCATATTGGTGCGCCCCTAGAAAAAGGGACCATCTTTGTAGCCATTGCGCAGTCATCACCGGAACGCCCTTCTTTGGATTAAAGATGGAGACAAGTGGTTGGTGGTCAGTCAGCAAGGTGAACTTCTGCCCGTGCAGATAGTGATTGAACTTTTTCACTCCCCACACTAGGCTGAGGGCCTCCCTGTCAATCTGGGCGCAGTTACGCTCGGCTGAGGTTAGTGATCGTGACGCAAAGGCTATTGGCCTCTCTGAGCCGTCCGAGAATTTGTGCGACAGCACCGCTCCAATGCCGCAGGGTGACGCATCACATGCCAACCGAATTGGTAATGCCGGGTCGTAATGGGCCAATACCTCTTTCGATGTGATTAGTGTTTTGCTCTTCTGGAAAGCTCGTCTACATTCGTCACTCCACTTCCATGGCACCCCAGTTTGCAGTAGGGTGTTCAGTGGGTGTAGTATTGTAGACAAATTTGGCGAGAACTTATGGTAGTAGCTTACCAGCCCGAGGAACTGTGGTGTATGTGCCTTTAAGAGCCCCTGTGTACTGTAATGCCAGTAATGGCCACTCGGGCTATATAAGCCTGTATAGTGTCTTGTATCTGTTAGTTCACCTCCAGACTTTGTTCAGTAAACACCTCTGAAACCAACTCCTGCATTCCATGTCTCCATTAACACATGGATACAACAGTGGCGACGAATTGGAAACGGACTTACCTGCAATTCGGCAGCACCTCAAGGAGATCGATTCCTCAGACGAAAGTCGAAGAAAAACAAGAAAGAATTTTTTTTTTTTAAACTGTGGTTTCACCAGCTAGCCGAGCTGGTGGCAGGTACTGCAATAATACTTCCTGGGCGGCAGGCTGGGGCTCCATCGGCTGGCTCTGCAGCGGGGCCGAGCAGCGAAGGCGGAGGCAAACGGAGACAGAGGGTGGAGCACTCGGGAGACGGCCGGCGCTGCAAAGCGGGTCGGCATTCGGGCCAAGCAGAGGGAGGGAAAAGTCCCAGAGAGTCCGGCGGGAACGAGTCTCCACCTATTAAAAATACCTATGTAAATAAAAACCACGGAGAACAGCGTTGTCAGAAGCAGCAGCGGCGGGAAAGCGCGGGAGGTGCCATTTTTTTTCTGCAGGGAAGAAAGGAAAGCGTGGGAGGCGCCATTTCTTTTTCAAGCTGCCTAAGACTGGCAATATTACTGATTTCGATAGCGATATAGAGGATTGGACCACATATGTGGAAAGAGTGGAGGTATATTGCACAGCAAATGAAATAGAGGATGATAAAAAGGCATCAGTACTTCTAAATCTAATGGGCGCAAGGACATACGGGCTGTTACAAAACTTAATCACTCCAGCCAAACCGAAGGACAAGAATTTTAAGGAGATTGTTGATACCCTACAGGAGCACTTAAACCAAACACCGCTGCTGATAGCGGAACGATTCAAATTCTTCAGGAGGAATCAGCACAAGAATGAAAGTAACGCTGAATACCTCACTGAATTAAGGAAGCTGTCAAAGCACTGCCAATTCGGGGCAGGACTGGCAGATTCTCTTCGAGACAAATTCGTCTGCGGTCTCCTAAGTGAAGGAACACAGAAAAGGCTACTTTCTGAGAAAGATTTGACACTGGACAAGGCTTTCAGTGTGGCTGTATCATACGAAGCAGCCGCAAGAGGAGCTACAGGGATACAGCAAAAGACACAGGACTTCGGCACCCATGAAATGACACAGGGTTTCGAGAGATGTTATCGCTGCGGCAGATCCACCCATGACCAGAGGGACTGCTGGTTCAAGGACAAAGCATGCAGGCAATGCGGAAAGATTGGACACATTGCACGTGTATGCCGATCTGGAAACAAAAAATCCACGGACAGGAAAAAAATCAATAAGGAAAAGTACAGAAAGGTACAAATGATGACGGACAGTAGCTCCGAAGACCAGAAGAGCGATAGCGACTCCGGAAACAAGAGACTAAGCTGTCTCAAATTACATAATGTAATTGCCAAAGAAGATTACCAGACCATTTGGGTTACCCTCATGATAGCGGGGTCCCCAGTTAAAATGGAGCTAGATACAGGATCGGCTCTGACCGTCATAAGTCGACGGGATTACGAGCGGCTATTTCCGCATATACCTTTGAAAGACACATCCATTATCTTGAAAACATATACGGGGCAGAAAGTATACCCCAAAGGGAAAATAAGGGTGCCTGTTGTATACAACGGCAAGGAAATACAGAAGTTGTATTTATACGTTCTGCAAGATGGTGGTCCACCGCTGTTGGGCCGTGAATGGATCAGGAAGATACGTTTAGACTGGCACTCCATTCAGGCACTGACGGTGACCAGCAAGAAAAAAAATGATGATGACGTCATACCTGAACGATTAAAAGACATCTTGGCCAACGCCAAGGAAGTGTTTCAACGGAACTAGGAACCTTGAAAGGCGTCACCGCCTCAATAAAAGTGGAAGATGCGGCAATTCCCAAGTTTTTTAAGGCAAGGCCGGTGCCATACGCAATTCGGCCAGCAGTCGAGGCAGAGCTGGAGAATTTGGAAAAGGCAGGCGTATTATCCAAGATAGATTGGAGCGAGTGGGCAACACCCATCATCCCGGTCATGAAGAAAACGTTGAATAATGATAAATCTGAAGAACAGAGAAAAATTCGCATCTGTGGGGACTTCAAGGTGACTGTAAACCCGGTCCTTCACATGGTACAGTATCCTCTTCCGAGGATAGAAGATATTTTCGCCTCACTATCCGGAGGGAAACGTTTCACCAAAATTGACTTGGCACAAGCATATCTACAGATGGAGGTTGAAGAGGCCTCTAAAAAGTATCTCACGATAAATACACACAAAGGCCTGTACCAGTACAATCGACTGGTTTTCGGAGTAGCATCAGCTCCAGCTATCTGGCAAAGAGCTATGGAGCAAGTCCTCCAAGGGATTCCGGGGACTCAATGCTACCTAGACGACATCCTTGTAACAGGAGAAAACGACAACGAGCACCTTGCCAATTTGGAGCAGGTGCTCACTAGGCTGAAAGAACGGGGCCTACGAGCAAATCGCCCCAAGTGCGAATTTTTCCAGAAACAAATATCATATTGTGGCCACATAATTAACGAGGAAGAGTTGCATAAGTCACCTGAAAAAATTGAAGCGGTCATAAAAGCCCCAGCACCTGAAAATGTCTCACAATTAAGGTCGTTCCTGGGATTGATAAATTACTATCATAAATTTTTACCGAATTTGTCAACTCTTCTGCACCCTCTTAACGAACTGCTACAAACGGGAGTAATTTGGAAATGGAGCGAAGACTGTAAACGTGCCTTCCATAAATGCAAAGGCTTGATCACGTCCAAGGAAGTTTTGGTTCATTGCAACCCATCACTGCCAATCAGACTGGCATGCGATGCATCCCCTTACGGCATAGGAGCGGTATTATCGCATAGATTCCCTGATGGCTCGGAGCGGCCGATAGCTTTTGCGTCACGCTCATTCAACTCAGCTGAGTGTAACTATGCCCAGATCGACAGGGAAGCACTCAGCCTGGTATGGGGAGTGAAGAAATTCAACCATTACCTACACGGACAAAAATTTACCTTGTTGACTGACCATCAACCCCTCGTCTCCATATTCAACCCTAAAAAGGGTGTTCCCATTATGACAGCGCAAAGGCTACAGAGGTGGTCCCTTTTCCTAGGGGCACACCAATATGACATAGAATACAAAGGATCAAAACAGCATTGGAATGCTGACGGTTTATCGCGCCTACCGTTGCCAACGGTAGAAGAGGCACCTACAGTGGACCCAGTGGAGATGTTCCACTCAACCATAGTGGAATGTCTACCAGTAACAAATTCTGCCATTGAAAAGGAAACGAGAAATGACCCGACTCTCTCACGAGTCTACGATTTAACGGTGAAGGGATGGCCAGCACATGGCGAACCACTGTTACCAGCATTCTCGCAAAGAAGAGAACAGCTGTCAGTGTGCCGAGGTACCTTGGTGTGTGGATCCAGAGTGGTGATTCCACCCAAACTCCAGGATAAAGTGCTAAAGGAGCTTCACGAGGGGCATCTGGGTGGAGTGAAAATGAAGAACCTAGCCAGAGCGGTTGTGTGGTGGCCAGGTATCGATGGAGACATCGAAGAAATGACCAAGAGCTGCCTAGGATGCCAGAAGGTCCAAAATGCCCCACCACAAGCCCCTCTACATCCATGGGAGTGGCCCTCATCTCCATGGCAAAGGGTACACATCGACTTTGCTGGTCCATTTATGGACTCAATGTTCTTAATCGCGGTTGATGCACACTCCAAGTGGCCGGAGGTAATAAAGATGTCCTCCACCACCACGGAAAAAACCATCACAGTATTAAGGACCATATTTGCCAGGAATGGGCTGCCTGAACAGATCTGTTCTGATAATGGACCACAATTTGTGTCCGAAGAATTCAGGAAGTTCTTAATAAACAATGGGGTTAAGCACTACACGTCCGCCCCATACCATCCCGCCACCAATGGATTGGCTGAAAGGTTTGTCCAGACCTTCAAGAAGGCCATAAAGGCCATGGGTAATGAAGACATAAATCTACAGCATAAGGTAGATAACTTCTTGTTTGCATACAGGAATGCAACACATGTGGTTACAAACCAAACTCCCGCCATGATGTTCTTCAATAGAAGCCTAAGATGCCGGCTGGATTTGATCAAGCCAAACATCAGAAGGGACGTGGAGAACTGGCAATTTCAAGGCATGAATGAAAGGCCCACTAGAACCTTCCAGATAGGTCAACAAGTTTTGGCCCGGGACTACCGTACCGAGAAATGGCAGCCTGGAACTATTTGCACACGACTAGGACCGCTGATGTGCACAAGTTCGAGCAAGACTTCTTCGCTGCACAGGATCTCCAACCAACGCTATACACCAGATACATCGACGACATTTTCTTCCTATGGACCCACGGCGACGAATCACTGAAAAGACTACACGATAACATCAACAAGTTCCATCCCACCATCAAACTCACCATGGACTACTCCTCAGAATCAGTCTCATTCCTGGACACACGAATCTCCATCAAAGACGGACACCTCAGCACTTCACTCTACCGCAAGCCCACGGACAACCTCACGATGCTTCACTTCTCCAGCTTCCACCCTAACCACGTTAAAGAAGCCATCCCCTATGGACAAGCCCTGCGAATACACAGGATCTGCTCAGACGAGGAGGAACGCGATGGACACCTACAGACACTGAAAGACGCCCTTGTAAGAACGGGATATGATGCTCGACTCATCGATCGACAGTTCCGACGGGCCACAGCGAAAAATCGCATAGACCTCCTCAGAAGACAAACACGGGACACAACCAACAGAGTACCCTTCGTCGTCCAGTACTTCCCCGGAGCGGAGAAACTACGCCATGTTCTTCGCAGCCTTCAACATGTCATCGATGACGACGAACACCTCGCTAAGGCCATCCCCACGCCTCCACTACTCGCTTTCAAACAGCCGCCTAACCTCAAACAGACCATCGTTCGCAGCAAATTACCCAGCTTTCAGGAGAACAGCGACCACGACACCACACAACCCTGCCACAGCAACCTCTGCAAGACATGCCAGATCATCAACACAGATACCATCATCACACGTGAGGACACCACCCACCAGGTACATGGTACATACTCATGTGACTCGGCCAACGTTGTCTACCTCATACGTTGCAGGAAAGGATGCCCCGGAGCATGGTACATCGGCGAGACCATGCAGACACTGCGACAACGGATGAATGGACACCGCGCAACAATCACCAGGCAGGAGTGTTCCCTCCCAGTCGGGGAACACTTCAGCAGTCAAGGACATTCAGCCTCCGATCTTCGGGTAAGCATTCTCCAAGGTGGCCTTCGAGACACACGACAACGCAAAATCGTCGAGCAGAAACTGATAGCCAAGTTCCGCACCCATGAGGACTGCCTTAACCGAGATCTTGGGTTCATGTCACGCTACATGTAACCCCACCTGATGCAGGGTCATCCAGACTCGAGTCGACATTGGCTTGTTCTCTCTACACAGATGCGGTCGGACCTGCTGTGATTTCCAGCCAAAAAAAATGCTTTTTGTCTGTTTTTTTGTTTTTCATACAGACCCCAGCATCTGCAATATTTGACCCCTTGTGACCCCACCTCATTGTTCTTTGATGTAATGTTTCCCTGACTGACCTGTTTGGACACCATTCACACCTTTGACTGCTGTGATTATCTCTCTGCCGAGGTGTGATAAATGGCAGTTGGAAAGGTTACCTGTAAACATCTGACATGATTCTCTGACCATATAAGCTGTGTCTTTATGCATTTCTCCACTTCACCTGAAGAAGGAGCAGCGCTCCGAAAGCTTGTGATTTCAAATAAAGCTGTTGGACTATAACCTGGTGTCGTGTGACTTCTTACATTTGTCCACCCCAGTCCAACTCCGGCATCTCCACACTTTATGGGTGTTGATTGTGAGGTATTTTTTTGATACTTCTTCTACCTCCATTTGCAGATACGCCTGGGCCAGAGCAATCTTAGTGAAGCGTTTCCCTCCAGATAGCGAGGCGAAAATATCTTCAATCCGCGGAAGTGGATATTGTACGGTGTGAAGGACCGGGTTCACTGTTACCTTAAAGTCCCCACAGATGCGAACCTTCCTTGGTTCCTCAGGCGTGCTGCTCAACGACTTTTTCATCACAGGGACGATGGGTGTAGCTCACTCGCTCCAGTCTACCTTGGACAGTACACCTGAATGTTCCATGGTGTGGAGATGCCGGAGTTGGACTGGGGTGGACAAATGTAAGAAGTCACACAACACCAGGTTATAGTCCAACAGATTTATTTGTTCCAGACTCTCCAGCTCTGATTTGACGGCTGGGTGGATCGCATAAGGTCTGGCCTTAAAATTTTTGGGCTTGCGTTTTCTTCAATTTTAATCATCGCTGTCATGCCTTTTAGTGTTCCGAGTCCTTGCTGGAACACTTCTTTCGCGTCAGTTAGGACCTTTGACAGTCGCCCAGGTGTGACGTCGTCACCCTTTTTGTCAGCCACAGTCAGTGCCTGTATGGAATGCCAATCTAGCTGTATCATCCGGATCCATTCACGTCCTAGTAGTGGTGGTCCTCCATCTGGCAATACATATAGGTCCATTTTTGGTGTTTCCTTGCCGTTATATATAACGTTCACCCTTATTTTTCCTTTGGGGTAGACTTTTTGCCCCGTTTACGACTTCAAGACAATCTTTGTATCTCTCAAGGGTATATGTGAGAATAGCCGCTTGTAGTCCCTTCAGTTTATAACTGTTAGGGCTGATCCTGTGTCCAATTCCATTTTCACTTGGACTCCTGCTATCTTGAGCGTGACCCAGATAGTTTGGTGATCCTCCATTTTGATCACATTATGTAGTTTCAGACAACCCAGCTCCTTGCTTCCAGAGTCTGTATCACTCTTCTGTTCGTCTGAACTACTCTCTGTCACCTTATGTACCTTCTTGTACTTCTCCTGTGGAGATTTCTTGCTGCTGGTTTTTTTTCCCGACCTGCAGACTCTTGCTATGCGTCCTACTTTTCCACACTGTGTGCACACTTTGTCCTTGAACCAGCAATCATTATGGTCGTGTGTTGTTCTGCCGCAGCGATAACACTTCACTGTTCCGTATGACATTTCATTTGTGCCATATTCTTGCGGTTTCCGTTGTATCTCTGCAGCGCCCCGTGCGGCTGCTTCGTGTGATACTGCCATGCTGAAAGCCTTTTTCCAGCGTAAGGCCCTTTTCAGATAAAAGCCGTTTCTGGGTTCCTTCACTTTGAAGCCCACACACAAACTTGTCCCTTAAAGTATCTGCTAGTCCCGTTCCAAACTGGCAGTGTTTCGATAGCTTGCGCAGTTCCGTTAAATACTCAGCATTACTTTCATCTTTATGCTGGTTCCTTTTGTGAAACTTAAATCTTTCTGCTATCAGCAGCGGTGTGGTGTTTAAGTGGTCCTGTAGGATTGACACTATGTTTTCAAAATCCTTTTCCACTGGCTTCTCTGGGGTTACTAGGTTTCGTAGTAAGCCATGCGTTTTTGCACCCATTGAATTCAACAATACCAGCGCTTTCTTGTCATCTGGCACTTCATTCGCCTTGCAGTATACTTCTATGCGTTCGACATATGTCGTCCAATCTTCGACTTCATTGTCGAACGCTGTGATACTGCCACTCTTCGGCATTTTTGGGTGTGGTTAGACTGGCTTAAAATGGCGTCTCCCGCGCTTTCCTTTCTTTCCCGCTGCGGCTTAAAATGGCGTCTCCCGCGCTGCTGCCAATGCCGCTCTCGGCGGTCCTCGTGGCAAATGGTGACGCCCTGTGGGTTTCGTGCGCTGCTCCTGCGCTGCTGCCAATGCCACTCTCTGCGGTCCTCGTGGCAATGGCAGCGCCTCGCGTTTTTCTGCGCGCTTCTCTCCCCTGTTGACGCTGCTCGGCCCTTGAACACCGGCTGTGCTCTGCTCTCTGTCCCCCGTTAACGCTGCTCGGTCCTGAACACCGGCTGCGCCCTCTGCGCTCTGCCCTCTCTCTCTCCCCCATCGACGCTGCTCGGCCTTTTTCTGTGCCGCTCGGTCGGGCTCTAGCCAGCGGCTGTCCGGGAAGGGTCTGCGCAGTACCTGTTGCCAGCCCGTTTTGCTGGACCACCGTTACTGGAAAGCCAAGCCTGGCTCTCGACAGCCTCCCCTGCAATGCTCAAATCTCCGCTGGATGACTGGGCGGTTGCCCATGGTCGACGCCCGTGCTTCTGGACTCGACCTTCTTTGACTGTTCTCCAGGAGCGAATCCCTGGGAGGTGATGCAGAGTTGCAGGTAGGTTTGAATCTGCCTCGTCGCCAATGTTAGATCCGTGTATCTTAATGTTGTGTCCTTCAATAATCAGACAACAGACTGCAGGGAATGATTCAACAGGTGTTTACTGAATGAGGGTTATTCTAGAACTAACTGTACAGATCACTACTCAGGGTTTATATACAGGTGTGGTCACTGCCGGTACTATAGTATACAGGAGCTGTAAAAAGTAGTTCTCTCCCTTAAGGTATATATACATGACATACATTACAAGCACCAACCACTGTACATGGCCTTCTTTGCTCTCACAAAGGCCTTCAACATTGTCAACACTGTCAACCGTGAGGGATTATGGAGTGTCCTCCTCAATTCGGTTGCCCTCAAAAGTTTGTCACTATCCTCCGTCTGCTTCACGATGGCATGCAAGCCGTGATCCTGACCAACGGTTCCACCACAGACACAGTTCACGTACGAACCGGGGTGAAGCAAGGCTGTGTCATCGCACCAACGCTCTTCTCAATCTTCCTTGCTGCAATGCTCCATCTCACCCTCAGTAAGCTCCCCACTGGAGTGGAGCTAATTTACAGAACAAACGGGAAACTGTTCAACCTCCGTCGCCTCCAGTCCAGATCCAAGGTCGTCCCATCCTCTGTCTTCGAATTACAGTATGCAGACGATGCTTGCGTCTGTGCTCACTCGGAGGTCAAACTCCAAACCATCGTAAACACCTTCACCGAAGCATATGAGAGCATGGGCCTTACACGAAACATCCGTAAGACAAAGGTCCTCTACCAACCTGCCCCCCGCCACACAGTGCTGCCCCCCGATTATCAAAATCCATGATAAGGCCTTGGACAACGTGGACCACTTTCCATACCTCGAGAGCCTACTGTCAACAAGGGCAGGCGTCGACGACGAAGTCCAACACCGCCTTCAATATGCCAGTGCAGCCTTCGGTCGCCTGAGGAAGAGCGTGTTTGAAGACCAGGACCTCAAACCCGGCACTGAGCTCATGGTCTACAGGGCAGCAGTGATACCTGCCCTGCTGTATGACTCAGAGACATGGACCATGTACAGCAGGCAGCTCAAAGCACTGGAGAGGTACCACCAACACTGCCTCCGCAAGATCCTGCAAATCCATTGGCAGGATAGGTGTACCAACGTCAGTGTTCTTGCTCAGGCCAACATCCCCAGTATCGAAGCTCTGACCACGCTCAATCAGCTCCGATGGACGGGTCACATTGTCCGCATGCCCGATACGAGACTCCCAAAACAAGCGCTCTACTCGGAGCTCCGGCACGGCAAGAGAGCCCCAGGTGGGCAGAGAAAACGCTTCAAGGACACCCTCAAAGCCTCCTCAAAAAAGTGTAACATCCCCACCGACACCTGGGAATCCCTGGCCCAAGACCGCACAAAGTGGAGGAGAAGCATCCGGGAAGGCGCCGAACACCTCGAGTCTCTTCGCCGGGAGCAAGTGGAAGCCAAGCGCAGGCAGCGCAAGGAGCGCACGTCAATCCAAGCACCCCACCCACCCGCCCCTTCGACCACTGTCTGCCCCACCTGTGACAGAGACTGTAGGTACCGCATTGGACTAATCAGTCACCTGCGAGCTCATTTTTAATGTGGAAGCAAGTCATCCTCGGTTCCGAGGGACTGCCTAAGAAGAAAGAAGATATGGGGACTGATGTCAACAGCCAGTGAATGCTCATCATGTGCATAATGGTATCGGTACCCATTCTTCATATGATATATCTAACTCATCTCTTTACTCTCCCACAGGTCCATCAAGAGCCCCCCCACTACTGTCCAGGAGGAAGAACAAGATGACTCCTCAGAGGAGCCTCTGAGGGCACACCGTCACCAGACATAAGCGCACCCAGCACCAGCACAGATACATACACAAGATAGAGTAGTGTTGTCACTTGGTGTCTCACAGCTCACAAATGAGCAAGAGTAGATGGTGGAGACAGAGACAGCAGTGGAGACTCCTCACCGGAGGGCGCAGGATGCTCCCAGCTCTGCTCAGCTGCATGCATACACTGAGCCTCGGGGGACATCCAGAAATAAGGCGATCCTGGAGGTGCAGCAAGAAGTGCAGGAGGCTCTGACAAGTTTTGCGACCACGATGTCTGAAAATGTGCAGAGAATGGAGGAGGACATCTCCAACATAAGCACCACCGTGTCGCATGCAATGGCGACTGTAGGTTCTTCCATGGAAAGGATGGCCACGTGCATGAAGCAGCTAATGCACCACTCACGGGAGCACATGTTATCTATGGAGAATAGGTGGCAGATGCTCATAGACCTCCACTCTAGGAGGGATGTCAATGTAGATGTGGGTCCTTATGGCCCCGCTGATGTGCAGCAAGGTGCTCTCTAGCTCCTTGCTAGCAGGGAAGTGCGGGTGGCCCATGAGAGGGATGATGGTAAGAGGGGACATGACATTGGGGCTTCTCTCCCGTTGCCCCCACCCCCCACCCTCCCCAGTCAAAGCCTCCTCGGATTGCAATAGCCAAGTCTGCTGTTGCATGTCGTGGGGCCATCACAGGCTCCAAAACCCAGAGGACATCCGGCAAAAGTGTCTATGCAGTCACAGCAGGGAAGTGAGCAGGCTGCCTCTACCTCTAGTGAAGCCACAGGGGTAGCACCTTGTCGAAGCATGCATAAGACAAAGATGAAACACAAGTAGATGCACAAGGGTAGCCACTTGGGTGTTTTAATAACTGTTTCTGTAAAGTTTCCATTACTGTGATGACACGTATAAAACTATTTTTACTACTTTCCAGACATGGACAAATTTGTGTGCAACTTTGGAAGTGGCTTAGTGAGTTGGAGTGATTGGTGAGACAAAACGTTACCTTCAGCAATGATGATCTGTGAGAAAGGAATGGCTTGGTCATTGTAGGGATGCTTTATGATGTTGGTGTGGGTGGTGCGAACCTGGTGCAGCATGTGGCAGCCATATAGGTGTAATGTAGGAAGTTAAGTAAATCTGACCATGATGAGGCCATCCCTGGCCTCCCGGGCAGCAAAGTGCTCCTCCTCATCTTCCAGCTGATGCTTCTCCTCCTCCCCTGAAGAGGCTATGTGCTCAGAGCCTTGCTTTTCATGCAGCGCTAATCCTCGCTGCTACGCTATGTTGTGCAGGGTGCAGCAGACCACAACGATTTTGGAGACCCTGTCTGGTGCGTACTGAAAGGCTCCTCCAGATCTGTCAAGGCATCTGAAGCGCATTTTCAGCATGCATATTGTCTGCTCTATGACACATCTGGTGGAAATGTGGCTTTTAGTATATCTCTCCTGGGCCTCAGTACTTGGCCTCCTCAAGGGTCTCATGAGCCATGTCTTCAGTGGATAGTCCTGGTCTCCAAGCAGCCAGCCAGAAAGTGTGTTTAGAGGAGCGAAGAGCTGAGGGAGGCTGGACTGGCGCAGGACGAAAGAGTCATGGCAGCTGCCAGGGAATTTGGTGCACACATGCATGATGATCTTACTATGGATGCAGATGAGCTACACATTGAAGGAGTGGCAGCCCTTGCGGTTGAGAAAGACTCCTGAGTGATGATGGGATGCCAGGATGGCCACATGTGTGCATTCGATGATGCCCTGCAACTGTGGTAAGTCAGCCAGAGCTGCAAAGGCCAGCACCCGCTCAGTAACACTGGCTTCATCAGTGACAAAGTTGATATAATTGGCTGACTTGCCAAACATGGCATCAGTGACTTATGTGATGCATCTGTGGGTGGCCGACTGTGAGATGCTGCAAATGTCTGTTGCAGATCCCTGGAAGGAGCATGAAGCAAAGAAGTTGAGTCCGCTGTTGACTTTGACAGCCACTGGTAAGGCGTGTTCACCTGCTCCTCTGGGCTGCAGATCTTGCTCCAGCAATCTGCAAATGTTTGCGATGACCTGACGCGATAGCCTGAGCCTCCTTTGGCACTGCTTCTCCATCTTGTTGAGGAAGTTCATCCTCTACCTGTATACCCTGTGTTGGGGTTATCGCCTCCAGCATGGTACAGCCCTGCACTGATGCCCTCTGTCCTGTGCAGCATCAGGTGGTTGAGGAGAAAGTTAGTGGTGTTGTTGTTGGTTCTGCTGGTGTGCCTGGTGCTGCTGGTGTTGGGGCTCACCCTGGTCCGATTCTGAGGATCAAGGTGAGACGGTATAAATGTCACCCATGCTGATGTAATAAATGGCAGGTCAAGTATGTAGTGTATGTACTTTGCAGAAGGAACTATATTCTGCAGCCTCTGTATACTGCAGTACCAGTAGTGACCACCCCTGTACATAAGCCTGTGTAGTAACTTTGCACAGTTAGTTCCAGTTTGTCTCCACTCAGTAAAGACCTGTTATAACCAACTCCTGCAGTCCGTGTCTCAATTACACACGGACATAATACTGGTGACGAGCAGATCAGAACTTACCTACAGTCTGCACCACCTCATGGGGATCCATCCCTGAAGCGAAGTTGTCAGAGGTCGAGGCCAGAAGTAAGAAAGAAAAAAAAACAATCAGAAGAAACGGGTGTCGACCGTGGGCAACCGCCTCTGATTCATCGGAGTGAAAGATTTGCAGGAGAGCCTGTCGAGAGCGGGGCTTGGTTATCCTGTCGATGGTGTTCCAGCTAATCGGGCTGGTGGCAGGTAGTACACTGATCCTTCCTGGGCTGCGGCGGGCTAGAGCTCGATCGGGTGGCTTTTCAACGGGGCCGAGCAGCGTTGTTGGGAAGAGGAGAGAGAGAGAGAGGGTGGAGCACACAGGGCGCGGCTGGTGCTACGAAGCCGGGCAGCGTACAGACCCGAGAAGAGGGAGGAAAGTGTCCCGCAGGGTTGCTCCGACGACGGGGAAATAAAAGAAATTAGAAGCGCAGAAAGCCGCGAGGAGCTGCAGTTGCCATGGGAACCGCGGAGAGCGGCGTTAGCAGCAGCTCGGGGGGAAGTGCACGAAGACCATAGGGCGTCGCCATCAAGGCATAAAATGCCAGCAACAGCGCTAGCAGCAGCGGAGAAGATGGAAAGCGTGGGAGGCGCCATTTTGTTAAATCGGGGAAGAAGGCAAAGCGCAGGAGGTGCCATCTTAGATTTCCAAGATGCCGAAGACTGGCAATACTACTGCCTTCGATAATGCAATAGAAGACTGGACTACGTATGTGGAAAGAGTCGAAGTATATTGCGAGGCAAACGAAGTAGCTGATGAGAAAAAGGCATCGGTACTACTAAACTTAATGGGCGCAAGAACGTGCGGCCTATTGCGGAACCTGATTACTCCAGCCAAACCGATGGCGAAGAGTTTTAAAGAAATTGTTGATATCCTACAGGAACACCTAAATCCTACACCGCTGCTGATAGCAGAAAGATTTAAATTCTACAGGAGAAATCAGCATAAAGATGAGAGCAATGCTGATTACCTTACGGAACTACGCAAGCTATCAAAGCACTGCCAGTTCGGAGCAGGACTGGCAGATACCCTACGGGACAAATTTGTCTGTGGACTCCTGAGTGAAGGAACCCAGAAGAGGTTACTCTCAGAAAAAAAGCTGACGCTAGATAAGGCTTTCAGCGTGGCAGTATCGTACGAAGCAGCAGCAAGGGGAGCTGCGGAAATACAGCAAAAGCCACAGGAATACGGCACCCACGAAATGACACGGGGATTTGAAAAATGTTATCACTGCGGCAGAACAACCCATGACCAGAAGGACTGCTGGTCCAAGGACAAAATATGCAGGCAATGCGGAAAGATGGGACACATTGCACGAGTTTGCAGGTCTGGGAAGAAGACTAACGACAACAAAAAGGCTACTAAGGAACAGTACAGGAAAGTACAAAAGATGATGGACAGTAGTTCCGAAGACCAGATGAGCGATAGTGAATCTGGGAACAAGAGACTAAGCTGTCTCAAACTTCACAACATAATCACAAAAGAGGATCACCGAACCATTTGGGTCACCCTCACGATAGCAGGGTCCCAAGTCAAAATGGAATTGGATACAGGATCAGCCCTGACCGTCATGAATCGACGAGACTACGAATGGCTATTCTCACACATACCCTTGAAAGAGACATCCATTGTCTTGAAGACGTATACGGGGCAAAAAGTATACCCCAGAGGGAAAATAAGGGTGCCTGTCGAATACAACGGCAAGGAAATACAGAAATTGTATCTGTACATACTGCAAGATGGTGGACCACCATTATTGGGACGTGAATGGATCAGAAAGATAAGTTTAGACTGGCACTCCATTCAGGCACTGATGGTGGCTGGTAAAAAGGATGACGACGTCACACCTGGACGATTGTCAAAATACTTAGCTAACGCCAAAGAGGTATTTCAACAAGAACTGGGTACTCTTAAAGGCGTAACCGCCTCGATAAAAATAGAAGAGAATGCAATTCCCAAGTTTTTCAAAGCAAGACCGGTACCATATGCAATTCGCCCAGCCGTCGAGGCAGAGCTGGAGAATCTGGAGAATGCAGGCGTGTTATCTAAGGTAGACTGGAGTGAGTGGGTGACAGCCATCGTTCCTGTCATGAAGAAAACGTTAAACAATAAGTCTGAGGAGCCAAGGAAGGTTTGCATCTGTGGGGACTTCAAGGTGACGGTGAACCCAGTCCTTCACACAGTACAATATCCTCTCCCGAGGATAGAAGATATTTTCGCCTCACTATCTGGAGGGAAGCGTTTTACAAAAATTGACCTAGCACAAGCATATTTGCAGATGGAGGTTGAAGAATCCTCTTGGAAGTATCTCATGATAAACACTCACAAATGTCTTTACCAGTATAATCGACTGATATTCGGAGTAGCATCAGCTCCAGCGATATGGCAAAGAGCGATGGAACAAGTCCTGCAAGGGATTCCGGGGACTCAGTGTTACTTGGACGACATCCTAGTGACAGGTGAAGATGACAGTGAACACCTTGCCAACCTAGAGCAGGTGCTCACTAGACTAAGAGAACATGGGCTACGAGCCAATCACCCCAAGTGCGAGTTTTTTAAGAAACAGATATCGTATTGTGGCCACGTGATTGATGAAGAGGGGTTACATAAGTCCCCTGACAAAATTGAAGCGGTAGTTAAGGCTCCAGCGCCTGAAAATGTGTCGCAACTGAGGTCATTCCTCGGATTGGTGAATTACTATCATAAGTTTTTGCCGAATTTGTCCACAATTCTGCACCCACTGAACACCCTACTACAAACTGGAGTAGCATGGAAATGGAGCGATGAATGTAAGCGGGCCTTTCAGAAGAGTAAAGACCGAATCACTTCAAGAGAAGTATTGGCTCACTACAACCCATCACTACCGATAAGACTGGCGTGTGATGCGTCTCCCTACGGCATTGGAGCGGTACTGTCACATAAATTCCTTGATGGTTCAGAGAGGCCGATAGCTTTTGCGTCACGCTCGTTAACTTCAGCCGAGTGTAACTACGCCCAGATTGACAGAGAGGCTGCCTCAGCCTGGTGTGGGTGGTGAAGAAGTTCAATCACTACCTGCACGGTCAGAAATTTACTCTACTAACTGATCATCAACCTCTTGTCTCCATTTTCAACCCTCAGAAGGGCGTCCCGATAATGACAACACAACGGCTACAGAGGTGGTCCCTTTTCCTAGGGGCACACCAATATGACATCGAGTACAAAGGAACTAAACAGCATGGGAATGCTGATGGATTGTCGCGCCTACCGTTGCCGACGGTGGAAGAAGCACCTGCAGTGGATCCAGTGGAGATATTCCACTCGACCATAGTCGAATGTCTACCTGTGGCGAATGCAAACATAGAAAAGGAAACACGAAATGACCCGACACTCTCCTGGGTCTATGATTTAATGGTGAGGGGATGGCCAACACATGGTGAACCACTGTTGCCAGCATTCTCGCCGAGAAGAGAACAGCTGTCAGTGTGCAGAGGAACCTTGATGTGTGGATCCAGAGTAGTAATTCCACCCAAATTGAAGGATAGAGTGCTCAGTGAGCTTCATGAGGGTCATCTGGGAGGGGTAAAAATGAAGAACTTAGCCAGAGCGTTTGTGTGGTGGCCGGGAATCGATAGAGAAATCGAAGAGATGACCAAGAGCTGTACAAGATGCCAGAAGGTCCAAAACGCCCCACCACAAGCCCCTCTACATCCATGGGAGTGGCCCTCATCTCCATGGCAAAGGGTGCACATTGATTTTGCTGGTCCATTTATGGACTCGATATTTTTAATTGCGGTGGATGCACATTCAAAGTGGCCAGAGGTAATAAAAATGTCCTCAACCACCACAGAAAAAACTATCACAGTCTTACGAACCATATTCACCAGAAATGGGCTGCCTGAACAGATTTGCTCCGACAATGGACCACAGTTTGTGTCTGAAGAGTTCCGGAGGTTCTTAAAGAACAATGGTGTTAAGCATTACACATCCGCCCCATATCATCCAGCCACCAATGGATTGGCTGAGAGGTTCGTTCAAACATTCAAGAAGGCTATCAAGGCAATGTGTAATGAAGACATACCCCTACAACACAAGGTGGATAACTTCTTGTTTGCCTACCGGAATGCGACACATGCGGTTACCAACCAAACTCCAGCCATGATGTTCTTCAATTGAAGACTACGATGCCACTTGGATTTGGTTAAGCCAAACATCAGAAGAGATGTGGAGAACAGGCAGTTTCAGAATATGAATGAAAGGCCGACCAGGAGTTTTAAGATAGGTCAACCAGTTTTGGCCCGGGACTACCGCACAGAGAAATGGCAGCCAGGAACGATCTGTACACGGCAAGGACCTCTAATGTATACCGTGGACGTTGGAGAGAGCATTGTAAGACGCCATGCTGACCAGATTCGAGAGTCACTGGAAAACGTCAATTCCACACCATGATCCGATACACCTGGTGATGAAACCGAAGTACCAATTGCATCTACCTCAGAATCGGGAATATTGGAAGCAGACGAACCCAACAACGACGTTGATTCCGAATCAACTCTGCCAGAAGAACCTGATACCCCAAAGAGGCGTTATCCAGACAGAATCAGGAAGCCTCCTCAAAGACTGAACTTATAATTGCTTAACTTCAGCTAATGTATATGACAACTGTAATTGTAAATATGTTATTTAATTATTAATCGAATGTTATGTACTGTTTAGCTGAAAGGGGAGGAATTGTAGTGTATGTACTTTGCAGAAGGAACTATATTCTGCAGCCCCTGTATACTGCAGTACCAGTAGTGACCACCCCTGTATATAAGCCTGTGTAGTAACTTTGCATAGTTAGTTCCAGTTTGTCTCCACTCAGTAAAGACCTGTTATAACCAACTCCTGCAGTCCGTGTCTCAATTACACATGGACATAATAAAATAGAGATGACAGAAGCAATCTGTCACTGGTGTGATTGGTTCTACCAATGAGGTGACAGTGGATCCTGACTTTGCTGGAAACACTTTCAATCTCTAGAAAGCTAAATCTGTGCTGACAATGCACTCAGCAAAAGCATCTGCTTTAGGAAAGTGACCAGCTGTGAGGTGGGAGTTTTCATGCTGTGCACTAATGAGGTGCATCAATGGGCACTGAACATCCACCTCAGGTTCACAGGCGTGGTTTCCGAGCTGCGTGACTCCCGTGCTCATCCAGGGAAATTTAAAAGGTAGGGTTAAAAAGATGCTTAAGAGTCTTGACGTAAGAAAACTACAAGGCACTTGGTCAGAGTATTAAACAAGGCTTTAATTGACTGTTTAACAACATGGAAGTCTAGTTATCCTTCAGTAGTTCCTGTTTACAAAATGTCCCTGAGCAAGCTGGGCCCGTGCCTGAGTATTTATACTGTCCCTGGACAGCGCCACCAGCAGGCCGCCCAGTATATTTCATAAGTCATTTCGACATGAATGGCATGATTTATGTCATTCTTCCCGCCTGAAAGATTGGAAGTCCAGTGGCTTCTTTCTACCGAATTAGTTGGACTAAGAATAGGCGCAGTTTTTTGGATCGCCGTCGGTGGCCAGAAGGCATGTCTCCTCGGACCGTGTTTTGGTCACTGGGTCGCTTAGTTTGTACCAGCGGGCTGGCAGAGTCCATGTCGCTTTGATCGACCTGAGGAGGACTGGGGAGATGGCTCCGGGTGCGTTTGGATATCTGTTGGTGGCCGGAAGGCATGTCTTCTCGGACCATGTTTTGATCCCTGGGTCGCTTAGTTCGTATCAGCGGGCTGGCAGGCCTTGATCAACCTGAGGAGACTGGGGAGATCGTGGCTCCAGGTGTGGGCCCCCACAGTTGCAGAGCTGGCTTCACCCTGCCCAGTAGTCGGTGACTGACCGGCGTCCTGGCTTCGGGTGGCTATCCCGCGGGGAGCGCTCTGTTCCACGGGTTAATCCGGCGGAATAGCTGGCAGATCCCTTGACGTCCCGGGTAGGGCATCATCCTCAGAGGAGCGCAGGGTATTGGCATCATTGATACGGGTCCCAACATCGATTGGGTCCGTGGGACCGGTTGGGCAGGGAGCCAGATCCCGGAGTGACACTGCGGATTCCCGGCCATCAGGGTACTGCACGTATGCGTACATGGGATTGACATCCATCAGTTCCACTTCATCGACGAGGGGATCACCCTTAGAGGATCGGACGAATCTTCGGAGCAGCACGGGGCCAGGAGCTGCCAACCATGATGGTAGGGACGTTCCATGAGTGGAGCGATGCTGGAACCCGAAGAATCGTTCGTCAGGAGTAGCGCTGGTGGATGTAGAAAGAAGAGACCTGATGGAATGCAATGCGTCAGGGAGCATAATTTCCCACTGCTGGTCTGATAGGTTGTGTGACCTCAGTGCAAGATGAACAGTGTTCCGAATGATAGCATTGTACCTCTCAACCTGTCCGTTTCCAATAGGATGATACGGTGTCGTTCTACTTGTGGCGATTCCCCATTGGGAAAGATAACTTTTGAGTTCGCTTGACATGAAGGAGGGACCCCGATCAGAGTGGATGAAATTGGCCGTACCGCAAAGGGAAAAGACTTGATCGAGGCATTTGATCACTGTGGAAGTAAACATATTGGGACAGGGTAAAGCAAAGGGAAAGCATGAATATTCGTCCACCATAGTAAGCAAGTAGGTGTTTCGCGTTGAGGAAGGCAGTGGCCCCTTAAAGTCAATGCTGAGTCGCTGCATAGGCTGTGTAGCGTGTATGAGCGAGCTATCCGACGGACGGAAGAATTGCGGTTTTAATTCTGCGCAAATTCTACAAGTGGAGCATGTTCTTCTCACGTCTTCCGTAGAAAATGGGAGATTTTTAGATTGCACAAAGTGTAACATACGGGTAATGCCAGGATGGCATAAGTCAGTATGAAGATCTGCAAGAGTCGAAGTTGACATGGAAGAGCAGAATGCACGCGTGAGGGTATCCGGGGCCACATTCTCTTTGCTGGGTCGATAATGTGTGGTGTAGCCAAAGGCAGGCAATTCCATCCTCCAGAGCTGTATTTTGCTATTCTTGATCTTAGTGCGTTTCCGGTTATCCAGCATAAAGGCCATGGAGTGCTGATCAGTTATAAGTGTGAAATGGCGACGAGCGAGAAAATGACTCAATTTACGTACTGCTTCGATGATAGCCATAGCCTCCTTCTCGACGGGAGGATAATGAAGCTCGCTACCCTGCAAAGCTCTGGACAGAAGTGCAACGGGTCGACCACCTTGATTCAAAGTAGCCGAGATCGCCACATCTGATGCATCGCACTCGACCACGAAAGGGAGATTTTCATCGATGGAAGTAAGCGTGGCTTTTTCCAGTTGTTGCTTGAGGAGGTCGAAAGCAGAAATAGCCGTTGCCTTCAATGGAAATGACTTCGCGTGAAGCAGGGGCTGGATCTTGTCGGAAAAGTGGGGTATCCACTTCGCATAATAGGTGAACATGCCGAGGGCCCGACAAAGAGAGCTGAGATTCGTAGGAGGAGGGAGCTCCTAAAGCGGATGAAGTTGCTCCGGATCCGGTTTGATGACACCATTGCCTGCCCAGTAGCCAAGGATGTTGACTGATGGTACTAATTTTACAGATTTGGACTCATTTAAGGTTAAGTTGCGACGACGGAGAACGCCAAGAAATTTCTGGAGGTTAGCATCATGCTCCTTCTGGTCATGACCAGCAATGGTGATATTATCCAGATATGGAAAAGTGTCCGTTAAGTTCTCCTGTTTGACTAGGCTATCCATTGCCCGTTGGAAGATGGCCACTCCATTGGTGATCCCAAATGGAAGGCGACAAAACTGGTAAAGCTGACCATTGGCCTCAAAGGTCGTATATATTTTGTCAGAGTCCTTTAACGGTACTTGATGGTATGCGCTCTTTAAGTCAAAAGTTGAAAATACCTTGTAGTTGGCAACATTATTGACTATGTCATCGATGCGTGGTAGTGGGTAGGCATCCAGGTCGGTATACTGGTTAATAGTTTGTGAGTAATCGATGCAAAGACATCTCTTGTGTTGCTTCAGAGGATTTTTAACAACGATGACTTGAGACCGCCAGGAAGATGAACATGGCTCAATGATACCGTCAGCTAGAAGGCGAGAGATCTCTGACTCGATAAAGAATAGAACATCTTGGCTGAAACGTCGTGATTTAGTGACTATGGGCTTACATCAGGGGGAAAGATTAGCAAACAAGGAGGGCTCGTTGTGCAAAGCTGCCGAAAGCGCACAAAACGGTACTTTGGAAATAGTAAGCTCCGGCTTTGATCCTCCAAACTCGAAAGTGAGTCTTTTGTGTTGTTTCTGGAAATCCTGTCCCAGGAGCACATCACTGCATAGGTTCTTGAGCACCCCGAGCCAGGTGGAGAAATAAGTGCGGCCATTGAGAATAAGGTCGACAAGACAAAAGCCAGAAGAGTCAGAGTCGTCAGAGCCATTGCAATTTCCCTGTCCGAGGGGTAAATACGCAGTTTTAACTTACTGACAGCCCGCTCACTAATGAAGCTGTCAGAGCTGCATGAGTCGATTAGTGCACTCAAAATGTGTCCATTTACCGAAACCTTCGTGGCTGCATGGGACAGACTTTGGGGAAAAACAGCTGTGATGGGAGGAGGGGCAGTTTTACCCTTGACAGCTGTAACCTTAGTAGTGGTTCTTGGGGAGGAGCAGTTTTATAGATTGCAGCTGCAAAACTAACAGGAGCTCTCGACCGGTATACCTTAGAAAAGTGGCCTTTCTTACTAACAGTGGCTCTTGACTGGCATACCTTAGAAAAGTGACCTTTCTTGCTGCAATGATTGCAGGTCGCGTTACGAGCAGGACAAAATTTCCTATATATGAACACACCTCCACAGAAGAAACACTTCTTTCCAGATTGCCAAGATGCCGCTAGGGCGGGGTCATCAACAGTGTAGGTTTCTAGGGTAGGGTTGTCATCAGCCGGGTTGGACTTGTCATCCGTGAGGGCTTCCGCCCGAGGCCTATCGAAAGAGTCACTAAAAGTGATAGCAGCAGCCCGTGCACGTGGTGAAAGATAGGTGTCTGCATTCCTCTTTGCTAAGTCCAGACAACATGCCTGGTCATAGGCAGCCTGTAACTTGAGGGTTTTATTCTCCAACAGACGCTGACGTATGAATGGAGACGCAATCCCATTAATAAAGGAATCACGAATTAACTCCTCCTGGTACTGCTCAGCTGTAACAGCTTTAAGATTACAATCCTTGCTGAGCCTGCGAAGTTTCTGAAGGAATTCGTCAAGTGATTCCCCGGGTTGTTGTCGAGTTGTGGCCAGTAGATGCCGAGCAAAAATTTCATTTGGGGTCTTGACATACAGCTGCTGTAGTATTTGGATAGCAGCGTCATAGTCTACACAGTCTTCGATATAATCAAACACATGAGGGGATACATAATTAGCAAGCATTCATAACTTGTTAGGAACATTCTCACCACACTCCTCAAGGAAGTTGCTAAAGGTACGATACCAGTTTTTCCATACATTAGCAGCTGTAAATGAATTTGGGTCCAGGTCGAGACGAGCGGGTCTGAGTGGTTTCTCCATGATGGATCGATTACTTGTCTGAGTTCCCTTCTACGGTTCGAGTCGTAGCTGGCTGTTCCTGAATCACCCAAAGCGTGGAGTCGATATCAAGTTGATTAAATTGACGTAATAAAACTCACTACGTACTTGGTTTGAGCATAAAGCAAGGCTTTAATCAACTTGTTTCAGAACATGGAGGTCTAATTGTACTTCACTAGTACCTTGTCTTACAAAATGTCCCTGGAAAGCTGGGGCCGACGCCCGAGTATTTATACTCCTTGGATGGCGCCACCAGCTGGCCGTCCAGCATTATTTCACAAGTAGTTTCTTGATGAATGATGAGATTTATAACAGGCAGTTAAGAGGCTTTTTCCCATTTTGCGACTTCTGCTGCGGGCCTCCCGATATTGGGGAACCCCTCCAGGATAACTGAGGCATGCTGTGGGCCTGATGTAATGTTTGTGTATAGGTGACAGCTGCAGAAGCGGTATGAAGGATCCAATGGGACACTGGTGAGTATCAGAGGTAAGGAAATGTAGGGAAAGTCATTTTTAATATGTTTAGATTTTTCTGTAGGTGACAAGCTTTGAAGTGTTTGTGTGGCCTCACCTCATTGGGAGAAGTGACAGATCGCTTCTGTACCCTCACCTGCAGCTGCCATCTGTTTTATCCTAAGGAGAGTGTATTGGAGAGCCTGGGTACAAGGGCTCACATTTGTACAGTGATTGTCAGTGTTTGACAGCACCTCAATGCTGTCAAACGCTGTCAAACACTGTCAAATCACCTGTCAAAAATAGATGGTTCATGTCCCTTTAAGAAAACCAACAAATGAAGCGTCACCAACTGATGGCATCTGACACCGGCTTTTCCTTAATTGGCCAGCAAGCCCACAGGGTGGGTTTAACAAGGCCAATCAGGGGGAAATAGCGTCTGTGCATCGGTTGTTGCTGGGGGCGGGACTAGAACCTGGAAGGCAGCAGTCCCACCCCCAACTGGTCTTGGTAAGTAAAATCCAGCCCTTTGTCAATGATTTTTGGGGTCAAAAAGTGTCACAAATATTTGTTTGGTCGTAAGTTTACCATAGTTACTGACCATAAGCCCTTGACAGCAATCCTTCATCCAAAGTCCCCAGTTCCAACCTTAACTGCAGCCCGAATGCAGAAATGGGCTTTGATTTTGGCAGCGTATACGTATGACACTGAGTACAGATGATCAGCTGATCACAGTAATGCTGATGCTATGTCCAACTGGCCATCTCCATCACAAGTTACACACAATAAGGAAGAAGTGTTCTATTTCTCATACATTGATGAGCTGCCAGTCACAGCTGAAGAGCTTGGTAGGGCAGCCAAACATGACCCAATTATGTCAAAGGTGTATGATTACATAGCAAATGGATGGCCAAACCAGGTATCAGAGGAAGATATCCATCCATACTTCGTTCATAGGAATGAATTGTCAGTGGATAAAGATTGTATCATGTGGGGAGCAAGAGTGGTTATCCCAAATAGGTTCAGGTCTAAATTGTTAGGGGATCATCATGACCAGCATTTGGGAATGTGTTTGATGAAGAGCTTTGCACGCAGTTACTTATGGTGGCCAGGTTTAGATAAAAAGATAGAGTACATAGTCAGTCAGTGTACAACATGTCAATCGGTGAGCAAGAAACCACCACGGGCGACTGTCTGTGTGGAGTTTGCACATTCTCCCCGTGTTTGCGTGGGTTTCCTCCGGGTGCTCCGGTTTCCTCCCACAGTCCAAAGATGTGCGGGTTAGGTTGATTGGCTATGATAAATTGACCCTTAGTGTTAGGGGGATTAAATACGTGGGGTTACGGGGATAGGGTGGGATATGTGTCGGTGCAGGCTCGATGGGCCGAAATGGCCTCTATCTGCACTGTGGGGTTTCTGTGATTCTGTGATTACAGCCATGGAAATGGCCTCCCAGAGTGTGGCAAAGGTTACATGTAGATTTTGCTGAGCTGGAAGGACAGCAATTGTTCATAGTGATAGATAGTCACTCGAAGTGGGTGGAGGTGTTTCCGATGCAGATAATAACAACAAGCAAAACACTAGACAATTTGCGAAGATTGTTTTCTTCATACGGCCTCCCAGAAGAAATTGTGTCTGATAATGGGCCGCAATTTTGTTCAGAAGTAACACGACTGTGGAGGAGGAATTCCTGGAGTGTATACGGGATGGTTTCCTGGACCAATATGTCGAGGAACCAACTAGAGATCAGGCCATCTTAGACTGGGTATTATGTAACGAGAAAGGATTAATTAGCAATCTTGTTGTGCGAGGCCCCGTGGGGTGGAGCGATCATAATATGAGAGAATTCTTCATTAAGATGGAGAGTGAAGTATTTGACTCTGAATTTAAATAAAGGAAACTACGGTGGTATGAGGCGCGAGTTGGGTAGGATGGATTGGGGAATGTTACTTAAAGGGTTGACGGTGGATAGGCAATGGCAAACATTTAAAGATCGCATGGGTGATCTACAGAATTTGCTCATCCCCGCTTGGCATAAAAATAAAACAAAAAAGGTGACTCAACCGTGGCTAACAAGGGAAATTAGGGATAGCATAAGATCCAAGGAGAGGACATATAAATTGGCCAGAAAAAGCAGCAAACCTGAGGATTTGGAGCAGTTTACGATTCAGCAAAGGAGAACAAAGGGATTAATTAAGAGGGGGAAAATAGAGTATGAGAGTAAGCTTGCACGGAACATAAAAACTGACTGTTAAAGCTTCTATAGAAAGTGAAGAGAAAAAGATTGGTGAAGTCAAGCGTAGGTCCCTTGCAGTCAGAATCAGGGGAATTTATAATGGGGAACAAAGAAATGGCAGAACAATTAAATACATACTTTGGTTCTGTCTTCACAAAGGAGGACACAAATAAGCTCCCAGAGATGTCGGGGAACATAGGGTCTAATGAGAGGGAGGAACTGAATGAAATCAGTATTTGTAGGGAACTGGTGTTAGGGAAATTGATGGGATTGAAGGCCGATAAATCCCCAGCGCCTGATAATCTACATCCTAGGGTACTTAAGGAAGTGGCCCTAGAAATAGTAGATGCATTGCTGGTCATCTTCCAAAATTCTATAGACTCTGGAACAGTTCCCATGGATTGGAGGGTAGCTAATGTTACCCCACTATTCAAAAAAGGTGGTAGAGAGAAAATGGGGAATTATAGACCGGTAAGCCTGACATCGATAGTGGGGAAAATGTTAGAGTCCATTATAAAAGATGTAATAGCAGAGCACTTGGAAAACAGTGAAGGATCGGACAAAGTCAACATGGATTTACAAAAGGTAAATCGTGCTTGACTAATCTACTGGAATTTTTTGAGGATGTAACTGGTAGAATAGATAAGGGAGAACCAGTGGATGTAGTGTATTTGGACTTTCAGAAGGCTTTTGATAAGGTCCCGCATAAGAGATTAGCGTGTAAAGTTAAAGCACAAGGGATTGGGGGCAAGGTACTGACTGGTTGGCAGACAGGAAGCAAAGAGTTGGAACAAACGGGTCTTTTTCCGAGTGGCAGGCAGTGACTAGTGGGGTACCACAGGGATCGGTGCTAGGACCCCAGCTATTCACAAAATATATTAATGATCTAGACGAGGGAACTAGATGTAATATCTCCAAGGTTGCAGACGACACAAAGCTGGGTGTGCGTGTGTGCTGTGAGGAGGATGCAGAGAAACTCCAGTATGATTTGGGCAGGTTGGGTGATTGGGAAGATGCATGGCAGATGCAGTATAATGTGGATAAATGCGAGGTTATCCACTTTGGTGGCAAAAACAGGAAGGCAGATTATTATCTGAACGGCAATAGATTGGGAGAAGGGGAAGTGCAGCGAGACCTGGGTGTCCTTGTGCACCAGTCACTGAAGGTAAGCATACAGGTGCAGCAGGCGGTTAAGAAGGCAATTGGTATGTTGGCCTTCGTAGCGAGAGGATTTGAGTACAGGAACAAGGATGTCTTGCTACAGTTGTACAGGGCCTTGGTGAGACCACACCTTGAGTATTGTGTGCAGTTTTGGTCGCCTTATCTGAGGAAGGATGTTCTTGCCATGGAGGGAGTGCAGCGAAGGTTCACCAGACTGGTACCTGGGATGACAGGAATGACGTATGAGGAGTCATTGGGCTTATACTCGCTGGAGTTTAGATGAATGAGAGGGGATCTCATTGAAACTTATAAAATTCTAACAGGACTAGACAGACTAGATGCAGGAAGGATGTTCCCGATGGTCGGGGAGTCCAGAACCAGGGGTCACAGTCTAAGGATAAGGGATAAGCCATTTAGGACAGAGATGAGGAGGAACTTCTTCACCCAGAGAGTGGTGAACCTGTGGAATTCTCTACCAGAGAAGGCAGTTGAGGCCAATTCATTAAATATATTCAAGAAGGAGTTAGATATATTTCTTAAGGCTAAAGGGATCAAGGGGTATGGGGAAAAGGCAGGGACAGGATACTGAAATTGGATGATCAGCCATGATCTCATTGAATGGCAGAGCAGGCGCGAGGGGCCGAATGGCCTACTGCTGCTCCTGTCTTCTATGTTTCTATGTTTCTAAGAGTTCATACAGTTCATGAACAGAAACGTTGTGAAACATACCAAAGTTCCACCGTACCACCCTGCTTCAAATGTTGCAGCAGAGCATACTGTACAAATTGTCAAACATGCCCTCATCAAGCAAATGTTGTCTTTAGACCCCAAACTGGCAAATTTTCTGATTACCTATCGGAATACTGCTCATACCACTATTGGTAGAAAACATAAGAACATAAGAACATAAGAAATAGGAGCAGGAGTAGGCCAATCGGCCCCTCGAGCCTGCTCCGCCATTCAATAAGATCATGGCTGATCTGATCCTAACCGCCAATCTACTATCACAGAACCATCTCCTGAATCTAACAGAATTAGACACACGAAATAGGAGCAGGATCAGGCTACACGGCCCCTGGGCCTGCTCCGCTACCCACAGGGCCATGACCGATCCGAACCTAGACTCATGTCCAAATTCCTGCCCGCTCCCCGTAACCCTTAATTCCCTTTACTTCTAGGAAACTGTCTATTTCTGTGTTAAATTTATGTAATGATGCAGCTTCTACAGCTTTTTGGGGCAGCATATTCCATGGACCTACCACCCTCTGAGTCAAGTAGTTCCTCCTCATCTCCGTTTTGAAAGAGCAGCCCCTTATTCTAAGACTATGCCCCCTAGTTCTAGTTTCACCCATCATCGGGAACATCCTCCCCGCATCCACCCGATCCAACCCCTTCACAATCTTATATGTTTCAATAAGATCGCCTCTCATTCTTCTGAACTCCAATGAGTAGAGTCCCAATCTACTCAACCTCTCCTCATATGTCCATCCCCTCATCCCCGGGATTAACCGAGTGAACCTTCTTTGTACTGACTCGAGAGCAAGTATGTCTTTTCTTAAGTATGGACACCAAAACTGTATGCAGTATTCCAGGTGCGGTCTCACCAATACCTTGTACAACTGAAGCAATACCTCCCTATTTTTATATTATATCCCCCTAGCAATGAAAGCCAACATTCCATTGGCCTTCTTAATCACTTGCTGCACCTACATACTAACCTTTTGAGTTTCGTGCACCAGGACCCCCAGATCCCTTTGTACTTCAGTACTTTCCAGTTTCTTGCCATTAAGATAATAACTTGCTCTACGATTTTTCCTGCCAAAGTGCATAACCTCACACTTTCCAGTATTGTATTCCATCTGCCAAATCTCTGCCCACTTACTTAGCCTGTCTATGTCCCCTTGCAGGTTTTTTATGTCCTCCTCACTCACTACTTTCCCTCCCATCTTAGTATCATCTGCAAACTTTGATATGTTATACTCGGTCCCCTGCTCCAAATCGTTAATATAGATTGTAAAGAGTTGGGGACCCAGCACTGACCCCTGCGGAACACCACTAGTTACTGATTGCCAGTCTGAGAATGAACCATTTATCCCAACTCTCTGCCTTCTGTTAGATAGCCAATGCTCTATCCATGCCAGAATATTACCCCCAATCCTGTGATTTTTTATCTTAAGCAATAATCTTTTGTGTGGCACCTTGTCAAATGCCTTTTGGAAGTCTAAATGCACTACGTCCACTGGTTCCCCTTTATCCACCCGATATGTTACTTCCTCAAAGAACTCCAGCAAATTTGTCAAACATGACTTCCCCTTCATAAAACCATGCTGACTTTGTCCTATTAAATTATGTTTATCCAAATGTTCTGTTACTGTCTCCTTAATAATGGACTCCAAAATTTTACCTACCACAGATGTTAGGCTAACCGGTCTATAGTTTCCAGCCTTCTGTCTACTGCCCTTTTAAAATAAGGGTGTTACATTAGCAGTTTTCCAGTCTGCCGGGACCTTTGCTGAGTCCAGGGAGTTTTGGATAATTATTACCAATGCATCCACAATCCCTACCGCCACTTCCCTCAAGACCCTAGGATGTAAGCCATCAGGTCCAGGTGATTCATCCGCCTTGAGTCCCATTATTTTACCGAGTACCACTTCCTTAGTGATTTTGATCGTGTTTAGCTCCTCCCCCCCTATAGCCCCCTGTTTGTCCAGTGTTGGGATATTCTTAGTGTCCTCTACTGTAAAGACTGATACAAAATATTCATTCAGTGTTTTTGCCATCTCCATATTTCCCAGCATTAATTTCCCGGTCTCATCCTCTAAGGGACCAACATTTACTTTAGCCACCCTTTTTCTTTTTATATAACTATAAAAACTCTTACTAACTGTTTTTATATTTTTTGCTAATTTACTTTCATAATCTATCTTCCCTTTCTTAATCAATCTTTTTGTTATTTTTTGCTGTCTTTTAAAGTTTTCCCAATCCTCTATCCTCCCACTGGATTTGGCTACCTTATATGCCCTTGTTTTTAGTCGAATACTATCCTTAATTTCTTTACTTAGCCACAGATGGATGTCTTTTCATTTACACCCTTTTCTTCTCAGTGGAACATATTTTTTTGGAAGTTGTAAAATAACTCCTTAAATGTACACCACTGATCATGTATCGTCTTACCCTTTAATCTATTTTCCCAATGCACTCTACTCAATTCCACTCTCATACCTTCATAGTCTCCTTTATTCAAGCTTAGCACGCTTGTTTGAGATCCAACCTTCTCACCCTCTAATTGAATATGGAATTCAACCATGTTATGGTCACTCATTCCAAGGGGATCCTTTACTAGGACATTTTTAATTAATCCTGTCTCGTTACACAGGACCAGATCTAAGGTTGCTTGCCCCCTGGTCGGTTCAGTTACATACTGCTCAAGAAACCCATCCCTAATACACTCAATGAACTCATCCTCAAGGCAGCCCTGCCCAACTTGATTTGTCCAATTAATATGATCGTTAAAATCCCCCATAATTATAGATGTTCCCTTATTACAAGCCTCAACTATTTCCTGATTGATACTCCGTCCAACAGAGTTGCAACTGTTCGGAGGCCAGCAGTGTTGTGTCTCAAATGGCAGCCATGAACCAGGCTCTCGTTGTTAAAGCCAAACTTGGCACAGTCCGTAGAAGAGAAACAATCAAGGCAGAAAGAGAGTCATGATAAAGGTAGAGTTAGAGAGAGAAGTGTGACGTTGAACCAGAAGGATAGATTGAAGAATCATCATCATAAATGGTTAAAGTGGTTACCAAGAATAGTAGTGAAGATATGTGGCCCTCGCACATATTTGGTCAAGATGTTTGTTTGGTCAAGGTTAGGTTTGTTCACATTGATCATATCTTACCTACAGACGTGGAAGGAGTTGAAAGCTGGGATGATTCAATTTATTCTGATGTGTCAGATAGTCTTTACAAGTAGAGCACCAGTAGCAAATCCTACATCAGACATACCAGGAAAAAATCCATGGCAAAGTCAAAATTTAAGTCTGAGCCCGAGTCAGGCAGACAAACAGTCTGAAAGTGTAGAGAGTCCAAATGTAGACCAAGGTCAGCCCTTGGAGAAAAATTCTCCACAGGCTCAGCCTAGAATGAGTCAATGTCATACAACAAGATCTGAAAGTTCTGTTCAAGAAAGAAGGTATCCTTTTCAAAACAGAAAACCAGTGGTTAAGTTTAATCTGTAAATATGGAAAATAAATTCATAGGCGGAGGTAGGAGGATGTGTTGGAGAGTTGGCATTCAGCTTCCACATGGTAGAGGTCAGTTCGCCAAACAACAACAGCACCACCCTTATCAGCAGGTAAGTTTGGACCTCCGCCTGGACCATGACCTCACTAGCAAACATCAAGCCATTGTTTCCAAGACTGTCACTGACCTCATCTCCTCTGGAGATCTTCCCTCCATGGCCGCCAACCTCATAGTCCCCCAACCCCGCACAGCCCGCTACTACCTCCTTCCCAAGATCCACAAACAGGACTGCCCTGGTAGACCCATCGTTTCAGCCTGTTCTTGCCCCATGGAACTTATCTCTTCCTATCTCGACTCTATTTTTTCTCCCCTTGTCCAGTCTCTTCCCACCTACATTCGTGACTCTTCCGACGCCCTCCGTCACTTTAACAGTTTCCAGTTTCCTGGCCCCAACCGTCTCCTTTTCACCATGGACGTCCAATCCCTCTACACCTCCATACCCCACCAGGATGGCCTGAGGGCGCTCCGCTTCTTCCTTGAACAGAGGCCCAACCAGTCCCCATCCACCACCACCCTCCTCCGCCTGGCTGAACTTGTTCTCACATTGAACAACTTCTCCTCTGACTCCACTCACTTCCTCCAAATTAAAGGTGTTGCTATGGGTACCCGCATGGGTCCTAGCTATGCCTGCCTGTTCATGGGATATGTGGAACACTCTTTGTTCCAGTCCTACTCGGGTCCCCTCCCTCATCTCTTTTTCCGGTACATCGATGACTGTATCGGTGCCGTTTCCTGCTCTCGCCCTGAACTAGATAAGTTCATTCACTTTACTTCCAATTTCCACCCTTCCCTCACCTTCACATGGTCCATCTCCGACTCTACCCTTCCCTTCCTTGATTTTTCCGTCTCCATTTCTGGCAATCGGCTTTCGACAAACATCCACTACAAGTCCACTGACTCCCACAGCTACCTGGACTACACCTCCTCCCACCCCGCTTCCTGTAAGGACTCTATTCCATTCTCCCAGTTTCTCCATCTCCACCGCATCTGTTCTGACGATGCCACCTTCCATACCAGTGCTTCCGACATGTCTTCCTTTTTCCTCAACCGAGGATTCCCCTTTACTGTGGTTGACACAGCCCTTGACCGTGTCCATTCCATTTCCCGCACTTCTGCTCTCACCCCTTCCCCTCCCTCCCAAAACCATGATAGGGTTCCCCTTCCCCTCACCTTTCACCCCACCAGCCTCCACATTCAACAGATCATCCTCTACCATTTCCGCCATCTCCAACGTGATCCCACCACCAAACACATCTTTCCCTCACCTCCCCTTTCAGCATTCCGAAGGGACCGCTCCCTCCGCGACACCCTGGTCCATGCCTCAATCACACCTAACAGCACTTCTCCTTCGCCTGGCACCTACCCATGCAAGCGCAGGAGAAGCAACACATGCCCTTTTACCTCCTTGTTACGTCCGTGTATAATAAGAAACGGACTGCGGAGAACGGTACAACAGGTGTTTACTCAATGTGGCTCAAACTGCAACTGAACTGTACAGATCAGTACTCAGTGTTATATACAGGTGTGGTCACTGCCGGTACTACAGTATACATGAGCTGTAAGAAGTAGTTCCCCCCTTAAAGGTACATACATTACAATTTCTCCCCTTTTAGATTAACAGTACCATAACACTCATTTAACAATTAAATATCTAACTAATTACAATTAACGCTTTTAACATGCAACATTAGCTGAAGATAGTCTATTTATAAATTCAGTCTTTGGGGAGGCTTCCTGATCCTTTCTGGATAGCGCCTTTCCCGAGTGTCTTGCTCTTGGTGCGGAGGCGATTCTGGCCCCCTGTCGTCGGTTGGTTCATCAGCTTCCGATGCTACTGTTTCTGGGGTAGATGCTACATGTACGTCGGGTTCCTCACCTGGTACGTATGGGCGAGGCATGGGGTTGACTTGTTCCTGTGACTCTAGGATCTGGTCAGCATGGCGTCTCACGATGCTCTCCCCAATGTCCACTGTGTACATTAGTGGGCCTTGCCGTGTGCATATCGTTCCTGGCTGCCATTTTTCTGTTCGGTAGTCGCGGGCCAAGACTGGTTGCCCTACATTGAAGCTCCTTGTTGGCTTCTCATGGATGTGCTGGAATTGCTTACTCTCAACATCTCTTCGTACGTTTGGTCTGAGCAAATACAGGCGAGATCTTAACCTTCGGTTAAAGAACATCATGGCTGGGGCCTGGTTGGTGACTGCATGTGTCGCATTCCGGTAGGCGAATAGGAAATTGTCCACCTTGTGCTGCAGCGGAATGTTGTCATTGTACATAGCCTTTATTGCCTTCTTAAAGGTTTGTACGAACCTCTCAGCCAATCCATTTGTGGCTGGATGATACGGGGCGGATGTGTAATGCCTTACCCCATTCCTTTTCAAGAACCTCCGGAACTCTTCGGACACAAACTGTGGTCCGTTGTCGGAGAAAATCTGTTCTGGCAAGCCATTCCTGGCAAAAATGGTCCGTAGGACTGCAATAGTTTTCTCCGTGGTGGTGGAGGACATTTTGATGACCTCAGGCCATTTCAAGTGCGCATCCACGGCTATTAAAAACATTGAGTCCATGAATGGACCAGCAAAATCAATATGCACCCGTTGCCATGGAGATGAGGGCCACTCCCATGGGTGTAGAGGGGCCTGTGGTGGTGCATTTTGGACTTTCTGGCATCCTGAGCAGCTCTTGGTCAGGTCCTCGATTTGTTTATCGATTTCCGGCCACCACACATAAGCCCTGGCTAGGCTTTTCATTTTTACCCCTCCCAGATGACCCTCATGAAGCTCATTGAGCACTCTATCCCTTAACTTGGGTGGAATTACCACTCGGGATCCACACATCAAGGTCCCCTGGCACACTGACAGCTGTTCTCTCCTTGTCGAGAATGCTGGCAACAGTGAGTCACCATGTGCTGGCCATCCCTTCACCGTCAAATCATATACCCGAGACAGTGTCGGGTCATTTCGGGTTTCCTTTTCGATACAAGAGTTAGTTACCGGTATGTATTCAACTATAGTCGAATGGAATATTTCGACAGGATCCACTGCTGATGCTTCCTCCGCAGTAGGCAGTGGCAGGCGTGATAGCCCATCAGCATTTCCATGCTGTTTCGTGCCCTTATATTCAATCTCATAGTGGTGCGCCCCTAGAAAAAGTGACCATCTTTGTAGTCGTTGCGCAGTCATCACCGGAACGACCTCCTTCGGATTAAAAATGGAGACAAGAGGCTGGTGATCAGTCAGCAAGGTGAATTTCTGCCCATGCAGATAGTGATTAAACTTTTTCACTCCCCACACTAGGCTGAGTGCCTCCCTGTCAATCTGGGCGTAGTTACGCTCGGCTGAGGTTAGTGATCGTGACGCAAAGGCTATTGGCCTCTCTGAGCCGTCCGAGAATTTGTGCGACAGCACCGCTCCAATGCCGTAGGGTGACGCATCACATGCCAACCGAATTGATAATGCTGGGTTGTAATGGGCCAATACCTCTTTCGATGTGATTAGTGTTTTGCTCTTCTGGAAAGCTCGTCTACATTCGTCATTCCACTTCCATGGCACCCCAGTTTGCAGTAGGGTGTTCAGTGGGTGTTGTATTGTAGACAAATTTGGCAAGAACTTATGGTAGTAGTTTACCAGCCCGAGGAACGACCTCAGTTGTGACACATTTTCCGGTGCTGGAGCCTTGACTACTGCCTCAATCTTCTCTGGGGACTTATGTAACCCCTCTTTATCGATAACGTGGCCACAATACGTGATCTGTTTTCTAAAAAACTCGCATTTGGGGCGGTTAGCTCGGAGCCCATATTCCTGCAATCTAGTGAGCACCTGCTCCAGGTTGGCAAGGTGATCACTGTCATTTTCGCCCGTGACCAGGATGTCGTCCAAATAACACTGGGTCCCTGGGATCCCTTGCAGGACTTGTTCCATTGCCCTCTGCCAAATAGCCGGAGCTGATGCTACCCCGAATACCAACCGGTTGTATTGGTAGAGACCTTTATGGGTGTTGATTGTGAGGTATTTTTTTGATGCTTCTTCTACCTCCATTTGCAGATACGCCTGGGCCAGATCAATCTTAGTGAAGCGTTTCCCTCCAGATAGCGAGGCGAAAATATCTTCAATCCGCGGAAGTGGATATTGTACGGTGTGAAGGATCGGGTTCACTGTTACCTTAAAGTCCCCACAGATGCGAACCTTCCTTGGTTCCCCAGGCGTGCTGCTCAACGACTTTTTCATCACAGGGACGATGGGTGTAGCTCACTCGCTCCAGTCTACCTTGGACAGTACACCTGAACGTTCCAGACTCTCCAGCTCTGCTTCGATGGCTGGGCGGATCGCATAAGGTACCGGTCGCGGCTTAAAGAATTTTGGGCTTGAGTTTTCTTCAATTTTAATCGTCACTGTCATGCCTTTTAGTGTTCCGAGTCCTTGCTGGAACACTTCTTTCGCGTCAGTTAGGATCTTTGACAGTCGCCCAGGTGTGACGTCGTCATCCTTTTTGTCAGCCACAGTCAGTGCCTGTATGGAATGCCAATCCAGTTGTATTTTCCGGATCCATTCACGTCCCAGTAATGGTGGTCCTCCATCTTGCAATACATACAGGTCTAGTTTTGGTGTTTCCTTACCGTTATATATAACGGTCACCCTTAATTTTCCTTTGGGGTATTTTTTGCCCCGTGTACGTCTTCAAAATAATTTTTGTGTCTCTCAAGGGTATGTGTGAAAATAGCCGCTCGTAGTCCCATCGTTTTATGACTGTTAGAGCTGATCCTGTGTCCAATTCCATCTTTACCTGAACTCCTGCTATCTTGAGAGTGACACAAATGGTTCGGTGATCCTCCGTTGTGATCACATTATGTAGTTTCAGACAACTCAGTTCCCTGCTTTCGGAGTCGTTATCACTCTTTTGTTCATCTGAACTATTCTACGTTATCTTATGTACCTTCTTGTACTTCCCTTTGGTCGGTTTCTTATTGCTGGTTTTCTTTCCCGACCTGCAGACTCGTGCTATGTGTCCTACTTTTCCACACTGTCTGCACACTTTGTCTTTGAACCAGCAATCATCCTGGTCGTGTGTTGTTCTGCTGCAGCGATAGCACTTCTTTGTTCCATATGACATTTCGTTTGTGCCATATTCTTGCGGTCTCTGTTGTATCTCTGCAGCGCCCCGTGCTGCTGCTTCATATGATACCGCAATGCTGAAAGCCTTTTCCAGCGTTAGGTCCTTTTCAGATAAAAGCCGTTTCAGGGTTCCTTCACTTTGAAGCCCACACACAAACTTGTCCCTTAAGGTATCTGCCAGTCCCGCTCCAAACTGGCAGTGTTTCGATAGTTTGCGCAGTTCTGTTAAATAATCAGCATTGCTTTCATCCTTATGCTGGTTCCGTTTGTGAAACTTGAATCTTTCTGCTATCAGCAGCGGTGTGGGGTTTAAATGTTCCTTTAGTATCGTTACTATGTCTTCAAAACTCTTTTCCATTGGCTTCGTTGGGGTTACTAGATTTCGTAATAAACCATACGTCTTTGCACCCATTAAATTTAACAATACCGACGCTTTCTTGTCATCTGACACCTCATTTGCCTTGCAGTACACCTCTATTCATTCGACATATGTAGTCCAATCTTCGACTTCATTGTCAAATGCCGTGATACTGACACTCTTCGGCATTTTGGGTGTTGTTTAAAATGGCGTCTCCCAATGACTTAAAATGGCATCTCCCGCGCTTTCCTTCCTCCTCCGCTGCTGCCAACGCCGCTCCCGGCGGTTCTCGTGGCAATGGCGGCGCCCTGTAGGTTTCGCGTGCTTCTCCTGCGCTGCTGCCAACACCGCTCTCATGGCAATGGCGGCGCCTCGCGGGTTTCTGCGCGTCTCTCTCTTCCTCTCTCCGACGCTGCTCGGCCCCTGAACACTGGCTGCACCCTGTGCGCTCTGCCCTCTCTCTCTCTCCCCGTCGATGCTGCTCGGCCCTTTGCTGTGCTGCTCGGTCGGGCTCTAGCCCACTGCCATCCGGGAAGGGTCTGCACACTACCTGTTGCCAGCCCGTTTCGCTGGACCACCTCGACTGGAAAGCCAAGCCTGGCTCTCGACAGCCTCCCCCGCAATTCTCGAGTCTCTGCTGGATGACTGGGCGGTTGCCCGTGGTCGACGCCCGAGTCTCTGACCTTGACCTCCAATCCACTGATCTCCAGGAACGAATCCCCGGGAGGTGATGCAGAGTTGCAGGTAGGTTCGAACCTGCCTCGTCGCCAATGTTACGTCCGTGTATAATAAGAAATGGACTGCGGAGAACGGTACAACGGGTGTTTACTCAATGTGGCTCAAACTGCAACTGAACTGTACAGATCAGTACTCAGTGTTATATACAGGTGTGGTCACTGCCACTACTACAGTATACATGAGCTGTAAGAAGTAGTTCCCCCCTTAAAGGTACATACATTACACTCCTCCCTTCCCGCTGTCCAGGGTCCCAACCACCCCTTCCAGGTGAAACAGCGATTTACTTGTACTTCTTGCAATTTAATATACTGTATTCGCTGCTCACGATGTGGTCTCCTCTACATTGGGGAGATCAAACACAGATTGGGCGACCGCTTTGCTGAACACCTCCGTTCAGTCCGTAAGGGTGACCCTGAGCTTCCGGTCGCCTGTCACTTTAATTCCCCGCTTCACTCCCACTCTGATCTCTCTGTCCTCGGCCTATTACATTGTTCCAATGCAGCTCAACGTAAGCTCAAGAAACAGCACCTCATCTTTCGATTAGGCACTTTACAGCCTTCTGGACTCAACATCGAGTTCAACAATTTCAGATCATAATCTCTGCCCCCATTTTTCATGCTGTGTGATTTTGCCATTCCCATTTTCAACATTTTATCTTTCCTGCCTCTTACATAAGCACAATATGTTCTTTCAATTCCTTCCTCCCCTCCTAAACCACGCCCCCCCCCGTCTCTGCACCTGCTTAATATCTGTTACATCTCCAGTTCTTTCCAGTTCTGATAAAGGGTCCCAGACCTGAAATGTTAACTCTGTTTCTCTCTCCATGGATGCTGCCTGGCCTGCTGAGTATTTCCAGCATTTCCTGTTGTTATTTCAGATTTCCAGCATCCGCAGTATTTTGCTATTGTACAATTATTATTTGCTGTGATTGATGTATATAATAATAAAGCCATATGCAGTATGGCTCTTACCAGAAGCTATGTTGTGCTGTTGTGCATATATATGCTGTGTCCCAAGATGTCATATGTTGGTTGAGTGATAAATGTTGAGACTGGACACTAGAAGAACTCCCTGCTCTTGTTTGAAAAAGTGCCATGGGACCATTTACATCCACCTGAATAGGCAGACAAGGCCTCAGTTTAATGTCTAAAAGACAACGGCGTTGAAATTCCATGGGTATCTCCCAATCTCCTTACTCCGGTCTCCCACAGAATTTCAGGACCTAGAGCTCCAACAGTGCAGCACTCCCTCAGCAGTAAACTGAAGTTTCAGCCCAGGTTATGAGCTCAAATCCTGAAATGGGGCTTGAACCCACAAACTTCAGACCTAGAAGCAAAAGAAGTTTGTAATTTAGCTAAACAGATGTAATAATTAAAGAATGCAATGGAAACATTTCTATTGTCTTTGGAAGTAGTGGAAAACAAACTCCTAACAGATATCAGAGCTATTAGTCTGGCTATCAGTTTAAAAACATGGGTGGTATGTGTTCAAACCATCCATTACCTCATAATTCCACTCCTGATAACTTGAAGTTGTTTTTTGAGCTAAAAACTGTGAATTATCCAATAATTTGAACTGAGCACAGACCAGTGTTTCTTCTACATATGTAAACAGTCTTTGACAGAATCTTAAATGTTCCTGCTCGCCCTTGTGTATTCAAACAAATCATTACTTGAAAACTTTGTATGCAGAAGGTAATGCTTTAGTTTTTAAAGTCAAAAAATGTTGCTATGGAGTCAGGAGGAGCTCTCTCCAACTCCACAGTACTGGTGATCAGCTCCCGCCCCACCATTGCTGCTCCAATACCCCCACCCCCGGGACTTACCTTAGGGCCACTGCAGCCTGATATTAAACAATGTGAAATGGGCGAGCTGCCTGCTGAGACGCGACAGGCGCCAGCAGCTCATCCAACTAATGTAGACGAGGGAACTAGATGTAATATCTCCAAGTTTGCAGACAACACAAAGCTGGGTGGGCATGTGTGCTGTGAGGAGGATGCAGAGAAACTCCAGTATGATTTGGACAGGTTGGGTGATTGGGCAGATGCATGGCAAATGCAGTATAATGTGGATAAATGCGAGGTTATCCACTTCGGTGGCAAAAACAGGAAGACAGATTATTATCTGAACGGCAATAGATTGGGAAAAGGGGAAGTGCAACAAGACCTGGGTGTCCTTGTGCACCAGTCGCTGAAGGTAAGCATGCAGGTGCAGCAGGCGATTAAGAAGGCAAATGGTATGTTGGCCTTCATAGCGAGAGGATTCGAGTACAGGAGCAAGGATGTCTTGCTGCTTTTGTACAGGGCCTTGGTGAGACCATACCTTGAGTATTGTGTGCAGTTTTGGTCGCCTTATCTGAGGAAGGATGTTCTTGCCATGGAGGAAGTGCAGCGAAGATTCACCAGACTGATACCTGGAATGGCAGGAATGGCGTATGAGGAGAGATTGGGTCGATTAGGCTTGTATTCGCTAGAGTTTAGAAGAGGGGATCTAATTGAAACTTTTAAAATTCTAACAGGACTAGACAGACTAGATGCAGGAAGGATGTTCCTGATGGCCGGGGAGTCCAGAACCAGGGGTCACAGTCTAAGGATAAGGGGTAAGCCATTTAGGACTGAGATGAGGAGGAATTTCTTCACCCAGAGAGTGGTGAACCTGTGGAATTCTCTGCCACACAGGGCAGTTGAGGCCAATTCATTAAATATATTCAAGAAGGAGTTGGATATATTTCTTGAGGCTAAATGGATCAAGGGATAGGGGGAGAAAGCAGGGACAGGGTACTGAATTTGGATGACCAGCCATGATCTTATTGAATGGCGGAGCGGGCTCAAGGGGCCGAATGGCCTACTCCTGCTCCTATCTTCTATGTTAAATGAACCGGCGCCCCAATTTCAGGGCTGACTTCAGGCTCCCCAGCTGGGGCATGCACTTTCCGCGCACCAGTGGTTATGCATCCAGATATGGGTCATAACCAATTTCTAGGCAATAGTTTGCAAATTTAAAAATATGGAGATGTGGTTATTTTGGAGAATAATATAAACTAAATATAGGTCACACTTACCATAATATGGTAAGATTTAAGGTGGCCATGGAAAAGGACAGGGATGGGCCGGAAATAAAGGTTCTAAATTGGGGGAAGGCCGATTTTAATAGGATAAGGCAGGATCTGGCCAAAATGGACTGGGATCAGCTACTTGTAGGAAAATCCGCATCGGAGCAATGGGAGGCTTTCAGAAGGGAGATTGAGATCATACAATGGCAACATGTTCCCGTAAAGGTCAAGGGTGGTTCCAAAAACCACAGGGAACCTTGGATGTCAGGGGATATACGGGAATGGATTAGGAAAAAAAGGAGGGCTTTTGGTAGATACAAAAGGCTAAAGACGGAGGAAGCCCTAGAGGAGTACAAAAAGTGCAGGGGGATACTTAAAAAAGAAATTAGGAGATCAAGGAGGGGCCATGAAATAACACTGGCAAGCAAAATAAAGGAAAATCCGAAGATGTTTTATAAGTATATTAAGGGTAAGAGGATAACTAGGGAAAAAATAGGGCCCATTAGGGACAAAAGTGGCAATCTGTGTGTGGAGCCGGAAGATGTAGGAGGGGTTCTGAATGAATTTTTTGCGTCTGTTTTCACGATGGAGAAGGACGATGTAGACATAGAAATAGGGCGGGGGGACTGTGATATGCTCGAACTTATTAACATCGAGCGGGGGGAGGTATTGGCGGTTTTAGCTGGCCTAAAAATGGATAAATCCCCAGGCCCGGATGAAATGTATCCCAGGCTGCTGTGTGAGGCAAAGGAGGAGATTGCGGGGGCTCTAACACATATATTCAGGACCTCTCTGGCCACAGGGGATGTGCCAGAGGACTGGAGAACCGCTAATGTAGTACCATTATTCAAGAAGGGTAGTAGGGAAAAACCGGGGAACTACAGGCCAGTGAGCCTAACATCAGTGGTAGGAAAATTATTGGAAAAAATCCTGAGGGACAAAATTTGTCTCCACTTGGAGAGGCAAGGATTAATCAGGGATAGTCAACATGGCTTTGTCAAGGGAAGATCATGTCTGACTAATTTGATTGAATTTTTTGAGGGGGTGACTAGGTGTGTGGATGAGGGTAACGCAGTGGATGTGGTATACATGGATTTCAGTAAGGCCTTCGATAAAGTCCCGCACAGGAGACTGGTCAAGAAGGTAAGAGCCCATGGAATCCAGGGTGCCTTGGCACATTGGATACAAAACTGGCTTAGTGGCAGAAGGCAGAGGGTGATGGTCGAAGGTTGTTTTTGTGACTGGAAGCCTGTGGCCAGTGGGGTACCACAGGGATCGGTGCTGGGTCCCTTGCTGTTTGTGGTCTACATTAATGACTTGGATATGAATGTAAAGGGTATGATCAGTAAGTTCGCGGATGATACAAAAATTGGTAGGGTGGTAAATAGCGAGGAGGGTAGCCTCAGTCTGCAGGACGATATAGATGGGTTGGTCAGATGGGCGGAACAGTGGCAAATGGAATTTAACCCGGAAAAGTGCGAGGTGATGCACTTTGGGGGGACTAACAAGGCAAAGGAATACACAATGAATGGAAAGACCCTAGGCAAGATGGAGGGTCAGAGGGATCTGGGTGTGCAAGTACACAGATCCCTGAAGGCGGCGGAACAGGTGGATAAGGTGGTAAAAAAGGCATATGGGATACTTGCCTTCATTAGCCGAGGCATTGAATATAAGAGCAAGGAGGTTATGATGGAGCTGTATAAAACACTGGTTAGGCCACAGCTGGAATATTGTGTGCAGTTCTGGTCGCCACACTACAGGAAGGATGTGATCGCGTTAGAGAGGGTGCAGAGGAGGTTCACCAGGATGTTACCAGGGCTGGAGCGCTTCAGCTATGAAGAGAGACTGGGCAGGTTGGGTTTGTTTTCCTTGGAGCTGAGGAGGCTGAGGGGGGACATGATTGAGGTGTACAAAATTATGAGGGGCATAGATAGGATGGATGCTGAGGAGCTTTTTCCCTTAGTAGAGGGGTCGATAACTAGGGGGCATAGATTCAAGGTAAAGGGCGGGAGGTTTAGAGGGGATTTGAGAAAGAACTTTTTCACCCAGAGGGTGGTTGGAGTCTGGAACTCACTGCCTGAAAGGGTTGTGGAGGCAGAAACCCTCACAACATTTAAGAAGCATTTGGATGTGCACTTGAAATGCCATTGCATACAAGGCTACGGACCAAATGCTGGAATATGGGATTAGATTAGACAGGGCTTGATGGCCGGCGCAGACACGATGGGCCGAAGGGCCTCTATCCGTGCTGTATTACTCTATGACTCTATGACTCTAAACAGGAAATAAATAACTATCATTCCTAATGAGTGATGCTTGGCAGAGCTTTAGCCTACAGTTTTATATCAATGTACACAACAGTCATCAAGTTTTACTTCTTTAAAGTGAGAGTCACTTATTTTGATTTTAAAAAGCAACACATTTTGACATATCTCACTCAAAAATAAACACAACTCCATTTATCTAAATGGGTTTGTCATCTGCTTGGCTCTTTTTGATCATAACCTAACATTTTTCAGCTCTGCATTCTAGTTTAATAACTTGGGCCCTGAGTTTCCATGGGGCTTCTCCTGATCTCCTTCTATAACTCAATTCAATTCAATTCAATTTTATTTGCCATATGTACCCAGTACTAGTACAAGTACAATGGAATGCTTACTCCCCATAGGTACACGTCAGCTATTCTTACAGTGTTCAGAAAGTCAGTTCAATGGCATCCAGTGGCAGTGGGAGCACGATGTCCCTCAGCCGCTCCGTCCTCCTCGTCACCGCGGCCTCCTCCTCACTGTTGCCGGCTCCACGTGTGGTGGCCTGCTTCTCCCGCTCACGATCCGACCTCTGGCCGCCATGCCCGTCTACCCTCCTCCCAATCGGACTGCGAGCTTCCCGCCATAGAGCTGCCGGCTGACGTGCTGCAGCGGATCATTGTGGCTGCTGCTGCTGCTCGTTGCGCTGTGCTGCCTCCGCCTGACTCGCCGAACACATCGTCGGGATGTAAATGCTCCGGTTGCCGCAGCCTCCTCCTCACCGTCGCCGGCTCCACGGTCCGACGGCCCGGGCCTGCTTCTCCCACTCTCGGTCCGGCCTCTGGCCGCCATACTCGGCTGCCCTCCTCCCAGTCGGAATGCCTTCCCGCCGAGGAGCTACCGGCCGACGTGCTCCAGCGGGTCGTCATGGCTGCTGCTGCTGCTCGCCGCGCTGTGCTGCCTCCGCCCAGCTCGCCAAACACTTCGCTCCGGTTGCGGGAGTGGGATGGTGGAACCTCCAAAGAAATGATGTAAATATCCATTTTCAGCCTTTTATAGCATTTCTCTGAGGATTCTGCCAAATCTCCTGCCATCGGGACAACCCCTGTGGAAATTCAGGGCCTCGTAATCTATTTTGACATATCTTACTCTGAAAAATAAACTCCACTCCCTAAACTGCGTTTAAATGGCTTTGCAATTAGTCTCGCTCTTGTCAATTTTAAAACCATACATTTCCCCGATGTTGGCGACTTTCTGTAACAAACAACTGTCCCTCACATTAGTTACAGTTCATGCCACTCACTGGCTGCTCTGCTACCCTTATTAAAAATGGCACCTCCTGATCTCCAAGAGACATGGTTGTGGAGGGCACACATAGGTCCCTCTCCAGCAATTGCTGGAAGTGTATGTGTAAGCAGCAACAGGTATATGACAATAAACCACCTTCAATCCTTTCGGTATTAATGATTTGGATAAAAGTTGGATGATTGGAATCAACTATGTTTCTCTCAAGAATACAAAATACTTTTTTTAAATGAATAAGGTAAATCCAAATCCTCAGTGGTGGAGTTGAATTGCTGTTCTCCATGTTTTTGTGGAGTGGGACTGGATGTATGGTAAAAGCGGAGATTTTGAGGTTTGGAAAGATAAATGCTAAATTTGGCCACTTCGTTGAGGTACTGTAGGGTGCTCATGGAATCGTATCCCAGCAAACCTTCAGGGGGGGAGAAATTGACCGAAAAATTGCTCTGGTAGTTCAACAAACAAGGCAGGACCCTTTGTTACTCTGTTGATCCCTGTGTCAAGATGCAGTATGTCTTGTCCTTTGTGTTTGAACAGTGGTGTCGGGACAACTTTAGAAGTGGGTCTTCTGTACAGCATGGACAAGAATTTCTTTTTAAAAGGGCTGGTGTTATGCTTATCCAGAAAATGTTGATTTTGACACTTTATTTGGTACACTTTCCAACATTTTGGCATACACTTTTGTTTTATACTTACATAAAGGGACCAAAAATCCACAGTTGTTCTGGGCCTCCTCAAAATCTATGCTTCACTTGAGTAAAACACTCCCCAATCTCTCTAAGCCTATTGTAGTAACCAAGGGACTTTAAACTAAGTATCAATCTAGTTGCCCTTCTCTGAACTTTTCCCAGGTCCTCTATATCGCTAGTCATGTGAGGGAACCAACTCTGGACACAGTATTCTAGATGAGACCTGACCAAGGCCTCGTATAGAAAAAGAATAGTATTTATTGTTTTATATTAAATTGTCTTGACATTATAGCCTAACACTCTGTTTACTTTTGCAATAGTCTCATAGCACTGGTTGTCGATCTTCAATGTTTCATGTACTATAACACCCAGGTCCACTTCCCATTCAGCAACCTCTTTTCAAACTTGGGATTCCTTTTAAAATGAGGTAACTAGTTCTTCTTGTCCATGTACGTATAAGCACAAATCTAATAATGCTCAAGTGATTAAAGTAAAATGCTGGCCATTACAGACAAAAAACATTTAACACTGTTACAGTTATTTTCTCAGTTGAATATCTAGGGGACAGATTGTACTTTCTGTTTGCAGAGTGTTCCTGGCTTTACAGCTATGACTTGATTATTGCCTCATCCTCGTGCTTTTCTTGCTGTTTTGAAGCAATAAAATAAGATTCCCTTAAATCTTACACAACATCCCTTCAGTCATGTAACCTACCCATTGTGAAATGCTGAGTGATGAGGAAGTGGTCTTTATAAAGATTTGATCAAGCTTTATCTATATATATAAAAGGATACTTCTGTTTGTCATTCCGTCTGTCTGTCTGTCTTGAATTAACTCGAAAGTTATAGAGCGTACCTACACGTGCGTTACGTTGAAAGAAAGCTGACGATTCCAGAACCGTCCTAAGCATATTTACGTTTCAGCCGGACAAAAATTGTTCACGCATTATGCAAAAAACCTTCAAAATTAAACTCATTATCTGCTAAGTAGCATTGATTGACTGCCGTCAAGGTCGACCAATCCTGTGCCGGCACGATTGACCAATCCTACAGTTCAGTCGCCTGATGGTTGGCCAATCGCTGCGTCTGTGGGCGGGACTAATGCTTTTCAACTCAGGCATCGGGCAGCCATTGCTTCACTACTTCCAGCTCAAACTACTCTGCTAATCCAGCTTCGAAAAAGTTAGTATCTCTTTTAAAAATTACATAACATTTACCAAAAAAGTTTTATAAGTACTTTCACTTTCATCTTTGAAGCTATTAAAAGGTAGAAATGTTGCCCGGCAGCAGATTCACACAGGGACAGACAGACAGGCCCCAAAGCCTGGGACTCGATTTAAACCGCCCGGCCCAAAACAGCCCTGGCAAAGCCGGGCTCCCCCAGCTAGTTAGCTATAAAATGCCAAAATGCAAATGTTAAGTTTAATGTAAAAAGTCATATAGAAATTTGAATAATTTTACGTTCATTGAGTAATTAACATTTGCCTGTCTGTGTACTTAGCAGTTTTGCTTTTGACTTGAGGTGGTGATGATGGGGGGTGGTGAATTCTAAAACTGTTTTGGTGTCCCCCAGTACCTGGTCACCCTTTTCCTCTTTCCCCCTACTGAGTCCCAATCCTCACTCTCACATTTCCCAGTTTCCCTCTTCTTCTCTCTGCTGAGCCCCAGGCTCCAGTCACCCTCTACCTCTCCCTCTCCCTCTACCCCGCCCTGAGCCCCAGTCCCCAGTCTCCCTCTTCCTCTCTCCCCCTGAGCCCCAATCCCTCAACCCCCAGTCCCATCACTCTCTCTCTCTCTTTCTCCCAGCACAAATCCCCAATCCCTTGCCCCCAGTCCCCATTTACTCTCTTTCAGCCCAGCCTTGCCTAGCTTCCTGGTCTGTCTCTCAATCCCCTTCCCCTGGATCTCTGGCTGGCTGGAATTTTCTGGGGTCTGTGCGGGCGCGATTGGAGACGGGTCAGGTGGGAAATTTGAAAAATCTTGCAGCGGGTCGGGAACCTGCCGTCATCCCGCCCCCAGGTGCCTTTCGCTCGTGCGTGTTTGCCAGCGCGGCAGTGACCCAAACTGCAGAGGCGGGCGAGCTAATTCAAATCATTATTAGGTACTTGTCAGACCCTTAAGAGTCTTTTTAAACGTACCTTTCAAATTTCACTGGATGACCACGGGAATCATACAGCTCGGGAATCACGTTTGTCAACCTGAGGCGGAAGTTGAGTGGCCATTGATCCAGCTGATTAGTGCACAGCATGGAAATACAATAAAAACTCCCACCTCACAGCTGATCACTTTCCTCAGGCAGAACCTGTTGCTGACTGCATTGCCAGAACAGATTTAGCTTTCTACAGGCTGCAAGTGTTTCCAGCAAAGTCGCTATCCAGTGTCACCTCATTGTTAGAACCAATCACCTCATTGACAGATTGCTTCTGTCATTGCTACTTGACCTGCTATCAATTCCATCAGCATGGGTGCCGTTTATACTGTCTCACCTTGGTCCTCAGAAACGGACCACGATGAGCCCCAACACCAGCAGCACCAGGCACACCAGCAGCACCAACAACACCACCAACCTTTTTCTCAACCACCTGATGCTGCACAGGACCGAGAGCATCAACGCAGGACTGTACCGCGCCAGAGGCGATACCCCCAATACAGGGTATACAGGCAGAGGATGAGATTCCTCAACATGACTGAGCAGCAGTGCCAGGTCATCGCCGACATTTGCACATTGCTGGAGCAAGACCTGCAGTCCAAAGGAGTCGGTGGGCACACCTTACCAGTGGCTGTCAAAGTCACCAGCGCCCTCAACGTCTTCGCCTCAGGCTCGGGATCTGCAGCAGACATTTGCAGGATCTCACAGTCGGCTGCCCACAGAAGCATCACACAAGTCACTGATGCCGTGTTTGATAAGTCAGCCAATTATATCAACTTTGCCACTGATGGGCGCTCGGCTTTGCTGCTCTGGCTGGCTTCCCACGGGTGCAGGGTGCCATTGACTGCACACGTGTGGCCATCAGGGCATCCCCTCATCACCCAGGAGTCTTTATCAACCACAAGGGCTTCCAGTCCCTCAATGTGCAGTTCATCTGCACCCATAGGAAAATCATCATGCATGTATGCACCAAATTCCCTGGCAGCTGCCATTACTCTTTCATCCTGCGCCAGTCTACCCTCCCTCAGCTCTTCGCTCTTCCAAACACACTTTCCAGTTGGCTACTTGGAGACAAGGGCTATCCAATGAAGACATGACTTATGACACCCTTGAGGAGGCCAAGTACTGAAGCTCAGGAGAGATATAATGAAAACCACATTTCCACCAGATATGTCATAGAGCAGACAATAGACATGCTCAAAATGCGCTTCAGATGCCTTGACAGATTTGGAGGAGCCCTTCAGTACATATCAGCCAGGGTCTCCAGAATCATCATAGCCTGCTGTGCCCTGCACAACATAACGCAGCAGTGAGGAGTAGCGCTGCATGAGGAGCAAGGCACTGAGCACAGAGCCTCTTCAGAGGAGGAGAAGCAGGAGGAAGCTGTGGTCCAGATCTCACCAGCACCCGAGCACATTGCTGTCCAGGAGGCCAGGAATGGGATCATCATGGCCAGATTTAATTTTTTTTAATTCGTTATTGGGATGTGGGCGTCACTGGCAAGGCCAGCATTCATTGCCCATCCCTAGTTGCCCCTGAGAAGGTGGTGGTGAGCTGTCTTCTTGAACCACTGCAGTCTGTGTGGTGAAGATACTCCCACAGTGCTGTTAGGGAGGGAGTTCCAGGATTTTGACCCAGCGACGATGAAGGAATGGCGATATACTTCCAAGTCAGGATGGTGTGTGACTTGGAGGGTAATTTGGATGTGGTGGTGTTCCCATGTGCCTGCTGCCCTTGTCTTTCTAGGTGGCTGAGGTCGCGGGATTGGGAGGTGCTACCGAAGAAGCCTTCGCGAATTGCTGCAGTGCATCGTGTAGATGGTACACACTGCAGCCACGGTACGCCGATGGTGGAGGGAGTGAATGTTTAAGGTGGTGGATGGGGTGCCAATCAAACGGGTTGCTTTGTCTTGGATGGTGTCGAGTATCTTGAGTGTTGTTGGAGCTGCACTCATCCAGGCAAGTGGAGAGTATTCCATCACACTCCTGACTTCTGCCTTGTAGATGGTGGAAAGGCTTTGGGGAGTCAGGAGGTGAGACACTCACCACAGAATACCTAGCCTCTGACCTGCTCTTGTTGCCACAGTATTTATGTGGCTGGTCCAGTTAAGTTTCTGGTCAATGGTGACCCCAGAATATTGATGGTGGGGGATTCAGCGATGGTAATGTTGTTGAATGTCAGGGGCGGTGGTTAGACTCTCGCTTGTTGGAGATAGTCATTGCCTGGCACTTGTGTGGCACGAATGTTACCTGCCACTTATGAGCCCAAGCCTGAATGTCATCCAGGTCTTGTTGCATGCGGGCATGGACTGCTTCATTATCTGAGGAGTTGTGAATGGTGCTGAACACTGTGCAGTCATCAGTGAACATCTCCACTTCTGACCTTATGATGGAGGGAAGGTCATTGATGAAGCAGCTGAAGCTGATTGGGCCTACCTAGAACACTGCCCTGAGGAACTCCTGCTGTGATGTCCTGGGGCTGTGATGATTGACCTCCAACCACCACAACCATCTTTTTTTGTGCTAGGTATGACTCCAGCCAGTGGAGAGTTTACCCACCGATTCCCATTGACTTCAGTTTTACTCGGGCTCCTTGATGCCACACTCAGTCAAATGCTGCCTTGATGTCAAGGGCTGTCACTCTCAACTCACCTCTGGAATTCAGCTCTTTGTCCATGTTTGGACCAAGGCTATAATGAGGTCTGGAGCCATATGGCTGCCACATGCTGTGCCAGGTTGGCACCATCCCACAGCAACACCATAAAGCATCCCTACAATGACCAAGCTATTCCTTTCACACTGACCACCATTGGTGGAGGTAACGTTATGTCTCACCTTTCACTGGAACTCATTAAGCCACTTCCAAAGGTGCACACAAATTTGTATATGACCGGAAAGTGGTGAAAATAAAGATCTTTATGTTTGACATTACAGTAACGGAAATGTTACACAATCATTTAACAAAACACCCAAGTGGCTACCCTTGTGAATCTACTTGTGTTTCATCTTCCTCTTACGCGTGTTTCTACGAGGTCCAACCCCTATGGCTTCAGTAGAGGTAGAGGCAGCCTGTTCACTTCCCTGCTGCGACTGCTGAGATGCTTTTGGCAGACATCCTCTGGGTTTTGGAGCCTCTGATGGCCCCGCCAATGTCTGCTCCTCCTGCGACTGTGCAGCGGCAGACTCAGCCAGCGCGGTCCGAGGAGGCATCTGGGGCTCTGACTGAGGGGTTGGCAAGGGGTGAGTGAGAAGTGTGAGCGCTTGGCGAGAAGCCCTCACTTGCATGTCCCCTCTCACAATCATCCCTCTCATGGGCCACCCGCACTTCCCTGCTAGCAAGGAGCTGGAGAGCACCTTGCCGCACAGCAGTGGGACCATGAGGACACACTTCTACGTTGACATGGCCGCCAGACCCCGTGACCAGCTTTTGGGACACTTTAAAATGATTCCTGCAGTCCCCAGACAACTTTTGTGGATTCAGCCCACAGTATCACAGAAATCACAGAAATCACAGAATCACAGAAACCCCACAGTGCAGATAGAGGCCATTTCGGCCCATCGAGCCTGCACCGACACATATCCCACCCGATCCCCGTAACCCCTACACCAACACATATCCCACCCTATCCCCGTAACCCCACGTATTTAATCCCCCTAACACTAAGGGTCAATTTATCATAGCCAATCAACCTAACCCGCACATCTTTGGACTGTGGGAGGAAACCGGAGCACCCGGCGGAAACCCACGCAAACACAGGGAGAATGTGCAAACTCCACACAGACAGTCACCCGAGGCCGGATTCGAACCCGGGTCCATGGCGCTGTGAGGCAACAGTGCTAACCACTATGCCACCGTGCTGCCCTGTAGGTTCTGGAAGGCAGTTTCAGGGAAAACGAAACCAGACAGAGCCCCATACATATAGATTGGATGCAGATCCGATCAGATCGGCCTGTAGATAAAGGCCATCTAAATGTTTACCCAGACAAAGGGGAACAGATTCAAGTTCGAAGAGGGACATTAAAGACAATACAGGGTCGTTCCAGACCAGAGATGGCAGTTACCGGCCATCCCGAAGATACTTTAAAAACAAAGAATACCCCGCTGTGCTACAAGCCCGCCAAAAGTTAAACAAAGACTAACCTTGATTTGGCGGGAGATAAGGGCCTCCATGAAAAGGTATAACTGGAGTCCCGGGGTAGCCATCGGTAGCTTTTAGCTTTTTGGGAGCTTTTGCAGCGTTTGCAGTGTTCGGTACGCTTCTTAGCCTTGGGAAGGCTTGACATCGGAGAAGGTGGTTCGAAGAAGAAGAAGATGAGACCAGGGGTAGTCATCGGGAGATCATCGACAAAAACCCCGGGCCGGTGATGAGAAGAAGAGAGGATGAAACGCCCCACAGCGTCGTGTGTAGAAGCACGGAGAAAAACGAGCTGCGGGCGAAATGATGGTCAGCACGTCTTGCTGAAGAGAGAGACGCCATCAGCCTGGGCAGCCGCTGCACCTACAGTCCACTGACCATATGGAGACAGGAGGCCTGAGAGGATCAAAACGCAGACTTCAAAACCTCTATGTTTCTAACTGGGATTGGTGTGCATATTTCTGGCCCCTCGTAATCTAATCTAGCTAGGCTTAGGGGGTGGGCATTTTGGGTATAATTTAACAATGAGTTGTTGCCCCTCGATGTTCCGTGTGTTTTCCTATTTCAGGATGAAACAGAATATGCCTGTAGATAAGTTGGTTAGTACTGTATAATGATTTGTTTTTCCCTCCCATGTACCTTATTGGCTGATATTCAATTTTTCCTTTGTGCAATAAAATTTCATTTCGTTTCATTAAACTTTGGTCTATAGAGTATTCTCTGCATTGCAGTTCCTGCCTCAAAGTCCAGTGTATAGAACTTAAGGGGTGAGTGGGTCGAACCACTTGGTGAATTACTGTGCAAGAGAGCGAGGCCTCTAGAGCGAGAGAGAGACCTCGGCGATCGAAAACCCCTTGATGGTCCCCGAGGCTCAGCGTTTGCATGCAGCTGAGCAGAGAATCATAGAATCATAGAAATCTACAGCACAGGAGGAGGCCATCTGGCCCATCTTGTCTGTGCCGGCCAACAAAGAGCTATCCACCCTAATCCCACTTTCCAGCACTTGGACTGTAGCCTTGTAGGTTATGGCACTTTAAGTGAATATCCAAGTACTTTTTAAATGTGATGAAGATTTCTGCCTCTACCACCCTTCCAGGCAGTGAGTTCCAGACCTCACTACCATCTGGGTGAAAAAATTTCTCCTCAACTTCCCTCTCAACCTCCGACCAATTACTTTAAATCTATGCCCCCTGGTTATTGACCCTTCTGCTAAGGGAAATAGGTCCTTCCTCTCCACTCTATCTGGGCCCCTCATAATTTTATACATCTCAATTAGGTCTCCCCTCAGCCTCCTCTGTTCCAAAGAAAACAACCCGAGCCTGTCCAATCTTTCCTCATAGCTAAAATTCCCCAGCTCAGGCAACATCATCGTAAATATCCTCTGCACCCCCTCTAGTGCAATCACATCCTTCCTGTAATGTGGTGACCAGAACTGCACGCAGTATTCTAGCTGCGGCCTAACTAGTGTTTTATAGAGTTCAAGCATAACCTCCCTGCTCTTATATTCTATGCCTCGGCTAATAAAGGCAAGTATCCCATATGCCTTCTTAGCTGCATTATCTAACTGTCCTGCTACCTTCAGGGATCTGTGGTGTAAGATTCGCAAAATTTCTACATTTTCCCAAAGGTTATTGTAAAGTCTGTGGGTTGTACAGTTAATAACGACACAGACTTCAGGAATAACAAACAAACAGGTCTTTACTATTCGAAGGTCAGGGCGAATCTGCCCCAGCAATCCTGCCACAACACTTATATACTGGTGTGGTCACTGTCGGTATTACAGTATACAGAAGCCAAACAAGTAGTGCCACACCTAAAGTAGTTCTCTTAAAGGTGAACGGTTACATACAATAGTTTCCTTAAAGGTAGACGGGTACATACACTACAATCCTCCCTTTTTAGCTTTCAACATACTGAGTCCATAGTGAACATATATTATAACATATATACAGCTTATATATACAGTTCATAGATTCAGTCTTTCTGGAGGTTTCCGGATTCTGTCCGGATAACGCCACAGTGGTGTCGTCATTCCAGGCGGGCTAGTAGGTACTTCTGGCAAAGTCGATTCGGCTTGAAAGACAGTGTCAGGTTCAGCTGATTCCAGTATTACCAGATCGGAAGTAGGTGTTCTGGGTATCTCAGACTCAACATTACCCGGGTAAGGTGGTGAAGTCGGTTGCCCATTTGTGGCGGACCCTATGATTTGGTCAACATGGCGCCTTATTATATTGTCCCCAATGTCCACGGTGTACATCAACGGCCCTAGCCTTTTTCCAATAGTTCCAGGCTGCCATTTCTCGGTACGGTAGTCCCGGGCCAAAACTCGTTGACCGATCTGGAAAGATCTAGTGGCCCTTTCATTCATGCCCTGGAATTGCCGGTTCTCTACGTCCCTTCTGACGTTTGGTTTGAGCAAATCCAGCTGGCATCTTAGGCGTCTATTACAAAACATCATTGCGGGAGTTTGATTTGTGACCGCATGTGTTGCATTCCGGTATGCCAACAAAAAGCTATCCACCTTATGTTGTAGACTTATGTCTTCATTACTCATGGCCTTTACGGCCTTCTTGAAGGTCTGGACAAACCTTTCAGCTAATCCATTGGAGGCGGGATGGTATGGGGCTGACGTGTAATGCTTAACCCCATTGCTCTTTAAGAATTTCTTGAATTCTTCGGACACAAATTGCGGTCCATTATCAGAACAGATCTGTTCCGGCAGGCCATTCCGAGCAAACATAGTCCTTAACACTGTGATGGTTTTTTCCGTCATGGTGGTGGTCATCTTAATTACTTCCGGCCACTTGGAGTGGGCATCCACCGCTATTAGAAACATCGAGTCCATAAATGGACCAGCAAAGTCGATGTGTACTCTTTGCCAAGGAGATGAGGGCCACTCCCATGGATGCAGAGGAGCCTGTGGTGGCGCGTTCTGAACCCTCTGACATCCTAGGCAGTTCTTCGTGATCTCCTCTATGTCTCCATCAATGCCTGGCCACCACACAAACGCTCTTGCTAGATTCTTCATCTTTACTCCACCCAGATGTCCTTCGTGCAGCTCCTTTAGCACTTTCTTTTGGAGTTTGGGTGGAATCACCACTCTAGATCCACACATCAGGGTTCCTCGACACACTGACAGTTGTTCTTTCCTCTGTGAAAATGCTTGCAGTGTTGGTTCGCTCTGTGCTGGCCATCCCTCCACCGTTACATCATAGACTCGTGAAAGAGTCGGGTCATTCCTTGTCTCATTCTCAATCATTGAGTTTGTTATCGGTAGACACTCCACTATGGATGAGTGGAACAACTCTACTGGGTCCACTGTACTCGCTTCTTCCACCATCGGCAATGGCAAGCGTGATAACCCATCAGCATTTCCATGCTGTTTGGACCTTTTGTACTCAATTTCATATTGGTGTGCCCCAAGTAGCATGGACCACCTTTGTAACCTTTGTGCTGTCATGGTGGACACGGCCTTGTTTGGGTTGAATATGGACACCAACGGCTGGTGGTCTGTCAGCAATGTGAACTTTTTACATTGTAGGTAATGGTTGAATTTCTTCACGCCCCACACAAGACTGAGGGCCTCCCTATCTATTTGAGCGTAATTTCGCTCCGCGGGTGTCAATGATCGTGACGCGAATGCCACTGGCCTTTCCGAGCCATTTGGTAGCCTGTGCGAAAGTACTGCCCCAATTCCGTACGGGGAAGCATCACAAGCTAGACGAAGGGGTAATGCTGGGTTGAAATGAGCCAACACTTCTTCAGAGGTAATCAACTCCTTGCTTCTGCGAAAAGCCCTTTTGCATTCTTCACTCCACTTCCATGGTGTTTCTTTCCGCAACAGATCATTCAGCGGATGCAGCACCGTGGATAAATTTGGCAGAAACTTGTGATAGTAATTAATCAACCCCAAGAATGATCTTAACTGTGAAACGTTTCCTGGAGCGGGGGCCTTCACGACTGCTTCTATCTTTTCAGGTGACTTATGCAGTCCCTCTCAGTCAATGACATGACCGCAGTATGAGATCCGTTTTTGGAAGAACTCACACTTCTTGCGATTAACCCGAAGGCCATACTCCTTCAACCTGGTGAGTACCAGTTTCAAATTCGTGAGGTGTTCTTCCTCATCTTTTCCCGTGATTAAAATGTCATCTAAGTAGCACTGCGTGCTTGGAATTCCTTGTAACACCTGTTCCATGGCCCTCTGCCAAATTGCTGGCGCCGAAGCTACCCCAAAGACCAGTCTATTATAGCGATACAAGCCTCTGTGAGTGTTGATGGTGAGGTACTGGCGTGACTCTTCCTCGACCTCCATCTGTAAATATGCCTGAGCCAGGTCTATTTTCGTGAAGTGCTTCCCTCCAGCCAACGAAGCAAAGATATCTTCAATCCGCGGAAGTGGGTATTGTACCGTGTGAAGCACCGGATTCACAGTGATCTTGAAATCTCCGCAGATACGGACCTTCCCCGGTCCCCCTGGCTTATTACTTGGTGAGGACTTCATGATGGGAACAATGGGCGTGGCCCACTCACTCCAGTCCACTTTTGACAGAACCCCTGACCGTTCAAGTTCTTCCAGTTCTGCCTCCACCGCTGGTCGTATTGCGTAAGGTACCGATCTGGCCTTAAAAAACTTTGGGCTTGCATGTTCTGCAATCTTAACCTTTGCTTTAATTCCTCGCAGTGTTCCCAGTCCTTGCTGGAATACCTCTTTAGCTTCGTCCAATATTCTGGACAACCGCTCCGGTTTGACATCCTCTTTTTCCGAATCCACCGTCATGGTGTTTAGTGAATGCCAGTCCATCTTTATTTTTCGGATCCACTCCCGTCCCAGAAGTGGTGGACCTCCCTCAGGCAACACATACAGGTCCAACCGGTGGTGATCTTTATCCTTGTATCTCACCTTGACTTCTATCTTTCCGATGGGGAATACTTTGTGCCCCGTGTATGTCTGTAGTACTAGTTCCGTATCCCGTAGTGGAATATGCTTGAAAAACTTTTTATAGTCATGCTTATTCATGACCGTCAACACCGATCCGGTGTCCACTTCCATTTTTACTTGGACCTTTGCAATCTGTAGCGTTATCCAGATAGTTTGTCGGTCAGCTTCATTACTCACATTGTGAATTCTCAGACTGTCCAGTCCTTTGCATTTGGAGTGTGAGTCCGACTTCTGTTCCCTCAGACTCTTCCTAGTCACCTCTTGCACTTTTCCGTACCATTTTTGTGGTGACTCCTTATTGTTGTACGTTGTTCCTGACCGGCATACCTTAGCTATGTGCCCGATCTTGCCACATTTCCTGCATTCTTGGTTTTTAACCCAGCATTGATTCTGGTCGTGTGTTGTCTTCCCACAACGATAGCATTTTGTTGTCCTCGAGGTAATTTGGTCCACCCCGAGTGCCGCCGCCTTTAGCTGCATTTCCGCCGTTCCTTTTGCTGCGGCTTCGTGCGATGCAGCTATAAGGACAGCCCTGTCTAGTGTGAGGTCGTTCTCTTCCAGTAGTCGCTTTTGCGTCCCTTCTTTGGACAATCCACATACGAACTTGTCTCGCAGTGCCTTTGTCAGATTCCCTCTGAACTGGCAGTGTTCCGCTAGCCTACGCAGTTCGACCAAGTATTCCGTGTTGCTTTCGTCTTTCTTCTGCGTTCTTGCATAGAATTTGGATCGTTCAGCCAGTATCAACGGTGTGGGGTTCAAGTGATCCTTCAGCACTGCTACAATATCATCGAAAGTCTGATCCGCCGGTTTAGCTGGTGAGAGAAGATGCTTCAACAACCCGAATGTTTTCGCACCCATCATGTTAAGTAAGGTTAAAGCTTTTTCATCCTTAGCTATTTTGTTAGCCTTACAATGTATCTCAATACGTTCCACGTACGTGGCCCAGTCTTCTATCTCAGAATTAAAATCGTTGATGTCTCCCCGCTTAGGCATCTTCCTTTCCTTGGGTACAACACAATTTTTATTTATTTATATATATATTTTTTTCCTAAGATGGCGGCTTTTCCCGCGAAAATGGCGGTTTCCTGCTCTTTCCTTCTCTCCCCGCCCACTTCAATGGTGGTTTCCCGCTTCTGTCGTCTTCGCCGCCTAATGGCGGCTTCCCGCGTTTCTTCCCTGGTGGAAGGGGTACGCTTTCCCCACAACGGACAGGTTCAGCCGCTGGGCTGGCTCTCGCACAGCTCCCCTTACTCGGCTCTGTCTTTCTCTCTCCCGCACGTTCGGTTCTACCGGCGCTGGGTACCCCGTTGGTGGAGGACAGTTCAGCCGCTGGACTGGCTCTCGCGCAGTCTCTCTCCCCTTGCTCGGCTCTGTCTCTCTCTCTCCCGCACACTCGGCTCTACCGGCGCTGGGTACCCCGTTGGTGGAGGACAGTTCAGCCGCTGGACTGGCTCTCACGCAGCCTCCTTTGGTCGGCTCTGCCTCTCCCACACGCTCTGTTCCCGTTCGCCTCCCAGCCCTCACGCAGTCCGGTGCTTCCCTCCCCGGCTGCGGCTGAGTTTCTCTCTTCCCGCGCCAGCTCCCGGTCTCAGCGCTTCGTGGCTTCGGTCGCTGCCCGGCTTTTTCCCGCCGATCGCAGTCCGGCTGTCTCACGACGCCGTTGGACCCGACTTTCTGACCGGCTCCGCTCCCCCTCGACCGTGGTCGAGTGCACAGCCCTTATCCTCCGGATTTCGTTACACTTTTCCCTACTCACAGTCTCCGCGGCCGCCTTGTTTCCTGCTGATCGGCTCACTCCGCACCATGGTAGAAGGGTAGTCAGTGCCTGTTGCTGATGGAAGCTTTTGTTGCTAAAGTCTTCCTCCTTTCTATTGCTGCAGCCTCGTGTTTTCTTCCAGCAGAACGACGAGGGCGGTTGCCTCTCTTCGACGCTCTTTAGTTGCTTTGGTAGTCTTGCCGCAGGGTACGATCGGACTCGTCGCCACAGTAAAGTCTGTGGGTTGTACAGTTAATAACGACACAGACTTCAGGAATAACAAACAAACAGGTCTTTACTATTCGAAGGTCAGGGCGAATCTGCCCCAGCAATCCTGCCACAGCACGGTGGCTTAGTGGTTAGCACTGTTGCCTCACAGCACCAGGGACCCGGGTTCAAATCCGGCCTCGGGTGACTGTCTGTGTGGAGTTTGCACATTCTCCCCGTGTTTGCGTGGGTTTCCTCCGGGTGCTCCGGTTTCCTCCCACAGTCCAAAGATGTGCGGGTTAGGTTGATTGGCTATGATAAATTGACCCTTAGTGTTAGGGGGATTAAATACGTGGGGTTACGGGGATAGGGTGGGATATGTGTTGGTGTAGGGGTTACGGGGATCGGGTGGGATATGTGTCGGTGCAGGCTCGATGGGCCGAAATGGCCTCTATCTGCACCGTGGGGTTTCTGTGATTCTGTGAACACTTATATACTGGTGTGGTCACTGTCGGTATTACAGTATACAGAAGCCAAACAAGTAGTGCCACACCTAAAGTAGTTCTCTTAAAGGTGAACGGTTACATACAATAGTTTCCTTAAAGGTAGACGGGTACATACACTACAGTTATTAAGAAGAAAAGGGACCCTGCATGGACCTTTTAATGAAAAAGGGTACCCAAAATGGTATCCGCTCCTCGTGGCAGAAAGCCTGTGAGATTTTAAAACTTAGACTCTGCAACGCAGGCAGCTTGTGGAGAAATCGAAACCAAAGCTGCAGTTTCTGTGAAGAGAGACTTTGGGCTAAAAATTCAGTTTGGGGCGCCAAGCTCGCCTGGGCGCCAGAATTACCGCTGTGCGCGGAGCCACTTGCGCCATCGGGATATTCAGTTTCTGCGCCCCAAATGGAAGCTGGCCGCTAAACGAGGCTTCCCGCGCCCCGCTTGGGGCGCTGATACTGAATATCGGCGCGCAAAGTGCCGCAGCGCCACCCACTGCGGCACGGCATGCTGCGGTACTGCAGGCCTTCCTCCCACTGTTTAGGGGGAGGTGGCTGCAACAGCGCGATCCCCGCTCGCGAGTGCCGGCAAATGAGCCCGGCACCAAGGAGAAGTGCCGGGCTCTCGGGAAACAGCTGGCAATGCCGCGGGGGAGGGGGCGTGTAGGAGGCCGGGGACGGAGGTGCGGGCAGGCGGCCGCCGAAAAAGCGGCCGGCCGCACCTCCACCTTAACTCGTGCCACTACCGCCACAGGTTGGCCCCTGTGTACCGGTCGCTATTTGCGGCCGGTGCGGAAGAGGCGGGCGCAACCTAATATGGCGTTCGGGGCGGTAGCGGGGCGCTGCGCACACCGATGACATCATCGGTGGCGGCGCAGCGCTACAGGCTAACGCCGCCATTAGCGCCCCGCTAAATATCGCGGTGGTTGTGGCCAGTGGCGCTAAAGCCTCTGAGTGGCCTCTTTGGGCGCAAACTGGTGGCGCAAGCAACTGAATTTCTAGGCCTTTGTATTTTCAAAGTGGACAGGACTTTGAATTATGTATTAGATCAAATTGGAGACAAATCTAAACTCAGTTATGTTGTATCCGTGTGTTAACAGAGACACTGAAGGCAGGAGTTGGTTTCACAGGTGTTTACTGAACAAAGTCTGGAGGTGAACTAACTGATACAACACAATATACAGGCTTATATAGCCCGAGTGGCCATTACCAGCATTACAGTACACAGGGGGCTCTTAAAGGCACATACACTACAATTCCTCCCCTTTTAGCCAACCAGTACATAATATTTTAAGCAATCATTAATTACATGTTACAAGAACAATAATCTACACATTGCTGCAGTTAATCAATTATAAGTCAGTCTCTCTGGAGGCTTCCTGACTTGGTCCGGATAACGCCTCGGTGGTGCAGTAGTTTCTGGTGGTGGTGTAGGTTCTTTTGGCAAGGCTGATTCGGCTTGAATGCCAGTGTCGGGTTCATCTGGTTCCAGTATCACCGGATCGGAGGTAGATACTATGGGTATCTCTACTTCATCATTAGGCGTATAGAGTTGTGGTGTAGGTTGTCCCTTTTCGGATGACTCTATGATCTGGTCAGCATGGCGCCTTATTATGCTTTCTCCAATGTCCACGGTATACATCAGCGGTCCTAGTCGTGTGCAAATAGTTCCAGGCTGCCATTTCTCGGTACGGTAGTCCCGGGCCAAAACTTGTTGACCTATCTGGAAGGTTCTAGTTGGCCTTTCATTCATGCCTTGAAATTGCCGGTTCTCCACGTCCCTTCTGATGTTTGGCTTGATCAAATCCAGCCGGCATCTTAGGCTTCTATTGAAGAACATCATGGCGGGAGTTTGGTTTGTAGCCATATGTGTTGCATTCCTGTATGCAAACAAGAAGTTATCTACCTTATGCTGAAGTTTTATGTCTTCATTACCCATGGCCTTTATGGCCTTCTTGAAGGTCTGGACAAACCTTTCAGCCAATCCATTGGTGGTGGGATGGTATGGGGCGGACGTGCAGTGCTTAACCCCATTGTTTTTTAAGAACTTCCTGAATTCTTCGGACACAAATTGCGGTCCATTATCAGAACAGATCTGTTCAGGCAGCCCATTCCTGGCAAATATGGTCCTTAATACTGTGATGGTTTTTTCCGTGGTGGTGGAGGACATCTTTATTACCTCCAGCCACTTGGAGTGTGCATCAACCGCGATTAAGAACATTGAGTCCATAAATGGACCAGCAAAGTCGATGTGTACCCTTTGCCATGGAGATGAGGGCCACTCCCATGGATGTAGAGGGGCTTGTGGTGGGGCGTTTTGGACCTTCTGGCATCCTAGGCAGCTCTTGGTCATTTCTTCGATGTCTCCATCGATACCTGGCCACCACACAAACGCACTGGCTAGGTTCTTCATTTTCACTCCACCCAGATGCCCCTCGTGAAGCTCCTTTAGCACTTTATCCTGGAGTTTGGATGGAATTACCACTCTGGATCCACACATCAAGGTTCCTCGGCACACTGACAGCTGTTCTCTTCTTTGCGAGAATGCTGGCAACACTGGTTCGCCATGTGCTGGCCATCCCTTCACTGTTAAATCGTAGACTCGTGAGAGAGTCGGGTCATTTCTCGTTTCCTTTTCAATGGCAGAATTTGTTACTGGTAGACATTCGACTATGGTAGAGTGGAACATCTCCACTGGGTCTACTGTAGGTGCCTCTTCTACCGTTGGCAACGGTAGGCGCGATAAACCGTCAGCACTCCCATGCTGTTTTGATCCTTTGTATTTACATGGACTTCAGCAAAGCTTTTGACAAAGTCCCGCATAGGAGACTGGTCAAGAAGGTAAGAGCCCATGGGATCCAGGGTGCCTTGGTGCGTTGGATCCTAAACTGGCTGAGTGGCAGGAGGCAGAGGGTGATGGTCGAAGGTTGCTTTTGTGACTGGAAGCCTGTGTCCAGTGGGGTAACTCAGGGATCGGTGCTGGGTCCCTTGCTGTTTGTGATCTACATAAATGATTTGGATGAGAATGTAAAAGGTATGATCAGTAAGTTCGCAGATGACACGAAAATTGGTGGGGTGGTAAATTGCGAGGAGGAAAGCCTCAGGCTACAGGACGATATAAACGGGTTGATCAGATGGGCGGAAAAGTGGCAAATGGAATTTAACCCTGAAAAGTGCGAGGTGATGCATTTTGGACGGACAAATAAGGCAAGGGAATACACAATGAGTGGTAGGACCCTAGGAAGTACAGAGGGTCAGAGGGACCTTGGTGTACATGTACATAGATCCCTGAAGGCAGCGGAACAGGTAGATAAGGTGGTTAAAAAGGCATATGGGATACTTGCCTTCATTAGCCGAGGCATAGAATATAAGAGCAGGGAGGTTATGATGGAGCTGTACAAAATGCTGGTGAGGCCACAGCTGGAGTACTGTGTGCAGTTCTGGTCGCCTCACTATAGGAAGGATGTGATTGCTTTGGAGAGGGTGCAGAGAAGATTCACCAGGATGTTACCTGGGATGGAGCGCCTCAGCTATGAAGAAAGACTAAACAGGCTGGGGTTGTTTTCCTTGGAGCAAAGAAGGCTGAGGGGGGACCTGATTGAGGTGTACAAAATGATGAGGGGCATAGATAGGGTAGATAAAGAGGAACTTTTCCCCTTAGTAGGGGGGTCAATAACAAGGGGGCATAGATTCAGGGTAAGGGGCAGGAGATTTAGAGGGGATTTGAGGAGGAACTTTTTCACCCAGAGGGTGGTTGGAATCTGGAACTCACTGCCTGAAAGGGTGGTAGAGGCAGGAACCCTCACAACATTCAAGAAGCATTTGGATGAGCACTTGAAATGCGATTGCATACAAGGCTATGGACCAAATGCTGGAAAATGGGATTAGACTGGACAGGGATTGATGGACGGCGCAGACACGATGGGCCGAAGGGCCTCTTTCTGTGCTGTATAACTCTATGACTCTATGATTCTTTGTCATATTGGTGTGCCCCTAGAAAAAGGGACCACCTCTGTAGCCTTTGCGCTGTCATAATGGGAACACCCTTTTTAGGGTTGAATATGGAGATGAGGGGTTGATAGTCAGTCAACAAGGTAAATTTTTGTCCGTGTAGGTAATGGTTGAATTTCTTCACTCCCCATACCAGGCTGAGTGCTTCCCTGTCGATTTGGGCATAGTTACGCTCAGCTGAGTTCAATGAGCGTGACGCAAAAGCTATCGGCCGTTCTGAGCCATCGGGGAATCTATGCGATAATACCGCTCCTACGCCGTAAGGGGATGCATCGCATGCCAGTCTGACTGGCAGTGATGGGTTGTAATGAGCCAAAACTTCCTTGGATGTGATTAAGTCTTTGCATTTATGGAAGGCACGTTTACAGTCTTCGCTCCATTTCCAAATTACTCCTGTTTGTAGCAGTTCATTAAGAGGGTGCAGAAGAGTTGATAAGTTCGGTAAAAATTTATGATAGTAATTTATCAATCCCAGGAACGACCTTAATTGTGAAACATTTTCAGGTGCTGGGGCTTTTATGACCACTTCAATTTTTTCAGGTGACTTATGCAACCCTTCCTTATCAATTATGCGGCCACAATATGATATTTGTTTCTGGAAAAATTCGCATTTGGGGTGATTTGCTCGTAGGCCCCGTTCTCTCAGCCTAGTGTGCACCTGCTCCAAATTGGCAAGGTGCTCGTTGTCGTTTTCTCCTGTTACAAGGATGTTGTTAAGTATGTGTATTGTATTGAACAATTAACACAAAGACTTAAACGTATAACTCAAACAGGTCTTTACTGGTTGGAGGTAGGGACTATACGTCGGTCTTTACTTCATGCCCACAGGCGGGAACTGAGGGGAGATCAGTACCCACAGTACTATTTATACCCCTATGGCCAGGAGTGGTACTGCGTATCACTACGCCCTACAAGTAGTGCAGTCCTGTCCATAGGTTCAAAGTAGCACACATATTACATACACAACATTCCTCCCTTCCTAGCTTTACAGTCATCTCCCCATTTAACATAACGTAATAACATATATACATATATAACTTCAGGTTTACATAACAGAATAACATAGATAACTTCATGTCAAAACAGATCACAGATTCAGTCTCTGCGGAAAACAGTTCACAGATTCAATCTCTGTGGTGTAGTCGGTTCACGTTGCTGGAGTGACTCATTCAATAGTCCTTCCATGGATTTAACAGTTTGAACTTCCGAACTGAATTGGCTCCGTTCGGAGGGACCACGTGTGTGATCTGGTAGAGGTAATAATGGTTCAGATGGGTCATCTTCTGTTTCGACTTTTCCTTTTCTGCTTCTTGGAGACTCTCTGGGCTCCACTGTCAGCTGCCAGCTGCATGCGCAGTTCCTCCTTCTCTTCCTCCTTTTTCCGTAGTAGAGCCACCTTCTCCCGATGTTCCGTAGACTTTCGGTGCTCCTCCATGATTTCTGTATGGTGGGAGTCGAAGTTACAAGTTGGGCAGGACAGGACATAGTAATATTCGGTGTCGTCCTGATCTAGGCCAGCGAGAGGGTCTTCTATTTCCTCCATACCCAGCTGGGCGTTAGCCAGCTTTTGTTCCAAGTCCAGACATCTTTCCTGAAGAGACTTCTTCATGCGTACCTCTTCATCCAGCTTTTTCTGGGCTTTCAGCAAGTCGTTTACTAATGACCTCATTTGAGATTTTACTACTTCAACTTCTTTTGGAGATTGATTGATCGGACTATTCAATCCCTCTACCGGAGCAGCTGTTTCAGCGGTCTGTTGTTCTACGTTGACGTGAGTCAGCGTACTTTTGGCATCCAAGGGCTGCTCTGTTGCAGTCATCTCAGTCTGTGTTGCCACCTCAGCTCTTCCAATAACCTTTGAGAGCTCCGAACCCCTTTCGTTTGAATATTGAAGTTCGTGTTCAAGTTTTTTCCATTTCAGAGTCCTGTCCTTCAGCATATGCAGGAGTTGGCTGACCGTTAACTCCTCTGACATCAGACGTTTTGTGTGCTCCTGCTCCATTTTCTCCATCAGCTGCTTCTGTTGTCTTTCCAGATTCTCCAACTCTATATCCAAGAACTCTTTCGTTGCATTCAACTCTTGCTCAAAACGGCGAAGCATTTGTTCTAATTGCTGTTGTAGTTTGAAATGGAGTTGAGTTCGAGCCCGGTGTCCCTCAGAAATGGGCACATCAGTAGACTTGCCAGACTCAGAATCCACAGTTAAACTATGTTGTTGTTGCTCAGTGGAATTCTGTGCTGAAACTTTGTCTTTTGCACCTGAGTTGGGCTTACCATCATCCGTTCCAGAGTCTGGGCCGACTATCTTCACCGAGTTCTCACTCGTTATTGTTTGTAGGAAATGCCAGTCCATATTCATTTTCCTAATCCACTCCCGTCCTAGTAGTGGAGAACCTCCTTCAGATATCACATATAAGTCCATTATTTGACTGTCTTCGCCCTTGTGGACCACTGCAACCTCTATTTTCCCGATGGGGTACACTCTTTGCCCCGTGTATGTTTTCAATATAATCCCCGTATCCTGTAGGGGAATATGTTGGAATAACTTTCTGTAATCTTTCTTATTTATGACCGTCAATGCCGATCCAGTGTCCAATTCCAGTTTTACTTGGACTCCTTCTATCTGAAGAGTGACCCAAATTGTCTGGAGGTCTGCACCCTTACCAGCGTTGAGTACTCTTAAGCTAGCCAGTTCATTACTGCTAGCGTCTGAATCGGACTCCTGTTCGGTCACCTTGTGTACCTTTGCGTATTTTCCTTGCGGTGACTTCTTGTTGCTGGTCTTCTTCGCTGACCTGCATACTCTAGCTATATGTCCAAGCCTACCACAAGTTCTACATTCTTGGTTTTTAAACCAACACTGGTTCTGATCATGCGTTGTCTTTCCACAACGATAACATTTGCCAGAACTCACACCCAATTTGTGTGCACTGAGCTCCGGTGACCGTAGCTGCATTACTGCCGTGCCTCTCGCTGCGGCTTCGTGTGCTGCTGCCATAGTGACCGCCTTCTCAAGCGTCAGCTCATTCTCCTCGAGCAGTCGCTTTTGTGTATCCTGTTTAAATAAACCACACACAAATTTGTCTCGAAGTGCCTCTGTCAGTCCCGTTCCAAACTGGCAATATTTCGCTAATTTACGCAATTCCAGCAAATATTCAGCATTGCTTTCATGCTGTAGCTGCCTTCTGTCGTAAAATTTAAATCGTTCCGCTAGCATCAGCGGCGTGGGGTTTAGATGATCTTTCAGGACAGTAACAATCTCATCGAACGTCTTATCCGCCGGTTCATCTGGTGATAACAGGTGTTTCAATTGCCCGTATGTCTTTGCACCCATTAAATTTAATAATGTTAGAGCTTTATCTTGGTCACGAATTTTATTGGCCTAACAATAATTTTTTACTCTTTCAACATATATGGCCCAATCTTCGAGGTCACTATCAAAGGTGCTAATATTCCCGTGTTTAGGCATTGTAGATTTGCAATTTCTCAGATTTTTTTTTTTTTACTGCTATCCAAGATGGCGGCTTCCCGCTCTTGCCGTCGTCCTCCGCCCACAAAATGGCGGTTTTCCCGCGCTTGGCGGTCTTCACCCGTCCCCCAACGCCGTCTCCCTTCAGCCCCCGAGTGCGGCCCTTATCTTCGCCGCGATCGCCCGAGTGCGGCTCTTATCAGCGGATGCGATCGCTGGATCGCGAAGCGGCTCTCGGCTCTTATCAGGAGATGCGATCGCTCCGTTGAAACGCCTCCCGCTCGAAGCGGCTCTCGCACCCTATTCCTCCAGCTCCCCCAGCCCCGTTCGTGCGGCCAACGCGGTCGACTGCCTGTCGCGTCGCTGCCCGGCTCAGACAACGGCTTACCCACCACCAAGCTGGAGAAGAAGCTGACGGTCGCCGATGGAGGCTCTGAGGTCAGGATGTCTTCCAGTGGGGTGGAGAGGGTGGAAACCTCTCTGCAACGTCCTGGCTGTGGACGAAGCTGCCGTGGAGTGACTGCCGCAGGGTCCGAATCAGACTCGTCGCCAGTGTTAAATCTGTGAGTTGTTCAAGTAATTAATACTCAGACTTAATCAGTAACAATAAAACAGGTCTTTACTGGTTGGAGGTAGGGACTATACGTAGGTCTTTACTTCATGCCCACAGGCGGGAACTGAGGGGGATCAGTACCCACAGTACTATTTATACCCCTATGGCCAGGAGTGGTACTGCGTATCACTACGCCCAACAAGTAGTGCAGTCCTGTCCATAGGTTCAAAGTAGCACACATATTACATACACAACACCCACCTCCCCCAGAAACGGTCCCAATGCCTTAGGAATCTAAAGCCCTCCCTCCTGCACCATCTCTCCAGCCACGCATTCATCTGCTCTATCCTCCTGTTCCTAGCACATGGCACTGGGAGTAATCTGGAGATTACTACCTTTGAGGTCCTGCTTTTTAATCTCTTTCCTAGCTCCCTAAAATCTGCCTGCAGGACCTCATCCCTCTTTCTATTTATGTCATTGGTACCGATGTGGACCACGACCTCTGGCTACTCCCCCTCCCCCCTCAGAATGACCTGCAACCATTCAATGACATCCTTGAACCTGGCACCAGGGAGGCAACATACCATCCTGGAGTCACGTCTGCGGCCGCAGAAATGCCTGTCTATTCCCCTGACTATCGAATCCCCTACCACTATTGCTCTTCCACTCTTCTTCCTCCCCACCTGTGCTGAGCTACCCGTGGTGCTGCAGACTTGGCTCTGGCTGCACTCCCCAGAGGAATCATCGCCCTCACCAGTATCCAGAACTGAATACTGGTTAGTGAACGCGATGCACTCAGGAGACTCCTGCATTACCTGCCTGGTCCTCCTCTTCTGTCTGGCGGTCACCCATTCCCTCTCTGCCTGTACACTGTGGGGTGACCACCTCCAGAAACGTGCTATCCACGTAACTCTCAGCCTCACGGATGCACTGTAGTGACTCCAGCCGCCGCTCAAGCACCGAAGCACGGAGCTCAAGCTGCTGTAGTTGGCGACACTTCCCGCACCCGTGGTCGTCCAGGCTACGCGAAGCGTCCAGGACTTCCCACATGGCACAGGATGTGCATTCCACGGGGCTGAGTTGCCCAGCCATGACTTTACTTTATAGACTATTAACTAGAAACTAGAAACACTTACCAGCTACTCACCAATCAGCTCCTTCCTTTGTGCCAACGTCACTTTTAAATTCTGACGTCACTCTTTCCAAATTTGCCTTTGCTGAGTCACTCCCGCTCAGGTCCGCTGCCTCTGCTCCTCTCGTCGCTCCTCTCGCTGCTCTCACACCTCTCGCTGCTCCTCTCGCTCCTCTTGCTGCTCCTCTTGCTCCTCTCGCCGCTCCGCTCGCTCCTCTTGCTGCTCCTCTTGCTCCTCTCACCGCTCCTCTTGCTCCTCTCGCTCCTCTCGCTCCTCTTGCTGCTCCTCTCGCTCCTCTCGCTTCTCTCCTCTCGCTCCTCTCGCTCCTCTCACCACTCCTCCCACTGCTCCTCTCGCTCCTCTCGCCGCTCCTCTTGCTTCTCTCCTCTCGCTCCTCTCGCTCCTCTCGCCACTCCTCCCACTGCTCCTCTTGCTCCTCTTGCCGCTCCTCTCGCACCTCTCACCGCTCCTCTAGCTCCTCTCGCCCCTCTCGCTCCTCCCGCCCCTCTCGCTCCTCCCACCCCTCTCACTCCTCCCGCCCCTCTCACCGCTCCACTCGATCCTCTCGCCACTCCTCTCGCTCCTCTCGCCGCTCCTCTTGCTCCTCTCGCCGCTCCTCTCGCTCCTCTCGCCACTCCTCTCGCTCCTCTCGCTGCTCCTCTTGCTCCTCTCGCTCCTCTCGCCGCTCCTCTTGCTCCTCTCGCTCCTCTCGCCGCTCCTCTTGCTCCTCTCGCTCCTCTCGCCGCTCCTCTCGTTCCTCTCACTCCTCTTGCTCCTCCCGCTCCTCTCGACACTCCTCTCGCTCCACTCACCGCTCCTCCCGCTCTTCTCGCGCCTCTCGCTCCTCTCACCACTCCTCCCACTCCTCTCTCTCCTCTCGCTCCTCTCACCGCCCCTCTTGCTCCTCTCGCTCCCCTTGCCCCTCTCGCTCTTCTCGCCCCTCTCGCCGCTCCTCTCGCTCCTCTCGCCGCTCCTCTCACTCCTCTCACTCCTCTTGCTCCACTCGCCGCTCCTCTCGCTCCTCTCGCTCCTCTCACTCCTCTTGCTCCACTCGCCGCTCTTCTCGCTCCTCCCGCTCCTCACCACTCCTCCCACTTCTCTCACCGCTCCTCCCGCTCCTCTCGCTGCTCTCGCCCCTCTCGCTCCTCTCGCTCCTCTCGCTCCTCTTGCTCCTCTCCCCGCTCCTCTCGCCGCTCCTCTCACCGCTCCTCTCGCCGCTCCTCTCGCCGCTCCTCTCACCGCTCCTCTCGCCGCTCCTCTCGCCGCTCCTCTTGCCGCTCCTCTTGCTCCTCTCGCTCCTCTCACCGCTCCTCCTGCCCCTCTCGCCCCTCGCTCCTCTCACCGCTCCTCTCGCGCTCTTCTCGCTCCTCTCGCTCCTCTCACCGCTCCTCTCGCTCCTCTCACTCCTCCCACCCCTCTCGCTCCTCTCGCCGCTCCTCCCGCCCCTCTCGCTCCTCTCGCCGCTCCTCTCGCTCCTCCTGCCCCTCTAGCTCCTCTCGCCGCTCCTCTCGCCGCTCCTCCCGCCCCTCTCGCTCCTCTCACCGCTCCTCTCGCCCCTCTCGCTCCTCTCGCCGCTCCTCTCGCTCCTCCTGCCCCTCTCGCTCCTCTCGCCGCTCCTCTCGCTCCTCCTGCCCCTCTCGCTCCTCTCGCCGTTCCTCTCGCCGCTCCTCTTGCTCCTCTCGCCGCTCCTCTCGCTCCTCCTGCCCCTCTCGCTCCTCTTGCCGCTCCTCTTGCTCCTCTCGCCGCTCCTCTCGCTCCTCCTGCCCCTCTCGCTCTGCTCGCCGCTCCTCTCGCCGCTCCTCTCGCCGCTCCTCTCGCTCCTCTCGCTCCTCTTACCGCTCCTCTCGCTCCGCTCGCCGCTCCTCTCACTCCTCTTGCTCCTCTTACCGCTCCTCTTGCTCCGCTCGCCGCTCCTCTCGCTCCTCTCGCCGCTCGTCTCGCTCCTCTCGCTCCTCCCGCTCCTCTCACCACTCCTCTCACTCCTCTCGCTCCTCTCGCTCCTCTCACTCCTCTCGCTCCTCCCGCCCCTCTCGCTCCTCTCGCCACTCCTCTCGCTCCTCTTGCTCCTCCCGCCACTCTCGCTCCTCTCGCCCCTCTCACCGTTCCTCTCGCTCCTCTCGCCGATCCTCTCGCTCCTCTCGCCGCTCCTCCCGCCCCTCTCGCTCCTCTCGCCACCCCTCTCGCTCCTCTCGCCCCTCTCGCTCCTCTCGCCCCTCTCGCTCCTCTCACCGCCCCTCTCGCTCCTCTCGCTGCTCTCGCCCCTCTCGCTGCTCTTGCCCCTCTCGCTCCTCTCGCTCCTCTCGATGCTCTCGCACCTCTCGCTGCTCTCGCCCCTCTCGCTCCTCTCGCCGCTCCTCCCGCCCCTCTCGCTCCTCTCACCGCTCCTCTCGCCCCTCTCACTGCTCTCGCCCCTCCCGCTCCTCTCGCTGCTCTCGCCCCTCTCGCTCCTCTCGCTGCTCTCGCCCCTCTCGCTGCTCTCGCCCCTCTCGCCACTCCTCCCGCCCCTCTCGCTCCTCTCGCCGCTCCTCTCGCCGCTCCTCTCGCCCCTCTCGCTCCTCTCACCGCTCCTCTCGCTCCTCTCGCTCCTCTCGCTCCTCTCACCGCTCCTCTCGCTCCTCTCGCTCCTCCCACCGCTCCTCTCGCTCCTCTCGCTCCTCTCGCTCCTCTCACCGCTCCTCTCGCTCCTCTCGCTCCTCCCACCGCTCCTCCCGCCGCTCCTCTCGCTCCTCTCGCTCCTCCCGCTCCTTCCACTCCTCTCGCTCCTCTCGCACCTCTCGCCAATCCTCTCGCTCCTCTCACTCCTCCCGCCCATCCCCTCGCCGCCACTCTCGCTCCTCCCGCCCCTCTCGCTCCTCCCGCCCCTCTCGCTCCGCTCGCCGCTCCTCTCGCACCTCTCGCCGATCCTCTCGCTCCTCTCGCTCCTCTCGCTCCCCTCGCTGCTCCTCTCACTCCTCCCGCCCCTCTCGCTCCTCCCGCCCCTCTCGCTCCTCCCGCCCCTCTCACTCCTCCTGCCCCTCTTGCTCCTCCCGCTCCTCTCGCTCCTCTCGCTCCCCTCGCCGCTCCTCTCACTCCTCCCGCCCCTCCTCTCGCCGCTCCTCTCACTCCTCCCGCCCCTCTCGCTCCTCTCACTCCTCTTGCTCCTCTCACCGCTCCTCCCACCCCTTTCGCTCCTCTCACCGCTCCTCTCGCTCCGCTCGCCGCTCCTCTCACTCCTCTCGCTCCTCTCGTTCCTCTCACCGCTCCTCTCGCTCCTCTCACCGCTCCTCTCACTCCTCTCGCCGCTCCTCTCACTCCTCTCGCTCCGCTCACCGCTCCCCTTGCTCCTCTCACTCCTCTCGCTCCGCTCACCGCTCCTCTCACTCCTCTCGCTCCTCTCGCTTCTCTCACCGCTCCTCTCACTCCTCTCGATCCTTTCACCGCTCCTCCCGCCCTCTCGCCCCTCGCTCCTCTCACCGCTCCTCTCGCTCCTCTCACCGCTCTTCTCGCTCCTCTCGCTCCTCTCACCGCTCCTCTCGCCCCTCTCGCTCCTCTCGCCGCTCCTCCCGCCCCTCTCGCTCCTCTCGCTCCTCCTGCCTCTCTCGCTCCTCTCGCCGCTCCTCCCGCCCCTCTCGCTCCTCTCGCTCCTCCTGCCTCTCTCGCTCCTCTCGCCGCTCCTCCTGCCCCTCTCGCTCCTCTCGCCACTGCTCTTGCTCCTCCTGCCCCTCTCGCTCCTCTCGCCACTCCTCTTGCTCCTCCTGCCCCTCTCGCTCCTCTCGCTGCTCCTCTCGCTCCTCCTGCCCCTCTCGCTCCTCTCGCCGCTCCTCTTGCTCCTCCTGCCCCTCTCGCTCCGCTCGCCGCTCCTCTCGCCGCTCCTCTCGCTCCTCTCGCTCCTCTCACCGCTCCTCCCGCTGCTCTTGCTCCTCTCGCTCCTCTCGCTCCTCTTGCCCTGCTCGCCCCTCTCGCTCCTCTTGCCGCTCCTCTCGCCGCTCCTCTCGCTCCTCTTACCGCTCCTCTCACTGCTCCTCTCGCTCCTCTTACTGCTCCTCTCACTGCTCCTCTCGCTCCTCTTGCTCCGCTCGCTCCTCTCACTCCACTCGCTGCTCCTCTCGCTCCTCTCACCGCTCCTCTCACTCCTCCCGCCCCTCCTCTCGCTGCTCCTCTCACTCCTCCCGCCCCTCCTCTCGCCGCTCCTCTCACTCCTCCCGCCCCTCTCGCTCCTCCCGCCCCTCTCGCTCCTCCCGCCCCTCTCGCTCCTCTCGCTCCTCTCGCCACTCCTCTCACTCCTCGCGCTCCTCTCGTTCCTCTCACCGCTCCTCTCGCCGCTCCTCTCACTCCTCTCACTCCTCTCGCTCCTCTCACCGCTCCTCTCACTCCTCTCGCCCCGCTCGCCCCTCTCGCTCCTCTCGCCTCTCTCACCGCTCCTCTGGCTCCTCTCGCCGCTCCTCTCGCTCCTCTGGCTCCTCTCGCCGCTCCTCTCACTCCTCTCGCTCCTCTTGCTCCGCTCACCGCTCCTCTCGCTCCTCTCGCTCCTCTCACCGCTCCTCTCGCTCCTCTCGCTCCACTCGCCACTCCTCTCGCCGCTCCTCTCACTCCTCTTGCTCCTTTCACCACTCTTCTCGCTCCTCTCACTCCTCCCGCCGCTCCTCTCGCTCCTCCCACTCCTCTCGCTCCTCTCGCACCTCTCGCCTATCCTCTCGCTCCTCTCGCTCCCCTCGCCGCTCCTCTCACTCCTCCCGCCCCTCCTCTCGCCGCTCCTCTCACTCCTCCTGCCCCTCTCGCTCCTCCCGCCCCTCTCGCTCCTCCTGCTCCTTTCGCTCCTCCCACTCCTCTCACTCCACTCGCTGCTCCTCTCGCTCATCTCGCCGCTCCTCTCGCACCTCTCGCCGATCCTCTCGCTCCTCTCGCTCCTCTCGCTCCCCTCGCCACTCCACTCACTCCTCCCGCCCCTCTCGCTCCTCTCGCTCCTCTCGCCACTCCTCTCACTCCTCTTGCTCCTCTCACCGCTCCTCCCGCCCCTTTCACCGCTCCTCTCGCTCCGCTCGCCGCTCCTCTCACTCCTCTCGCTCCTCTCGTTCCTCTCACCGCTCCTCTCGCTCCTCTCACCGCTCCTCTCACTCCTCTCGCCGCTCCTCTCACTCCTCTCGCTCCGCTCACCGCTCCTCTCGCTCCTCTCGCTCCTCTCACCACTCCTCTTGCTCCTCTCGCTCCTCTCGCCGCTCCTCTCACTCCTCTCGCTCCTCTCACCGCTTCTCTCACTCCTCTCGCTCCTTTCACCGCTCCTCCCGCCCCTCTCGCCGCTCTTCTCGCTCCTCTCGCTCCTCTCACCGCTCCTCTCGCTCCTCTCACTCCTCCCGCCCCTCTTGCCCCTCTCGCTCCTCTCGCTCCTCTCACTCCTCCCGCCCCTCTCGCTCCTCTCACCGCTCCTCTCGCTCCTCTCGCTCCTCTCACCGCTCCTCTCGCCCCTCTCGCTCCTCTCGCTCCTCTCGCTCCTCCCTCGCTCCTCTCGCCGCTCCTCCTGCCCCTCTCGCTCCTCTCGCCACTCCTCTTGCTCCTCCTGCCCCTCTCGCTCCTCTCGCCACTCCTTTTGCTCCTCCTGCCCCTCTCGCTCCTCTCACCGCTCCTCTCGCTCCTCTCGCTCCTCCCACTCCTCTCACCGCTCCTCCCGCTGCTCTTGCTCCTCTCGCTCCTCTCGCTCCTCCCGCTCCTCTCGCTCCACTCCTCTCGCTCCTCTCGCTCCTCTTGCCCTGCTCGCCCCTCTCGCTCCTCTCGCCGCTCCTCTTGCCGCTCCTCTCGCTCCTCTTACCGCTCCTCTCACTGCTCCTCTCGCTCCTCTCGCTCCGCTCGCCGCTCCTCTCACTCCTCTCACTCCTCTCGCTCCTCTCGCTCCTCTTACCGCTCCTCTCACTGCTCCTCTCACTCCTCTCGCCGCTCCTCTCACTCCTCTTGCTCCTCTCGCCGCTCCTCTCGCCCCTCTCGCTCCTCTCGCCTCTCTCACCGCTCCTCTGGCTCCTCTCGCCGCTCCTCTGGCTCCTCTGGCTCCTCTTGCCGCTCCTCTCACTCCTCTCGCTCCTCTTGCTCCGCTCACCGCTCCTCTCGCTCCTCTCACCGCTCGTCTCGCTCCTCTCGCTCCTCCAGCTCCGCTCGCTCCTCCAGCTCCGCTCGCTCCACTCGCCACTCCTCTCGCCGCTCCTCTCGCTCCTTTCACCACTCCTCTCGCTCCTCTCACTCCTCTCGCTCCTCTCACTCCTCTAACCACTCCTCTCGCTCCTCTCGCTCCTCTCACTCCTCTCGCTCCTCTCACTCCTCTCACCACTCCTCTCGCTCCTCTCGCTCCTCTAACCACTCCTCTCGCTCCTCTCACTCCTCTCGCTCCTCTCACTCCTCTTGCTCCTTTCACCACTCCTCTCGCTCCTCTCACTCCTCTCGCTCCTCTCACTCCTCTAACCACTCCTCTCGCTCCTCTCACTCCTCTCGCTCCTCTCACTCCTCTCACCACTCCTCTCGCTCCTCTCGCTCCTCTAACCACTCCTCTCGCTCCTCTCACTCCTCTCGCTCCTCTCACTCCTCTCGCTCCTCTCACCGCTCCGCTCGCTCCTCTCGCTCCTCTCACCGCTCCTCTCGCTCCTCTCGCTCCTCTCGCTCCTCTAACCACTCCTCTCGCTCCTCTCACTCCTCTCGCTCCTCTCACTCCTCTCGCTCCTCTCGCTCCTCCTGCCCCTCTCGCTCATCTCGCCGCTCCTCTCGCTCCTCTCACTCCTCTCGCTCCTCTTGCTCCTCCTGCCCCTCTCGCTCATCTCGCCGCTCCTCTCGCTCCTCTCGCTCCTCTCACCGCTCCTCTCGCTCCTCTCGCTCCTCTCGCTCCTCCTGCCCCTCTCGCTCATCTCGCCGCTCCTCTCGCTCCTCTCACTCCTCTCGCTCCTCTCACCGCTCCTCTCACTCCTCTCACTCCTCTTGCCGCTCCTCTCGCTCCTCTCGCCGCTCCTCTCGCTCCTCCCGCCGCTCCTCTCGCTCCTCTCGCTCCTCCCGCTCCTCCCACTCCTCTCGCTCCTCTTGCACCTCTCGCCGATCCTCTCACTCCTCTCGCTCCCTTCGCCGCTCCTCTCACTCCTCCCGCCAATCCTCTCGCTGCTCCTCTCACTCCTCCCGCCCCTCCTCTCGCCGCTCCTCTCACTCCTCCCGCCCCTCTCGCTCCTCCCGCTCCTCTCGCTCCGCTCGCCGCTCCTCTCACTCCTCTCGCTCCTCTCGTTCCTCTCACCGCTCCTCTCACTCCTCTCGCCGCTCCTCTCACTCCTCTCACTCCTCTCATCGCTCCTCTCACTCCTCTCACTCCTCTCACCGCTCCTCTCGCTCCTCTCGCTCCTCTCACCACTCCTCTCACTCCTCTCGCTCCTCTCACCGCTCCTCTCGCTCCTCTCACCACTCCTCTCACTCCTCTCACTCCTCTCACCGCTCCTCTCGCTCCTCTCGCTCCTCTCACCACTCCTCTCACTCCTCTCGCTCCTCTCACCGCTCCTCTCGCTCCTCTAGCCGCTCTTCTCACTCCTCTCGCTCCTCTCACCGCTCCTCTCGCTCCTCTCACTCCTCCCGCCGCTCCTCCCGCCCCGCTCGCTCCTCTCACCGCTCCTCTCGCCCCTCTCGCTCCTCTCACTCCTCTCACCGCTCCTCTCGCTCCTCTCGCCACTCCTCTCGCCGCTCCTCTCGCTCCTCTCGTTCCTCTCACCGCTCCTCTCACTCCTCTCGCCGCTCCTCTCACTCCTCTCACTCCTCTCATCGCTCCTCTCGCTCCTCTCGCTCCTCTCACCACTCCTCTCACTCCTCTCGCTCCTCTCGCTCCTCTCACCGCTCCTCTCGCTCCTCTAGCCGCTCTTCTCACTCCTCTCACTCCTCTCATCGCTCCTCTCGCTCCTCTCGCTCCTCTCACCACTCCTCTCGCTCCTCCCGCCCCTCTCGCTCCTCTCGCCACTCCTCTCGCTCCTCTTGCTCCTCCCGCCACTCTCGCTCCTCTCGGCCCTCTCACCGTTCCTCTCGCTCCTCTCGCCGATCCTCTCGCTCCTCTCGCCGCTCCTCCCGCCCCTCTCGCTCCTCTCGCCACCCCTCTCGCTCCTCTCGCCCCTCTCGCTCCTCTCGCCCCTCTCGCTCCTCTCACCACCCCTCTCGCTCCTCTCGCTGCTCTCGCCCCTCTCGCTGCTCTCGCCCCTCTCGCTCCTCTCGCTGCTCTCGCTCCTCTCGATGCTCTCGCACCTCTCGCTGCTCTCGCCCCTCTCGCTCCTCTCGCCGCTCCTCCCGCCCCTCTCGCTCCTCTCACCGCTCCTCTCGCCCCTCTCACTGCTCTCGCAACTCCCGCTCCTCTCGCTGCTCTCGCCCCTCTCGCTCCTCTCGCTGCTCTCGCCCCTCTCGCTGCTCTCGCCCCTCTCGCCACTCCTCCCGCCCCTCTCGCTCCTCTCGCCGCTCCTCTCGCCCCTCTCGCTCCTCTCACCGCTCCTCTCGCTCCTCTCGCTCCTCTCGCTCCTCTCGCTCCTCTCGCTCCTCCCACCGCTCCTCTCGCTCCTCTCGCTCCTCCCGCCGCTCCTCTCGCTCCTCTCGCTCCTTCCACTCCTCTCGCTCCTCTCGCACCTCTCGCCAATCCTCTCGCTCCTCACTCCTCCCGCCCATCCCCTCGCCGCCACTCTCGCTCCTCCCGCCCCTCTCGCTCCTCCCGCCCCTCTCGCTCCGCTCGCCGCTCCTCTCGCACCTCTCGCCGATCCTCTCGCTCCTCTCGCTCCTCTCGCTCCCCTCGCTGCTCCTCTCACTCCTCCCGCCCCTCTCGCTCCTCCCGCCCCTCTCGCTCCTCCCGCCCCTCTCACTCCTCCTGCCCCTCTCGCTCCTCCCGCTCCTCTCGCTCCTCTCGCTCCCCTCGCCGCTCCTCTCACTCCTCCCGCCCCTCCTCTCGCCGCTCCTCTCACTCCTCCCGCCCCTCTCGCTCCTCTCACTCCTCTTGCTCCTCTCACCGCTCCTCCCACCCCTTTCGCTCCTCTCACCGCTCCTCTCGCTCCGCTCGCCGCTCCTCTCGTTCCTCTCACCGCTCCTCTCGCTCCTCTCGCCGCTCCTCTCACTCCTCTCGCTCCGCTCACCGCTCCTCTTGCTCCTCTCACTCCTCTCGCTCCGCTCACCGCTCCTCTCACTCCTCTCGCTCCTCTCGCTTCTCTCACCGCTCCTCTCACTCCTCTCGCTCCTTTCACCGCTCCTCCCGCCCCTCTCGCCCCTCGCTCCTCTCACCGCTCCTCTCGCTCCTCTCACCGCTCTTCTCGCTCCTCTCGCTCCTCTCACCGCTCCTCTCGCCCCTCTCGCTCCTCTCGCCGCTCCTCCCGCCCCTCTCGCTCCTCTCGCTCCTCCTGCCTCTCTCGCTCCTCTCGCTGCTCCTCCCGCCCCTCTCGCTCCTCTCGCTCCTCCTGCCTCTCTCGCTCCTCTCGCCACTCCTCTCGCTCCTCTCGCCGCTCCTCTCGCTCCTCTCACCACTCCTCTCGCTCCTCTCGCCACTCCTCTCGCTCCTCTCGCCGCTCCTCTCGCTCCTCTCACCACTCCTCTCGCTCCTCTCACCACTCCTCTCGCTCCTCTCGCCACTCCTCTCGCTCCTCTCGCCGCTCCTCTCGCTCCTCTCACCACTCCTCTCGCTCCTCTCACCACTCCTCTCGCTCCTCTCGCCGCTCCTCTCGCCACTCCTCCTGCCCCTCCCGCTGCTCTCGCTCCTCCTGCCCCTCCCGCTGCTCTCGCTCCTCCTGCCCCTCTCGCTCCTCTCGCCGCTCCTCTCGCTCCTCTCGCCGCTCCTCTCGCTCCTCCTGCCCCTCCCGCTGCTCTCGCTCCTCCTGCCCCTCTCGCTCCTCTCGCTCCTCTCGCCGCTCCTCTCGCTCCTCTCGCCGCTCCTCCTGCCCCTCCCGCTCCTCTCGCCGCTCCTCCTGCCCCTCCCGCTCCTCTCGCTCCTCTCGCTCCACTCGCCACTCCTCTCGCCACTCCTCTCGCTCCTCCTGCCCCTCTCGCTCCTCTTGCTCCTCCCGCTCCTCTCGCTCCTCTCGCCGCTCCTCTCGCCGCTCCTCTCGCTCCTCCTGCTCCTCCCGCTCCTCTCGCTCCCCCTGCCCCACTCGCTCCTCCTCTCGCCGCTCCTCTCGCTGCTCCTCTTGCTCCTCTCGCCGCTCCTCTCACTCCTCTCGCTCCTCCTGCCCCTCCTGCTCCTCTCGCTGCTCCTCTCGCTCCAGGTACAGAAAATGTCAGCCTCACTGTTTCTCCACTGGCTGGTTCCATTTCGAGAAGTCATCTCTACCCACTAGAAATTACCTCATTAACTTCCTCCCAATTTTCTTCAACCCGAGTGAACACAACGCAGGCATGCGCTGGTGGGGTGGGGGGAGCAGCTGTTCCTATTTATAACATTTGGGTTCATGTACAACAAGGTCAGAGGACCCAAAAGGAGTTTCTCTAAAATTGGATTCTTTCTCACAGACACAGTGGTTTGTCTTGTGTGGAAGTAACGAGTAAGTGCAGTTGAATCATGCAGCTCTCTTTCTGCTTTCAATCATGGGAGGAACCCCAGGTGTGGTTATGGGTCTAGATAAAAGGAGTGAGCAACTACTTACTCATTAATGCAGCATGATAATTGACAAGATGGCCCACTCTCCCCAATCAGAGCTAAGACAAGGAAGGTTAGGTGTGCAGGCAACCTCTTTTGTTTGATTTCAGTGATTGAAGGCTGGAGCCATCACCAATAAAAAAGGAAGCAAGTGCCCCCTTTTAAAGGGGCACAACCAATAAAACTGTAACTTAAACAAAAACTTTTAAAGCAAACTTAACAAATCAAATTAAAATGTTGTTTGGGGGTTGATGAAGCACTCCAATCCCTCCGGCGGTGCCCACCGTTCATGGAAGGCCTCAAGCGTGAGTTCAGCAGATTATGGAGACTGTCACAATAAGTTAGTAGAGGCAATATACTTGAAATATAATTTACAGCTCAGTGTTCTTGCATAGTGTGAGTGCTTGAACGATCTCAATAATTTCTGTCACATCTATTCAGATTACCCACCACCAGGCAAAAGTGGTTCTGTAATAACTTTGGGGCTTGGCTTTCACTGTTGTGCAATCCATTCTGTTTATGCTTCAGGGTGGATTCCACAGTACACAGCACATGCTCAGTTGCCGGAAAGCTACAATTTGCGACTTTATTTTCTGATGCCTACACCAATTGCTGGGAAAAAGCTGTACAGATCAACAATGAGAAACCCTTATTGTTAGCCTGGATGGACAGCTGGAAGATGCAGCCAGAAAAAATAACAGCTGATCTTGCTGGAAGCAATGCTTACACAGCTGTTCTGGCCCTATTGCCGCTGATGACACCATGGAAAACCAACACTTCAGATGCGCCTTTGCCACTCTGAAGACAGTTGTACTGCTTCAATTAGCTTACAGCATTAGTGCCACAGTTGGGGCTGCCTCCTGACCTCAGTGCTGTAAGGTAAATGCACTGATATTATAATTTTGTTTCAGCCCATCAGAAGTGAAGCTACTGGACTGATCTTACCTGGTATGTAGCATCGAAAAGAATTTATTACAACTTTTTCTCTTCCAGTTGATCTCAAACCTGTAGTACTGAAAAGGGTCCAATCAATGGCAGGAGAGCTGGGAGAAGGAACTCTGGCTTTGTAGAAGCATTCTGTTGTCAATGTCAATGCAATTTTTTGCTCAACATGATTCAGGTGATGCCTTGGCCAAACTGAATTGCTTCTGCGACAATGTTCCCTCAAATATTTTTTTTTGGTGCGCGGTCCCTTTAACTGGTTGCATGGCCCTTTCAAATTTTTGGTCCTGCGCGGTTTCTTCCGTTGAAAATCTGGGGAGCGGCCTGTGCAGGACTTCCAGACCGCTGTACGGGACTTCCAGACCGCTGTGTGGGACCTCCAGATCGCTGTGTGGGACTTCCAGACCGCTGTACGGGACTTCCAGACCGCTGTGTGGGACCTCCAGATCGCTGTGTGGGACTTCCAGACCGCTGTACGGGACTTCCAGATCGCTGTGTGGGACTTCCAGACCGCTGTACGGGACTTCCAGACCGCTGTGTGGGATCTCCAGACTGCTGTATGGGACCTCCAGACCGCTGTATGGGACCTCCAGACCGCTGTGTGGGACTTCCAGACCGCTGTGTGGGACCTCCAGACCACTGTACGGGACTTCCAGACCGCTGTACGGGACTTCCAGACTGCTGCGTGGGACCCCCAGACCGCTGTGTGGGACCTGCAGACCGCTGTGTGGGACTTCCAGACCGCTGTACGGGACCCCCAGACCACTGTGTGGGACTTCCAGACCGCTGTGTGGGACTTCCAGACCGCTGTACAGGACCCCCAGACTGCTGTGTGGGACTTCCAGACCGCTGTACGGGACCCCCAGACCGCTGTGTGGTACCTCCAGACCGCTGTGTGGGATCTCCAGACTGCTGTATGGGACCTCCATACCGCTGTGTGGTACCTCCAGACCGCTGTACGGGACCTCCAGACCGCTGTACGGGACCTCCAGACCGCTGTACGGGACTTCCAGACTGCTGTACGGGACCTCCAGACCACTGTACGGGACCTCCAGACCGCTGTACGGGACTTCCAGACCACGGTGTGGGACTTCCAGACCGCTGTGTGGGACCCCCAGACCGCTGTACGGGACCCCCAGACCGCTGTGTGGGACCTCCAGACCGGTGTGTGGGACCTCCAGACCGCTGTACGGGGCCTCCAGACTGCTGTACGGGACTTCCAGACCGCTGTACGGGACCTCCAGACCACTGTACGGGACCGCCAGACTGCTGTACGGGACCTCCAGACCGCTGTACGGGACTTCCAGACCACGGTGTGGGACTTCCAGACCGCTGTGTGGGGCCTCCAGACCGCTGTGTGGGACCTCCAGACTGTTGTGCGGGATCTCCAGACCGCTGTACGGGACCGCCAGACTGCTGTACGGGACCTCCAGACCGCTGTACGGGACTTCCAGACCACGGTGTGGGACTTCCAGACCGCTGTGTGGGACCTCCAGACCGCTGTACGGGACTTCCAGACCGCTGTGTGGGGCCTCCAGACCGCTGTGTGGGACCTCCAGACTGTTGTGCGGGATCTCCAGACCGCTGTACGGGACCACCAGACCGCTGTGCGGTTGCGCAGCTTAGCGGGAACGTTGCTCTGCAGTTCTTACATAAACTCAAACAGGAGTGATAGAGGATAATACTGTCTGTTTTCCAGTCTAAAGTCTGATGAGATCTGATTAATTACCCCTTCAAAGATCTTACAACAGAGTATAGATACTCATTTAGTAAGGACCCAGCCAACCGTCTGGGACATGTGCAGCACCTGTGTCCACTCCTTTCCTATGTCTGGTGGATGAGGTTACAGAACCTTTTGTATATTCACAAATGTGCAACAATCCTAAAGTGAATGATTATGTATGAATTGATTTCCCATTTTCCCATTATAATGCCCCATAGTGCCTCGGTTTCCTTTCAGAATTTTCTCAGAATCTAGCCTGTCCTTTGCTTCTAGTTTCTGTTTCTGAGGAAAATTAGCATTGCCAGAGCAAAACAATATTTAATTATTTGCACGAATAAACTGCTCAAATCCCATTTGAGGAACTTTGAGTATAGCAAAGATCATAGAATCAAGGAATGATACAGCATAGAAGGAGGCCATTCGGCCCATCGTGCTTGTGCTGCCTCTTTGAAAGAGCTAGCCAATTCGTCCCACTCCCCTGCTCTTTCCCCATAGCCCTGCAATTTTTCCCCTTCCCGTATTTATCGAATTCCCTATGAAAAGTTATTGCTGAATCTGCTATCACCATCCTTTCAAGTAGAACATTCCAGATCATAACAACTCGCTGTGTCACTTTCTTTCCTCCTGTTGCCTCTGGTACTTTTGCCAGTTACCTTAAATCTGTGTCCTCTGGTTACCGACCCTTCTGCCACTGGAAACAGTTTCTCCTTATTTACTCTATCAAAACCAGTCATGATTTTGAACACTTCTAGCAAATCTCCTCTTAACTTTCTCTGCTCCTAGGAGAACAACCCCAGTTTCTCTAGTCTCTCCATGTAACTGAAGTCTTTCGTACCTGGTACTATTCTAGTAAATCTCCTTTGCACCCTCTCTAAGGCCTAGACATCCTTCCTAAAGGGAGAATTGAAATCTATTACTATCCTCCTCACTGTTTACTTGGGGGGCGATTTTCCCAGCCCTGAGTGTAGTGTATGTACCTTTAAGACAGAACTACTTTTACAGCTCCTGTATACTGTAGTACCGGCAGTGACCACACCTGTATATAAGCCTTGCGCATGCTTCTGTACCCCCAGTCTTGAGACTACCCTCCACCAGTACATACCTGTTGATTGTTAAGTTACAGCATCTGTGTGGTTATTGAAAAACATCATACTCTCAGAATCACGGATCTAACAGTGGCGACGAGTGTCGATTCGAATCTACCTGCAACTCTGAATTTCCCTTCGAGGATTCGCTCCGGGAGGGCAGTGGAAGAAAGTCGAGACCAGAAACACGGGCGTCAACCACGAGCAACTGCCCAGTCGTCCGGCAGAGAGTGAACATCGCAGGGGAGGCTGTGGAGAGCCGGGCTTGGTTCCCCAGCCACGACAATCAGCAAGAGACTGACGACAGGTACAGCGCAGACCCTTCCCGGACAGCGGCGGCTGGAGCCGACCGACGGCGGAGAGAAAGCCGAGCAGCGTCGACGGGGTAAGACAGAGGGTGAAGTGCACAGGGCGCAGCTGGGGGTTGAAAACCGAGCGGCGTCGAGAAAAAAAAAAAACGGAGAGACAGAGGGTAAAGCAACAGTCGGGTTCAGGACCGAGCGGCGGAAACGGGAAAGGCACACAAAAAAAAGAACGCGCAGAGCACAGCCAGGGCTCAAGGGCTGAACAGTGTCCGCGGGGAGAAGAAGGGAGAGCGCGGGAGATGCCATTGAGCCGCGGAGAAGAAGGAAGAGCGTGGGAGACGCCATTTTTAGAAGCTGCAGCGGAGAAGAAGGGCGAGCGCGGGAAGGAAGGAAAGCGCGGGAGACGCCATTTTGTGCCAGCGGAGAAGAAGGGGAAGCGCGGGAGACGCCATTTTTGACAGTTAAATCACACCCAAAGATGCCGAAGAGTGGCAATATCTCTACGTTCGACAATGAAGTCGAAGATTGGGCGACATATGTGGAACGTATTGAGGTGTACTGCAGGGCGAATGAAGTGCCAGATGCTAGGAAGGCACTGGTTTTGTTAAATTCCATGGGTGCAAACACTTATGGGTTACTGCGGAACCTAATAACCCCAGAGAAGCCGGTGAACAAGAATTTCGAAAGCATAGTAGAAATCCTACAGGACCACTTAAACCCCACACCGCTGCTGATAGCAGAACGATTTAAGTTCCATAAAAGGAACCAACACAAAGACGAAAGCAATGCTGAGTACCTAACGGAACTGCGCAAGCTATCGAAACACTGCCAGTTTGGAGCGGGACTAGCAGATACGTTAAGGGACAAGTTTGTGTGTGGGCTGCAAAGTGAAGGAACCCAGAAACGGCTTCTATCAGAAAAGGATCTTACGCTGGGCAAGGCTTTCAGTATGGCAGTATCACACGAAGCAGCCGCAAGGGGCGCTGCAGAGATACAACGGAGACCGCAAGAATATGGCACCAATGAAATGTCCTATGGAACAGGGAAGTGCTATCGCTGCGGCAGAACAACACATGACCAGAAAGATTGTTGGTTCAAGGACCAAGTGTGCAGACAGTGTGGAAAAGCAGGACACATAGCAAGAGTCTGCAGGTCTGGGAAGAAAACCAACAGTAAGAAATCTCCACAGGAGAAATACAAAAAGGTACACAAGGTGATGGCCAGTAGTTCAGACGAACAGAAAAGTGACACAGACTCTGGAAGCAAGGAGCTGGGTTGTCTGAAACTACATAAGGTAACCAAAATGGAGGATCACAGACTATCTGGGTTACACTCAAGATAGACGGAGTCCAAGTGAAAATGGAATTGGACACAGGATCAGCCCTAACAATCATAAACCAAAGGGACTACAAGCGGCTATTTTCACATATACCCTTGAAAGCTACAGAGATTGTCTTGAAGACGCACACGGGGCAAAAAGTCTACCCCAAAGGAAAAATAAGGGTGAAAGTGATATATAAAGGCCAGGAAATACCTAAAATGGACATATATGTATTGCCAGATGGAGGACCACCACTGCTAGGACGTGAATGGATCCGGAAGATACAATTAGATTGGCATTCCATACAGGCACTGAAGGTTGAGGCCAAAAAGGATGACAACGTCACACCTGGACGACTGTCAAAAATGCTAACTGACGCAAAAGAAGTGTTCCAGGAGGGACTCGGAACACTAAAAGGCATAACAGCAATGATTAAAATAGAGGAAAATGCAAGCCCAAGGTTTCTTAAGGCCAGACCAGTGCCTTATGCGATCAGACCAGCTGTCGAAGCAGAGCTGGAAGGGTTGGAACGTTCAGGAGTACTGTCCAAAGTAGACTGGAGCGAGTGGGCTACACCCATCGTTCCTGTAATGAAGAGGTCGTTGAGTAATACGCCTGGGGAACCAAAGAAGGTCCGCATCTGTGGGGATTTTAAGGTGACAGTGAACCCAGTCCTTCACACGGTACAATATCCGCTTCCACGAATTGAGGATATTTTTGCCTCGCTATCTGGAGGTAAACGCTTCACCAAAATTGATCTAGCCCAGGCGTACTTGCAAATGGAGGTAGAAGAAGCTTCAAAACAATACCTTATGATTAACACTCATAAAGGTCTCTATCAATACAACTGGCTGGTGTTCGGGGTAGCATCAGCTCCGGCTATTTGACAAAGGGCAATGGATCAAGTCCTGCAAGGGATTCCAGGGACCCAGTGTTATTTGGACGACATCCTGGTCACGAGCGAAAATGACAGTGATCACCTCGCCAACTTGGAGAAGGTGCTCACCAGATTAAAGGAGTATGGGTTACGAGCTAATCGCCACAAGTGCGAGTTTTTCCAGAAACAGATCTCGTATTGTGGCCACGTCATCAATGAAGAGGGGTTACATAAGTCCCCTGAAAAGATTGAGGCAGTAGTCAAGGCTCCAGCACCGGAAAATGTGTCACAACTGAGGTCATTCCTCGGGCTGGTAAACTATTACCACAAGTTCTTACCAAATTTGTCCACGGTATTACACCCACTGAACACCCTACTGCAAACGGGGGTACCATGGAAGTGGAATGACGAACGTAGACGAGCTTTCCAGAAGTGTAAAGAATTGATCACATCAAAAGAGGTGTTGGCCCATTTCAACCCAGCACTACCAATTCGTTTGGCATGTGATGCATCACCCTACGGTATTGGAGCGGTGCTGTCGCACAAATTCCCAGACGGGTTGGAGAGGCCAGTAGCCTTTGCGTCTCGGTCACTAACCTCAGCCGAGCGCAACTACGCCCAGATTGACGGGGAGGCCCTCAGCCTAGTATGGGGAGTAAAAAAATTCAACCACAATCTGCATGGGCAGAAGTTCACCTTGCTGACTGACCACCAACCACTTGTCTCCATCTTTAATCCTAAGAAGGGCGTTCCAGTGATGACTGCACAACGGTTACAAAGATGGTCCCTGTTTCTAGGGGCGAATCAATATGAAATAGAATATAAAGGCACGAAACAGCATGGAAACGCTGATGGGCTATCGTGCCTGCCATTGCCTACTGTGGAGGAAGCACCAGCAGTGGACCCTATCGAGATATTTTATTCGTCAATAATTGAACGATTGCCAGTAACAAACGCGGATATAGAGAAGGAGACCCGCAATGATCCGACGCTGTCTCGGGTATATGATTTGACGGTGAGAGGATGGCCAACACATGGCAACTCACTGTTGCCAGCATTCTCATCCAGAAGAGAACAGCTGTCAGTATGCCAGGGGACAGTGATGTGTGGATCCAGAGTGGTGATTCCACCCAAGTTAAGGGAGAGAGTGCTAAATGAGCTACATGAAGGTCATCTGGGGGGAGTGAAAATGAAAAGCCTTGCTAGGGCTTATGTGTGGTGGCCGGGAATCGATCAACAAATCGAAGACCTAACCAAGAGCTGCTCAGGATGCCAGAAGGTCCAAAATGCACCACCACATGCCCCCCTACACCCATGGGAGTGGCCCTCCTCTCCATGGCAACGGGTGCATATTGATTTCGCTGGTCCATTCATGGACTCAATGTTCTTAATAGCAGTGGATGCTCATTCAAAGTGGCCTGAGGTGATAAAAATGTCCTCAACCACTACAGAGAAAACGATTGCAGTCCTACGGACCATATTTGCCAGAAACGGCTTGCCAGAGCAGATTTGCTCTGATAATGGATCACAGTTTGTGTCCGAAGATTTTCGAAAATTTATGAGAAGGAATGGGGTAAGGCATTACACATCTGCCCCGTATCATCCAGCCACAAATGGATTGGCTGAGAGGTTCGTACAAACCTTTAAGATGGCAATAAAGGCCATGTGCGACGATGAAATTCCACTACGGCATAAGGTGGACAATTTCTTATTAGCCTACCGAAACGCGACACATGCAATTACCAACCAGATCCCGGCCATGATGTTCTTTAACCGAAGGTTGAGATCTCGTCTGGACTTGCTCAGACCAAATGTGCGAAGAAATGTTGAGGATAAACAATTCCAGCACCTCAATGAGAAGCCGACAAGGAGCTTCAATGTACGACAACCAGTCTTGGCCCATGACTACCGAACAGAGAAATGGCAACCTGGAACGATATGCACAAGGCAGGGGCCATTAATGTACACAGTGGATGTCGGGGAGAACATTGTGAGACGCCACATCGATCAGATCTTAGCGCCACAGGAACGAGTCAACCCCATGTCTTGAGTACCTGGGGATGAACCCGACATACCGGTAGCATCTACCTCAGAACCAGTAGCAGTGGAAACCGATGAACTACCCAATGAAAAGGGGCCAGAATCGCCTCCGCACCAAGAACAAGAACCTCAGGAAAGGCGCTATCCCGAAAGGATCAGGAAGCCGCCCCAAAGACTGAATCTATAAATGGACTATTGTTGTTTAATGTACATGTTAAAGTGTTAATTGTTATTTGAATATTAAGGGTACTACTAATCTAAAAGGGGAGGAATTGTAGTGTACGTACCTTTAAGACAGAACTACTTTTACAGCTCCTGTATACTGTAGTACCGGCAGTGACCACACCTGTATATAAGCCTTGCGCATGCCTCTGTACCCCCAGTCTTGAGACTACCCTCCACCAGTAAATACCTGTTGATTGTTAAGTTACAGCATCCGTGTGGTTATTGAAAAACATCATACTCTCAGAATCACGATCTAACACTGAGGAGGCGGGTTTGGAGGTGGGACAGTTGGCAAAAATCGCAAATGTGAGGGTAGGTTTGGAACCCGCCTCCAATCCGCTTCTGCGCAATTTTGCCGGAGGCGGGTTTCATGGGTGTGACTCGGTCCCGCCTCCATTAGCCGGGAGAGGTAGTTAAGACCCTTAAATAGCTGTTAAGGGCCTCTATAATCCTATTTTGACAGGCCTTTGTTATTTTGTCACATTTTGGGCTTAATTTTGCCAAGCACGAGGAGGCGGGTTTGGAGGCGTGCGAGATGGTAAAATCGCCAAAAATGGCGGGCGGGTCCGATCCCGCCTCTATCCCACCTCCGAGCAATTTTCCCAAATGCGTGTTTTCTGACCCCTTTTCCATCTCGCCTCCAAGAGACGGGATAGACCCTTAAGGCTCTTAACAGCCCCTTAATTGCCTCTATTATCCCATTTTGAGAGGCCTTTCTGATTTTTAGACATTTCCCCGATCCTCCATGCCTCCTCTGGAACACGCCAGGTAATCCTGGTGGCCTCACAATTGGGCCTTACTAACAGCTGCAGCTTCACCATTACAAAGGAGTTTTCACCGATGATCATTTGCAGGTGGCAGAACTTTGTTGTCTCAGGTCTGGACGAACTTTTAGCAGGCCTACTCATTGTTGTGGAAGTTTGAAGCCTGACACCCGTCTCCAGTGTGACCTCCTTGGAAAACCCTCTCCCCACCTTGACTGAGCGCTTCCTCAACTGAGGCATATACCAGAAGCAAGACGACCATTTAATTCCTTTCCTCCTGGACATCAGATTTGGATGAAGACCAGCCGTGGCAGCAGCAGAACCATGGACAACAACAGCAAGAGCATCAATAGAAGTGCCAAGCTGCTAGTCACCCACCTGAAGCTGCACAGGCCAGAAGGCGCCAGCGCGCGACAACATTGGTGCTCGGGATGCAAGGGACGCACTCATCTTGGCCAGATTTGGTGAGCCTGCACAATCAAATGCTTTTGTCTCGCACCTTCTTACCAGAGCATCCACAATGGACAAGAACCTACGGATTTCTATCACTCTGACCACCATACTGACAATTGCAAGGCGCCCTAAGCCCTCAATGTGAGAGCCCCATTTGCGAAATGACACAAGCCACAACTTCAACAGTTCACCATCAAATCTGTTTATAATACAATGACAATGATGGCTGGTCCAGATACATTACGTCACAGCACCCAAGTGACGACCCTTGTGACAACTTGTGCTTTATCTTCCTCTTACACGTGCTCCTACGTGGTGCTTCCCCTGTGGCTTCAGTAGATGTGGAGGCTCCTTGCTCACTTTCTTGCTGCTCCTGTCTCGACACCTTTGGTGGCTGCCCTCTGGGGTGGCGAACCTGTGCGGGCTTGCCAACAGTCTGCTGCTCCTGCGGCTGTGCAGGGGCTGAGATGCCCATCTCAGTTGAGTGAGGACTCTAGTGGGGCTCTGACCGAGGGCTCTGCAGTGGCATGGTCGTGTGAGCACTTGGAGAGGAGTCCCCACTTCCTTGTTCCCTGCCACCAACACCCCTCTAATGGGTCAGCCCCACTTCAGAGCTAGCAAGTGGCTTGACAGCACCTTGCTGCACTTTAGGGGGGCCATGAGGACCCGTTTCTGCACTGGAAGTCCTACTCCAGAGGACTTCCATGAAGGTCTGGTTTGTATGCTCAAAACTGACCATCGCTCCTCCAGAGATGTCATTCAAGCCTGAACAATGACCATGTTTTCCATACCCTGGTGACTAAACTCCTCCATGGCCATAGCCATCCTCTCCTCTACCGTAGCTATCCTCTCCTCTATGGTAGCTAGCCTTACCACGGAGTTAGCCATCCTTTCCACGGAGGTTGCTATCCTTTCCGCAGTGATACGTTCATGCGCCAATGCCTCCACAAAGGCTCTGCTCATGTTCGCGATGGACTCCTCCATTCGCTCCACCCTCGCAGCGATCCTGGAGACAAAACCTGCCAGAGACTCCTGCACCTGTTCCTGGAGTTCCAGCACCGCTCTCTTTCTGGATGTACCCAGAGGCACAGGGTCGACATGCAGCTGAGCCGAGCTGGCAGAGTCCTACACCCTCCGACGAGGACTCTCCACTGCTAACCATGTCTCCACAATCTGCTGATGCTCACTTGTGAGCTGTGATACACCAGGTGCCAACACTACTCTATCTCGCGAAGGTCCAGCGAGCTGTAAGTGTCTGCGCTGGTGCTGGGTGCGATGAATTCTGCTGATGCTGCGCCCTCAGAGGTTGCAGCTTCCTCTGAGGAGTCTTGAAGGTCAGGCTCTTCCTCCAGGACAGTGGGGACGGGGGCTTTCGATGGTCCTGTGGGGAGTAAAGGGAAGAGTTAGAGATGTGAGGCCAAGGTTATATGCACATTGAATTGTGCAGATGATCGTAAGTCAATCTGTTAGAGCATCAGATTCATTATTAGTCACTCATGCAATGTCAATGAGAGAGATGCCAAACTATTCTGTCACCAGCTTGCTGTGATGCACCCGTCTGTCCGTCCCCTACTTGGGTATCGTCCTTGATCCCAGCAATTTCCAGGGCCGTCTCCTTCCAGGGAGTGAGCTAGGCTCCTGAGGGTGGCCCTCCTCCTGTCATGGTTCTTTCCCTCTTATTGTGGGCTCTCTTTTCCTGCAATGAGGGACACAAGTGGAGTTTGAGTGAGAATGAAGGAGTGAGTGTAGAGAATCCATAGCATAGATGCTTAGAAGGATACAAAGAACGCTTCCTGTGTGTTGAAAGTTGTTGTTGTCATTGCATCACAGTGATAGGGAGTGCGAGGACTCCATGGTCGAATAGTTAAGTGAATGTGACCATAGAGAGAGAGGGAATGGGTAAGGGTGCAGGGATGTAAGTGTCAAGTGGGGTTTGGAGGAAGAGGTTGTCAAAGCAGAGTGCTGGTGAGGAGAGGTGATGGGGATCAGATTGAGGGTGATGGGAAAGTCATGCTCACTTTTCCTGTGTGGAGAAGGTCATGAAACCTCTTCCTGCATTGCAGTCAGGTTCTGCGGCTCATTGAAATGGAGTTGACCTCCTCGGCCACTTGCAGCCACACAGCTTTTGTCTGCTGGGGTGGTTTTTTTCTCCCTGAGGAAGGGAAGAGCACCTCCTTATTACATCTGGCTCCGTGCATCAGAGCTTGGAGGTGTTATGTATTGTGTGTTCTATTGTGTGTTCTCCTCCCACCTGTGGTGGCGCTGTCACAGGAGATAAATGGTTGGGTGTTCTCTGTTAAGTTTTAGCTCTCTTTGTTCGGAACTTTCCAGAACTTCCTTTCCTTCCAATAAAGCACTTCATGTTTGAATCTCTGAGTTCTGAGTCCTAAATTGTGTCTAGGTAGAAAGGTACCGACACAACAAGTGGCAACGAGGAGCGGATCAATCTGCGTACGTTACGGGTGCAGTGAGTAAACAGAAAATTTAATTGAAACGTGAGATGGCTACTATATTAGGAAACATTGGTGATTTTGATGAAAATGTGGAGCAATGGAGTGCTTATACGGAACGTTTTGACTATTTTGTATTGGCGAATGCGGTGGCAAACGAAAAGGTCGTGCCTACCTTTTTGAGTGTAATCGGGCCGAAGACTTTCAATTTACTTCGCAGCCTCGTGCAGCCAGATAAGTCAGGAACTAAAACATATAAGCAACTAGTGGAAATTCTTGGAGCACATTTTTCACCAAAACCTCTGGTTATTGCTGAGAGATTTAGATTTCACAAATGGAATCAAGAGGAGGGGGAATCAGTGACGATGTTTATTGCTGCTTTAAAAAGGTTGTCGGAACACTGCCAGTTCAAGGAGATGCTGAATGATACCATTAGAGACAGACTTGTGTGTGGTCTGCAAAATGCAGCCACACAGAAGCGCCTTCTTACTGAGGACAACCTTACTCTTGAAAAGGCCATTGAAGTTAGTGTCTCCATGGAGATGGCGGAAAAGGAGGCTCACCAGTTGAGTTCAACAGGGAGAGTTCACAAGGTGTCGTCTGAGCCTAAAGGTGCGCGGAACGGCACATGTTACCGTTGTGGGAAAACGGGCCATCACGCTAATGACTGCTGGTGTACGGAGCTGGAATGCCGAAATTGTGGCAAAAAGGGTCACATTGAACGCACCTGTAGTGGTAAAAAAAGAACAGACAGAGCTGGGAAGCATGGAAGCAAAATGTCTGTATTTGGACAAGAGAGGAAAAAGAGTGTTCATTCAGTGCAGTATGATGGAACAAGCAAAACAGAGGGGAGCGACACCTCTGAGGAGGAAGAGGTGCACATACTGACGGTTGCAGGTGGTTCAAATGGCTACTGGGTGTCTGATATACCTATCAATTCGTCCAATAAAAAGCGACGAGTTAGGAACGTAACTAAAGGTTTTTATTGACTAAATAACAGAGCCCACCCTCGTGGGTGATCGGGTCCAACAAGGAGGAATACCAGCCAGTCGACTACCTTTATACCTGGGCAGGTAGGTGGAGCCATGGGCGGAGTCGGAGGTGGTCAGCCCAGGTATAACAGCGCGACAAGAGGCGACCTCGTATCGTGATACAACAGTGATAACGGTGATAACAATACAACAGTGATAACTATAGTGTAACGATAAAAGTGGTTTACCACATTCACCCCTTGTTTAGATTTGAGTCCGGCGGGGTGAAGTGTACTACCAGTTCTGGTATGTCAGTCTGTCCGGAGGCCTCGTAAGCCTCTCCGATCATCGCAGCGGCGGTGCTGCATTATCCGGTGTTAGTGCTGGTGTCTGCGTGGTCGGCGAAGGCTCGTGGGGTTCCGGCATGCCGTCTACCTGGGCTGGAATTGGGGGGGTGGTGGGGGGGGGTAAAGGTGGTGTCTCCGGAGTGCCCGAGGGTGCGAGGTCTCGTAAGGAGACAGTGTCCTCCCGCCCGTCTGGGTAAGCCACGTAGGCGTACTGGGGGTTGGCGTGCAGGAGGTTCACCCTTTCGACCAGGGGGTCTGTTTTATGGGCCCTCACGTGCTTTCGCAGCAAGACGGGCCCCGGAGAGGTCAGCCAGGTTGGTAGAGTGGTTCCCGTAGTCGACTTCCTGGGGAAAACAAACATTCGTTCATGGGGGGTGGCGTTAACGGCAGTGCAAAGTAGTGACCGGATGGAGTGCAGCGCTGTCGGGAGGACTTCCTGCCAGCGGGAGGTTGGGAGGCCCTTAGACTTTAAGGCTAAGAGGACGGCCTTCCATACCGTCGCGTTCTCTCTTTCCACCTGGCCGTTCCCTTGGGGGTTGTAGCTGGTGGTCCTACTTGCTGCAATACCTCTCGCTAGTAGGAACTGACGGAGTTCCTCGCTCATGAAAGAGGAGCCCCGGTCACTATGTATATAGTTTGGGAACCCGAACAAGGCGAAGAGGTCGTTCAGGCATTTAATGACCGTGGTACTGGTCATGTCTGGGCAGGGGAAGGCAAAGGGGAAACGGGAGTACTCATCAACAATGTTGAGGAAGTACACATTACGGTCAGAGGACGGGAGGGGCCCCTTAAAGTCGATGCTCAGGCGCTCGAAGGGGCGGGTGGCCTTGATCAGGCTTGCTCTGTCCGGCCTAAAGAAGTGCGGTTTGCACTCGGCGCAGGTCTGGCAGTTCCTGGTTATGGTCCTGACCTCCTCGATGGAGTAGGGCAGGTTGCGGGCCTTAATGAAGTGGTAAAGTCTGGTGACCCCGGGGTGGCAGAGGTCGTTGTGGAGGGTCTGAAGTCTATCACTTTGCGCGCTGGCGCATGTAATTCGTGACAGAGCATCGGGGGGTTCGTTCAGCTTACCTGGCCGGTACAAGATATCATAATCGTAGGTGGAGAGCTCGATTCTCCACCTCAAGATCTTGTCATTCTTGATTTTGCCCCTCAGCTTGTTATTAAACATAAAAGCGACCGAACGTTGGTCGGTAAGGAGGGTAAATCGTTTGCCTGCCAGGTAGTGCCTCCAGCGTCGTACCGCCTCCACAATCGCCTGGGCCTCCTTCTCGACCGACGAGTGTCGGATCTCAGGGCCCTGTAGGGTCCTTGAGAAGAAGGCCACTGGTCTCCCCTCCTGGTTAAGGGTGGCGGCTAGGGCGAAGTCGGATGCATCGCTCTCGACTTGGAAGGGGATGGACTCATCCACTGCGTGCATAGTGGCCTTGGCAATGTCTCCCTTAATGAGGGAGAAGGCTGCGCACGCTTCCTCCGTAAGGGGGAAGGATGTGGACTTCATGAGGGGTCTGGCTTTGTCCGCATAATTGGGCACCCATTGGGCATAGTAGGCGAAGAGCCCCAGGGTTCTCTTAAGTGCCTTAGGGCAGTGGGGGAGGGGTAGCTCCATGAGGGGACGCATTCTTTCGGGGTCGGGGCCGATGAGTCCGTTCTCTACTACACAGCCAAGGATGGCAAGGCGCGAGGTGTTAAACACACATTTCTCCTTATTGTAGGTGAGGTTCAGCCGTTGGGCTGTACGGAGGAATTTCTCCAGATTCACGTCGTGGTCCTGCCGGTCGCGGCCGCAGATGGTGACGTTATCTAGGTAGGGGAATGTGGCCTGCAGTCCGTTCTGGTCAACCATCCGGTCCATCTCCCTTTGGAAGACCGAGACCCCGTTGGTGACACCGAAGGGGACCCTAAGGAAGTGGTATAGGCGCCCATTCGCCTCGAAGGCGGTGTACTGGCGGTCCTCGGGGTGGATAGGGAGTTGGTGGTAGGCCGACTTAAGGTCGATGGTCGAGAATACGCGGTATTGTGCAATCTGATTGACCATGTCAGATATGCGGGGAAGGGGGTATGCGTCCAGCTGGGTGTATCTGTTTATGGTCTGGCTGTAGTCGATGACCAGGCGATTTTTATCGCCGGTCTTAACGACCACGACCTGGGCACGCCAGGGGCTGTTGCTCCCCTCGATGATGCCCTCCTTCAGGAGACGCTGCACCTCAGAGCTAATGAAAGCTCTGTCCCCAGCGCTGTACCGCCTGCTCTTGGTAGCGACGGGTTTGCAGTCGGGGGTGAGGTTAGCGAACAGGGAAGGTGGCGGCACCTTGAGGGTGGATAGGCTGCAGGTGTTACGCGGTGGGCGGTTTAACCTTCGCTGGTTGTCGACTGTGAGTGGGGGGAGGGGTCCACCGTATGCTAGGGTTACACTTTGGAGGTGGGATTGGAAGTCCAGCCCTAGTAGGACGGCAGCGCAGAGCTGGGGGAGGACGAGGAGTTTAAAGTTTTTATACTCTGTACCCTTAACCGACAAGGTCACAGCACAGTAGCCGCTAATGTCCGTGGCGTGGGACCTCGATGCCATCGAGATTCGGTTGCGCGTTGGCAGGACAGGGAGGGAGTAGTGGCTCACCGTGTCTGGGTGGATGAAGCTCTCCGTGCTTCCGCTGTCGAACAGGCAGGTCGTGGCGTGGCCGTTTACTTTGATGTCCATCATCGACTTGGACAGGTGGTGTGGGCGGGCTTGATCCAGAGTGACGGAGGCTAGCGTGTAGGTAAGCGAGTCGTTGTCGTCTGCGGGCGAGGCGGTCGTCGGGTCCGGGGGCCCGGTGGCAGTCGGGCGTGGTGGGTAAAATGGCGTCTCCCACGAGGTAGGACAAAATGGCGGAGAAGATGGCTGCCCCCATAACTCACATGAGGCACTATTGGGGTCGGTTGCCTTGATCAAAGATGGCCGCCCCCATGACTCACGTGTGGGGATACTGGCCTCAGTTGCCGTGAAAGAAGATGGCCGCCCCCACAGTTCGCATGAGGCACTGCTGGCCTCTGAAGATCCGCTCCTGCAGGCCTTAGAGAAATGGCCTTTCTTCCTGCAGGTTGTGCAGGTAGAGTTCCTGGCTGGGCAGCGCGACCTCGGGTGCTTCTCCTGGCCGCAAAAGAAGCAGCCGGCGGCCCGATCGTGGGTGCCCGATGTCGGAGCCGGTACCGGGGGTGGCGGGCCCGGTCGGGTCCGGGACGCCGACGCTGAGGTAGGTCCCGGGGGCGGCGCTGCGAAGGGTGTTGCGGTAGGGGTCGGGCCCGAGTCCCAGGGTCGCGAGCAGTACCTGGAAAACGCCTCCTGGTCCTGATGGGCCACCTCCAGGGAGAGAGCAAGGGCTTCAGCTTTGTCCAGGTCGAGGTCTTTAGCTTCAAGCAGTCTTTGCCGTGAGTAGTCGGACCGTAGGCCTTTCACAAAGGCATCGCGGATATTATCTTCCGTATTTTCAACAGCCGTCACCGCTTTAAAGTCACAGTTCCTGCCGAGTGCTCTTAGCGCCCGTAAAAATTCAGCTACAGACTCTCCTGGCTGTTGCGGGCGGGATCTTAGGAGGTGCCTGGTGTACATGTAATTTACCGGGCTGCGGTACTGCTGTTTCAGTAGGTTGATAGCGGCCTCGTACGTAGTCGTGTCCTGTATGAGTGCGTATACTCTCGGGCTCGCTTGGGCGTTCAGAAGTCTTAGTTTGGATCTCTGCGGGGCGCCGGATTCTTCCAGGTAGGATTCGAAGCAGTCCAGCCAGTGTTTGAAGTTGAGGGCTGCGTTTGCTGCCTGTGGGTTTAGATCCAGGTACGGTGGTTTGAGGGCTTGCAGCCAAGCCGGCTGGTGTGGCTGTGCTTCTGGGAGGGCTTCTGGCTGGCCAGTAGTAGACATCTTTAAAATTTAGTCAATAAAATTGATATACCTATCAATTCGTCCAATAAAAAGCGACGAGTTAGGAACGTAACTAAAGGTTTTTATTGACTAAATAACAGAGCCCACCCTCGTGGGTGATCGGGTCCAACAAGGAGGAATACCAGCCAGTCGACTACCTTTATACCTGGGCAGGTAGGTGGAGCCATGGGCGGAGTCGGAGGTGGTCAGCCCAGGTATAACAGCGCGACAAGAGGCGACCTCGTATCGTGATACAACAGTGATAACGGTGATAACAATACAACAGTGATAACTATAGTGTAACGATAAAAGTGGTTTACCACAGTGTCACCACTGGTGGAGGGACAATCAGTGCGGATGGAGGTGGACACAGGTGCGGCTGTGTCCCTTGTTTCAGACACTGTCTACAACAAAACGCTAAAGCATCTTACCCTTCAGCCAACAAACATTGTGCTAAAGACGTATACTGGCGAACCTGTGGCCATGAGAGGCGTCATTGAGGTGACAGTTAAATTGAACGGACAGACTGCAAAACTGCCACTATATGTGGTAAAGGGAAATTACCCATCGCTACTGGGACGTGCGTGGCTAGAGAAAATCACGCTGGACTGGCCTGCAGTCCGCATGATGTCAAAAGGGGAGTCAGGTCTAACTGCAGTGTTAAACAAACATGCAGAACTCTTCAATGGGGAACTTGGGAGCATGAAAAAGATTAGCGTGAGACTGGACATTAAACCCGACAGCAAGCCGAAGTTTCACAAAGCCCGACCTGTACCCTATGCAATTAGGCCAAAAGTTGAGGCTAACTTGGAGGCCTTAGTCGAGAATGGAGTCCTGGAGCCTGTGAGCGTGAGCAAATGGGCCACACCCATTGTTCCTGTCCTGAAAAAGGATGGATCTGTTCGAATCTGCGGGGATTTTAAAGTGGCTATTAACCCGGTGCTGTCTGTGGAACAGTACCCTCTTCCCCTCATTGATGATCTTTTTACGGGCCTGGGCGGAGGGCAAAAGTTCAGCAAAATAGACTTATGCCAGGCTTATCTACAAATGCATGTCGATGACAAATCAAAGGAGCTGCTGAGAATTGTGACACACAAGGGGCTATACAGGTACTGCCGCCTTCCGTTTGGAATTACGTCGGCCCCTGCTCTATTCCAAAGGGCAATGGATCAGATTTTGAGTGGACTGCCAGGAGTCCAGTGCTACCTGGACGACATCCTTGTCACTGGGACAAATGAGGAGGATCATCTTCTGAACTTGGATGCGACACTACAACGACTGAAAGAGTACGGACTCAGAGTTCGTAAAGACAAATGTGAATTCTTTCAGTCTTCAGTTGAGTACCTGGGGCATGTGATTGATGCTACTGGCCTGCATAAGGCGCCGCCAAAGGTCAAGGCGATCGTGGAGGCCCCAGCACCCCAGAATGTGAGCCAGTTACGTTCATTTCTGGGGCTACTTAACTACTATGGGAAGTTAATTCCAGACTTAGCAACATTGCTGAAGCCGTTACATCAGTTCAGTTGCTATGTCAAGGCAAAACATGGAAATGGACTGAACTGTGCAACGAAGCTTTCGCCCAAGCAAAGAAAGCATTGCTGAATTCGGAGGTCCTGGCACACTTCGACCCAAAGCTACCCGTGCAGCTAGCATGTGATGCATCACCATATGGTGTGGGAGCAGTCATATCCCACATCATGCCTTTGGGTGAAGAGAAACCTATCGCCTTCGCTTCACGCACCTTGAACAAGTTCGAGCGCGAGGCCTTGGGAATCGTTTTTGGAATTCGAAAATTTCATCAGTACCTGTTTGGGAGAAGGTTCACACTCCTGACGGACCACCGTCCATTGACTTCAATCTTCGGGCCCCACACCGGAATTCCGTCTCTCGCTGCAAGCAGGATGCAAAGGTGGGCTTTACTGTTGTCAGGACACACATACGGCATCAAATATCGCAAATCAGACTTGCACGGCAACGCAGACGGTCTCTCGAGGCTACCCTTGCTTGTTACTCCCCCGGAGCCTCGTCAGATAGACATCTTCTACTTTAGACAAGTGGAGGGAGCACCTGTCACTGCAGTTCAGGTGCGAAGGTACACCCGCAACGATCCAGTCCTGTCTGAGGTAATGGACGATGTCATTCGAGGGAGAGCGATAGGAGATTCTCCTAGTTTGAAACCTTACGTTTCAAAAAGAAATGAGCTCTCCGTTCAGACAGGTTGTCTTCTTTGGGGACGCCGTGTCATCATTCCGCCACCTCTGAGGGAACCTATACTGCAACAACTTCATACAGGCCACAGTGGGATGGTTCGGATGAAGGAAATGGCAAGAAGCTACTTCTGGTGGCCAGGTCTTGATGGGAATATTGAGGAGAAAGCCAAAACATGTTCCCCATGTCAAAGGGTCCGGAATGTTCCACAGCTGGCAACCCTACACCCCTGGGATTGGCCTGCAGAAGTGTGGCAGCGAGTACATGTGGACTTCGCTGGTCCTTTCGAAGGGAAGACGTTTATGGTGGTTGTGGACGCTCGTAGCAAGTGGCCGGAGGTTGCTGTGATGAGGTCTACCACGGCAGAGAAAACAATTGAGAAACTTGGTGAGATGTTCAGCCGTTATGGCTCACCAGAACAACTTGTAAGTGACAACGGTCCACAATTTGTATCACAGGAGTTTGCAACCTTCCTGCATGTGAATGGTGTCCAACACATCAGGTCTGCGCCCTATCATCCCTCTACTAACGGCCAGGCAGAAAGGTTTGTGCAAACTTTGAAGCACGCCTTGAAGGCATTGCAAGGTCAGGGCTCAATCCACCAATGTCTGAACAGCTTCCTGTTGTCCTACAGGAACGAGCCACATGCCACAACCAAAACTTCCCCCGCTTCGCTCATGATGAAGAGGCAGTTGCGGACAAGTTTTGCCTTACTCAAACCTCCAAGGGCAGAACAGGTTGTCCATTGTCAACAACAAGCTCAAGTTGAAAAGAGAGAGAAAAGAGCCAAGGAGAGACGGTTTCATCCGGGAGAGCACGTCCTAGCTCGAAACTACAACACTGGACCGAAATGGGTTCCTGCTACGGTGATCACGCAGATGGGCCCTGTGTCTTACACGGTTGAGACTGCTGAGGACGTCGTCTGGAGAAGACACACAGATCAGCTGTTGCTAGGAGCAGAGACAGCCACAGAGGCTCCAACGGTTGGTTGGGCTGAACTGTTTCCGGATGATACCGCAAACCAGCATCCTTTGCCATAGTGCTCTTCTCCAACACAGGAAGTCAAAGAGACTGTTCCACTTGTGCAAACTCCTGACTTTCAACTGACACAGGCACCTTCTCCATCCAGGCCTGTGTCAATGCCTACTGCTGTGGAAGCCAGCGATGACCGCCGGTATCCTGTCAGAGAGCGGCGGCCTCCAAGACGCTTGGATCTGTAGGCTTAGTGACTTACCCACAAGACTGGGGCAGAATAAACCCCAGGGTAAAGTCAGGGTTTGAGGCAGTCTACCTCTACCCTAGGTTCATTGAGTGCATTGAAAGTAACTTACCTGTTGAGGAATAATGTGGACCTTCCATTTAAGAGGGGAGGAAATGTTATGTATTGTGTGTTCTATTGTGTGTTCTCCTCCCACCTGTGGTGGCGCTGTCACAGGAGATAAATGGTTGGGTGTTCTCTGTTAAGTTTTAGCTCTCTTTGTTCGGAACTTTCCAGAACTTCCTTTCCTTCCAATAAAGCACTTCATGTTTGAATCTCTGAGTTCTGAGTCCTAAATTGTGTCTAGGTAGAAAGGTACCGACACAACAGGAGGGAGGGTTCATTAAACCGAGGTGCACACTTTTGCTTGATCGTTGACATTATCAGGCAATCAACTCCTTCATACAATTTGCAGAGCCTTTGCAGTCTCCAGAAGAAGCAAGGCTGCTTGCAGGCCATAAATCCAGCAGCATTGATGACGTCATCGGAGGCGACTTTCTGTATGAAAAGACTCATTGGGCCAGGGGTTCCCACACACAGGAAATCAATTGCCCAGTTAGGGGAAAATCCCACTTTTTCAACACTTTCCTTAGGAGTCGGGGTCCTGACACGATTTCCACCTGACACGCCCCAGCCCACCCACACTGACAAAATCCAGCCCTTTGTGCGTGTTGCACAACCCTCCTAAACCACGCCAGCTAATCCTGCCAGGTTGACAAGTGGGTGGCTGCAGCTCCACCATTAAAATGGAGCTTTCATCAGGGAGCAGTTGCAGGTGGCAGAACATTTGTTCCACAGGTCTTTCAGCACTTTTTGCAGGCCTACAGAAGTCAGAGTGCTGCAGCTTCTATCTCTCAACTGTGGGGCCTCCTTGGAAGACCCTCTCCTTTCTTGGACAGTACTTCCCCAACGGAGGTATCTGCCAGCAGCATGGGAACCATTTATTTCCTTTCATCATGGACCTCAGATTCGGATGAGGAGCAGCCACGGCAGCAGCAGAACCAGGCAGCTCAGCAGCAACAGCAGCAGGAGCCCCAACCTCCTGCTCACCCACCTGATAGTGCACAGGGCAGAAGGCACAAGCGCATGGAAGCATGTCACCACAGGAGATACCCACCTCTCAGGGTTTACAGACAGAGGATGAGTGAGCAGCAGTGCCAAAGGAGGCTGAGACTTTCGCGAGAGGTTGTCGGAGACATCTGTGCACTGCTGCACCCAAATCTGGAGCCCAGAGGATCCGGTGGACACCCCTTAGCAGTGGCTGTCAAAGTCACCACCGCACTCAACTTTTTTGCCTCAGGCTCCTTCCAGGGATCATCAGCAGACATCAGCGGCATCTCCCAGTTGGCCGCCCACAGTTGCATCACGCAGGTAACCAATGTCCTTTTCGCAAAAGCGCACAATTACATCTACTTCTCAAGGGATCAAGCAAGTATAACCGTGCGTTCCGTTGGCTTTGCAAATATGGCAGGCTTGCCAATGCTGCAGGATGTCATAGACTGCACACTTGTGGCCCTTAGGGCACCCCATCACAACCCAGCTATCTTTGTCAACCGAAAGGGCTTCCACTCCCTTAATGTACAGCTGGTGTGTAACCACAAGAAACAGATTTTGCATGTTTGCGCCAAGTTCTGTGGTAATTGCAACGACTCGTTAATTCTGCGGAACTCTAGTGTTCTTCCACTCTTCAATCCGCCAAACCAACTTAATGGATGGCTCCTTGGTGACAAGGGCTACCCACTGAAGAAATGGCTAATGACGCCGATCAGGAGGCCAGCTAACAGGGCTGAGGAGCGCTACACCGCCAGCCACATTTTGACCAGGTCCATCATCGAGCAGACCATTGGCTTGCTGAAGATGCGATTCCGATGCCTTGACAGATCAGGTGAAGCCCTGCAGTATTCAGCAGCCAGGATCTCCAGAATGGTTGTGGTCTGCTGTGCACTGCACAACATGGCACAGCATCATGGCTTGCAGCTTCCTGATGAGCAAGTGGCTCAGTTCATAGCCTCCTCAGATGAGGAGGAGGAGGAGGACCGAGCGGCGGCGTATCTACCAGCAGCAGCGGCAGCACGCAAGCACATGGCTGCCCGTGATGCAAGGGATGCACTCATCCTGGCCAGATTTGCATAGGTTGCCCATTGTGTGCTTGGCTGTTTCTTAACACATGATAGACAATGGACATGACTCTCTGGCCTCCTTTCACTCTGACCACCAACCTGACCATGCAAATGTCGCGGAGCCCACAATGTGGAGCTGCCTAAGCCGAAATAACAGATGTCATCACGCCAACAGTTTGCCATCGCCTCATTTTGATACATTCAGACAGGGATGGCATTTCATCAATAAAGAGAAACAATCACCCAATCTGCACACAGATCTGGAGGTTATATCCCTTGCCAGCTGGACCCACACAGCCTTGGTTTCTTTGGGAGGCCTCTTCCTCCCAGATGAGAGGAAGAGCACCTCCCTGCTAGCTCTCGCCCCCCTCAAACAGCATACCCAGCGCCTCATCCGAGAACCTCAGGGAGGCCCTTGCCTTGGAGCTGGCCATTCTTCAAGGAGATAAAAGTTTGGAGGTGGTGCAGCATCGACCAAAAACCAGTGGAATGAGCCAAGGCAGCAAGCAACCCTTAAATGAAGCAGGATAAGTGACGTCAGCAGAGGCAAGTTTCAGTCCCAAAAGACTAATTGGCCCAGGGGAACTCACACCTCTGAAAGTAACTGGGCAATTCGGGGACAATCGCAAATTTTTCCCACCTGACACTGCAGGCGGGTTTGGAACCCACCCAAACCGAAACCCGCCTCCAACCCGCCTCCAATGGGAAAATCGCCCCCTACGTTTCCAAGTTTTGTGTCATCTGCAAACTTTGAAATGATACCCTATATATCCAAGTCCAGGTCATTAATATATATCAAGAAGAGCAGTGGACCCAACCCCTGGGAGACACCACAGTATACTTCCCTCCAGTCTGAAAAACAATCATTCACCCTCTCTGCTCTCTGTCCCTTAACCAATTTTGTATCCATGCAGCCACTGCCCCTTTAATCCCATAGGCTTCAATTTTGCTAACAAGTCTATTACAACCTACTTTATCAAAGGCCTTTTGAAAGTCCATGTACACAACATCAGTCACACTATCCTCATCAACGCTCTCCATTACTTCATCAAAAGTCAGACAAGAAGTTGGCCAGTGTGCTTCTCTGTTGTTAATAAGAGGGAAGTCACAACAATTATTATTTAATGTACTTAATCCTTCTCAGATTTCAGATGTCCTAGAGGGTAGTAATGAGTTGACTCCTTACATATATCTCTAGAGTTTGCCTTAGCATTTCATTTGCATTGAGTTTGTGACTGTTTATATCTCTCTCAAAATTGTTGTGTGCCACGCATCTCTTGGTCAACAAAAGAATCTTGTTCCCTGAGATTGCTAGGCCAAGGTTTGTTTACGTAGACACCTATCATTTATTTGCCTCCGCTCATCTGCTGCTGCAACCCTCATCCATGCCTTTGTTATCTCTAGATTTGACTATTCCAATGCTTTCCTGGTCAGCCTCCCATCTTTCACCCTACATAAACTTGAGCTCATCCAAAACTCTGCTGCCCGTGTCCTAATTCGCTCCAAGTCCTGTTCACCCATCACCCCTGTGCTTTCTGACCTACATTGGCTCCTGGTCGACAACATCTCACTTTTAAAATTCTCATTGTTGTTTTCAAATCCATCCATGGCCTCGCCCCATCATATCTCTGTAACCTTCTCCAGCCCTACAAGCCTTTGAGATCTCTGCACTCCTCTAATTTTGGCCTCTTGTGCATCCCCGAATTTAATGGCTCCACCATTGGCGGCCATGCATTCAGCTGCCTCTGCCCTAAGCTCTGGAATTCCCTCCCTAAACCTCTCCGCCTCTCTACCTCTCTCTCTTCCTTTAAGACACTCCTTAAAATCTACCTCTTTGACCAAGCTTTTGGTCACCTGTCCTAATGTCTCTTTAATAACAACAGAAAATGCTGGAAAAATTCAGCAGGTCAGGCAACATCCGTGGAGAGAAATTTGAGTTGACGTTTCGGGTCGAACCCTTCTTCAAAACTGGAAAGAAAAGAAAATAGATCGAAGGCAGGGCTGCGATCGGACAAAAGAAGTGAAAGAAACAAAAGAGCTAGACGAGATGGTAATAGGCTGAGATTAGGTGTAAAGTGCACTGGCAGGGCAAGAGATAGCTGCCAGGTGTGAGAGAGAAACAAAAGGAAAGGATGGGGAAAGGAGTGGAAAAACTACTAGAAAGAATGTGTAATAGGGGTCGAGGTTATGATCTGAAGTTGTTGAACTCGATATTGAGTCCGGAAGGCTGCAGAGTGCCTAATCGGAAGATGAGGTGCTGTTCCTCGAGTTTACGTTGAGCTTCCGTGGAACAATACAAGAGGCCAAGGACAGTGAGGTCTGAGTGGGAATGGAGCGGTGAATTAAAATGACAGGCGACCGGAAGCTCGGGGTCACCCTTACGGACTGAACGGAGGTGTTCCACAAAGCGGTCACCCAATCTCGACCCGAAACGTCAACTCAAATTTCTCTCCACGGATGTTGCCTGGCCTGCTGAGTTTTTCCAGCATTTTCTGTTGTTATTTTGGATTTCCAACATCTGCAGTATTTTGCTATCGTACTAATGTCTCTTTATGTGGCCCAGTGTCCAATTTTGTTTGATAACACTCCTCTGAAGCACCTTGGGATGTTTTACTGTATTAAAGGCACTATAGAAATGCAAGTTGTTGTTGTTTCATGACATGATCTTATAATTGCTATTGACTATGAAGAAAATATTTAATGAGTATTCCACAACCTTCTAACACTTTCCTATGTTCTAACACTTAATTTTTTTCATTCCAAATTTCTCCCCTCCTTTCCTGAAGGCTGGGTTAAGGTTACATGGGTACTAGCCACACTCTCGTACTTCACCCAGGAGCCAATTCTCCATGTGTGAGTGTAGACAGTGAGTGTTGGCAGACTGTTCAACCAGAAGGGGGATCATTGCTCAGCCTGATCCTGTCCTTGCCGCATTCACACTTTCCAGCAAAAACCACCAAATAACATCAGAAGCTTGGTTTCCCCCACCATACCCCAGGGATGCTGACGTCAACTGTACTACCCCTGTACTACCCAGGATGCTTAGCTTAGCATAGACCAGTTATCAAACTTGACAATGTCCTAGCCTATGTGGCTCAATTTGATATTAGATAGTGAATTTAGCAGCTTAAGGAAGGGGGCCTTGATCTTATTATTTATTTTCTCCCCACAACAAGATGCCTGTCACTAAAACTCAGCATACACTGTAAAAGTGGATTATCACTCCATAAACATGCAGCTGCTCCTGGGTCTACTTTGTGCATTTTTTTAATGCAGCTGTGCATCACATTATTAAGACTGTGTATGGATCATGTACTTTTAACTTGTCAGTGTGTTTTTTATGCCAAAGGCCTCCAGGGCTCCCTTATGCATAGCTACTATATTTGGTCATAATTTCCGTGGCATTGTTTTTCTGGTTAATTTTTGTTCAGCCTACAAAAGATTAAAATGAAACAGAAAAACGAGGCTTATGACAAATGTAAGGTTCATAATACTGTAGAGAATCCTGAATACAGAAAGTACAGAAGAGATCTAAAGAAAGGAATAAGAGGGGCAAAGAGGGAGTATGAGAATAGTTTAGTGGTTAACATAAAAGGCAACCCAGAAGTCTTTTCTAAACATAAAAATACTAAAAGGGGAGCCAAAGGAAGGGTGGGGCCAATTAGGAACTAGAAAGCCTAGCGTCGGTGGTGGGGAAACTTTTAGAGACAATGGGGGTAATTTTAATCCACAAAAATGGGTGGGTTGGGGTCAGAAGGCAAATGGTATGTTGGCCTTCATAGCGAGAGGATTCAAGTACAGGAGCAAGGATGTCTTGCTGCAGTTGTACTGGGCCTTGGTGAGACCACACCTTGAGTATTGTGTGCAGTTTTGGTCGCCTTATCTGAGGAAGGATGTTCTTGCCATGGAGGGAGTGCAGCGAAGATTCACCAGACTGATACCTGGGATGGCAGGAATGACATATGAAGAGAGATTGGGTTGATTGGGCTTGTTTTCGCTAGAGTTTAGAAGAATGAGAGGGGATCTCATTGAAACTTATAAAATTCTAGCAGGACTAGACAGACTAGATGCAGGAAGGATGTTCCCAATGGCGGGGGCGTCCAGAACCAGGGGTCATAGTCTAAGGATAAGGGGTAAGCCATTTAGGACTGAGATGAGGAGGAATTTCTTCACCCAGGGAGTGGTGAATCTGTGGAATTCTCTACCACAGAAGGCAGTTGAGGCCAATTCATAAATATATTCAAGAAGGAGTTGGATATATTTCTTAAGGCTAAAGGGATCAAGGGATATGGGGAGAAGGCAGGGACAGGGTACTGAATTTGGATGATCAGCCATGATCTCATTAAATGGCGGAACAGGCTGTAGGGGCCGAATGGCCTACTCCTGCTCCTATCTTCTATGTTTCTATGTTTCAGGTGAGATGTAAAACATTTTAAATCGCAAACCCGAGACCAACCAACCTCCAACTCGCCCAATTCCGGGTTTAACGGAGGTGGGACAGAAGCAGGCGACCAATCTGCTCCCAGGAGGTGGGTTGGTTATTAAATATTATAATGAGGCTGCATTCCTCATATTTAACCTGTCTTCCAGGTTTAACCCTGGCCAGCTGGGTTTCCCAGGCCTCGGGAACCCCGGAAGCTAAAGGGAGGCGAGGACTGCTTTGTGGAAAAGGTAAGTACCTTTACAGCACTGTTTGTGGGCCAGGAGGAGCAGAAGTGCTTCCTCCCAGCCCACCACTTTCTTCCCCGCCATCAGAACCCACCGCCCCCCACCCCTCCCCACCTTCCAACGACGCCACTCCCACGAGATTGGGAACCCCCCACCCCCAGGATCAGGGATCAGACTCCCCTGGAATCCGCCCCCCCCACCCCAATGCTCCCACTAATGCAATAGCTGGCTCCCTACCTGCTCCTCCAGCTGTGGGTTCCCCCAGAGTGTTCCCCACCCAACAGTAAGCCAAGCCTGTTAATCAGGCTGTCTTTCGGACAGGGATTCTGTTGAGTCTGTGTTTTCAAATGTAGTTATGCTGAATAACAGGACACAGACTACAGAAATAATTAAACAGGTCTTTAGTGATTGAGGGTCCTCTTTTTGTTTGAACCCAAAAAACCCAATTGGACTGTAAATAAACAAAAGTTCAACTAAATCTTAACAAATCAAATTAAAATTTGGTTTTCCGGGTTGATGATGCACTCCAGTCCCCGCGGCGCCCACCGGTCGCGGAAATACTCAAGCGCACCGGCGGACACCGCGTGCTCCATCTCCAGGGCCACCCGGGCGCGAACATGGCCGCGGAAGAGAGGCAGGCAATCCGGCTGGACGACCCCCTCGACCGCCCGCTGCCTGGACCAATTGATTGCTCTTTTAGCCAGGCCCAGGAGCAGGCCCACAAGGAGGTCCCCCAGCCTGTCCGCTCCCCTCCGCACCGGGTGACCATAGATCAAGAGCGTGGGACTGAAGTGCAACCAAAAATCGAGGAGCAGCCCCTTCAAGTAGTGAAAGAGGGGCTGCAACCTCTCACACTCCATATAAACATGAAACACGGACTCCTCCAGGCTGCAAAAAATGCAGGCGGCCTGGGAGTCCGTGAACCTACTTAAAACCTTATTGCACGGGATCGCTCCATGCAACACCCTCCAGGCCAAGTCCCTGATGGAACAAGGGAGGACTCCCGCGTAGAGAGCCCTCCATTGGGGACCTCCGCCACCGCCAGTCGGCAAGACGCCATGCCAAGGCGTGTCCGGAAGGTAGACGAAGATGGCAAAGTGGAGAGTGTGCAGGAGCAGCCCGTACAGGAAACCCCTCCGCACGGAATGAAAAGGCACGGAGGGTATTTCCTCAAGACGGCTCAAGTTGTGAGGCGCCGGCTCCCGAGGGGAGTTTCGGGGCCAGGCGCTGATGAGGAATTCCATCCGGACGGGGGTAAGCTCGGATGGGATCGCCCCACGTGCTTGAGCCGCCTCGATACACCTAGTGGAGTCGGGGCCCAGTGCCGCTTTCACCGATTCGATGGCTTCGGCTGCGAGCCGGACGTTGGCCCAGGACAGGCGCCAGGCCAGCTCCTCCGGCGCCATCCAGCCCGCTCCTCCGCCATCGAGCAGGTCCCTGACTCTGGTCACCCCGCCAGGCACAGCCCTGCCCTCCGCCAGCCGCCCGAACCCGCGTTCGTGGAGGTGCGGATTCCTGAGCAGCGGCTCCCAAAGGAGAGCCGCCGCTCCTGACGGGGGAGAGCTCCGCCTGGAAGCGACGTAGTTCTAAACCCATAGTAGTTCCTGGCAGAAGACAGGCAGCTCCCGCAGGTCGGCACGCCTGCCGCCCACTTTCACAAACAGGAGCTGCGTGTCGTAATTGAGGTCGTGCAGCTGGCGGAAGAAAAACGTCGCCAGCGCACACCATCTCGGAGGATTCTCGACGTACAGGTATCTCTGCAGCGTCTGAAGACGGAAAGTCACAGCCTGGGTGCGAAGGCACACCAGCGCCTGACCGCCCTCCCTAAGCGGGAGACACAGAACCGCGGCAGAGGCCCAGTGCTTCCTTTTGTCCCAGAAGAAGTCGATGAGCTTCTTCTGCATCTTGGCGACAAACGCAGGGGGAGGGATCAAAGTGACCAACTGGTACCACAACATGGCGGCCACCAGCTGGTTTATGACCAGCACTCGACCCCTGTAGGACAACACTTGGAGCAGTCCTGTCCAGCGTCCTAGGCGAGCGGTGACTTTGGCCTCCAGCTCTTGCCAGTTCGCTGGCCAGGCGTCCTCGGCAGGGCTAAGGTAGACTCCCAAATAGAGGAGGTGCGTGGTGCTCCAGGCGAAAGGCCTGAACTCCTCCGGCAGGGAGTCCACCCGCCACTGACCCACCAGGAGTCCGGAACATTTCTCCCAGTTGATCTTGGCGGAGGATGCGTCCGAGTAAATCTGCTGGCATTCCCGCATCCTCCGCAAGTCAGCGGGATCCGTGACCGTGAGGAGCACGTCATCGGCGTAAGCCGAGAGGACCACATCCACGCCCGGCCCTTGCAGAGCCAGTCCCGTCAACCTCTTCCGCAAGAGGCGCAGGAATGGCTCCACGCAAATGGCGTATAACTGACCGGACATGGGACATCCCTGACGCACCCACCTCCCGAAGCAAAGGGGCGCCGTCAAGGACCCGTTAACTTTAATCAGACACTCTGTGGTGGCGTACAGAAGTCGGATCCGGGCAACGAAATGCGTCCCGAACCCGAATGCGCGCAGAGTCCCAAAGAGATACTCGTGATCCACCCTGTCGAACGCCTTCTCCTGATCCAGGGAGAGGAAGGCGACCGACAGACCAGCCCTCTGGGAGTGGTGGACCAGGTCCCGGACCAGATGGATGTTATCGTTGATGGTCCGGCCCGGGACCGTGTAGGACTGGTCGGGGTGGATCATGTGGGCCAGCACAGTGCCAAGGCGAGCAGACATGGCCCTGGCAAAGATTTTATGGTCCATGCTGAGGAGGGAGACCGGGCGCCAGTTCTTAAGGAGGCGGAGATCGCCCTTCTTAGGCAGCAGGACAATGACCGCCCTGCGCCAAGAGAGGGGCATCTCCCCGGTCGCCAAACTTTCCCCCAGGACCCGCGCGTAGTCGCCCCCCAAGACGTCCCAGAACGTCCTGTGGAACTCCACGGTCAGCCCGTCCAGCCCCGGGGACTTTCCCCTAGAGAGCTGGTGGAGGGCGCCGGTCAGCTCCGCCAGGCTTAGCGGAGCGTCCAATTTTTCGGCGCACTCCGGACTGACCTTCGGCAGGTCCTCCCACAAAACTCTGCGCGCATCCTCGCTGGACGGATCCGGAGAGAACAGAGCCCTGTAGTAGGCGCGGGTCTCCGCGCTGATTCCCTCCGGATCTGAGACCAGAGATCCGTCGTCGGCCAGCAGCCCCAAGAGCTGCTTACGGACCCCCCGTCTTTTTTCCAGCGAGTAGAAGAAGGGGGAGCCGTGGTCCAGGTCCCGCAGGAGCTGGATCCGCGACCTCACTTACGTGCCTCGGGACCCGACGAGCTGCAGGTCCTTCAGCGCGCCCTTCTTCTCTTCGTACACCTTCCGCAGGGCCGGGTCCCCGACGACTTGACCGAGACGGGACTCCAGGTCGAGCACCTCCTTCTCCAACCGCCCGACCCGGGCCTCCCGCCTCTTGGTCGACCCCTTCGCGTACTCCTGACAGAAGAGATGGACGTGAGCCTTGCCCACGTCCCACCACAGCCTCAAGGAGGGGAAGCCCCCCTGCTTCCTTCTCCAGTCGGCCCAGAACCGAAGAAACGAATCCCGGAACCGCGCGTCCTCCAGCAGCAGGTTGTTAAAGTGCCAGTACGCAGACCCCCCCCCGCGTGCGCAGCGGAATGAGCTCCGCCCACACCAGGTGGTGGTCCGTGCACGGCACCGGCCGCATTGAAGCCGCCGGAACACAGGAGACGTACGCCCGGGAAATGTAGAGGCGGTCGATTCTGGACCCTCCTCCTCCAGACCTCACGCTAGTGAAGGCATTGGAGTCGGGTTGAAGATTTCGCCAGACGTCTACCAAGTCGATGGACCCGACCAGGTCCCTCAACTTCTCCATCGCCGCCGGGCATCGCAGGGGACCCGGACGGTCACTCGCCTCGAGGGTGCAGTTAAAATCCCCCCCGAGGATGACGCACTCGCCCACGTCGATGGAGCCCAGAAGAGCGGACACTTCTTCAAAGAAGCGCACTTGCTGCGCACCGGCCTGAGGGGCGTACACGTTCACTAGATGGAGCGGTACGTCCCCCAGGCGAACAGTGACCTGGAGCAAGCGGCCCGGCACGTGCTCCTTGACCCCCAAGATCTCCGGCTGAAAATGCGGGGCCAGCAAGATAGCCACCCCGCTGGAATTGTTGGAGAGGTGACTCATGCTGACCCCTCCTTGCCACTCCAGGAGCCACGTGGCTTCGTCTCCCGGAACGGTGTGGGTTTCTTGCAGGAAGCACACCGCATACTTCCCGCCCCGAAGGACCGAGAAGTTATTGAATCTGCGGCGCGCCTCCCTGCTGCCGTTGATGTTGAGGCTGGCTATGGTTATCTTCATGTCAGAAGCATACTGCAACCTCTACCTACACCTAACGGGGGGAGGAAGCGCAGCCGCTGGTCAGCCGCCACTTCCTCAGCAGCCCAGTGAGAAACGTTCTGAGCCAACGCAGCTCGAGCGGGTTCACATCCTCGTCCGCGCCCATGATCTTAACGGCGGCGCGGACGGATACGATGAGCAGCGCCAGCTCCGACCACCTGTCGAGGGCCAGCCGGACCTTATTGCGCCGACCCAGGCACGTGGCCATAAAATCCCGGAGTTCCCTTACGGGAATGAGGGGAGACTCGGCAAGGGGCACGAGGTCATCCATCGCCTCGTCGGCGCTGGAGTCTGAATCGTCCTCCGTGCCCATCACCGAGTCCCCATCCTCCTCCAGGGGGTCGTCACCAGCGGCCGACCCGTCCGCCACGCAGTGCGCAGCGAACGGCTCGGCCGCACCAGCCAGCCCCGCCTCCGCCCGAATCCCACCCCCAGGATCGGCGGCAGAGGATTCCTCCCTGGGCTCCTGTAGGGGTGCTGGGCCAGAAGACGGCAGCGGTTCAGAGCTCCCCTCCGCCCTAGACGCCGGAACGACCGGAGAAACCGGGGAGAGAACAATTCCCAGCTCCTCCAGTACGTCCGGCACCAGAGACGCAGCCAGGGGGCCATCCTCCTCCCCGCCACCAACCTCCGACCCAACGGATGGGGTGTTTTGAATAAAAACCTCTACCAGGTCGAGCAGCCCCTGGGAGATGTCCGGGTCGCATTGGGCGAGCTCATTATCCCCGAGCTCGCCCGACCCAGACCCCAGGCCGCCCGACCCGGCGAGGGGTAACGGCACCGATAGAATGTCAATTTCCGCCGCGGGTTGTTCCGCAACCCCCCCCACGGGCAGGGTCTCGTCCCCATCCCTGGGAGGCACGCGCCGGACAGACACATCTGCCTCAGCCTCCCGAGGGACAGGCGACCCCTGCCGATCGCTGGTGATGACGACAGCGGGGCGCAGTACCCGCGGCGGGCGACGACTCCCCCTGCTCGGAGGGACCTTCCTCCTCCCAGTCCTCCTCCTCTTCCAGGGGGTCGCGCCTTCTTTTTAGCACGGAGGGAGCGAGGGAGACCTCCATGTCTGCAAAGGCTTCCTCCTCAGCTCCCTCCGGCGGAGCAGGTTTGTCGGGTTCCTCGGGCCCGAGCCCGGCCGCAGGTATTGGCGTTACCGCTGCAGCGGTTGCGGCCACAGGCTCGGGCACGAGGCCCCTCCCGCTCGCGTCTGCGCCGATTAACTCCGCGAGGAGCACGGGTGTAAGGGGCGCAAGGGGCAAGGGCTGGCCATCCACGGGGGGACCTGCCCTAAGGTGTTTATTTTTTCCCCGCGCCTTCTTTCCGGCCGGACACGCTCCCTTCCCCCCCGCCGGAGGCCTTGGTGGCATCGGCCCCCGATGTCAACCGCGCATCAGACGTTCTCGACGCGCGGGCAGATCCGGGGGGAGGAGCGGCGGCGGCGCCAGCCTCGGCCGCACGAGATGATCCGGCGGCCTTGGAGGCGGGGCAGTTTTTCCTGATGTGCCCCACCTCCTTGCAGGCATGGCACCGCACACCGTCCGACGTCCAAAAGATGACGAACGCCCCGTCGGTGTCCTCCTCCCGCACCAGCTGGATAAACAGCTGGCGCCGGAAGGAGAAGACGTGGCGAAGGCTGGCCTCCCGGAAGCCGAGCGGGATGGGTGTGATCCCCGACCTCACCTCCCCAAGTTGACGTAAATGGGGAAGGAGGCGCTCACCAGGAACATAGGGCGGGACGTTGGAAATGACGATCCTCTGCGCGGTGGCCTCGAGAGGATCCACCGGCAGGAAGGTCCTGCCCACGGTGAGCCCCTTGGCGACGGCCAGGGACACCGCCCGCTCCGACCCCAGGAAGAACACAGCCTTCCCATACATTTTTGAGGCCGCGACGATGGCTGAGGGGCCGACAACCCCAGCCATGGCTTTAACGCAGGCCTCAATGGTCATAGTGGGGTGAGTGTAGCTCTTCACCCCAAGCTTTTTTGTTATTAATCTGAATGGTGACGGGGCAGCAGAAGCAGCGGGAGCAGCTGTGGCTGTGGCTGCCACTCCCGCATAAGTCCTGGCTTGCCCCGCCACCGGCGAAGATGCAGGCGCTATTCTGGGGTGCTTTTATAAGGGCTACACTCACCCCAATTCACAGGCCTGAAGGTTTTAATGGCCTCAGGTATTTTTTTTGGTCCTCTATTGAGCAGAGGGAGCTGTTTAAATTGAAGGCACACCTCTCCCCCTTATTGATTGAAATTGGGAGAGGGGCCTTCTCCCCTCTGCTCAATAGGCAATTAATAAAAAGAGATGAAAATGAGGTGCCTCAGAGAAATAGGCAGAGACAAAGAGAGAGAGAGAGGGGGGTGGGAAGGAGGGAGGCCGCAAGGGCAGTGTTGTCACTCAGGATGGTGGGTGGGTGTTGGCAGGGGTGCACTCTCCGATGGGATTTAAAAGTCTTTGGTGGTGGTGGTCTTCTGGCAGGGGGAGAAGATATCTTCACCTGGGAAAGCTGGAGATGCCCAGGCTCAGTCCTGCAGCAGGTCTTAACGATGCAATTAATGGAATTAAATTAAAGACTTCACCTAGGCAGCTCCAGCTGTCCCAGTCCAGGCAATAGAAGGGGTGCTTATTAGTGGTGTGCGTGGCCTAGCTTTTAACAAGAGCCACACACACTACACCCCTTGATGATCCGGCCTTGTTTCTTCTTTTCTCCCCCCACCTAAAATACAAAGTCTTTGGGAGAGTGCCCCAAATAACACCCACCTGTAGATGTTCACAAGAGATGATTTTGTTCTTCCCTCCTTCCAAACAGTTGGTGGTTGTTGGTTGTTTCTCTCCCCTCTCTCCCTCTCCTGAAGTGGAGGCCAATTTGGGGAGGCAGTAATGGAAAGGCCTCTCCCCTGGTTGGTGTTGTTGCTGGCCTCCTTTCTCCTTCTCCTCCTCTGTCCTATCTCTCCAGGCACCTCAGTTGCTGTGATGATGGTAGAGGAGGTGGAGGTGGTGGTCTATCGTTCTCCTCCTCTTCCTGGTCAGGAGACCACCACTTTCCACTCTCCACTCTCTTGGTTTGGCTGCTCCTTCTCCTCCTGCTGACTGAGGCAGCTGCACAGCCAGAAATGCACTGAAGACTCTTAGTGATTGAGGCTCAGGGCTGAACTGGGATACACTTTGCTCTGCAGGGTTTATATACCGGTGTGGTCACCACCGGTACTACAATGTACAGGAGCCATCAAAAAGTAGTCCATCACCTTAAGGTATCCTCTTAAGGTGGTACAGGTTACATACACTACAATTCCTCCCCTTTTAGCTTAACAGTGTACACCCCAAATTAAACATTACATGGATAACATATATACAATTTACACACAACTGTTCAAAGATTCAGCCTCTGAGGAGGCCTCCTGATCCGGCCCGGATAACGCCTTTCAGGGGTCTCTGGTTCTCGTTGCTGGGGTGACTCATCCACTTGATCTCCTATGGATTGAACATCATCAGGTACGTTCGAGTCTGAGGTAGATGCTACAGGCTCAATAAGTTCTTCAACTGGTGTCTCTGCCGTAGACATGGGGTCGACCCTTGTTCTCGATTCCACAAGTTGGTCAGCATGACGTCGTATTACGTTCTCTCCAACGTCTACCGTGTACATCAAGGGTCCTTGTCGTGCACGAATTGTTCCAGGTTGCCATTTATCATCCCTGTAGTCCCTGGCCAACACTGGTTGTCCTATTTCGAAACTACGAGTGGCCTTGTTATTTACATGCTGGAATTGCTTGTTTTTGACTTCCCTTCGCACATTGGGTTTTAACAAATCCAACCGGGACCGCAACCTTCTGTTATAAAACATTATGGCAGGGCTTTGATTTGTCACTGAATGCGTGGCGTTTCGATACGCCATCAGGAAATTGTCCACCTTGTGTTGTAGTGGAATATGGTCTTCACTCATGGCCTTCATCGCCTTTTTGAACGTTTGAACAAATCTCTCGGCCAACCCATTTGTAGCCGGATGATATGGGGCAGATGTATAGTGTTTCACCCCATTCTTTTTCATGAATTTCTGGAATTCTTCTGACACGAACTGTGGTCCGTTGTCTGAACATATTTGCTCCGGCAACCCATTCTTTGCAAATATGGTTCTTAGAACTGCGATCGTCTTCTCAGAGGTAGTGGTTGACATCTTAATCACTTCTGGCCATTTAGAATGTGCGTCTACTGCTATCAAAAACATGGAATCCATGAATGGACCTGCAAAGTCGATATGCACACGTTGCCATGGGGCTGAAGGCCATTCCCACGGATGCAGCGGCGCAATTGGAGGTGCATTTTGAACTTTTTGGCACCCTGAGCAGCTTTTAGTCAGATCCTCTATTTGTTTGTCGATACCTGGCCACCACACATAAGCCCTAGCAAGGCTTTTCATCTTGACTCCCCCCAGATGACCTTCGTGCAATTCTTTCAGAACTCTCTCTCTTAATTTTGGAGGAATAATCACCCTTGTACCATACATCAATGTTCCTTGACATACGGACAGCTGTACTCATCTGGCTGAGAATGCTGGTAACAGTGGCTCGCCATGTGCTGGCCATCCCTTCACTGTCAAGTCGTAGACCCGAGACAGTGTCGGGTCATTTTGGGTCTCTCTCTCAATACCCGCATTGGTGACTGGTAAGCATTTGATGATGGTCGAGTGAAATATCTCTACAGGGTCAACTGCCGGTGCCTCTTCCGCTGTAGGTAGTGGCAGGCGCGACAGCCCATCAGCATTACCATGTTGTTTTGTACCTTTGAATTCAATATCATATTGATGTGCCCCTAGGAAAAGGGACCATCTCTGAAGCCTCTGCGCCGTCATTACCGGAACAGCCTTCTTAGGGTTGAAAATGGAAACCAACGGCTGGTGATCTGTCAGCAGCGTAAACTTTTGGCCTTGCAGGTAATGGTTAACTTTCTTAACTCCCCACACGAGGCTGAGAGCCTCCCTATCTATCTGAGCATAGTTGCGCTCAGCGGAGGTCAATGATCTGGATGCGAAAGCGACTGGCCTTTCCGAGCCATCTGGAAACTTATGTGAGAGCACTGCCCCGATACCATATGGAGAATTGTAGTGTATGTACCTTTAAGAGCCCCAGGTGTGCTGTAATGCCGGTAATGGCCACTTGGGCTATATAAGCCTGTACATTGTGTATATCCGTTAGAACCCCCCCCCAGACTTTGCTTAGTAAACACCTATGAACCAACTCCTGTCTTCAGTGTCTCTATCAACACACGGACACTACAAGAAGCATCACAAGCTAAGCGAATAGGCAGCGTTGGGTTAAAGTGAGCCAACACTTCCTTAGAGGTGATCAGTGCTTTGCTCTTTTGAAACGCCCGCTTACAATCATCGCTCCACTTCCATGGTATTCCCATTTGCAGAAGAGTGTTCAGCGGGTGTAACACCGTGGATAAATTTGGAAGAAACTTATGGTAATAGTTAACCAACCCGAGGAATGACCTCAACTGGGATACATTCTCCGGTGCAGGAGCTTTTACAACAGCTTTGATCTTGTCAGGTGACTTATGGAGCCCCTCCCGGTCAATGACGTGGCCGCAGTACGAGATTCACTTTTGAAAGAACTCGCATTTCTGGCGATTAACTCTGAGCCCATATTCTTTCAATCTGATGAGCACCTGCTCCAAATTCGCGAGGTGATCGTTATCGTTATCTCCTGTAATCAGGATGTCATCCAGGTAGCATTGTGTGCCTGGAATTCCCTGCAATACCTGCTCCATGGCCCTTTGCCAAATCGCTGGAGCCGATGCCACTCCAAAAACAGTCTATTATACCGATATAAGCCCTTATGCGTGTTGATCGTGAGATACTGATGTGACGCTTCATCAACTTCCATCTGTAGGTACGCCTGCGCCAGGTCTATCTTAGTGAAGCGTTTCCCACCAGACAGCGAAGCGAAGATATCTTCAATCCGCGGAAGTGGATATTGCACCGTGTGAAGAACCGGATTAACAGTGATCTTGAAATCGCCACGGATGCGAACCTTCCCAGGTTCCCCCGGCTTGTTGCTCAACGAACGCTTCATGACAGGAACAATGGGTGTAGCCCATTCGCTCCAGTCCACCTTGGACAGTACCCCTGAACATTCTAGCCCTTCCAGCTCTGCTTCCACAGCAGGTCGTATCGCATAAGGCACCGGTCTGGCTTTGAAAAATTTTGGGTTTGCATGTTCTTCAACCTTGATGGTTGCCGTAATTCCTTTCAGTGTTCCAAGTCCTTGTTGGAACACCTCCTTAGCATCGTCTAAGATTTTGGACAGTTGTTTAGGTTTGACGTCGTCCTCCTTACAGGCATCTACAGTCAGTGCTTGTATGGAATGCCAGTCCACATTTATTCTCCGGATCCATTCCCGTCCCAGTAGTGGCGGACCTCCATCAGGTAACACATACAAGTCCATTTTCTGAAATTCTTTACCATTGTAGACCACGTTTACTTTTATCTTTCCTTTGGGGTATACTATTTGCCCCGTGTATGTTTTCAATACAATCTCCGTATCCCTCAGGGGAATGTGCGAGAATAACCTTTTGTAATCTTGCTTATTCATGACCGTTAATGCCAACCCCGTGTCCAATTCCATCTTCACTTGGATTCCTGCTATCCGAAGCGTGACCCAGATAGTTTGGTGGTCTGCTGTGTTACCCACATTATGTATTTTCAGACAACCCAGTTGCTTACTGCTGGAGTCTGAATCCGTCTTCTGTTCATCCGAACTGTTCTCTGTCAACTTGTGTACCTTTTTGCATTTCTCCTGCGGTGACTTTTTGCTGCTGGTCTTCTTTCCTGACCGGCATACTCTCGCTATGTGACCAAGTTTGCCACATTGCCTGCATTCTTTATCTTTGAACCAGCACTGATTCTGGTCATGCGTTTTCCTTCCACAACGATAGCACTTTACTGTGCCCAATGCCATTTCATTGGTGCTGAATTCCAATGGCCTTTGCTGTATCTCTGCAGCGCCTTGTGCTGCTGTCTCGTGCGATGCTGCAATGCTGAAAGCTTTGTCCAGCGTAAGGTCCTTTTCCTCTAGCAGTCGCTTCTGGGTTCCTTCCCTTAGGAGCCCACACACAAACTTATCTCTCAGTGCGCCTACTAGTCCTGTACCGAACTGACAGTACTTTGATAACTTGTGCAGTTCGGTTAGGAATTCAGCGTTGCTTTCTTTAAGTTGAATTATTTTGTAGAATTTAAATCGTTCCGCTATCAGCAGCGGTGTGGGGTTTAAATGCTCTTGCAGGATAGTAACAATATCCGCGAAACTCTTCCCTACCGGTTTATCTGGTGTTACAACGTTCCTTAATAACCCGTACGTCTTCACACCCATCGAGTTTAATAGGGTTAGTGCTTTCTTATCCTCCGGTACCTCATTCGTTGTACAGTAAACTTCAATGCGTTCCACATAAGTGGCCCAGTCTTCCACATCGTTATCAAAAGCAGTGATGTTACCCGTTTTTGGTATCCTTGTTGAGTTTCCTTTCCTTCGGATATGATTATTATTTTATTTTATTATTATTTTTTTTTCAAAATGGCGGCTTCCCGCGCTTGGCGGCTTTTCCCGCGCTTGTCTTCTTCCCCCGCCGACTCAAAATGGCGATTCCCGCGCTGTTGCCGTTCACGCCTCCCAGCGGTCCTTTATTTTCCCCTATGCTGCTGCTCTTTTTCCCTGCCGCTCCCGCGGTCCTTGTGGTCATAAACGCTTTTCTGGCTGCTGCGCGTCTCTGCCCCGATTGCAGTCCGGCCCCTGACACCGGCTGCGGTCGTGTTCTCCGCCCTTTTCGTCGTTTCCCTCCCCTTCTCTTACTGACAACTCGGCCGACTTCCCCCCCATGCCGCTCGATCGGGTTTACCCGCCGCTGTCGTCGAAGGGATGTTCACTGATGTTTGACTTCGTGGCCAGAAACCAACCCGGGTTCCCGATGGCCTCCCATGCGATGCAGTGCCCAGCAGGATGTTGAGGGTGGATGTCCTTGTTCGACGCCCATTTCAGAGGACGAAGCTTCCTTTGATGCAACTGCCGCTAGGTAAGATCAGACTCGTCGCCACTGTTGAGTCTGTGTTTTCAAATGTAGTTATGCTGAATAACAGGACACAGACTACAGAAATAATTAAACAGGTCTTTAGTGATTGAGGGTCAGGGCTGAACTGGGATACACTTTGCTCTGCAGGGTTTATATACCGGTGTGGTCACCACCGGTACTACAATGTACAAGAGCCATCAAAAAGTAGTCCATCACCTTAAGGTATCCTCTTAAGGTGGTACAGGTTACATACACTACAGATTCTATTTTTTTTTAAGGCGCACGTTGTAGAGTTAAAACTCCACAGTGACCAAATCTCCTCTCCATGCTTATGCAACATGCCCAGTTAATATCAGGGCCAATAAACTGGGACAAAATTAAGTGGCATTTGCAAAAGTATGGGCTGATAAATGAAAACCAGCATGGATTTGTTAATGGCAAATCATGTTTGACTAACTTGATTGAGTTCTTTGATGAAGTAACGGAGAGGGTTGATGAGGGTAGTGCGGTTGATGTTGTGCAGATAGACTTTCAAAAGGAGTATGATAAAGTACCACATAATAGACTTATTAGCAAAATTAATGCCCATGGGATTAGAGGGACAGTGGCAGCAATACAAAATTCGCTAAGGGACAGAAAGCAGAGAACAGTGGTAAACAGTTGTTTTTCAGACTGCAGGGAAGTATACAGTGATGCTCCCCAGGGGTCGGTATTAGGACCACTCCTCTTTTTGATATATATTAATGACTTGGACTTGGGGGCACAGGGCATAATTTCAAAGTTTGTAGATGACATAAAACTCGGAAAAGTAGTAAACAGTGAGGAGGATAGTAACAGACTTCAGGAGGACATAGACTGACTGGTGAAATAGGCAGACACATGGCAGATGAAATTTAATGCAGTTAAGCGTGAAGTGATACATTTTGGTAGGAAGAATGAGGAGAGGCAATATAAACTAAATGGTACAATTTTAAAGGGGGTGCAAAGAGACCTGGGGATAGAAACATATAGATACATAGAAGATAGGAGCAGGAGTAGGCCATTCGGCCCCTCGAGCCTGCTCCGCCATTTAATGAGATCATGGCTGATCATCCAAATTCAGTACCCTGTCCCTGCTTTCTCCCCATATCCCTTGATCCCTTTAGTCTTAAGAAATATATCTAACTCCTTTTTGAATATATTTAATGAATTGGCCTCAACTGTCTTCTGTGGTAGAGAATTCCACAGGTTCACCACTCTCTGGGTGAAGAAATTCCTCCTCATCTCAGTCCTAAATGGCTTACCCCTTATCCTTAGACTGTGACCCCTGGTTCTGGACGGCCCCGCCATCGGGAACATCCTTCCTGCATCTAGTCTGTCTAGTCCTGTTAGAATTTTATAAGTTTCAATGAGATTCCCTCTCGTTCTTCTAAACTTTAGTGAATATAAGCCTAATCGACCCAATCTCTTTTCATATGTCATTCCTGCCATCCCAGGTATCAGTCTGGTGAATCTTCACTGCACTCCCTCCATGGCAAGAACATCTTTCCTCAGATAAGGCAACTAAAACTGCACACAATACTCAAGATGTGGTCTAACCAAGGCCCTGTACAACTGCAGCAAGACATCCTTGCTCCTGTACTCGAATCCTCTCGCTATGAAGGCCAACATACCATTTGCCTTCTTAACCGCCTGCTGCACCTGCATGCTTACCTTCAGCGACTGGTGCACAATGACACCCGGGTCTCGTTGCACTTCCCCTTTTCCCAATCTATTGCCGTTCAGATAATAATCTGTCTTCCTGTTTTTGCCACCAAAGTGGATAACCTCGCATTTATCCACATTATACTGCATCTGCCATGCATCTGCCAAATCACCCAACCTGTCCAAATCATACTGGCGTTTCCCTGCATCCTCCTCACAGCACACACAGCCACCCAGATTTGTGTCGTCTGCAAACTTGGAGATATTATATCTCGTTCCCTCGTCTAGATCATTAATATATATTGTGAATAGCTGGGGTCCTAGCACCAATCCCTGCGGTACCCCGCTAGTTACTGCCTGCCACTCGGAAAAAGACCTGTTTATTCCAACTCCTTGCTTCCTGTCTGCCAACCAGTTCTCTATTCAAGTCAGTACCTTACCCCTAATCCAATGTGCTTTAACTTTGCACGCCAATCTCTTATGCGGGACCTTATCGAAAGCCTATTTAAAGTCCAAATACACCACATCCATTGGTTCTCCCTTATCTATTCTACCAGTTACATCCTCAAAAAATTCCAGTAGATTAGTCAAGCATGATTTACCTTTTGTAAATCCATGTTGACTTTGTCCGATCCTTCACTGTTTTCCAAGTGCTCTGCTATTACATCTTTTATAATGGACTCTAACATTTTCCCCACTACCGATGTCAGGCTTACCGGTCTATAATTCCCCATTTTCTCTCTACCACCTTTTTAAAATAGTGGGGTTACATTAGCTACCCTCCAATCCATGGGAACTATTCCAGAGTCTATAGAATTTTGGAAGATGACCAGCAATGCATCTACTATTTCTAGGGCCACTCCTTAAGCACCCTAGGATGTAGATTATCAGGCCCTGGGGATTTATCGGCCTTCAATGCCGTCAATTTCCCTAACACCATTTCCCTACAAATACTGATTTCATTCAATTCCTCCCTCTCATTAGACCCTATGTTCCCCGACATCTCTGGGAGGTTATTTGTGTCCTCCTTTGTAAAGGCAGAACCAAAGTATGTATTTAAATGGTCTGCCATTTCTTTGTTCCCCATTATAAATTCCCCTGATTCTGACTGCAAGGGACCTACACTTGACTTCACCAATCTTTTTCTCTTCATTTTCTATAGAAGCTTTTACAGTCAGTTTTTATGTTCCCTGAAAGCTTACACTCATATTCTATTTTCCCCCTCTTAATTAATCCCTTTGTCCTCCTTTGCTGAATCCTAAACTGCTCCCAATCCTCAGGTTTGCTGCTTTTTCTGGCCAATTTATATGTCCTCTCCTTGGATCTTATGCTATCCCTAATTTCCCTTGTTAGTCACAGTTGAGTCACCTTTTTTGTTTTATTTTTATGCCAAACAGGGATGAACAAATTCTGTAGTTCATCCATGCGATCTTTAAATGTTTGCCATTGCCTATCCACCATCAACCCTTTAAGTAACATTCCCCAATCCATCCTAGCCAACTCGCGCCTCATACCATCATAGTTTCCTTTATTTAAATTCAGGACTGAGTCAACTACTTCACTCACCATCTTAATGAAGAATTCTATCATATTATGATTGCTCCTCCCCAAGGGGCCTCACACAACAACATTGCTAATTAATCCTTTCTCATTACATAATAGCCAGTCTAAGATGACCTGATCGCTAGTTGGTTCCTCGACATTTTGGTCCAGGAAACCATCCCGTATACACTCCAGGAATTCCTCCTCCACAGTATTGCTACTAATTTGGTTAGCCCAATCTATATGTAGTTTAATGTCACCCATGATAACTGCTGTGCCCTTATTGCACGCGTCTCTAATTTCCCGTTTATTGTCATCCCAAACACTGCATTACGATTTGGGGGTCTGTATACAGCTCCCACTAATGTTTTCTGCCCCTTGGTATTTCTCAGCTCTACCCATACAGATTCCACATCATCAGAGCTAATATCCTTCCTTACTATTATGTTAATCTCCTCTTTCACCAGCAATGCTACCCCACCTCCTTTTCCTTTTTGCCTGTCCTTCCTGAATATTGAATACCTCTGACTGTTGAATTCCCAGCCTTGGTCACCCTGGAGCCATGTCTTCGTAATTCCAATTACATCATATCCATTTACATCTATTTGCGCAGCTAATTCATCCACCTTATTACGAATGCACCTCGCATTAAGACACAAAGCCTTCATGCTTGCTTTTTTTAACACTCTGACCTGGAAATTGGCCTGAGGCGCCCAAGCGGCACAAAGTTTGCCTGGGCGCTGGAATTTGCACCGCGATCGCCGCATTAGCGATCACCGCAAATTCAGTTGAAGTGCCCCTAGAGGGAGACGGGGCGCGGCTCGAGGCGCTCCGCGTCCCTCTTAGGGCGCTGAAAGTGAATTTTGCAGCGCTACGTGCCGCAGCACCACACGCTGCGGCATGGCACGCTGCGGTACTGCAGGCCTTCCTCCCACTGTTAAGGGGGAGGGGCCTGCAACAGCGCGAGCCCCGATCGCGAGTGCCGGCAAAAGAGCCCGGCACCAAGGAGAAGTGCCGGGCTCTCGGGAAACAGCCGGCAATGCTGCGGGGGGGTGGGGGGACCAGGAGGCCGGGGACGGAGGTGCTGGCAGGCGGCCGCCTTAAAGCGGCCGCCCCGCACCTCCACCTTAACTTGCGCCTCTGCCGGCACAGCAAGGCCCCGTGAACCGGGCACGGGCAGTGAACGGCGCTATAGCAGCGTTTGCTAACAAATATCACGATCGGGGCGCGAATGGGGCGCTGCGCACACCGATGATGTCATTGGTGGCGGCGCAGCGCAAAAGGCTAATGCCACCATTCGCGTCCCTGCTGAATATCGCGGGAGGCACAGCCACTGGCGCTACAGCCACTGACTGCCTCTTTAGGTGCTAACAGGTGGCGCTACTCACCCAATTTTTCCCCCTCACAGTTCTTTTAGAATTATAATTTACTGTAACCCTGTTTGATTTACACCCTTGATTTCTCTGCCTTCCACTTTTGCTTTTCTCCTTCCTTTCTTTTGTTTCTACCCTTGCTTCCCTTTCCTGTGTCTCCCTGCACAGGTTCCCACCCCCCTGCCATTTTAGTTTAAACCCTCCCCAACAGCACTCGCAAACACTCCCCCTAGGACATCGGTCCCGGTCCCGCCCAGGTGCAAACCGTCCAGTTTGTACTGGTCCCACCTCCCCCAGAACCGGTTCCAATGTCCCAGGAATTTAAATCCCTCCCCCTTGCACCACTCCTCTAGCCACATATTCATCTGAAATACCCTTCTATTTCTACACTGCCTAGCTCGTGGCACTGGTAGTAATCCTGAGATTACTACCTTTGAGGTCCTATTTTTTAAATTTACCTCCTAACTCCCTATATTCAGCTTTTAGGAACTCATCCCATTTTTTACCTATATCGTTAGTACCTATATGCACCACGACAACTGGTTGTTCACCCTCCCCCTCCAGAATGCCCTGCAGCCACCCCAAGACATCCTTGACCCTTGCACCAGGGAGGCAACATACCATCCCGGAGTCTCATTTGCGGCCGCAGAAATGCCTATCTATTCCCCTTACAATAGAATCCCCTATCACTATAGCTCTCCCACTCTTTTTCCTCCTGTTCTGTGCACAAATGTACACAAATCTTTAAAGGTGGCAGGTCAAGCTGAGAAGGCTGTTAAAATGCATATGGGATCCTTAACTTTATTAATAGGGGAATAAAGTACAAAAGCAAGGAAGTTATGTTAAACCTTTATAAAACACTGGTTAGGCCTCAGCTGGGGTACGGAATTCAATTCTGCGCACCGCACTTTAGGAAGGATGTTAATGCCTTGGACAGGGTGCAGAAGACATTTACTAGAATGGTACTGTGGCTGAGGGGCTTTAGTTATACGGAGAGACTGGAGAAGCTGGGGTTGTTCTCCTTAGAGCACAGAAGGTAAAGAGGAGATTTGATAGAGGTATTCAAAATCGTGAAGGGTTTTGATAAATTAAGTAAGGAGAAACTGTTTCGAATGGCAGAAAGGCCTGTAAACATAGGACACAGGTTTAAACCAGAGACGAAATGAGGAAACATTTTTTAGGCAACCAGTTGTTGTGATCTGGAATGCACTGCCTGAAAGGGCGGTGGAAGCAGATTCAATAATAACTTTCAAAGGAGAATTGGATAAACAGTTGAAGTGAAATAAATTGCGCGGCTATGGGGAAAGAGCAGGGAAGTGGGACTAATTGGATAGCTGTACCAAAGAGCGGGCACAGGCACTAGCAGCCGAATGCCCTCCTGTGCTGTATCATTCTATGATTTTATGATTTTATCTATGAAGGTCCTTTTGCACTGTGGACTCAGAATTAGATCTCAAACTGTTCTCTTGTTTTTTAGTCCGTATGATAACTGTCGTCTTCTCATTTTAAATGTTTTTCATGTTTGTGGATCTCCTCCATCACAATTGATAGGTTTCCTCTAAGATACTGGCTTTGCAATAGACAGTTGGATAGAAGTTTTCTTCTATTTCAGTCTGTTTGAAACTGCATCTGCATGTTGCATTTAATTTACGTGTAATTTGAAAGTAAAAATTTAATTGAACTATTTTGCATTTACAATTATTTTCACTCTTCATTAACATGGGGTTAATAACCCGTTGCGCTTACCTCCTGGGGTAAATGCCTGAATGTGCCTTCTGGTGATGTCCACCCCTGACCCAACTCCTTCAAAACTCTGCTGCTGGTATACTATTCCGCACCAGGCGCTGTTCATATATCACCCTGTCCTTGCTGACCTACATTGGATCTTGGTTGCTCACTTGCCTCAAATTTTAAAATTCTTATCCTTATATTTAAATTCCTTCATGGCCTCACCCCTCCCTAGCTCTGTGACTCCAGCCCCAAAACTCTGAATTTGGTGTTCCTCTGACTCTGGACTCTCATGCATCTACCCCCTCCTTTCGCCCCACCATTGTTGGCTATGCCTTCAGCTGTCTAAGCCCCACACTCTGGAATTCCCTTCCTTAACTCTTCTACCTTTCCACATTCCTCTCCTCCTTTAAGACCCTCCTTGAAGCCTACCCCTTTGACCCAGGTTTTTCTAATATCTCTTTCTTTGACTCAGCATCCATTTTTGTTTGATTATGTCTCTGTGAAGCACCTTGGTATGTTTTTCTATGTTTAGGGTGCTATATAATGCAACTTGTTGTTTGATCCACCTTGTTGTATTTCATTGTGGACTTTCATTTTGAAAAACAATTACATAATTAGATTTCATATAAAATTGAAGAGGAAATGGAACAAAGATAAAGGGGATAGTTTTAACTCTACCCGCCTGGTGGAAACTGGGTGGGCAGTTAACATTCCGCAAGTATTTTACCTGCCCTGGAGTTGTCAGGAGCTGACCTGCCGGAATTTTCACCACAGGCAGGAGGAACACCCGCCCAAAGACAGTGGGGTCCTTTTTAGCACATGTTTGTTGGGGCCCGATGTCGTCATTGGGAACCGACTGCAATTTCTCCAAGTAGGTCTGAGTGGGAAATGGCAGTGAATTTCCCACCCGGCCTACCCAACGATGAACCAGTTCACTCAAAAAGGTAAGTTGAAATTTTCTTTTCTTTTCTTATGGGGCCAGAAGGAATGGAATCTTCCCAGTCTGTAAACCCATCTACACACTGCTTTTATTAACTGAACCTTTTGGAGAGTTGAGTTAAAGATATTAATATTGATGTTTGGTCGATTAAATTCCACTTAAATTTGGGCATCTGATGTAGACTAGATAACCAAGGAAGGATGTTTATAAGAAGAACACTGACTGTGTCTAGTAACAAAAATGCTGATTCATTCTAATTTTATGCAGTGATGGTGTATGCGTACACATGGCATGGGATGAGATAACTGACCTTTTATAAAGATTAAGATTAACCTACTGTAGATTAAGAGTAATCTGCATACCAAAACCTAGAAATTGCCATTGGTAATCGCAGAGGAGCATTAATGAGTTTCTATAGCACTCTTCTGCTATTTTAATACAAACATTAACCAGTTTACTTTAAATTGGGTTAGTGCCCCTCTTGAAATAGAGGATAAAAGAATGTCGTACAAATGCATTAAGTGTTAATATATCTAATATCACCAACAGTAATTTATAAGACACCGCTTATAGTGATTCATTTGAAAGGAAAGGAATTCTAGAGTCTAGGGATGAGTATGGAACCATCCCATCAGTGAGGTAAAGTGAACATGTTGCACTCAATTGTGTATAAATTTATTTCAGTGTTGTCTCCCTTGCAGCAGGGAAATCAATTGGAGGAATTCAGAGCATTGCTTATTTCTGTGCGGTTAACACTATTTTGTTTTTCTGCACAGATCCAGAGGATAGGAAGTAACACATACTGCAGGGTTTACAATGTTGGTGTCAAGTAGGACGGATGATGAACATAGACACCAAACATAGACAAGGGAGAATGGATCAGCTGATATGCGTACAAGCTTGAAACTGCTAGCCACACTCCTGGGTCAGGCCCATAGCCTCGGTCTTGGTATAATTAACCTTCTACCCAGGCAGAAGATCAGATGTTGTTGAACAGCTGCCAAACACAGGCAAAAAGACCTGTAGGTTAGAAATAAACAATTACAAATCATCTGCATAGAATGAGACTTTGGGCTGGATTTTCCACCGGAGGCGGGATAGTGGCGGGTTCGCTGGTCTGCGGGTTCTGGTCCCGCTCCCGGTTGCAGCCGCCCTCCATTAAAGATTTTCCTGAGATTGGCCTCATTAAAGCCGATGTGTGCGCTAGCCGGCCCAATCGGTGGGTGCGGGTTGGCTGCTCGCGCTTGATGACGCGCTAGGAGCCTGGATATTTAAGGGGGCTATGCCCCCTTTGATTCTCACTTGCTTTCTTCTGCTTCCAAATGCTGGTTGTTGCAGGCATGGCAGCTCAACAGTCCACGGCTGCTCCCCATTTTGATGATGACTCTCTCCATGCTCTTGTGGAGGGAGTAAGAGGACGCAAGGAGGTCCTCTTCCCTTCCGATGGATGGAGGAAGCCTCCTCAGCACACAAAGGCAGCCTAGCTGCAAATTGCTGAGGAGGTCAGTGCACGGTCTGTGTGTACACACACATGGGTGTAGTGTAGAAAAAGGTTCAATGATCTGCTACGCTCAGCAAAATTGAGTAGAACATCACACTTACCTTCAACCTGCTTCCCATCTCTTCCCATCCCCATCACTCTGCATTGTTAACCTACTCCTGCACATCCCACCTTACCCTTACTTCCCTTGCACCCTCACCCATCCCTCTCTCTCTATGTACAGACTCACTTCACCATCCTACTATGCACCCCTCACACTCACTCTCACTGTTAGGCAATGACAACAACTAACAACGTACAGGGAGGGACCTTGGTATTGGCACCTCACTCCTTCTTTGTCTCCCTCTAAACATCTATGTTATCCATTCTTTACACTCATTCCATCAATCTCACTGAAACTCCACTTGTGTCCCTCATTGCAGGAAAAGAAGCCCACAATAAGAGGGGAGGGGGAGGACAGGAGGAGGCCCACCATCCGTGGCGCATCTAACCAACGCTGAGGAGGCAGCTCTGGAGATAGTCGGAGGTGCAGAGGAGCTGGAAGTGGGGGACGGAGAGATGGGCACAGTACAGCAAGCTGGTGACAGAATTGAATTGCAACCCTATGATTTAGCTTTCATGAGTGACTGATATGGCATCTGAAGCTCATAGAAATTGAGTTGTGACCATTTGCACAATGGGATGTGCCTGCTACCTAAATATCACATGTTAACTCATGCCTTTACTCCCCCACAGGACCATCGAGAGTCCCCCTCCCCACTGTCCAGGAGGAAGAGCTGGAGGACTCCTCAGAGGAACCTGCAGCCTCTGTGGGAGCAGCATTAGCAGAAATGAGCGCACCCAGCACCAGCGCAGAGACGCACACCTCGGTGGGTAGTTTGCGGGATAGAGTAATGTTGTCACCTGGTGTATGGAGTCGGCCTTTGGCGTAGCGGTAGCATCCCCGCCGCTGGGCCAGAAGGCGTAGGGTTTCGAACCCCGCTCCAGACAATCCCGGCAAGTGGAGTCGGAGCTCCGGCTCTAAATTCTGGGTTGACATCCAGCGGGATACTTGCGTCCGTGGGTGTGGGTGGCCCCCCCCTTCGTATGGGTTGTGGGAGCCCGTAAAACCCTCCCGCCATAGGACTAACCACCCTAATGGCTGGTATGAAGATAGTTACGGTCACGGAAGGAGCGTTAATCGCGGCCAGAAATCCTTCCACCACTTCATACAGTTCCCCAAAGGGAACTGTGTGAAGACACGTACGATGACGACCTGGTGTATCACAGCTCACAAGTGAGCATGAGCAGATGGTGGAGACAGGGACAGCAGTGGTGAGTCCTCATTAGAGGCTGCAGGGTGCGCCTAGCTCTGCTCAGCTGCATGTAGACACTGTGCCTCTGGGGCCATCCAGAAAGAGTGCAGTGCTGGAGCTTCAGGAACAAGTGCAGGAGGCTCTGACTGGGTTTGCAATCACTGTAACTGTGAGTGTGCAGAGAATGGAGGAGTCCATGTCAAATATGAGCAATGCCGTGGTGCACTCAATGGCGAATGTAGGTGGTGCCATGGAAAGGATGGCAACCTCCATGGAGGACATAAATCGCCAGGCTCAGGAGAACATGGTAACACTTCTAAATAGATGGTCATCTAAGGAGGATAGATGGGCATCTATTGTGGAGAGAAACCAAAAGTTCATGGACGTCCTTGTTATGAGGAATGTCAGCACAGAAATGGGTCCTCATGGCCGCACTGATGTGCAGCAAGGTGCTCTCCAACTATTTGCTAGCAGTGAAGTGCGGGTAACCCATGAGAGGGGTGTTGATGGTCGAAAACAAGGAAGTGGAGGATCCTCTCCAAGCGCTCTCATGACCATGCCACTGCGGAGCCTTCGGTCAGAGCCCCACATGCCTCACCCAACTGAGATGGCCATCTCTGCCCCTGCACAGCCGAAGGAGGAGCAGACATTTGCGAAGCCCTCCAAGGCTAACAAACCCAGAGGAGACCCACCAAAGGCATCTAAGCAGGTGCAGCAGGGAAGTGAGCAAGGTGCTTCAACATCTGCTGAAGCCACAGGGGAAGCACCACGTAGAAGCAGGCGTAAGAGAAAGCTTGTGCCAGCCACATGTATGTGCTGCGTAAAGTTACACGAATCTGGCATGGATTAGTCCATCCTTGCCTCACAGCCAGCAATGAGGTCGCGTCCTGGTAGCACTGGGACAGCCGCCTCTGTCGGGTGTTTCTCATCTGCAGCCTCATTCGGCTCTTCCTCCTCCTCCTCCCCCTCTGAGGAGGAGGCTGTGCGCTCTGCCACTTACATAAGAACATAAGAACATAAGAAATAGGAGCAGGAGTAAGCCAATTGGCCCCTCGAGCCTGCTCCGCCATTCAATAAGATCATGGCTGATCTGATCCTAACCGCCAATCTACTATCACAGAACCATCTCCTGAATCTAACAGAATTAGACACACGAACTAGGAGCAGGATCAGGCTACATGGCCCCTGGGCCCGCTCCGCTACCCACAGGGCCATGACCGATCCGAACCTAGACTCATGTCCAAATTCCTGCCCGCTCCCCGTAACCCTTAATTCCCTTTACTTCTAGGAAACTGTCTATTTCTGTTTTAAATTTATGTAATGATGTAGCTTCTACAGCTTTTTGGGGCAGCATATTCCATGGACCTACTTGTTGCTCAGGCAGCGGTAAGCTATGCTGCTGTGTGATGTTGTGCAGGGCACAGCAGACCACGATGATTTTGGAGACCCCGGCTGGCGCGTACTATAGGGCTCCACCAGATCTGTCCAGGCATCTGAAGCACCTTTTGAGCAAGCTGATGGTTTGCTCTATGATGCTTCTGGTGGAAATGTGGCTCACATTGTAACGCTCCTCAGCCTCGTTTGATGGCCTCCTCATTGGTGTCAGTAGCCATGTCTTCAGGGGATAGCCATTGTCTCCAAGGAGCCATCCAGAAGGCTGGGTTGGCGGATTGAAGAGCTGAAGCACTGTGGACTGGTGCAGGATGTACGAGTCATGGCAGCTGCCAGGGAACTTTGCGCACACATGCATAATGTTCTTCCTGTGGTTACACACCAGCTGCACGTTAAGGGAGTGGAAACCCTTGCGGTTCACAAATACAGCTGGGTTGTGATGGGGTGCCCTAATGACCACATGTGTGCAGTCTACGATGCCCTGCACCCTTGGGAAGCCTGCCAGGTTCAAACCCAACTGCCTGCGCGCTAACACTTGCTTCATCCGTTGAGAAGTGGATGCAGTTGGTCGACTTGACAAACAGGGCATCGGTAGCCTGCGTTATGCATCTGTGTGCAGCCGACTGGGAGATGCCGTTGATGTCTGCTGATGATCCCTGGAAGGACCCTGACGCAATGAAGTTGAGTGTGGTGCTGACTTTGACAACCACTGGTAAGGAGTGTCCACCCGCTCCTCTGGGCTGCAGGTCTTGGTGCAGCATTGTGCAGATGTCAGTGACTACCTCTCGCGAAAGTCTCAGCCTCCTTTGGCACTGCTGCTCACTCATGTTGAGGAAGCTCATCCTCTGCCTGTAAACCCTGTGTTGGGGGTATCTCCTGCCAGCCAAGCCCTGATAGCCTCTGCCCTGTGCAGCATCCGGCGGCTGAGGAGAAGGTTGGTGCTCCTGTTGTTGGTGTTATTGCTGTGCCTGGTTCTGCTGCTGCCACGGATGATCGTCCTCCAAATCTGAGGCCCAGGATGACAGAGTATAAATGGTTCCCATTCTGTTAGTAAATATGTCACTTGAGGAGGAAATGTTATAAGCGCTCAGTCAAAGTTGAGAGAGGTTATTCCAAGGAGGTCACAGTGCAAATAGATCTCACAACAAACTTACAACCTCAATACACCTGAAAAATGTCTTCAATATCCTGACATCACAAAATTCTGCCATTTGAAATTGAACTGATGTGGCAGGTTAGCTTTAATGCTGCACTTGCAGCTGTGAACTATTCAGCTTGTTGGAACACCCGACACAATCAGCTGGCGTATTTCTCGAATGCCGTGGAACACGCTGAAAATGTGGCAAAATGTAAAAAGACTCAAAATAGCATTAAACAGGTAGTTAACAAGCAACTACCTTAACTTCCTCTCCTGTCGCTTGGTGTCGGTCTGATCGGGAGTGGCAGGTCCGACACTTTGGAAAGTCGCGTGGAGGTGCGTTCGCAACCTGCCGTCAATCATTTTGCTTTTAACTCATGACCCGCCTCCAAAACCGCCCTCTGAGCGCCGGCAAATTCGCGGCCTTTGTGTTACTAATGTGTGTGTATTGCTGAAGGTTTTATGATCGAGTGAATTAGAGATAAGGATATCCTTGCTATATGCTGCTTTGCGTGCTAAAGCTGACTAAGACTGCCATTTGTGTTCACTGAAGGCTGAAGGTTTGAGTACAGGAGTGAAACCTGCTGATGAAGAAATCACTGAATCCGATATGGCTCAAAGAGGTTCTATTCCAGTTAATCATAGGCTTCACCTATATCTTGGGAATGCACCATTATTGGTTTACACACTCCAATTTATTACAATATATAATTGATTCAAATAGCATTTGTTATTTTAAAATAATTGAAGATTGAAATCAGTAATGGGAAGTGATGGAAACAATACTATTTAAATACAACAAATATGTATAGTGTTCATATGATATTGTAAAACTCAGTATTTATTTTTACCAAATGAACATTTTGTATGTTGACTTTTTACTATTTCTCATGTCAAAAATATATCACAATTCACTCACAAATTACAGTAATGGAATATTGTGTAGGTAAATGATTGTAGTGAAGATAAACTGTAAATAAAAAGACGCATCTCAATGCTGAAATAGCGAACTTAAACCCATTGCTTTGTACTTTCTCATATCAAGCCCATTGATATTTTTAGATTCTATTCTAATATTTACAATAAGATGTTTCTAAAATATTTATGTATTGCGGTCCCATTATTTAAGAAGGAGGAGAAATTGGATCATGGGAATTATAGGCCCATGAGTTTGACATTTGTTGTAGGGAAACTATTGGAAAGTATTATACAAGGTGTGATTCATGATCACTTGGAGAGTTTGGTAGTTATTAGGGATTCTTAGCATTGCTTCAGGAAATGTTGATCCTACCTCATTGATCTGATTGAATTATTTGAGGAAATGGCCAGTATGTTGGATGATGATAGTTCTGGTGATGTTATATGCCTTGATTTAAAAAAAAAAGTCTGATAAAATATTACATTGATGCCTATCAGAATCAATTAGATCATATGGGATTATAGGACAGATGTTATGCTGGGTAGATAACTGGTTGAAATCTCCTAACCAGCGAATTTTCATTAATGGGTGTGGCTCTGATCATTAGTGGAATTCCATATGGCTCTATGTTGGGACTATTGCTGTTCACCATTTTCATTAATGATTTAGATGAGGGCATTAATTAAAGCCTTCTTAAATTTACAGACAACTAAAATGTGCTGGGGTAAATAATTTAAATTAAATAAATAATTTGCAGGATTTTTTCATTTGTTTTTGGGATGTGGACAATGCTGGCAAGGTTTCATTTGTTGTCTGTTCTTAATTGCCCTGAGATGGTGGTGGGCCGCCTCCTTGAATTGCTGCAGGCCATGTAGTGATGGTGTCTCCACAATGGTAACGTTAGGAGGAATGGACCAGTATGTGGCGGGTGTCCTTTAATGTGGACTAGTGCATTTGGGGTTGGGAAATTCCAGGCATGTTTATACCATGCAGTTAAAAGGAAGTGATCAAGACAGAGACCTGGAGATAATAGCAGACACTTATTAAAGGTACATAAGCAGTGTGAGGTGGCTAAAGTAAAAGCAAATATGGGTTTAGGTTGCATTGATAAAATCATCGAGTATCAAACAAAAAGCATTATACCTGAACTATTAAAGCTTTGGTACATCAGCACTTGGAGTCTTTTGTCCAGTTTTGGCCTACATACTTGTTTAAGGGTATTGAGGCTCTGGAAAACATGTAAAGGAGGGTGACCATAAGGATACCTGTTGTAGAGGAAGAGAGTGTTTGAAGACCAGGACCTCAAACCCGACACTAAGCTCATGGTCTACAGAGCAGCAGTGATACCCGCCCTGCTGTATGCCTCAGAGACATGGACCATGTACAGCAGGCACCTCAAAGCACCTCAATTCATTGGCAGGATAGGCGCACCAACGTCAATGTTCTTGCTCAGGCCAACATCCCCAGCATCGAAGCTTTGACCACGCTCAACCAGCTCCGACGGATGGGTCACATTGCCCCCATGCCCGATACGAGACTCCCAAAACAAGTGCTCTACTCGGAGCTCTGGCACGGCAACAGAGCCCCAGGTGGGCAGGGGAAACATTCAAGGACACCCTCAAAGCCTCCTTGAAAAAGTGTAACATCTGCACTGACACCTGGGAATCCCTGGCCCAAGACCGCACAAAGTGGAGGAGAAGCATCCGGGAAGGCGCCGAACACCTCTAGTCTCTTCGCCGGGAGCAAGCGGAAGCCAAGCGCAGGCAGCGCACGTCAACCCAAGCACCCCACCCACCCGCCCCTTCAACCACCGTCTGCCCCACTGTGACAGAGACTGTAGGTCCCGCATTGGACTCATCAGTCACCTGCGAACTCATTTTTAATGTGGAAGCAAGTCATCCTCAGTTCCGAGGGACGGCCTAAGAAGAAGACCTGTTGTAGAAATCTTAATTTCCATTGATATCAAATTTAGGGATCATCAACTCCTAGGCATAGACTGGATGGTAAACTTCAGATGGTTTCTTGATGAGGGGTTAAGGATTCGTCTGGTGCCCTTGATGATATGCTTGTCAGGTTAGTGATCTCAGTGCTCTTTCATAGCTCAACAGTGTACGTGGTTTCGCCATTGTTTGGATGGGGTGGACATTTTTAAAAATGTGTTTATTGTATGTGGGTGTCGCTGGCAAGGCCAGCAGTTATTGCCCATTCCTAATTGCCCTTGAGAAGGTGGTGGTGAGCCGCCTTCTTGAACCGCTGCATTCCGTGTGGTGAAGGTATTTCCACAGTGCTGTTAGGGAGGGAGTTCCAGGATTTTGACCCAGCAACGATGAAGGATCGGTGATATAGTTCTTAGTCAGGATGGTGTGTGACTTGGAGCGGAGCTTGGAGGTGGTGGTGTTCCCATGCACCTGCTGCCCTTGCCCTAGGTGGAAGAGGTCGCGGGTTTGGGAACTGTTGCTGAAGAGACCTTGGCGAGTTGCTGCAGTGCATCTTGTAGATGGTACACACTGCAGCCACGGTACGCCAGTGGTGGAGGGAGTGAATGTTTAAGGTGGTAGATGGGGTGCCAATCAAGCAGGCTACTTTGTCCTGGATGGTGTTGAGCTTCTTGTGTTGTTGGAGCTGCACTGATCCAGGCAAGTGAAGAGTATTCCATCACACTCCTTACTTGTGCCTTGTGGATGGTGGAAAGGCTTTGGGGAGTCAGGGAGTGGGACTCTTGCCATAGATTGAGATCATACAAGGGCAACATGTTCCCATAAATGTCAAGAGTGGTTCCAAAAACCACAGGGAACCGTGGATGTCAGGGGATATACGGGAATGGATTAGGAAAAAAAGGAGGGCTTTTGGTAGATACAAAAGGCTAAAGACGGAGGAAGCCCTAGAGGAGTACAAAAAGTGCAGGGGGATACTTAAAAAAGAAATTAGGAGATCAAGGAGGGGCCATGAAATAACACTGGCGAGCAAAATAAAGGAAAATCCGAAGATGTTTTATAAGTATATTAAGGGTAAAAGGATAACTAGGGAAAAAATAGGGCCCATTAGGGACAAAAGTGGCAATCTGTGTGTGGAGCCGGAAGATGTAGGAGGGGTTCTAAATGAATTTTTTGCATCTGTTTTCACTATGGAGAAGGACGATGTAGACATAGAAATAGGGCGGGGGGACTGTGATATGCTCGAACATATTAACATCGAGAGGGAGGAGGTATTGGCGGTTTTAGCTGGCCTAAAAATGGATAAATCCCCAGGCCCGGATGAAATGTACCCCAGGCTGCTGTGTGAGGCAAAGGAGGAGATTGCGGGGGCTCTAACACATATATTCAGGACCTCTCTGGCCACAGGGGATGTGCCAGAGGACTGGAGAACCGCTAATGTCGTACCATTATTCAAGAAGGGTAGTAGGGAAAAACCGGGGAACTACAGGCCAGTGAGCCTAACATCAGTGGTAGGAAAATTACTGGAAAAAATCCTGAGGGACAAAATTTGTCTCCACTTGGAGAGGCAAGGATTAATCAGGGATAGTCAACATGGCTTTGTCAAGGGAAGATCATGTCTGACTAATTTGATTGAATTTTTTGAGGGGGTGACTAGGTGTGTGGATGAGGGTAACGCAGTGGATGTAGTATACATGGATTTCAGTAAGGCCTTCGATAAAGTCCCGCACAGGAGACTGGTCAAGAAGGTAAGAGCCCATGGAATCCAGGGTGCCTTGGCACATTGGATACAAAACTGGCTTAGTGGCAGAAGGCAGAGGGTGATGGTCGAAGGTTGTTTTTGTGACTGGAAACCTGTGGCCAGTGGGGTACCACAGGGATCGGTGCTGGGTCCCTTGCTGTTTGTGGTCTACATTAATGACTTGGATATGAATGTAAAGGGTATGATCAGTAAATTCGCGGATGATACTAAAATTGGTAGGGTGGTAAATAGCGAGGAGGGTAGCCTCAGTCTGCAGAACGATATAGATGGGTTGGTCAGATGGGCGGAACAGTGGCAAATGGAATTTAACCCGGAAAAGTGCGAGGTGATGCACTTTGGGGGGTCTAACAAGGCAAGGGAATACACAATGAAGGGAAAGACCCTAGGCAAGACGGAGGGTCAGAGGGATCTGGGTGTGCAGGTACACAGATCCCTGAAGGCGGCGGAACAGGTGGATAAGGTGGTAAAAAAGGCATATGGGATACTTGCCTTCATTAGCCGAGGCATAGAATATAAGAGCAAGGAGGTTATGATGGAGCTGTATAAAACACTGGTTAGGCCACAGCTGGAATACTGTGTGCAGTTCTGGTCGCCACACTACAGGAAAGATGTGATCGCGTTAGAGAGGGTGCAGAGGAGGTTCACCAGGATGTTACCAGGGCTGGAGCGCTTCAGCTATGAGGAGAGACTGGGCAGATTGGGTTTGTTTTCCTTGGAGCAGAGGAGGCTGAGGGGGGACATGATTGAGGTGTACAAAATTGTGAGGGGCATAGATAGGATGGATGCTGAGGAGCTTTTCCCCTTAGTAGAGGGGTCAATAACTAGGGGGCATAGATTCAAGGTAAAGGGCGGGAGGTTTAGAGGGGATTTGAGAAAGAACTTTTTCACCCAGAGGGTGGTTGGAGTCTGGAACTCACTGCCTGAAAGGGTTGTGGAGGCAGAAACCCTCACAACATTTAAGAAGCATTTGGATGAGCATTTGAAATGCCATAGCATACAAGGCTACGGGCCAAATGCTGGAATATGGGATTAGATTAGACAGGGCTTGATGGCCGGCATGGACACGATGGGCCGAAGGGCCTCTATCCGTGCTGTATTACTCTATGACTCTATGAGAATACCTAGCCTCTGACCTGCTCTTGTTGCCACAGTACTTATGTGGCTGGTCCAGTTACGTTTCTGGTCAATAGTGACCCCCAGGATGTTGATGGTGGGGGATTCGGCGATGCTAATGCCATTGAATGTCAAGGGGTGGTGGTTAGACTCTCACTTGTTGGAGATAGTCATTGCCTGGCACTTTTGTGGCGCGAATGTTACCTGCCACTTATAAGCTCAAGCCTGAATGGCGTCCAGGTCTTGTTGCATGCGGGCATGGACTGCTTCATTATCTGAGGAGTTGTGAATGACACTGAACACTGTGCAGTCATCAGAAAAAAAAACAATTTCTGACCTTATGATGGAGGGAAGGTCATTGATGAAGCAGTTGAAGATGGTTGGGCCTTGGACACTGCCCTGAGGAACTCCTGCAGCAAAGCCCTGGGGCTGAGATGATTGACCTTCAACCACCTCAACCATCTTCCTTTGTGCTAGGTATGACTCCAGCCAGTGGAGAGTTTTCCCCCCAATTCCCATTGACTTCAGTTTTACTAGGGCTCCTTGATGCCACACTTGGTCAAATGCTGCCTTGATGTCAAGGGCAGTTACTCTCACCTCACCTCTGGAATTCAGCTCCTTTGTCCATGTTTGGACCAAGGCTGTATTAAGGTCGGGAGCCGAGTGGTCTTGGCAGAACCCAAACTGGGCATCTGTAAGCATGCTATTGGTGAGTAAGTGCTGCTTGATAGCACTGTCGATGACACCTTCCATCACTTTGCTGATGATTGAGAGTAGACTGATGGGACGGTAATTGTCTGGGTTGGATTTGTCCTGCTTGTTGTGGACAGGACATACCTGGGCAGTTTTCCACATTGTCGGATAGATGCCAATGTTGTAGCTGTACTGGAACAGCTTGGCTAGAGGCATGGCTAGTTCTGGAGCACAAGTCTTCAGCACGATAGCCGGGATGTTGTAGGGTCCCATAGCTTTTGCTGTATCCAGTGTGCTCAGCCGTTTCTTGATATCACGTGGAGTGAATCGAATTGGCTGAAGCTTGCCTATTGTGATGGTGGGGACCTCGGGAGGAGGCCGATGTTAATCATCCACTCGGCACTTCTGGCTGAAGATGGTTGCAAACATTTCAGCCTTGTCTTTTGCACTCATGTGCTGGGCTCCACCATCATTGAGGATGGGGATATTCATGGAGCCTCCTCCTCCCGTTAGTTGTTTAATGGTCCACCATCATGTGATGTGGCAGGACTGCAGAGCTTTGATCTGATTCGTTGATTGTGGCATCACTTAGCCCTGTTTATAGCATGCTGCTTCCGCTTTTTAGCATGCATGTAGTCCTGTGTTGCAGCTTCCCCAGGTTGGCACCTCATTTTTAGGTACGCCTTGTGAAGGATTAAGCCATATAACCTATTTAGAAAAATATACTATCTTATGAAAGAATTCTGGCCGTATTAAAACATGACAAACTGGGTTTGGAAATTTAGGACTAAAAATTGAGTAGCGCCCCAATTGAGTCGCTAACTTCGCCGGGGTGCTAAAAGTGGCGCCACGGAAAAATTAGCGCCCCCCGCACCAGAAATTGAGCGGTTGCACCTCAAGTGGGTAGCGGGGCGCTACTGGAGGCGCCCCGCATCCCTCTTGGGGCGCTGCGAATGAATATCGAGGTGCTATGTGCCACAGTGCCACACGCTGTGACACGTCGCGCCGCGGTATTGCAGGCCTTCCTCCCCTTCTTAAAGGGGATGGGCCTTGTGCAGCGTGACCTGGGGCCCAGCTGGGCCCCCGGGGATTGGGAGTGCAGGCAAAAGAGCCTGTGGCTGATGTGGCAGTAAGAGTTGCAGAGGTCAGCAGAAAGATGAATAGAGATAATTAACTTGCATCAGCAGAAAACCTTAAAGGAAATACCACTGGAAAAGGGTATAAATATTGAACTCTCAAATGGGATATCAGACATGCTTTAATCGGACAAACTGATTCTCGGCTTCAGAGGTGGCTCTGTAGTCTCCAACTCTTTGTACCTCGGAGATCAAAGATATTTGATGGATATCCTGTATAGAGAACTTTCAAAGTTAAGATTTAAAAGTAAGATTCTCTGTTAAAAAGATAGTGGCCCAGAAATTTGGGTCTCCACGGGTGAGTACGCAAGGGGTACTCACCCGTAGGCCCAACAGAAGTGCCGGTTTCATGCATGCACTGCGCATGTGCGGGAAACTGGAACTTCCGTTCCCTTAAAGGAAGGGGTTCAGAGGTCGAACGCGTGTGCCGGAGAGGCAGCGTGTGCACCTGGAACTTACATTTTTTTCCAGGTTTCTCCGGGAGGGTAAGTCTCCAGGAGTTACACATGTAAAAAGCAGGCACAAGGCCTGCTTTTAACAAGTAAGTGGTGAATTAAGTTAAATTAAAACATTTTTTCCACAGGTTTATTATTTTAAAATACTTTAAAGAAAGGTAAGTTTATTTTTAGCCCTGTTAGAAACTGTAATTAATTTTTTCAAAAATTTAAATTATTGTTTAAAATAGTTATTTTATGTAATTTATAGTTACTTTAAAAATGTGATGTTTTAAAAAAAATTATTTGAAGTTTTAGTGATGTTTTGGGGCTTATAGGGCTAGAAATTCACTTTGGCCCTGCCAGCTGGCTAGCGCCCAAAAGTTAGCGCTGCGCGCGGAGCCAGTTGCGCCCGTCAGAAATTCAGTTTTTGCGCCCCAAGTCGGAACCGGGCGCTATTCCAGGGTGTGCCCGCCCCCCGCTTGGGGCGCTGAAACTGAATTTCAGCACTGTAGGTGCCGCAGCGCCACCCGCTGCGGAGCGGCAGGCTGCGGTGCTGCAGGCCTCCTCCTTCTCTTAAGGGGGAGGTGCCTGCAACTCGGAGATCGCCGCTCGCTAGTGCCGGCAAATGAGCCCGGCACCACGGAGAAGTGCCGGGCTCCCGGAAAGCAGCCGGGGGGGGGGGGGTGGAGGAGGCCAGGGAAGGAGGTGCGGGCAGGCGGCCGCCGAAAAAGCGGCCGGCCGCACCTCCGCCTTAACTAGCGCCACTAAGGCTGCAGCACGGCCCGGTCTTCACATCGTTGTTTGCGGCCACTGCGGAAGAGGCGGCCGCAACTAAATATGGGGGTCGGGCCAGTAGCGGGGCGGAACCGGGGCACTGCGCACACCGATGACGTCATCGGTGCAGGTGCAGCGCTACCGGCTACCGCCGCCATTACCGCAGCGCTGAATATCAGCGCAAACTCCTCTACTGGCGCAGAAGCCCTCTTTGGGCGGTAACTGGGCGCAAAGCCCACTGAATTTCTGGCCCATAGTATTTATAATTTTGACAGCTCTTCCTGTCAATTTTGTGAATGGGCATTCCCTGCTACCATTGGCTCTCCATGGCCCACGTGATCCCAGGGGACACATCAAACTAACTGCGCCCCTGGGATACGCAAGCACTGCACACCGGTAGTTGGAGCAGGACCAGGATCGGAATCCCACGCGGGCCCACAGCTCACCGGCCGGCGCGCTAGCTAAGTGCAGGTCGGGGGCTTGCACCTGCGGGAAGCCTCCAACCCGAATTTCTGGGCCATTATTTTTTCTCTTTTTACAACTGTTAATGTTGTGATTGACTGATTCACCAACTGTAAATTGCATGTCTGTTCTTTTAATAAATCTCTATATATTTTTTGAATTGTCTCACATAAGTCTTCTATATCAAAAACTCACAAACTCAATTTCTGTAGACTCTTTGGTGAAGAATTGCAGAATTCTGAGGGAGTTTTCTGGACCCTCATAATATCCGCGACGTTACAGTCTAGCTAAACTTATTAAAAGTGCGATCTGGAGGACAGTAACATTCTCGGGTTGTTCCTTTCCTTTAGGGAGAGATAGCCCAGACATTTAGACCCAATTAAACGCCTTTAGGATTCGGCTACCTCAAACTTTAGTTGAAAGCGAACGTCTGAGAAATACGCCTGATCCGGGGTAGCCCTAAAGGGGCTAGGACTAGTAATTATTCCTTCAGTCTGGTGCTGCTCCTGGCATGCTCTTCTACACTCCTTATTGAACCAGGGTTGGCCCCTGGCTTTCTGGTAATCGTAGAGTGAGGGATATGCCGGGCCATGAGGTTACAGATTGTGGTGGAATACAATTCTGCTGCTGCTGATGGCCAACAACGCCTCATGGATGCCCAGTTTTGAGCTGCTAGATCTGTTCTGAATCTATCCCATTTAGCACAGTGGTAGTGCCACACAACACGAAGGAGGGTGTCCTCAGCGTGAAGACGGGACATCGTCTCCGCAATGACTGTGCGGTGGTCATTGCTAATACTGCTGTCATGGACAGATGCATCTGCGACAGGTAGATTGATGAGGACGAGGTCAAGTAGGTTTTTTCCCTCATGTTGGTTCTCTCATCACCTGTCGCAGGCCCAGACTGGCAGTTATATCCTCAGTGGTGCTACTGAGCCTCTCTTGGTGATGGACATTGAAGTCCCCCACCCAAAGTACATTCTATGCCCTTGCTGCTCCCAGTACTTCTTCCAAGTGGTGTTCTACATGGAGGAGTACTGATTCATCAGCTGAGGGAGGACAGTAGGTGGTAATCAGCAGGAGATTTCCATGCCCATGCTTGACCTGAAGCTTCATGGGGTCCAGAGTCAATGTTGAGGACTCCCAGGGCCACTCCTTCCCAACTGTATACCACTGTGCCGCCACCCCTGGTGGGTCTGTCCTGCCGGTGGGATGGTGATGGAGAAGTTTGGGACATTGGCTGAAAGGTAAGATTATGTCTATGTCTATGTTGCTTGACTTGTCTGTGGGACAGCTCTGGAGCACTTTGCAAGGTCGACTGGGCTGGGTGTGCTATGTGGTCCATCCAGTTTCATTCTTTTTTGTAGCAGTTTGTTACAACTGAGTGTCTTGCTAGGCTATTTCAGAGGACAGTTAATAGTTTTTTTATATGTTTATGGGATGTGGGCGTCGCTGGCAAGGCCAGCATTTATTGCCCATCCCTAGTTGCCCTTGAGAAGGTGGTGGTGAGCCGCCTTCTTGAACCACTGCAGTCTGTGTGGTGAAGGTACTCCCACAGTGCTGTTAGGGAGGGAGTTCCAGGATTTTGACCCAGCGATGATGAAGGAACGACGATATACTTCCAAGCCAGAATGGTGTGTGACTTGGAGGTGGTGGTGTTTGTAGTGTATGTGCTTTAAGTCAGAACTACTTTTTACAGCTCCTGTATACTGTAGTACCGGCAGTGACCACACCGGTATATAAGCTGTGCGCATGCCTCTGTACCCCAGTCTAGAGATTACCCTCCTCCAGTAAAGACCTGTTATTTGTTTATGTACAGCATCCGTGTAATTATTTATCCACTGAACCACGGATCCAACAGTGGCAACGAGTGTTGATGCGAATCTACCTGCAAAATAAAAAATAAAAAAAATAGTCGAGTCCAGGAACACGGGCGTCGACCGCGAGCAACCGCCCAGCAGTCAGGCAGAGATCCAACTTCGCTGGGGAGGCTGTGGAGAGCCGGGCTTGGTTCCCCAGCCACAACGAGCAGTAAAAGACCGACGACAGGTCCAGAGCAGACCCTTCCCGAGCAGTGGCGGCTGGAGCCGACCGACGGCAGAGAGAGAGCCGGGCAGCGTCGACGGGGTAAGAAAGAGGGTGAAGAGAGCAGGGCGCAGCCGGGGGTTGATCACCGAGCGGCACCGAGGAAAAATACTGCAAACCGGAGAGAGAGAGGGTAAGAAACAGCCGGGTTCTAGACGGAACGGCGTCGACAAATATCAAGAGAAGAACGCGCAGAGCACAGCCAGGGATCACGGGCTGATCAGGGTCCGCGGGGTGAAGCAAGGGGAGACGCCATTGAGTCATGGAGAAGCAGGGAGAGCGTGGGAGACGCCATTGAGCCGCAGAGAAGCAGAGAGAGCGCCGGAGGCGCCATTGAGCCGCGGAGAAGAAGGAAGAGCGTGGGAGACGCCATTTTGCGAAGCCGCAGCGGAGAAGACGGGCGAGCGCGGGAAGGAAGGAAAGCGCGGGAGACGCCATTTTGTGCCAGCGGAGAAGAAGGGGAAGCGCGGGAGGCGCCATTGGATAGTTAACGCACAACCAAGGATGCCGAAGAGTGGCAGTATCTCTACATTCGACAATGAAGTTGAAGATTGGGCGACATATGTGGAACGTATTGAGGTGTACTGCAGGGCGAATGAAGTGCCAGATGCTAATAAAGCACTGGTTCTGTTAAATTCCATGGGTGCAAAAACTTATGGGTTACTGCAAAATCTAATAACCCCAGAGAAGCCGGTAAACAAGAATTTTGAAAGCATAGTAGAAATCCTACAGGACCACTTAAACCCCACACTGCTGCTGATAGCAGAACGATTTAAGTTCCATAAAAGGAACCAACACAAAGACGAAAGCAATGCTGAGTACCTAACGGAACTGCGCAAGCTATCGAAATACTGCCAGTTTGGAGCGGGACTAGCAGACACGTTAAGGGACAAGTTTGTGTGTGGGCTACAAAGTGAAGGAACCCAGAAACGGCTTCTATCAGAAAAGGACCTTACGCTGGACAAAGCTTTCAGTATGGCAGTATCACATGAAGCAGCCGCAAGGGGCGCTGCAGAGATACAACGGAGACCGCAAGAATATGGCACCAACGAAATGACCTATGGAACAGGGAAGTGCTATCGCTGCGGCAGAACAACACATGACCAGAAAGATTGTTGGTTCAAGGACCAAGTGTGCAGACAGTGTGGGAAAGCAGGACACATAGCAAGAGTCTGCAGGTCTGGGAAGAAAACCAACAGTAAGAAATCGCCACAGGAGAAGTACAAAAAGGTACACCAGGTGATGGACAGTGGTTCAGACGAACAGAAAAGTGACACAGACTCCGGAAGGAAGGAGCTGGGTTGTCTGAAACTACATAATGTAACTGAAATGGAGGATCACCAGACTATCTGGGTTATACTCAAGATAGACGGAGTCCAAGTGGAAATGAAATTGGACACTGGGTCAGCTCTAACAGTCATAAATCAAAGAGACTACAAGCGGCTATTTTCACATATACCCTTGAAAGCTACAGAGATTGTCTTGAAGACGTATACGAGGCAAAAAGTCTACCCCAAAGGAAAAATTAGGGTGAAAGTGACATATAAAGGTCAGGAAATACCTAAAATGGATATATATGTATTGCCAAATGGAGGACCACCACTGCTAGGATGTGAATGGATCCGGAAGATACATTTAGATTGGCATTCCATACAGGCACTGAAGGTGGAGGCCAAAAAGGATGACGACGTCACACCTGGACGACTGTCAAAAATGCTAACTGACGCAAAAGAAGTGTTCCAGGAGGGATGACGAACACTAAAAGGAATAACAGCAACAATTAAAATAGAGGATAATGCAAGCCCAAAGTTTCTGAAGGCCAGACCAGTGCCTTATGCGATCAGACCAACGGTTGAAGCAGAGCTGGAAGGGTTGGAACGTTCAGGAGTACTGTCCAAAGTGGACTGGAGCGAGTGGGCTACACCCATCGTTCCTGTAATGAAGAGGTCATTGAGTAATACGCCTGGGGAAACAAAGAAGGTCCGCATCTGTGGGGATTTTAAGGTGACAGTGAACCCAGTCCTTCACACGGTGCAATATCTGCTTCCACGAATTGAGGATATTTTCGCCTCGCTATCCGGTGGTAAACGCTTCACCAAAATTGATCTAGCCCAGGCGTACTTGCAAGTGGAGGTAGAAGAAGCTTCGAAACATTACCTTACGATCAACACCCATAAAGGTCTCTATCAATACAACCGGCTGCTGTTTGGAGTAGCCTCGGCTCCGGCTATCTGGCAAAGGGCGATGGATCAGGTCCTGCAAGGGATTCCAGGGACCCAGTGTTATTTGGACGACATCTTGGTCACGGGCGAAAATGACGGTGATCACCTCGCTAACTTGGAGAAGGTGCTCACCAGATTAAAGGAATATGGGGTACGAGCTAATCGCCACAAGTGCGAGTTTTTCCAGAAACAGATCTCGTATTGCGGCCACGTCATCGATGAAGAGGGGTTACATAAGTCACCTGACAAGATTGAGGCAGTAGTCAAGGCTCCAGCACCAGAAAATGTGTCACAACTGAGGTCGTTCCTCGGGCTGGTAAACTATTACCACAAGTTCTTACCAAATTTGTCTACGGTATTACACCCACTGAACACCCTACTGCAAACAGGGGTACCATGGAAGTGGGATGACGAACGTAGATGAGCTTTCCAGAAGTGTAAAGAATTGATCACATCAAAAGAGGTGTTGGCCCATTTCAACCCAGCACTACCGATTCGGTTGGCATGTGATGCATCACCCTACGGCATTGGAGCGGTGCTGTCGCACAAATTCCCAGACGGGTTGGAGAGGCCAGTAGCCTTTGTGTCTCGGTCACTAACCTCAGCCGAGCACAACTATGCCCAGATTGACAGGGAGGCCCTCAGCCTAGTATGGGGAGTAAAAAAATTCAACCACTATCTGCATGGACAGAAGTTCACTTTGCTGACTGACCACCAACCACTTGTCTCCATCTTTAATCCTAAGAAGGGCGTGCCAGTAATGACTACACAGCGGTTACAAAGATGGTCCCTGTTTCTAGGGGCGAATCAATATGAAATAGAATATAAAGGCACGAGACAGCATGGGAACGCTGATGGGCTATCGCGCCTGCCACTGCCTACTGTGGAGGAAGCACCAGCAGTGGACCCTATCGAGATATTCTATTCATCGATAATTGAACGATTGCCAGTAACAAACGCGGATATAGAGAAGGAGACCCGCAATGATCCGACGCTGTCACGGGTATATGAATTGACGGTGAGGGGATGGCCAACACATGGCGACTCACTGTTGCCAGCATTCTCATCCAGAAGAGAACAGCTGTCAGTATGCCAGGGGACAGTGATGTGTGGATCCAGAGTGGTGATTCCACCCAAGTTAAGGGAGAGAGTGCTAAATGAGGTACATGAAGGTCATCTGGGGGAAGTGAAAACGAAAAGCCTAGCTAGGGCTTATGTGTGGTGGCCGGGAATCGATCAACAAATCGAAGACCTAACTAAGAGCTGCTTAGGATGCCAGAAGGTCCAAAATGCACCACCACATGCCCCTCTACACCCATGGGAGTGGCCCTCCTCCCCATGGCAACGGGTGCACATTGATTTCGCTGGTCCATTCATGGACTCAATGTTCTTAATAGCAGTGGATGTTCATTCAAAGTGGCCTGAGGTGATAAAGATGTCTTCAACCACTACAGAGAAAACGATTGCAGTCCTATGGACCATATTTGCCAGAAATGGTTTGCCAGAGCAGATCTGCTCTGATAATGGATCACAGTTTGTGTCCGACGAGTTCCAAAAATTCATGAAAAGGAATGGGGTAAGGCATTACACATCCGCCCCGTATCATCCAGCCACCAATGGATTGGCTGAGAGGTTCGTACAAACCTTTAAGAAGGCAATAAAGGCCATGTGCGACGAGGAAATTTCACTACAGCATAAGATGGACAATTTCTTATTAGCCTACCGAAACGCGACACATGCAGTTACCAACCAGACCCCGGCCATGATGTTCTTTAACCGAAGGTTGAGATCTCGTCTGGACTTGCTCAGACCAAATGTGCGAAGAAATGTTAAGGACAAACAATTCCAGCCCATCAACGAGAAGCTGACAAGGAGCTTCAATGTAGGGCAACCAGTCTTGGCCCGTGACTATCGAACAGAGAAGTGGCAACCCGGAACGATATGTACAAGGCAGGGGCCATTAATGTACACAGTGGATGTCGGGGAGAACATTGTGAGACGCCACGTCGATTAGATCTTAGCATCACAGGAATGCGTCAACCCCATGTCTCGAGTACTTGGGGATGAACCTGACATACCGGTAGCATCTACTTCAGACCCAGTAGCAGTGGAACCCGATGAACTACCCGATGAAAGGGGGTCAGAATCGCCTCTGCACCAAGAACAAGAACCTCCGGAAAGGCGCTATCCCGAAAGGGTCAGGAAGCTGCCCCAAAGACTGAATCTATAAATGGACTTTTGTTATTGAATGTACATGTAAAAATGTAATTGTTATTTGAATAGTAAGGGGGTATTATTAATCTAAAAAGGGAGGAATTGTCGTGTATGTGCTTTAAGTCAGAACTACTTTTTACAGCTCCTGTATACTGTAGTACCGGCAGTGACCACACCGGTATATAAGCTGTGCGCATGCCTCTGTACCCCAGTCTAGAGATTACCCTCCTCCAGTAAAGACCTGTTATTTGTTTATGTACAGCATCTGTGTAATTATTTATCCACTGAACCACAGATCCAACAGTGTTCCCATGTGCCTGCTGCCCTTGTCCTTCTAGGTGGAAGAGGTCACGGGTTTGGGGGGTGCTGCCGAAGTCAACCACATTGCTGTGGGTCTGGAGTCACATATTGGCCAGACTAGGTAAGAACAGCAGATTTCCTTCCCAGATGGGTTTTTACAACAATCCGATAGTTTCATAGTTGCCATTTCTGATACTATTAATTCCAGATTTATTTAATTAACTGAATTTAAACTGTGGGATTTGAACTCACGTCTCTGGATCATTAGTCTAGGTCTCTGGATTCGCAGCCCAGTTACATTACCACTACTCTACCGTTCCCTTGATTAGGTGGTGGTCTTTACACATCCCATTTTTGCATGTGTTCATAAAATGGTTGTAACATGGTGCTTTTTTGCTGGACCTTTCTTACAAGACTATGGATAGAAATACTTAGAATATAAATGCTGACTGCATGTGCTCCTCAAATATAACACTGGTCCGGTGGCTCACAACTGCAAACTGAGCTATACCTTCTTGCAGGATTTGTAATGGAGAAACCCACTGAGCAACTCAATGGAAGTTTTTGGGAAATGGGAAAACAGAAATTCTTTCTACAGCACCCTCTACTGGACAAAAGCAGATAGATTAATGCCCTATAATACGTGTCAATGTCATTGATCTATATAATCCTTTTCTTTATAACTCACAGACAAATTGCAACAGTACAGTTTTAACATAGGGGTGTGTAAAGGAAAAATGAGATGTCTGAATTAGAGAACAGAGTCCTTTTTGTTCTAGTCTTTTTTGCTGTTTCTCAAATTTCTTACCCTTGATGCAAGAAAATAAATCTATGCTCCTGGGAATGTCAAATAACTAAATCTTGGGAAAATTTACTTGTCATTTATTGAACATGACAGCTTCTAGTTGATCTGTATTTTTAAGTTTCAAATCAATAGTTCCCTTCAACCACCATCCCTAGAAATTGCCTAGCCTACCATATGTTCTCAGCCTTGGTAGCGCTCTCGCCTGTGAGTCAGAAGGTTGTGGGTTCAAGACTTGAGCACATAATTTAGGCTGGCACTTCAATACTGAGGGAGGTGCCATCTTTTGGATTAGATGTGCTCCTAAAGTGAGTGTGTGAATGAGTTTGTGGTTGAAAAAAATCCCGTGTGCATTTTAGTGATGGGGGAATTAAAAAAAATATAGACATTTAAGTTGAATATTTCATCTTAGAGATGTTCAGATACATTTATGTGAATTATCCAGTCCATATACTCTCAATGTTAAAATAAGCGATGCAACATAGCTTTGTTTTAACACTTAAGGAAATTGACTTCAAGACAAATTTGCTCACAGAAAACCTGTCTGCGTAACATTGTAATATTACAGCTCTTTCTGGAAAAGTTTTTCAGTAGCTTTTAGTTTTGCACTACTTTGTCACTGGAGTAACATTTTGCTGTTGATTTTAAAGGTAGATTTTACTGTAAAATTGTGGGAGGATGGATTTACAATGGGCAATTGAGAAGCTATAAAGGACTTCCAAACAAACAGCTCTTGGGAGTTAAAGAGAAAACCAGTGTCATGACTCATTCGTGCCATAGGATAGGAGGGAAGTGCCTTCTGTAATATTAATTGTGTAACAGGAAATATATTTAAAGCTGCAGTACCCCACAATTAGTTTTTTTTTTGGTTTGTACTGTCAAAGTAATGATCTTCTGATAATAAAAAATAATTTTCCAACCATGAAAGTTAAATTAATATCTGTCAGATTAATTGGAATTGACTTATCATGCCTAATTTTTCTGAATAAAAATGCTTTTCTGTTCTTTCTTTCTGTTTTAAACTTTATAAAGGTCACTTCCCATTCAGGAACTTGTTATCTGAAATAAAAACAGAAAATGCTGGAAATACTCAGCAGGTCAGGCAGCATCTGAGGAGAGAGAAACAGAGTTAATGTTTCAGGTTGATGACCCTTCGTCGGAACTTGTTATCTGAAGTTTGGTAATCTTGAGATATAAAATTTTAAATTTTAGGAAAATAGAAAGCAAATAAGCAAAAGCTTTCATTGTGCAAAATATTATACTGTACAATTAGTAACCATATAATAGTCATATTGGCTCAGAACTTGGTGTCGGGGGCTTGCCGCGCGTGCAAGCCCCCGATCTGCACTCACCCTGCGCGCTGACATCTGAAGCCCGGGCCTGCTTGCATTTCCTGTGACAGGCCCGGTTCAGATGTTAGCGCGCAGTGCTTACCTGATCCAGCGGCGTAGTTAGTGCGGAGTAAGTATAAATAAGTTAAAAAAAATAATTTAAACAATAATTTTTTTTTTTGAAAAAAATACATTTTTAATAAAAAGGGTCTAAAACTAAACTTACCTTATTGTAGATTCTTTAAAATAATAAACCTGTGGGGAAAAAATTTTCTAAATTACACTAAAACACCACTTACCTGTAAAAATAAATACTTACGTGTGCTTTTTACAAGCGTATAGACCGGAGGCCTTTACACATGCGCAAATCCCCCAAAACAGAGGAAATCCAAGACGCACGTGCTGCCCTCTACAGCGCACGCGCTAGCCTCTTCACCTCTTGGGTTAGAGGAGAGGAAATGCCGGTTTTCAGCGCATGCGCTGTGCATGCTGAAAACCGGCATTTCCTCCAGCCAGACGCGTGAGTACCCCTTCCGTACTCATGCGTTTGGGGAGGAATTTCTGGCCCACTGACTATTGGCTGAAAAGTAATTTCAGAATGAAGAAAAATTTCTTCAGAAAATGTCTTTGTGTTATTTCTGATCAGTGTGTACAGTTCATACCATTGCTGTAAACTAACTTACTGTGAAAGAAATATTTAGTTAATTCCTTCCTTGTTTATTTCCCCTGTATTTTCTACTCTTTTATCCCCTGCTCCCCCAAAAATATGACTCCTGCTGTACTACAATTTTACAGGTGTATCATCCATTCAGCTCTTTGCCAAAGGGCCCATCCTTTATCTGTGAACTTAGATAGCATCAGTCAACATATTGAGCATGGAGGGCATCACACGCAAGCCCGGCACTGTCCTCAGCTAACATCTACAGGCAGGCACTTTCCAGCAAGGATTACTGGATGGTAACCAACAGCAGGAACCCCACCTGTGTTTTCCCTGCTCATTCACAGAGAAACTCTACTCCCTCAGACTCAGTTTACAGAGATACTGCACCTCTTCCAACTCCCCACTCTGTTCACAGAGATGCTGTCTCCTCCTGAAACCCACCTAGTTCAGCTGGCACTCTTCTCTTTTACCTGGAATTCAATCTGGTACTCATCTCCCATTGAAACCAGTTCAAGCTGGTGCTCCTCTTCCACCATTGTTTAAGCTGATGCTATTCTCCCCACCTCTTCCATTCAATCTGGCACCCTTTTCCCCTCCAATCTCCTCAAATCATAAATGTCATCTTGGCTCAGTTAGTAGGACTCTTGTCTCGGAGTTAAAAGATTGTGTGTTTAACTGTCATTTCAGATTTGAGAATACAATCTAGCTGTTACTACAGCACAGTACTGAGGGAGAGTTACATTGTCAGAGCTTTTGAATGAGACGTTAAACAGAAACTGTGTCTACTTATTCAGGTGGACATAAAAAATCCTTTGACGCTATTCAAAGAAGAACAGGGAGTTCTTCCGGTGTCCTGGAGAACATTCTTCCCTCAACTAGCACCCCCAAAAACAAATGATCTGATCAATCATTCATTTGCTAATAGTGGGACCTTGCTGTGTGACATTGACTGCCATGTTTGGCTACATAGCAACAAAGTTGATCCATTTGTTGTAAAGCAGAGATGTCTTGAGGACATGATCAGTGCTATTTAAATGCAATTTCTTTCATTCTTGTGTCATTTTCTAGAGATGATCTTAACAAGTTTAGGACATTTTTGTTAGTGGGAAAGAAAGAAGAAATCAAATAGGGAATTCAGAAGGAACGTCTTTACCCAGACAGTTGTAAGAATGTGGAACTCGCTACTACAGGGAGTGGTTGAAGCAAATAGTATAGATGCATTAAAGGGAGGCTAGAAAAGCAGAAAAGGGAGAAGGGAATAGAGGGTTATACTGATAGATTTAGATGAGGAAAGACAGGAGGAGGTTCGAGTGGAGCATAAATGCCAGCATGGACTAGTTGGGCCGAATGGCCTGTTTCTGTGCTGTATATCCTATGTAAAATATGATGTGGAAAGCTTTGGAGGAGAAGCATGGCAGGTCATGTACTTGGCAGTAGATTGAAGAACCTTGGGTCTTCTAGATTACAACCTAGAAAGCAGAACCCAATGCTAAACTTGTTAGTGAACATTAAAGTTCAATAACTTTATGTTGGTCATATTGTTAAAAATATTTCTTGGCCCTCTCCACTTCCCCTCTACCCAAGAATGGAAAAGAACATGGGGTCATTTTCCACTTGGCTGGGGTGTAAAACTGATGATAGCGGATCGGCCGCCTGTTATATACCCTGACCGATTTTTAGTTCTATTGAAGATAATGGAAGGGAAAATCAGGCCGAATGTATAACTGGCGGCTGATAGGCTGCTGCCAGTTTTCCACCCGCGATGAAGTTGAAAATTACCCCATATAAGTTAAAAGAACAACTTTGAAATTTTGCATGTTGCTACAAATTCTAAACAGTTGAATCAGGTGATCACTCTAAGATTCGGATCACAGGTCACACACACATTACCCAAAGGGTCTCAGGAATTGTAAGGCATTTTATTAAGGAGCGGCAGTTTAAGTTAAGCGTAACACGCAATCAAGATAGACATAGTAGACATACGACCATGACAAGCAGCAATGTATCGATCCCGGTCGGACAGACGGCTGGCGTGTGTGAACAGCTCTTCCCTTCCCTTTACCATCTCTGCTGAAAGCTCTTTAGAGATCTCTTCTACTCTCTTTTTAGGGGTGGGCCTAGGGTAGATTATCAAAGATACAGTCAACAACCTTTCTAGCACACAAACAGCAGACAGCTAGTCTGGAAACAAGGTCACCGCCATGGTGCAGAATGTTATAACATCCACAGGGAACCAAGAACATCAGCAAATTCTAAGCATCTATCCAATTATTCTAACACCAGTCTGAAGAGACTTTTTTGTCTCAAGTTATTTCTTACAATTCATGATTTCTTACAGCTCATATTTAAGATAAAAATGTTGCATTTAAAAAAAAATCTGCTTAACCTACATTACATTGGGTGGGGAGGGAGTGAGTGGGGGGCGGGGGAGCAGGAGGTTGGTAAGGTCTATTTCCTAAACATTTCCTAACATGTTCATCATTTTTCAGAAAGGTGAAATCCAAGTTTGTCATCCCAATATGCATTAGTGTGTTGTGACATAGCTGAGGACAATACTAGTTCTTACAACACACCGAACAGTAAGTAGTTTATATATTACAATTAATTCAACATATATATAGGTGAGCTGGGCCAGAAGGAAGGGGAGGCTACTTGTTTTGTGGGGCCAAATGCATACTTAGTTGTTCTGCATCTCTCACATCAGGCCTGACATTGGACGTGTGTGAACTTCAGTCACAGAAGAAACACATGCAGCTGATGAAAAGCTAGTTGACCTCCCTGACCTAGAAAGTTAACACAGCATTTGTTGGTAATGACATTACTGTCCACCTGTAGTTATTTTACTACTTTAATTTGGATTAAACAAGTGAGAACTAATTTTCTGTTACCTACTTTTGGTATGCTGCTCCACAGTCTTTGATTGTAAACACATTTTGTGGACTGAACTAATATGATTGTACTTAAACATTCTAATTGGTGAATAGTTGGGGCACTAATTATCGTTGGGGTCCTGTATCCAGAAAGTATTTTAAATTTCAAAGCTGTGATTCATGCAATTATTATATTTCTAATGCAGTAGCAGCAACACTTTGTCAGATTCAGAACTTGGAGAAAAAGTTAAAGCATTTGGCTAATGTGATGAAGTAGCCTGGTGTAGTCCTACTCCAATGTTCTATGCTATGAATAGTAAGATGCAGGTTTTTCCCTGTATTTCCCTCTTACTGCTTATCTTGGGGTCATCAAGGGTAAGAACTAACCCATGTCGAGTTGCTTCTTCACAGAGCGGAGAAATTGAGAGATGAGCCCCAAACATTCTAGCGGCTAGTTTAAGAATGGCCTTTGCAGGGGCCTGAGAGCAGGCTGCATGTAAGTCCTCTTGACCAGACTGGTTTAGTGCTATGGAGAGGTTTCAAAAAGAGGGGAGAATATAAAGAATGGAGGAAGAGAAGAAGTTCTTTTTGGCAATATTGTGCGACATGATCAGTTTAAAATTCTCTATTCCAGCATAGAATTTGACAGAGCCTGTGCTCTAGCCTTGATATCTCCTAATCATAATCTAATTTGACCTAAATTTCTTCCTTTTTTGTCATTTGGCAGGATTTCTGATGTCTGTGACTTCATTACAAAGACACAGCAAGCCTGGAGCAATAGTTGTTTCATCCTTGCAACATCCTTTCCTTATAGGGAATTGAGAGATGAGTCACAGATGCTGGAGGAAGCAAACTTACACAAAGCAGTGATTGTGCAGTGAGCTACAGAAATGACTGAACATTTCAGGACTTATTAATTAAGATTTTTGCTTCTATTATTGCAAGCTTTTTCATCAAGACCTACAAGCAGCGGCAGGAAGACAATGGAAATATTGCTGTTACATTTAATCATTAACGTGACACAATTCTCAGTTCTGTATATCGGATTTGTACCAAAAAAAAAATAATTTTCTTCTGTTAACCTTTTCAGCCTTATTTATGTTAGTCCTCAAGCAAGGACACTAAATATTATTTACAGTTGCTTGAAACACAAAAGGTGGAAGTTCTCTTTGGATTAGGAAAGAGCAATTTAAATTGTGACTTTCAAAATTTTCTATGTGACAGACCCCCTGCAAATATTGATGTGCTCCCAGGGACTCCCTGCAAATATTGGCACATTCCCAGGGACTCCCTGCAAATATTGACACACTCCCAGAGGCTCCCTGCAAATGTTGATGTGCTCCCAGGGACTCCCTGCAAATACTGCCACACTCCCAGAGACTCTCTGCAAAAATTGACACACTCCCAGAGACTCTCTGCAAAAATTGACACACTCCCAGAGACTCCCTGTAAATACTGACACACTCCCAGAGACTCCCTGTAAATACTGACACACTCCCAGAGACTCCCTGCAAATATTGACACACTCACAGAGACTCCCTGCAAATATTGACACACTCTCGGGGACTCCCTGTAAATACTGACACACTCCCAGAGACTCCCTGCAAATACTGCCACACTCCCAGAGACTCTCTGCAAAAATTGACACACTCCCAGAGACTCCCTGTAAATACTGCCACACTCCCAGAGACTCCCTGTAAATACTGACACACTCCCAGAGACTCCCTGCAAATACTGCCACACTCCCAGAGACTCTCTGCAAAAATTGACACACTCCCAGAGACTCCCTGTAAATACTGACACACTCCCAGAGACTCCCTGCAAATACTGCCACACTCCCAGAGACTCTCTGCAAAAATTGACACACTCCCAGAGACTCCCTGTAAATACTGACACACTCCCAGAGACTCCCTGTAAATACTGACACACTCCCAGAGACTCCCTGTAAATACTGACACACTCAGAGACTCCCTGTAAATACTGACACACTCACAGAGACTCCCTGCAAATATTGACACACTCTCGGGGACTTCCTGTAAATACTGACACACTCCCAGAGACTCCCTGTAAATACTGACACACTCACAGAGACTCCCTGTAAATACTGACACACTCTCGGGAACTCCCTGTAAATACTGACACACTCCCAGAGACTCCCTGTAAATACTGACACACTCCCAGAGACTCCCTGTAAATACTGACACACTCACAGAGACTCCCTGCAAATATTGACACACTCTCGGGGACTCCCTGTAAATACTGACACACTCCCAGAGACTCCTTACAAATATTGACACACACTCAGGGACTCCCTGTCAATATTGAGACACTCCCAGAGATTTCCTGTCCAACTTCCAAAATACAGCATTAGCTACCGAAAGGAAAACTGCTGTGATTGCAGAAAAACTGTTTAATTTGTATACAGAAATAACATGCTGGAAAATTTAAGAGACGAGCAGAAGACTGTTGACTTCAAGGGCCCTCTGGTATCCCTTGTGGATCCCAGTTTGAAAACGTGTGTTCTAAAAGGAGCAACAACTCACTCATATTTTATGGATTTGAATACAACTGTATTATTTCTGGCTCCTTAATTTATAGGTAAAGGTACACAAAGTGCTATCTTTATCTTTTAGGCTTCCATGTGAACACCTGTTTAGTGCGGTTTCTGAATGGAACCTTCTGGGGAAGATTTACTGTGTGTTTTCATCTTTACGAAGCGTATGAGAGCATAGGCCTTACACTAAACATCCGTAAGACAGAGGTCCTCCACCAACTTGCCCCCGCCACACAGTACTGCCCCCCGATTATCAAAATCCACGACAAGGCCTTGGACAACGTGGGCCACTTTCCATACCTCGGGAGCCTACTGTCAACAAGGGCAGACATCAATGACGAAGTCCAACACCGCCGGCAGTGTGCCAGTGCAGCCTTCGGTTGCCTGAGGAAGAGAGTGTTTGAAGACCAGGACCTCAAACCCAGCACCAAGCTCATGGTCTACAGAGCAGTAGTGATACCCGTCCTCCTGTATGCCTCAGAGACAGGGACCATGTACAGCAGGCACCTCAAAGCACTGGAGAGGTACCACCAATGCTGCCTCCGCAAGATCCTGCAATCCATTGGCAGGATAGGCGCACCAACGTCAGTGTTCTCGCTCAGGCCAACATCCCCAGCATCGAAGCTTTGACCACGCTCGGTCAGCTCTGATGGATGGGTCACATCGTCCGCATGCCCGATACGAGACTCCCAAAACAATCGCTCTACTCAGAGCTCCGACATGGCAAGAGAGCCCAGGTGGGCAGAGGAAACGCTTCAAGGACACCTTCACAGCCTCCCTGAAAAAGAGCAACATCCCCACTGACACCTGGGAATCCCTGGCCCAAGACCGCACAAAGTGGAGGAGAAGTATCCGGGAAAGTGCCGAACACCTCGGGTCTCTTCGCCGGGAGCAAGCGGAAGCCAAGCGCAAGCAGCACAAGGAGCGCACGTCAACGCACACACCCCACCCACCCGCCTCTTCAACCACCGTCTGCTCCACCTGTGACAGAGACTGTAGGTCCCACATTGGACTCATCAGTCACCTGAGAACTCATTTTTAATGTGGAAGCAAGTCATCCTCGGTTCCGAGGGACTGCCTAAGAAGAAGACTAGATTCTGTGATTTTCTTTTCATTCCTTGCACTGTGCTTCTACTTCTCTGCCTCCCTATTTCATGGCCATTTTGTTTAGGTTGGTCATTGGTTTTGCCTGTTTTCTTTCAGTTTGGGTGTTTAATTCTCTGAGGACTGCACAAAAAAAACATTAGTCGAAAGAAGACTGAATCATGAAATAATGTGGAGTTCTGCATGCTTCAGATCAGCCATGATCTCATTAAATGGCAGAACAGGCTCAAGGAGCTGAATGGCCTACTCCTGTTCCTATGTGCCTATGTGTTACCTGCATTGGAAATGTCCAAAAGATCACCTTTGCAGCTGCATGTCAGCCTCAGAGATCAGGACCTTTTGGCTGTCTATGAAAACATCCCCTCCTGCCTCATATAAAAAGAAAGACTTACATTTATATAGCACCTTTCACGACCACCGGACGTCTCAAAGTGCTTTACAGCCAATGAAGTACTTTTTTGGAGTGTAGTCACTGTTGTAATGTGGGAAACGCGGCAGCCAATTTGCGCACAGCAAGCTCCCACAAACAGCAATATGATAATGACCAGATAATCTGTTTTTTTGTTATGTTGCTTGAGGGATAAATATTGGCCAGGACACCGGGGATAACATATGAATGCCATTGATAGGCCTTCTTTCCCAGAAAGCCCTGCAAAACCCCTTTTTTCCTGACCTTTTCACCCAGGGAACTGGAAATTGTTGAGATTTAATGTCAAAAATTACTTTTTATCCCAAATTTTAGATATTCCATTTTTATTCTCCATTTTGATGCAATTTTGGAGAAAACAGCTAACATTACATACTCCTTGAGATTAGCATTATTTTATTCCAACGACGTAGTATCACCGTGCTTCAACAACATTTTGATTTACAATATTAAATTAAAGGAAACTGCAGAGCTATAAATTAAAGCATGCATCAGTGGCTGCTAATTATTGTTAAGCTTCCTCTTCTAGGCAACCAACTGAACAATTACATATTCACACATGTGCTCACATCTCTTGCACAGATGATTGCTTTGTTAAAATGCATGATTGCACAATCAGAACCTATGTAGACTTACGTGATCCTATTTGTTGTTCCTCTGTAGCACCACAAAATGTGTGAATGCTGCACAGCTTCATAACTGATAGCAACTCCAGATTCAAGCAAACATGGATAGCTTCAGTGCATTAAGGGCTGTTCCGATGGAAACTTGTATGACGCAAGGCTGTTTTTAAAAAAAAAAAGAAAAAGCATTGTTTTTTAAATTTCCTCTGACCATTCTCACCATTCACTGCAACTCACTAAGCCACTTCCAAAGGTGCACACAAACCTGTTCAAGAACAGAAAGTGTTGAAAATAAAGGTTTCAATGTTTGACAGCACATTAACAGAAACTTTACATGAACATTGGCTAAAACACCCAAGTGCCTACCCTTGTGTGTTGTTAGTTGGTATGATTGCACTAGGATGAGGGTTAGTGTGAGGGGTGGCTAGTGAGATGGGGAAGTGATAATGTAGAGAGAGAGAGGGATGGGTGGAGGTGCTAGGTAAGTTGGTGTGAGTAAGGATGTGCAGGAGTAGGGTATGGAAGGCAGAGTGATGGGGATGTGATGAGAGGCACAGGAGGATGAAGGGAAGTGTAGCTTTGTACTAACATTTCGTGATCTAATGAGATCATTAAAAGGTTTGCGCCACTGCACCCAGGTCCTCCTCCCTGCGTGCTGTGACTCCCTCCATAAGCATATGGAGGGAGTCATGGGAGAGCCTGGGTGCAACCATGCACCTCTATGCAGTGATTGTCAGTGTTTTCAGCCCTTCAGTGCTGTAGAACGCTGACAGCACAAACGTCAAAAGTAAGTTGGCCATGGTCCCTTTAAGGAAACCGGCTCAAGACGTGTCATGAATAATAATAATAATAATAATAATTCAACTTTGTCATTGTACAATGCACAAGTACATGAACAACGAAATGTGATCTTGCAAGCTCCCATGAGTCCAGTACAAATAACATTAACATTAAACGTAAATAGCACCGTCCTGGGAGAAGCAAAGCTGCTGCGTCTGTGCGCGCCGCCATTCCATTTCCACCATTCCGACAATCTTCAGCCCAACGCCCGGACCTTCTCACCAACCGCCCCTCCCGGGGCTCCTTCCGTGACCTTCTGCACCTGGTCTTCCCTAATGGTCACCCCTCCAAGTACTAACCAGGCCTGGCTCTGCTTAGCTTCCAAGCCTTGCCAGTGACCCTGTCCCTAGTCCCAGGAACAGGAATAACGTCACCAGGCCCGTTTCCTCTAATTGGGCTGGGAAACGCGCTGGGCAGGCTTAACAAGCCCGATCAAGGTAAATTCATTTTTCAGAGCGGGATGGAGCCAGCAGCGGGGTCGGGGCCCACCTTCATCATCACCCACCCTGGGCCCACCGAGGTAAGGAAAATCTCAGCCTCGGATTGGAATACTGCTTTCCAACCTGAGAGTCCAATACTCTAGTTTTATATCTGTGAGGTAAAAAAAATATATTTTAAGCAGGAGTCACAGCTTCTGTTTGCTTCCTTCATTCCATAACAGTAAACTTTCTGATTGAAAATCTCAGCAAACAAAATGTCATTACAATTTTTGCTAGTTTTTGTAATTCTCAGGAGTGTGCTTAGATTTCACTGGGAGGACTCCAATACTTTTGCACCAAAATGGGAAAAACAAAACCTCTTCTGTTAGTTTAAAAATCCAACAAATTATGAAATGTTCCATAGTATGTACCCATCTCACACTCTGCTTTAAAACATCAGTATTAAAAATATATACATTTTTTCCAAACAGTACAATCAAACAAAACAATTTAGCAATTTATTCTTTTTAGGGCATGAGTTTTTTTAAGCATTCACAATACAATCATTCTCTTGTGTGTTTTTTGTTGCATTATTAATGCATAACTGAAGCTTATGTTTTTGTACTGGTCTCAGTATTCCTATTTTTTCCTTATTTATGTGTGCGTATGGACTACAGGTTGCTTGTTTCAATTATGTTTTTATTTGACAGGCTACCAGATTCAAAGACACTGGATCTGATAATTTGTAACGTCTCAGATTTAAGTGGGGGGGAAGGGAATTCTCCTCCTCGACCCTCGCTGAAGTTAGACGGGATGGTAGGGGGCAATATTGCAAAATTTGGAGGTTGAGGCCTACCTCCCTGACTAGGAATTCCCTCCCTCTGCTCACACTGGTTTTAGCCCAGGCTGTCAGTAGGAATTTATCATCCAATATTCAGGGTGCTTTTGCTCCTTTAAGGTTAAATGGAATGCCCTAGTTAAAGGCATCATGAACCACTTACAGGATAGTTGTTGGATTTTTTTTTCTGGCTGTTGGTGCAATTGTATGTGTTTTTGGAGCTTTCCTATATGGCTAAAGTTTCAATAATCTACAGGGAATGGTCTGGCTGGTGCTGAAATACGTTTTTGGTCATTTAAAATCTTGTGCTGAAACAAGTTGCTTCCAGATGTGGGTGGCCTTATAGGGCTTCCTCTGGGAAATGAACATGACTGGAGAATGAAGAGCGGCCATGCACAGCAGGACAAGCTGCTAGAAGAGGGAGGAGGAGGTGGAGGAGGGGGAGAAGGGCTCCCAGCAGGAGGCCATATCCGCCCTGGGTCTTTAGGAAGCAATTCGCTTACCTCAACTTCTCTATACACCAAAAAGCAGTTTCATCTCATTCCCCTTTGCCAGAAACAAGCAGGCGGAGCGAGCACAAGCGTTTGCATGGATTGAAGGCTTCCCCATGGTGCAGGGTGCCATTGACTACACGCAGATTGCCTTGCGTGCACCTCATCTGAGCTTAGCCATTTTCTTGAACTGAAAATGATTTCACTCCCTCAATGTGCAGCTGGTGTGCGATCACAGGCAACACATCATGCAGGTAAATTCCCGTTATCCTGGCAGTAGTCACAATTCCTTCATTCTGCAGCAGTTCTGTGTCACCTATATTTGACCCACCACAGCAAGTCAAAGGCTGGCTACTGGGCAATAAGGGTTATCCACTCATGACATAACTCATGACTCCGGTCTGGAACACGTGCACATCAGGCCTACAATGAGAGCTATGCTACCACATGGAACATTATAGAGCACACCATCGGCGTCCTCAAGCAACACTTCCGCTGCCTGGACCACTCTGGAGGAGCCCTGCAGTAGAATCATAGAATCATAGACTAGTACAGAACAGGAGATCATTTGGCCCATCGAGTCTACGCCGGCTCTTTCGAAGAGCAATCCTGTTAGTCCCACATCCCCGCTCTTTCCCCATATCCTTCAATTTTTACTTCCTCAAGTACTTATCCAATTCCCTTTTGAAGGCTACTTTTGAATCTGTATCCACCACCCTATCAGGCAGTGCATTCAAAATCCTAACCACTCGTTGCATAAAAAAGTTTTTCCTCATGTTGCTCTGGCTCTTTTGCCAGTCACCTTAAATCTGTGGCCTCTCGTTATCGACCCTTCAACCGTTGGAATCAGTTTCTATCTAAATCCTTCACGCCCTTATCAAATCTCCTCTTAGCCTTCTCTGCTCTAAGAAGAACAACCCCAGCTTATTCAGTCTATCCACGTAACTGTAATCCCTCATCCCTGGAACCATTCTAGTAAATCTCTTCTGTACCCTCTCCAAAGCCTTCACGTCTTTCCTAAAGTGTGGTGCCCAGAATTGGACACAGTACTCCAGCTCAGGCCGAACTAGTGTTTTATACAGGTTTAGCATAACTTCCTGGCTTTTGTACTCTATGCCTCTATTTATAAAGCCCAGGATCCCATGTGCTTTATTAACTGCTTTATTAACCTGTCCTGCCACCTTCAAAGATTTGTGCACAAATTAGTGTACTCAGCTGAGCGGGCATCAAGACTTGTAGCAGTATGCTGCACCACCTGCCCATTATGAGGAAACAACCCTTGGCACCACCTATCAGGCGAGAAGCTGAGGAGCAGGAGTACGAGGAAGAAGTGATGGAAATGGAGAGCAGGAAATGCAACAGGAAGTGAAGGAACAGGAAAAGGAAGGGAGGATACAAAGTAGACAGCCCCTTTCTGCCCGGGCTCTACATAGGAACATAGAAAACTAGGAGCAGGAGTAGGTCATTCGGCCCTTCGAGCCTGCTCTGCCATTCAATATGATCATGGCTGATCCTCTATCTCAATACCATATTCCCGCGCTCTCCCCATACCCATTGATGCCTTTTGTGTCTAGAAATCTATCTATCTCCTTCTTAAATATATTCAGTGACTTGGCCTCCACAGCCTTCTATGGTAGAGAATTCCACAGGTTCACCACCCTCTGAGTGAAGAAATTTCTCCTCATCTCAGTCGTAAATGTCCTACCCCGTATCCTGAGACTGTGAGCCCTCGTTCTAGACCCCCCAGCCAGGGGAAACATTCTCTCTGCATTCAGTCCGTCTAGCCCTGTCAGAATTTTATACGTTTCAATGAGGTACCCTCTCCTTCTTCTAAACTCTAGTGAATACAGTCCTAGTCGACCCAATCTCTCCTCATACAACAATCCTGCCATCCCAGGAATCAGTCTGGTGAAGCTTCGCTACACTCCCTCTATGGCAAGTATATCCTTTCTTAGATCAAATTATTCATGAGCGACACCAGTAAACTCAACCACACCTCCCCATTCACCAATAATCCCATGCTCCTTACCTTTCCTCTATCACTGACCATCACATTGTCCTCTTTCTAAATAAAAATAAAACCCACCAGAAAATGCACATTCCATTCCAGTTTTATAAATTAAATCATTACATAATGCATACACAATTAAACTTATCATCCTTGTGCATTCCCTTAGTGCCAGTCTTCCATGTGCCTTTGCCTATCCTAGTGCTCCTATGAGGTGCTTCCCCTGTGGCTACAGCATGAGTGGTGGAAGGCTGCTGACCTTCAATTGAGGAGATTGCAGATGGCTTTGGCGGGCGACCTCGAGCAGCTCTGGACATAGAGGGCCCAGCTTCAGACTGCACCATCTCAGCCTGGGCTGCATCAGCTGGCTGACTGACAGGCATCAGCAAGGGCACTGACGGAGTGGCAGGGGTGGGAACAGGAATGCTGTCATCCTGAGAGAAGACAGCAGGTCTGTGTTCCATGGAGCTACGACCACTTTCCCAGGGCAGTACCTCAGCAATCCAGCTGATTTGGAGAACAGATTGATGGACTGCTGTGATGCCCTGGAAGCCCCTTTGAATATTGATATTCAGAACCATGATGGCAGCAGTCTGAGCTTCCACTGCAGCACTTAGACCTTTGATGGAAGCTGTTTGTGCTGCAATGGAAGCTGTGACATTGACCATCAGATGCTGCATCATGGTGGGTTCCACAGGTGTGCTGATGGAGGTGACCACCCGTTCCATGTTGGAAAGGATGGGCTCCAAGCTCGGCACAAAGTTGGTGCTGGACTCCTCCATGCTCCTTGACATTGTGCGCAGGCTTTCTGGCAGGCTTTCCAGTGTACCAAGCATTTGGTTATGTATACCAATCAGCCTTCTTTTGTAGCCTGACCCGTCGAAGTCCTTATCTAACTCCTCTGCAGCAGAATTAGTGTGTGTCCTCGCCCTCCGGCGAGCTGGCAGCTTCGCTGTCCTCTACCCCCACCCTGGCTCGTGTGCACTTGTGCCCGGTGTCTCACCACATGTAAATCCCTCCTCTATCCTAGCCTCTAAAATACACGCAGCGTCAGCTGGTAGCTGCGAGTGTAAGATTGAGTGATGGTGTCTCTTCATCTTCACTGTGTTCTTCCTCTTCCTCCTCTGACTGGGAAGATTCCAGTTTTACATTACATAGGATTACATAGGCTATACAGCACAGAAATAGGCCATTCGGCCCAACCAGTCTATGCCAGCGTTTATGCTCCACACGAGCTTCCTCCCATCTTTCCTCATCTAAATCTATCAGCATAATCCACTATTCCCTTCTCCCTCATCTGCTTGTCTAGCCTCCCCTTAAATGCATCTGCACTATTCGCTTCAACCACTCCCTGTGGTAGCGAGTTCCACATTCTCACCACTCTCTGGGTAAAGAAGTTTTTTCTGAATTCCCTATTGGATTTCTTGGTGATTATCTTATATTGATGGCATCTAGTTATGCTCTTCCCCACAAGTGTAAACATTCTCTCTGTATCCACTCTATCAACATTTTTCATAACTTTATAGACCTCTATTAGGTCACCCCTCAGCCTTCTTTTTTCAAGAGAAAAGTGACCCAGCCTGTTCATCCTTTCCTGACATGTATACCCTTGCATTTCTGGTATCATCCTTGTAAATCTTCTCTGCACCCTCTCCAGTGCCTCGATATCCTTTTTACAATATGGCGACCAGAACTGTTCGCAGTACTCTAAGGCCCAGAAATTGGCCTGAGGCGCCCAAGCGGCGCAAAGTTCGCTTGTGCGCTGGAATTTGCGCCACGATCGCCGCATTAGTGATCGCCACAAATTCAGTTGAAGTGCCCCGAGGGGGAGACGGGGCGCGGCTCAAGGCGCTCCGCGTCCCTCTTAGGGCGCAGAAACTGAATATCGCAGCGCCACATGCTGCGGCACGGCGCGCTGCGGTACTGCAGGCCTTCCTCCCACTGTTAAGGGGGAGGGACCTGCAACAGCGCGATCCCCGCTCGCGAGTGCTGGCAAATGAGCCCGGCACCAAGGAGAAGTGCCGGGCTCTCGGGAAACAGCCGGCAATGCCGCGGGGGGGGGGGGGTTAGGAGGCCGGGGACGGAAGTGCTGGCAGGCAGCCGCCGAAAAAGGCGGCCGCCCCGCACCTCCACCGTAACTTGCGCCGCTGCCGGCACAGTAAGGCCCCATGAACCGGGCGCGGGTTCGCTACCAAATATCAGAAACGGGGCGCAAATGGGGTGCTGCGCACACCGATGGCGTCATCGGTGGCGGCGCAGTGCAAATGGCTAACGACACCATTAGCGTCCCTGCTGAATATTGCGGGAGGCGCAGCCAGTGGCGCTACAGCCACTGACTGCCTCTTTAGGCGCTAAGAGGTGGCGCTACTCACCCAATTTTTCCCCCTAAGTGTGGTCTAACCAAGGTTCGATACAGGTTTAACATAACTTCCCTACTTTTCAATTCTATCCCTCTAGAAATAAACCCTAGTGCTTGGTTTGCTTTTTTTATGGCCTTGCTAACCTGTGTTGCAACTTTTAGTCATTTGTGTATTTGTACTCCGAGATCCCTTTGTTCATCTATGCCACCTAGACTCGCACCCTCCAAGTAATAAGTGACCTCCCTATTTTTCCTACCAAAATGTAATACCTCACATTTATCGGTGTTGAACTTCATTTGCCAATTTTATGCCCATTCTGCAAGTTTATTAATGTCCTCCTGTAACTTGTTGCAGTCCTCCTCAGTATTGACGATCCTCACCAATTTGGTGTCATCTGCAAATTTAGAAATTGTGTTTTTGATTCCTAAATATAAATCGTTAATATAAATTGTGAACCTCAATGGTCCCAGCACTGATCCTTGTAGAACACCACTACCCACCTTCTGCCACTGTGAATAGCTACCCTTTCTGTCCTGAAGCCAGCCAGCAATCCATTCTACTACTTGTCCCCTGACTCCGTATTCTCTGACCTTGTTCATTAGTCTATTATGTGGTGCCTTATCGAAGGCCTTTTGCAAATCCAGATAAATTACATCTACTGCATTACCCTTGTCTACTCTCTCTGTTACCTCAATAATTCAATGAGGTTGGTCAAGCAAGACTTTCCCTTTTGAAATCCATGTTGACTATTCATTAATATATTTTTGGTTTCTAGTTTTCTTCTATTTTCTCTTTTAGTAGGAATTCCATTATTTCTCATACCACCGATGTTAAGCTGACTGGACATGTTCTATCCCCTTTCTTAAATATCGGTATTACCTTAGCTATCCGCCAGTCCTCTGGCACTATACCTTTTTTGAATGAATTATTAAATATGCCTAGTAATGCCTCTGCTATCTCTTCCCTAGATTCTTTTAAAATGTGTGGATGCAACCTATCCGGACCTCTTTGAGTTTGATTAATTTATTTAAGATATCCTTTTTTTATTTTAAATGCGCTTATCTCATTACTAATCTCATCATCAAATGTCATGTCCACCTGTTCTATCTCCCTGGTAAATGCTGAAGCAAAATCATTATTTAATATTTCTGCCATCTCTCTATGGTGTTATCCTGACTATCCCTTCATGGCCCTATTCCCATCCCAATCTTCCTTTTTTATTGATGTGCCTATAAAATATTTTACTATTTTGTTTTATGTTCCTTGATAATTTAATTTCACAGTTCCTCTTTGCCTCCCTAATTGTTTTTTTGACTTCTTGTTCCCTTATGGCTTTATTCATCCATGGATCCTCATTATTGTTTAGTTTGTTCTTTCCTTTTAGCGGAATATATTTTTCCTGCACACTGTTGAACACCGTTTTAAATGTTTCCCATTGCTGTTCTACATCGTTGTTTGCCAATATTGTTGCCCTTTTTACCCCCCCCCGCCCCAAGTTCTATTCTCAGCCCCTCAAAATCAGCTTTTTCCCAATCTATTAACCTGGTTTTAATACTTATGTCCTTCTCAATTATCATCTTAAAGCGTATTATTTTATGGTCACCATTGCCTATATGTTCCCCTACCTTTACTTTTCTTATCTGCTCTGGTTCATTCCCCATTACTAGATCCAATAGCGAATCCTCCCTTGTTGGGATTTTTACATATTGGGTTAGAAAGGAGTCCGATACACATTGTAGGAACTCCATTCCCTTATCCCCTTTACCTACCTTTTTGGTATCTGAAATGAAAAAGGGACAAGGATTGGGTTGTGGTGAGAGGAGGGGAGAATGTAAGAAGTACGTGATAACACCATCTGTGAATCAGAAGAGATTATGGGATGAGGGAGAAGTGGGAAGAGATCCCTCTAGCCCGCTAGTGGCCACAATCTCAGCAATAACCCTTCCCATGATGGTCAGCACTGCCTCCTCCATGGGGGTTAAAACAGCCAGTTCTTTCCTGTTGCCCCCTGTTATGCGCCACCTTCTCCTGCAAGAAAGAGGGAAGTGTGTCAGTGAGTATCCTGCAATATGTTTGGGTGATGTGGCTGTCATGATTGAATAGCAGCCAGTGTGTGTGAGAGCTGTAAGTTGTGGGTATGAATTGAAGGGTTCAGTACTAATTGATAGAGATTGTTGGTAGGTGGGTGATGGTGGTGTAGTGAATTGAGCAGTGGATGAGGCTAGTGGTGCAATTGGTAAGATATACCATTTGAAGATTGAACTCACTCATCTTGACAACTTGTGTCAGACCGTTAAACTTCTTCCTGTACTGCATCCATGTTCTTGAAACTACACTCCTGGCATTGACTTCTGCTGCTATCTCTTCCCACTACCTCCTGAGCATCTGTCTGGAGGACCTCCTGCCCCCTGCAGATACAGGGGGCTGAATTTTGCCTGCGCTCAGAGTGCGGGTTTGGAGGTGGTTCCACTGTCAAAATTGAAATGATTGACAGCGGGTTGGGAACCCGCTACGGACCTGCCTCCATGTAAGTTTCCAAAGTGTCAGGTCTGCGATTTCAGAACAGACCCGACACCAAGCGGCGGGGGAGGCATTTAAGATACTTTACTGCTTGTTAAGTGCTTGTTTACTACTATTTTGCCAGCGTTTTTCTATTTCCCCACCTTTTTAACGGGGTTCATGTCGTTCGGAGATCACGTCAGGTAAGTAGGTCGGGTTCTCTATGTCTCCCCATTGCTGTGAATAGGTGACAGCTGCAAAAGTGGTGTGAAAGCTACCATTTCACAGCTGTTCACTTTCCAATGTCAGAAGCTTGCTCCTTCAGGACGTGGAAGACACTTTTGAGCTGTATGCAGTTTGGAAGTGTTTGGAGTAAACTCTCTATCCACTGTCACCTCCTTGGAGAAAGCTCTCTCACCATTGACAGATCACTTCTGTCATTTCAACTTCAGCTGCCATCTATTCCAGCAACATTGGTGCCCTTGAAAAAATCTCATCTTGGTCCTCAGAATCCCAACACAATCAGCCCCAACACCAACATCACCGGGCACACCAACATCACCGGGCACACCAACATCCACACCAACCTTCTCCGCTGCACTGGACACATGGCATCATCACCCGTGCATATTGTAAGAGTCTCAAAATTCACAGATTCCCCCAAAGCTAGAAGGAAACCCTAAGGAAAATGACTTTGGACTCTTTCTAACAAGCTTCAGGATGATAAAATATGCATTGGGCCTAACAGAGGGAGATTCAAGGTCGGAAACCAAGATTTGGCATTTCAAAAGGCCTGTTGGGCCTGTAAAGGGAGAAAAAGCTGCAACAGGGAATGGGATCAACCTCTGTAAAGACAGTTTGGGTATTGGAGTAAATCAAATTGTCTGGGGAACTGTGTAACCTCACTCAGCCCCTATCAGACATTAACATCCTAACAATCGACCCACGGAGGAGCAGTCCCCAACCAAAACACAGGACCCATCCAAAACATGCATAATGCAAATCACCTCGCCAACCTACATAGAAATCTCGGGCTCAGACAGGTGACTCGAAACCTGAGTATAGCTATGACAATTAACTAGGAGCTCAACAGCTCATTGAATAATCAGTACAGCATCCCGAAACCATTTTACACCTTTCTAATCAAGTTACCATTAACGAGCCCGCCCAAATCAAACAATAAACCGGGACTGATTTGGCGCGCAGATTTGAAGGCCCCTCAAAGTATAATTGAAGGCCTGTTCTCTCAAGAAGACAGTTCTCTCTAGAAGCAACACACAAGAAGAAACCGGAGCATCGAGATGGGGCAGCATTCTACCGTACACCCAAGTTCAACAGCTTCAGTGACCCAGGATATCATCGGACACATCACGGCAACAAGAGCCTTACGAAACTACCAATAAAATATTACCACCAACCAACCTGGTAATATCGAGCCACCACGACCAAAGAAAAACAATTTAAGAGAAAACCGAAAATTCGAAAGTTTTCCACTCTACAATCTATTCCTGACTTACCCCCGGGTAACATTTTTACTTAAAAGGAACTATAAACCCTATCTCTACAGAAGAAAAGTGGGTACTCACCCCATAAATCCAAAATGCACCCTACCGCATCAGCGGACTCGCGAAGACTGACCAGCAGTCGAAGTCCTCTACCACATCCAGAGTACAGCAGGCACCGGCCAACACATCCAGCGAACCCCGAAACCGCGAACCAGCTCAACTGTCAAGGATTCATTTGGTGAGCATTATTCCTGGTCCTCTAGAGTTCAACTTTGCTAGGAAGTGGGATTGGGAGGGGTGAGGTATTTTCTACTGTATTTCCCTCGTATGTATTAAAATGTTCCCCATTTTTATTAGAGTATAAGATTGTTATGTTGTATTTTCTTTCTTGAATAAAGATCAAAGTTTCTTGCACCAAAACCAGTTGTCTGCTGAACTTTTGTCACACCACCCAAATAAGCCCAAGGTCTAGAATCAAGGGAGTGGGAGCGATTCGAACCACTCATAAGTCAGTGGTGAGGCTGACCCACACACCACCCCTACATAATGGCAACCACGGCAGGACCTTGGCAAAAGGGATGTGATACAGTGGACACTGTTTTTGAGGAAAAAACTAAGATGGAAGAGAGGATTTCCTCTTACGTGTTCAAGAGAGTAAATATCACTAAGAAATGGGTGCTCAGTCTGTTGTGCGCTGAGCGTCCGATCGATGCTGCAGCCAAATGGACTGAGAGCAAGGACCATAAGAAATCTGTGGAGAAAGCAATCTGGTTGGTATGCTTCCAGAGACAGATCCAACTTTTGGATAAACGCGTTGAGGCACTGGCAGCAGAGCTACGGGAATCAGTTCAACAGTCTCACGCAAGGGCTCTAGTAGGGGAAAGGTTATTGGCAGAACTAAATGCACAAAACTGGGGAAAAATGCAGCTAGTGGAAACACACAGAAACAGACTGGAATACTTTCAGTGTCAGGTCACCGAAGCCAAAAATAGTGAACTGGTTGTGATGAAATATTCCATTCATCACTCATCAGTATTTCTCTGCCTGTGACTGTGGTTGGTTTCAGTTTCATTTCCATTGTATTGTACTGTGTGTAGGGCTCCGCCCATACCTGGCTCCTATGTAAGCTGGCCCAGCCTGCAGCACATCCAGTACGGCAGACCTCTGGATGGAGGATACATTCTCCTCTGTGTGTTACCTTCTAAGTCAATAAAAGCCTTGTTTTGTTTCGCTAACATCGAGTCTCGGATTTATTGAGGCACATCAATTTTATTGACTTAATTTTCAACACAATGGATCAACTCTTGAAACCCGAACATTTGGCTTTGGACCAGCATGCTTCAGATGCATCGGCATGCTTCGGACACTGGTAATGTGTATGGAATTCTTCCTGGACAATTCCGCAGCCGTCAAAGACGCTACGGACGCTGCGAGTATGAAACTCGGAATTCTGCGGAATTGGGTAAGCCACCGGGTTTACCCCCTCATCCAAGACGCCGACACGTACCCGGCCGCCTGTGACATCTTAAAGGCGCATTACCAGCAGCCTACGAATGAGGTGTATGCTAGGCATCTGCTCGCTACTCGCGCACAGCGACCTGGGGAAATCGGTGGAGGAGTTCCTAGGCACCCTGAAAACGCTTGGCAAAGACTGCAAGTGCCAAGATGTAAAAGCCGCAGTGTACACTGACGAGCTTGTTCGCGATGCCTTTATCACAGGCCTCAGCTCCACTTACATCCGGCAGAGACTGCTGGAAAAAACGGGATTGGACCTGAAACAGGCTGCGGACACAGCACGATCCCTGGATGTGGCCCAGAGAAACTCGGATGCCTACTCTTCAGCCCACGCCGCCACGTGTGCACCAAGGGCGCCGCCCGGCAGCCCGACACCGTCGGGGCCCCGCTCTCCCCCCAGAAGCCCTACGACAGCCGAGACGCGTCGGGGACCCAACTGCTACTTCTGCGGGCAGCCGAAGCACACCAGAAACCTGTGCCTGGCGAAAGGCACCACCTGCTTTAAGTGTGGTAAGAAGGGGCACTTCGGGAAGGTGTGCAGAGGGAACCCCGCCGGAAAACACGCCACCGCCGCGTGTGCGCCGTGGGAGCGGCCATCTTGGACGCCATCTTGCCCGACCTCGTGGGGTCCGCCATCTTGTGAGCAGACAGCGTGGACGTCATCTTGTCTCGATCAGGGCCCTACAGTGGCATCGGTCACAGTGGACCAGACCAGGCCGCACCCGCTATCCAAATCAATGGTGGACATCGAGGTAAACGGGTGCAGGGTTAAATGTTTAATTGACAGTGGAAGCACGGAGAGTTTTATCCACCCTGAACTGGTACAACAACTCTCCCTAAAGGTGGTCCCTACTCGGGGTACCATCTCTATGGCTGATAAAACCCAGACATCGACCATTATGGGTTACTGCACGGTACAATTGTCCGTTAACGGAACTGTATACGATAATTTTAAAGTATTAATCATGAAGAATCTATGTGCGAGCGTGATCTTGGGCCTGGATTTCCAGTGCTACCACCAAAGCATCATGCTCAATTACGGTGGGTCCCAGCCGCCCCTCACAGTGTGCGGTCTGGCTACCCTGAAGGTAAAGCCGCCTTCGCTATTCGCGAACCTTACCTCTAACTGCCGGCCAATAGCGACCAAAAGCAGGAGGTACAGCTGGGAGGACAGGCGGTTTATCGCGACCGAGGTAGACAGGCTCCTGAAAGAGCGCATTATTGAACGCAGCAATAGCCCGTGGCGCGCCCAAGTGGTGGTGGTAAGGGGTAGCGAGAAGAAATGGATGGTGATCGACTATAGCCAAACGATCAACAGGTACACCCAACTAGACGCCTACCCGCTACCCCGCATATCAGAAATGGTGAACCAAATCGCCCAATACCGGGTGTTCTCCACCATCGACCTCAAGTCAGCGTACCACCAGCTCCCTATCAGACCAGAGGACCGCCCGTACACCACCTTCGAGGCGAACGGACGCCTCTACCAATTCCTCAGAGTCCCCTTTGGGGTGACGAATGGGGTCTCGGTCTTCCAGAGGGAGATGGACCGCATGGTCGATGACCACCACTTGCAGGCAACCTTCCCCTACCTCGACAACGTCACCATCTGCGGTCACAACCAGCAGGATCACGACTCGAACCTCGAGAGGTTCCTGAAAACCGCACAAAAACTCAACCTCACCTACAATGAGGACAAGTGCGTTTACAACACCACGCACCTCTGCATACTAGGCAGCGTGGTGGAGAATGGGGAAATCGGACCAGACCCCGACCGATTGCGCCCCCTACGGGAGCTGCCCCTGCCCAACACTCCCAAAGCCCTGAAAAGGTGCCTGGGGTTAGTTTCTTATTATTCCCAATGGGTCCCCAACTACTCCGACAAAGCCCGCCCCCTCTTGAAAGCATCCTCTTTTCCGCTCTCTGCTGAGGCCCATGCCGCCTTCAAAAGCATTAAGCAGGATATTGAGCGGGCCACGCTACAGGCAGTGGACGAGAACACTCCCTTTCAAGTGGAAAGTGATGCATCTGACTTTGCCTTGGCGGCCACCCTCAACCAGGCGGGGCGGCCCGTAGCTTTCTTCTCGAGGACCCTCCAAGGGCCCGAGATCAGACACTCCTCCGTAGAAAAGGAGGCCCAAGCCATCGTGGAGGCAGTGCGCCACTGGCGCCACTACCTAGCCGGCAAACGCTTCACCCTACTTACCGACCAGCGGTTGGTAGCGTTTATGTTCAATAATAAACAGAGGGGGAAGATCAAAAATGATAAGATTCTCAGGTGGCGGATCGAGCTCTCCACCTTCGAGTATGACATCATTTACCGGCCAGGGGCCCTTAACGAATCCCCTGACGCCCTCTCACGAGGGATGTGTGCCAGCGCCACCGGGGATCGGCTACAGACCCTCCACAATGACCTCTGCCACCCAGGGGTCACGCGGCTGTTCCACTTCATAAAGTCCCGCAAGTTACCCTACTCGATTGAGGAAGTTCGGTCCCTGACCAGGAACTGTCGCACTTGCGCTGAGTGCAAGCCTCGGTTCTACCGCCCAGATAGAGCCCACTTAATCGAAGCTACATGGCCCTTTGAGTGGCTCAGCTTAGATTTCAAGGGCCCCCTCCCGTCCGTCGACCGCAATGTTTACTTCCTGAACATTGTGGACGAATACTCTCGTTTCCCATTCGCCTTCCCCTGCCCAGACATGACCAGCGCCACGGTCATTAAATGCCTCAACAGCCTGTTCTGCCTGTTCGGTATGCCAAGCTACATCCATACGGATAGGGGGGCGTCCTTCATGAGTGAAGAGCTACGCCAGTACATGCTGTCCAGGGGGATCGCCACGAGCCGTACCACCAGCTACAACCCCCGGGGTAACGGTCAAGTGGAGCGAGAGAACGGGACAGTATGGAAAGCAGTCACTCTAGCTCTAAGGACCAAAGGCCTCCCTATCTCCCGCTGGCAGGAAGTCCTCCCAGATGTGCTCCATTCGATACGGTCGCTATTGTGTACTGCCACTAATGCCACGTCTCACGAGCGAATGTTTGTCTTTCCCCGGAAATCCACCTCAGGCGTATCCATGCTGTCATGGCTCTCCACCCCAGGTCCGGTATTCATGCGAAGGCATGTGAGGGGCCACAAGACGGACCCTCTCGTGGAGTCAGTGCACCTACTCCACGCCAACCCCCAATACGCGTATGTCCGGCACGCCGACGGAAGGGAGGACACCGTGTCCATAAAAGACGTCGCCCCAGCCGGTAACGACAACAACCACGACAACAGCAGCAACAACGACCACAGCAACTATTACCCACCCACTACTCTTTCATCACCCCCGGAAGAACATCGACCAACGGTACCCCCACCAACTACCCCTTCAACAACCCTGGCGGCACCCCCGGCAGAGACCCAGGAGGCCACCGGGGACACCCAGCCGACACCCGCGGCACCACAACAGCCACGTCGGTCGCAGAGGACTATCAAACCCCCGAACAGACTAAACCTATAGAAGGGGTGAATGTGATGAAATATTCCATTCATCACTCATCAGTATTTCTCTGCCTGTGACTGTGGTTGGTTTCAGTTCCATTTCCATTGTATTGTACTGTGTGTAGGGCTCCGCCCATACCTGGCTCCTATGTAAGCTGGCCCAGCCTGCAGCACATCCAGTACGGCAGACCTCTGGATGGAAGATACATTCTCCTCTGTGTGTTACCTTCTAAGTCAATAAAAGCCTTGTTTTGTTTCGCTAACATCGAGTCTCGGATTTATTGAGGCACATCACTGGTGTTACGGGAAGAGAACGCCCGCTTCGCCAGGCAAGTAAGAGAGCAGGAGGAGAGGTTGAGAGATGTTCAGGCAGCTTACAAAATAGCAAGCACTAGGGGGTTTGAGGCGGGAGATCACGGCCCCCTGTAAGAAACAAATCAACAGTTTGAACCTTGCTCTGTCCAGGGCCAAAGGCATGGTATGCCTAATAAGCCCGGGTGCAGCCCGGGTGGACCTGGGAGAGCAAGGGGAAACTGTTCTGACACCACCTGTGGCACCGGGGAGTGACCCAGTTGGGCAGCAGGAGGGACGGACGATTTGTGAGGCCGGCAGGGAGTGCACACCACCACCACCTGTGGCGCCAGGTTTTAACAAGGTTTGGCAGCAGGGAGAGGTGGGTGAGCCAATGCAAGAAGGGTTGGAGCCGGGGCCGATGTGCCCAATCCAGCAGCAAAAGTTTGGCCCGCCCGGTGGTGGTGGGGGTCAAGGACATCTTGAAAGCCAATTCGTGGCTCCCCACGGCACCCAACAGCTTAGGGTTATGGTAAGCCATCTGAGTAAGCTCACTCAAAAAGAGGATCCCTTCAGTCCACTTCATGGAAGTGGAACAGGCAGCAGGCATCAACGAGTGCGATGACTCCGAAATGGCAAAGATGCTACTTTTCTCCCTGGATAGCAAACTCTACCAATCCCTCTCGGTGGAGAGCAGAAAGGGGCAGGGCAGATACGCTGTTATCCGGGAGGAAGTTCTGGAGACCATGGGCATGAATGATGGAAGTCCCTTCTCCTGGGAGGAGAGGACAGCACAGCTCGCAGGGAAGACCCCACAGGCTTTTGCAGACAGGCTGTGGCCTGTGTACAGGAGTGCCTGCAGTGGGGTTCTATACTGGGCTCACCTGAGCCAGGATGAGCTGGCCCACTGGCTCCGAAGCCTGGTGGCAAACAGCTTGCCGCGGATCAGAGCCATTGGAGGCTGAGCTTTGGTTTGACATAGAAACATAGAAGATAGGAGCAGGAGTAGGCCATTCGGCCCCTCGAGCCTGCTCCGCCATTCAATGCGATCATGGCTGATCATCCAGATTCAGTACCCGGTCCCTGCTTTCTCCCCATACCCCTTGATCACTTTAGCCTTAAGAAATATATCCAACTCCTTCTTGAATATATTTAATAATGTATTGGCCTCTACTGCCTTCTGTGGTAGAGAATTCCACAGGTTCAGGGTGAAGAAATTCCTCCTCATTTCTGTCCTAAATGGCCTACCCCTTATCCTTAGACTGTGACCCCTGGTTCTGGACTCCCCGACCATCGGGAACATCTTTCCTCCATCTAGTCTGTCCAGTCCTGTCAGAATTTTATAAGTTTCAATGAGATCACCTCTCATTCTTCTAAACTCCAGCGAGTACAAGCCCAATCGTCCCAATCTCTCTTCATATGTCATTCCTGCCATCCCAGGTATCAGCCTGGTGAATCTTCGCTGAACTCCTTCCATGGCAAGAACATCCTTCCTCAGATAAAGCGATCAAAACTGCACACAATACTCAAGATGTGGTCTCACCAAGGCCCTGTACAACTGCAGCAAGACAGCCTTGTTCCTGTGCTCAAACCCTCTCGCTACGAAGGCCAACATAGCATTTGCCTTCTTAACCGCCTGCTGCACCTGCATGCTTACCTTCAGCGACTGGTGCACGAGGACACCCAGATCTCGTTGTACTTCCCCTTCTCCCAAGCTATTGTCATTCAGATAATAACCTGCCTTCCTGTTTTTGCCACCAAAGTGGATAACCTCACATTTATCCACGTTATATTGCATCTGCCATGCTTCTGCCCAATCACCCAACCTGTCCAAATCATCCTGTAGTTTCTCGGCATCCTCCTCACAGCACACACGCCCACCCAGCTTTGTGTCGTCTGCAAATTTGGAGATATTACATCTAGTTCCCTTGTCTAGATCATTAATATATATTGTGAATAGCTGGGGTCCAAGGATCGATCCCTGCGGTACCCCACTAGTCACTGCCTGCTACTTGGAAAAAGACCCGTTTGTTCCAACTCTTTGCTTTCTGTCTGCCAACCAGTTATCTAACCAAGTCAATACCTTGCCCCCAATCCCATGTGCCTTAACTTTACACGCTAATCTCTTATGCGGGACCTTATCGAAAGCCTTCTGAAAGTCCAAATACACCACATCCACTGGTTCTCCCTTATATATTTTACTAGTTACATCCTCAAAAAATTCCAGTAGATTAGTCAAGCACGAATTACCTTTTGTAAATCCATGTTGACTTTGTCTGATCCTGCCACTGTTTTCCAAGTGCTCTGCTATTACATCTTTTATAATGGACTCTAGCATTTTCCTCACTACCGATGTCAGGCTTACCGGTCTGTAATTCCCCGTTTTCTCTCTACCACCTTTTTTGAATAGTGGGGTAACATTAGCTACCCTCCAATCCATGGGTACTGTTCCAGATTACATCAAATGTTGGAAGATGATCAGCAATGCATCTACTATTTCTAGGGCCACTTCCTTAAGTACCCTAGGATGTAGATTATCAGGCCCTGGGGATTTACCCCCGGGTCACCGAGGAGACAGTGGTCAGACAACTGATCCTGGCTTACCGGGACGGTAGAGGGACAGAAGAGCACCCACCTAAAGGAAAAGTACATGAAGTAAAGCCTAGTCAGAATAAAAAAGAGTTGCACCAGGAAAGAGGTAACCCTTCTGATACGAAGCGTAACTGCTTCTTGTGCGGGAAGAATGGGCATTGGAGAAGGGACTGTAGGAATCTGTGGAAGGATAACATAGGAAAGAACTCCCCAGCTCCTGCCCCAAGAACCGAAACACCGACCTCTTCCCCCACGTTAGACTCAGTTGTAGCTGCGCTCCAAACTTTATTAAATGGCCCAGAGAAGGTAGCCACCACCACTGGTGCTTTAACCCCATCTGCCCCATACAACACAGATCCATGACTAGAAGCAGCGCAGCCTGTCTACCTGTGTCCCCTTGAATACGATGCATGGAAGAGACCATATGTTCAAATGGAGGTGGAGATGGTCGAGCACTATCGTCTATTCAACTAACTCCACCACCTCACGTCTGTCTAACAGGGCCCCGTACAGCTTAGTGGGGTTTACAGGTAACATGCAGGCTGGCTCGTTCTGGATGAGTTCATTGAGTGTATTAGGGATGGGTTTCTTGAGCAGTATATAACTGAACCGACCAGGGCGCAAGCAACCTTAGATTTGGTCCTGTGTAATGAGACAGGATTAATTAAAAATGTCCTAGTAAAGGATCCCCTTGGAATGAGTGACCACAACATGGTTGAATTCCATATTCAATTAGAGGGTGAGAAGGTTGGATCTCAAACAAGTGTGCTGACCTTGAATAAAGGAGACTATGAAGGCATGAGAGCGGAATTGATTAGAGTGGACTGGGAAAATAGATTAAAGGGTAAGACGGTACATGATCAGTGGTGTACATTTAAGGAGTTATTTTACAACTTCCAAAAAAGATATATTCCACTGAGGAAAAAAGGGTGTAAAAGAAAAGATAGCCATCCGTGGCTAAGTAAAGTAATTAAGGATAGTATCCGACTAAAAACAAGGGCATAGAAGGTAGCCAAATCTAGTGGAAGGATAGAAGATTGGGAAGTCTTTAAAAGACAGCAAAAAATAACTAAAAGATTGATTAAGAAAGGGAAGATAGATTATGAAAGTAAATTAGCAAAAAATATAAAAACAGATAGCAAAAGTTTCTATAGTTATATAAAAAGAAAAAGGGTGGCTAAAGTAAATGTTGGTCCCTTAGAGGATGAGACCGGGAAATTAATGGTGGGAAACATGGAGATGGCAAAAACGCTGAACAAATATTTTGTATCAGTCTTTACGGTAGAGGACACGAAGAATATCCCAACACTGGACAAACAGGTGGCTCTAGGGGGGGAGGAGCTAAATATGATTAAAATCACTAAGGAAGTGGTACTCGGTAAAATAATGGGACTCAAGGCGGATAAATCCCCTGGACCTGATGGCTTACATCCTAGGGTCTTGAGGGAAGTGGTGGTAGGGATTGTGGATGCATTGGTAATAATTTTCCAAAACTCCCTGGACTCAGCAAAGGTCCCAGAAGATTGGAAAACTGCTAATGTAACACCCTTATTTAAAAAGGGTAGTAGGCAGAAGGCTGGAAACTATAGACCTGTTAGCCTAACATCTGTGGTTGGTAAAATTTTAGAGTCCATTATTAAGGAGACAGTAACAGGATATTTGGATAAACATAATTTAATAGGACAAAGTCAGCATGGTTTTATGAAGGGGAAGTCATATTTGACAAATTTGCTTGAGTTCTTTGAGGAAGTAACATACAGGGTGGATAAAGGGGAACCAGTGGACGTAGTGTATTTAGACTTCCAAAAGGCATTTGACAAGGTGCCACACAAAAGATTATTGCTCAAGATAAAAAATCACGGGATTGGGGATAATATTCTGGCATGGGTGGAGGATTGGCTATCTAACAGAAAGCAGAGAGTTGGGATAAATGGTTCATTCTCAGACTGGCAATCAGTAACTAGTGGTGTTCCGCAGGGGTCAGTGCTGGGTCCCCAACTCTTTACAATCCATATTAACGATTTGGAGGAGGGGACCGAGTGTAACATATCAAAGTTTGCAGATGATACAAAGATGGGAGGGAAAGTAGTGAGTGAGGAGGACATAAAAAACCTGCAAAGGGACATAGACAGGCTAAGTAAGTGGGCAGAGATTTGGCAGATGGAATACAATACTGGAAAGTGTGAGGTTATGCACTTTGGCAGGAAAAATCATAGAGCAAGTTATTATCTTAATGGCAAGAAACTGGAAAGTACTGTAGTACAAAGGGATCTGGGGGTCCTGGTGCACGAAACTCAAAAAGTTAGTATGCAGGTGCAACAAGTGATCAAGAAGGCCAATGGAATGTTGGCTTTTATTGCTAGGGGGATAGAATATAAAAACAGGGAGGTATTGCTGCAGTTGTACAAGGTATTGGTGAGACTGCACCTGGAATACTACATACAGTTTTGGTGTCCATACTTAAGAAAAGACATACGTGCTCTCGAGTCAGTACAAAGAAGGTTCACTCGGTTAATCCCAGGGGTGAGGGGGTGGACATATGAGGAGAGGTTGAGTAGATTGGGACTCTACTCATTGGAGTTCAGAAGAATGAGAGGCGATCTTATTGAAACATATAAGATTGTGAAGGGGCTTGATCGGGTGGATGCGGTGAAGATGTTCCCAATGATGGGTGAAACTAGAACTAGGGGGCATAATCTTAGAATAAGGGGCTGCTCTTTCAAAGCTGAGATGAGGCGAAACTTCTTCACTCAGAGGGTAGTAGGTCTGTGGAATTTGCTGCCCCAGAAAGCTGTGGAAGCTACATCATTAAATAAATTTAAAACAGAAATAGACAGTTTCCTAGAAGTAAAGGGAATTAGGAGTTACGGGGAGCGGGCAGGAAATTGGACATGAGTCTAGGTTCGGAACGGTCATGGCCCTGTGGGTAGCGGAGCGGGCCCAGGGGCCGTGTAGCCTGGTCCTGCTCCTACTTCTTGTGTTCTAATTCTGTGTTAGATTTCAGGAGATGGTTCTATTCACAGGGATTAGTGGAGACCTCGGGAACAGGCTGCCAGCTAGGAGTCCTTCAAGAGTAACTTGGGCCTTTCCTGGCTGGGGTGGAGATCACCTCTTACAGAAGGTAAGTACTGTAGGAAATACAGGGACAGAGTGATCTCCTGGACGAGTTTCGATCGCCTAGATGGGTCGGAGAGGAATTTCCCAGATTTTTTCTCCAAAATTGGCCATTGGGTTTTTTATCTGGTTTTTCGCCTCTCCCGGGAGATCACATGGGTTCGGGTGGGATGGAGAGTGATAGTAGATTTGAGGTTAGGATCAGATCAGCCATGATCTTATTGAATGGTGGAGCAGGCTCGAGGAGCCAATTGGCCTACTCCTGCTCCTATTTCTTATGTTCTTATGTTCTTCATCCCGCTGTCCATTTGTTTAGGAGCACTCTACACCAAGTGGACCTGTGTCTTAATGAAATGGGAGCAGGAAGGGAAGGGGATCCTGGGGGCCGATTTTATCACAGGCCACAGGATTCTAGTGGATCTTAGGAACCACTGTCTGTGGGGAGCATGTACCGGCAAAGAAAGTGAAGTGGCAGTTATCCCAGAGAAACAGGGCAAGGGGACCTTGTGCACTGTGAAACCAAAGGAGGGTTACGACCTCGAACTGATGGTCAGCAACACTCCGATGGAATACCATGCATTTGTGCGAGCACACCTCGCCGCATTTGCCACTCACAAACACGATTGTGGGAGGGTAAACGGGGTCGAGGTTAGTGTGAACAGGGACCCAATGACCCAACCACAAAAGCAATACAATTTCCCCAGGGAGGCGGAGGCAGACATGGAAATGGCCATGGCTTCTTTAGTCAAAATTGAGACCGATAACCACCCACGTAAACTCTCCACTGTGGCCGGTTAGAAAACCAGACAACTCCTGGAGGGCCACAGTGGACTATCGGGTACTCAACCATAACATCCCCGCCTGTGCACCCACGGTTGCAGCCGTCGCCGACCTCATTGGAAGTATCCCAGCATCTGCGACCACTGTCATAAATCTCATCATCGAGAAACTACCCATGAAATAACACTGGACGGCCAGCTGGTGGCGCCATCCAAGGAGTATAAATACTCAGGCGTTGGCCCCAGCTTGCCAGGGACATTATGTAAAGATAAGGAAGCTAGTGGATACAACTAGACCTCCATGTTCTGAAATAAGTTGATTAAAGCCTTGCTTTATGCTCAAACCAAGTGCATAGTGAGTTTTATTACGTCAACCACCTTCATGGTGCTGGATATTTCCACCGGGTTTTGGTCCATCCCTTTACGGAGAGAGGACCAGTACAAGTTCGCCTTCACATTTAAAGGGCAACAATATACAGGAAACTTTGTGATATCCGGCACTGATGGGACCGAGCTGTTGCTGATCTATCAAAACTGCCGGACATACAAAGTTAATGCTGAAGCATACGAAGATTTTCATCTCCGTATCTGACAACAAACACTGTTGCTTAGCAACAGCTTCTAAACAGTCGGCTGCAGCTGCAAGCGTCTGTAGCTGAAGCTGTTGCTATAGCTACAGACCTTGCAGTGCCTGACTGGGAAAAAAAAAGCAACGAGAACTAAAAAAACTTATAGAAAATGGCTCCTGATTTTTGCCGTTAGATCGAGTATTCTGGACATATAACCTCCGGATAAACCAAAGTTTCCTGTACCTGGAAATATCTACAACAGCCCTAGCATTTTCCATCAATGCATGGCTAATTGTTTGAAGGGCTTCAGCTAGACCCGGCAGTTGGTACAGTATGTGGATAACCTGCTCCTATTCACCAATGTGGGAGAGGAGCATGGTCCACTACTAGCTGAACTGCTGGAGCTGCTCAGGCAAGAAGGCTTCAAAGTAAACCCGAAGAAAGCAAAGATCGGCCAGCTGGAAGTAAAATTCCTGGGGCTGACTGTGCGCGCTGGGGAAAGGGCCATCGATAAAGCTAGAAGGGAAGCAGTGCCGGAGTTACCAGCCCCCAACACAGTTACAGGAGTGAGATCTTTTCTAGGGCTAACCGGGTACTGCAGAGATTTCATTGAGGATTACGCAGCCACAGCAGCCCCTCTGCTCTGACTCCTGCACAAGGGAGTGGAGTGGGTCTGGGACGAGGGTTGCGAGGCAGCATTTGTGAAACTCAAGAAAGATCTGCATACCGCGCTGGCTCTAGGGGCTATTGATGGGGGAAATGAGTTTTTCCTGGAGGTGGCAGCCAGCGGGGACAGTTTGAGTGCCGTGCTGCTCCAAGAGTGGCACAGCCAGCTGAGACCGGTGGTTTACTCCTCCAGGATACTCACCGATGTGGAGAACGGCTATTCCAACTGTGAGAGGCACCTCCTCGCCACTCACTGGGCTGTGAAAAGATCATTGATCTTCACAGGAACATCTCCTATCACACGCCTCACACATTACACGCCCACACAGATGCTCCTGGATGGGAAAAATCAAAGACGGGACAGTGAGCAGTGCCCGCATTGCTCGCTGGACCCTACTTCTCTCCCAGATGGACCTAAAAGTGAAAGGTCTCTGCAAGCCGAAGCTCGCGGCCAACATGATTTACCCAGGGACAGCCCACCGGTGTTCCATAGAAGGGGTATGGGAAGTTAACATAGGTTTTCGGGCCGGGATACACCCCACGGGCCACGAAATCTATGTGGACGGTTCAAGCACAATATCTGCTGGCGAGCAACTTACCGGGTGTGCAGTTTATGCCCCAGAGGCGGACATTGCCCTGGCAATTAAACTCCCCAGCACCATGAGCGCCCAGCATGCTGAACTATCTGCAGTAGTGTATGTGGTCACACACCCCGAGAAATTCCCTAACCCGTACACGATTTGCTTGGACAGTATGTTCACATGCAATTCGTGTACGGAATACCTGGCTATCTGGTCCCGTCACGGATATACCTTCGTTGACGGGAGACCCCTGGCAATTAAGCCTCTGCTGGAGAAAATCATGGCAGCCATGGGGGAGGAAGGAAAGGTCGATATACAGAAAGTAAAAGGCCATTCCTCCACTGAACCCCGTGGCATGGGAAATCAGCAAGCCGGCGCACTGGCAAAAGAAAGTGCTCGTATGGGCACTTTTTGGGACCCATACGGGTTAAGTCCCATAGCAGCGATCAGGGGCAGAGGCGGGATGCAAGGGAGTTCAGGGGTAACATTGCCACCGGACCTGAAAACGGTTCAAACCCAAGATCCCGTCCTCAAAACCGTCCTGAACGCGCTCACTAAAGGGGAAAAGGTAGAGGGCTCGTACGGCACAGCAGCCATCACCGTTAAGGAAGGCATGCTGTTCAGGGGGGAGCAGTGGATAGTGCCACAGCAGCACCAAAGGGAAATCCTCCAACTGGCCCATGAGGGTCCAGGAGCGGGGCATCCCGGACCGGAGACCACCTGGCAACGGGTGGAACAGGCAGGATGGTGGCCAGGACTCAGGGAAGATGTCCGCGAGTTTTGTGCCGGCTGTCTGGTGTGTGCTGCTAACAACCATGACCCCCGGAAAAGGAAGGTATCTATGGGACACATCAGGAGGATAGAGCGACCATGGCAGTCGATTCAGGTCAATTACATCGGGCCCCTACCCACCGCCCAGGGAGGCTACAAGTACTGCCTAGCCCTGGTGGATGTGTTCTCAAAGTGGGTGGAAGCTTTTCCATGTTGAACTGCTATCGCATTGGGTACGGCTAGGATCCTGGTCAGGGAAGTGTTCTCACGATGGGGACTACCGCAGTATGTGGAGTCCGACCAAGGGAGTCACTTTACCAGGCAGGTCATGCAAGAGACCCTCATGGTACTCGGCATCGAGGGGAAATGGTACATCGCCTACAACCCGCAGTCATCGGGTCCTGTGGAGCGTTTAAACCATACCATTAAAGAAAGGCTGCGGAAGGAGACGGGAGACTCACCCAAGAAGTGGGTAGAAGTCTTACCGTTGGTCCTAATGGGGATCCGAGCCAGCCAGTCAAAAAGCACGGGGTATTCCCCACACAAGCTCATGACTGGTAGGATTATGCGGACCCCCACCCATGTGCTAGCCCCGGTGCTCACGGAAAGTCAGCTTAGAGAGGTGAACCGGGACAGCTTCGTCAGGAAACTGTTTGAACACCTTAAACAGGTTCACTGGCAGGCTGCTAGCAACATGGGAAAACAGCACCGGAGTAACCGACTGCTGCTAGAACCCAACAGGCACCACAAGTGGGAGATAGGGGATCAGGTCATGGTGAGGAACTTTGCCCGGTTAGGGAGTTTTGAACCATTGTACATGGGGCCATACAACATTGTTGACAAGGCAAGCCCCATGGTCTACGCCATAAAGATGCCCCGCCGCACGAAGTGGTTCCACATTAACCAGTGTAAACAGTTCAACCCCGAGAAAGGGGAACGGCCAGCAAGGGTGAACTGTCCTAAGGACAGGGATCCTCAGCCAGCAGCTGTGGCAGACTCACAGACCGCACCGGTGGGGGCAGTGGCTTGTATTACTGGAGGGGCTATCCCACCAATTACTTGGGACTCGGACGCACCCCCGGTAGCCAGAGCCCTAAAAAGGTCTCCTCGCACACCACAGCCAAAACTACCGTGGTCACCAGCGCATCAGTTTCAATGGTTCAGCCCCGGAAGGGTCGCAACCCGTAAAAGAATGCCCAAGATCAGGGATCATTATAGGAATAGGGATCCCCAGCCTGCAGCCTCCAACGGTGAGGGACTCACAGGAGAGGTAGTGGTGGGCAAAGAGAACGAGAGGGGTCCCCAGCCTGCGGCCTCAGGCTGCGCGGAACCCACAGGACAGGACAGGGACTCAGCAGCCACACCAAAGGGGGTAGTGTGCTGTAGTACAGGAGGGGACACTCCCCGATCATCTGGGATTCAGGGAAACCCCCAGTTGCTTTAAGAAGGACTCTCCGGGTCCTGCGGTACAGGCCACCTTACGCCCAGGCGTACAAGCTGCCCAGAAGCTGCACAAGACAGAGGCCAAACAGGAATTAGCCTGGCCGACTGAAGACGGGCGGCGGATGTACATAGCGTTTCTGATGTATTTAGGTGTGTTTTTACAGTTTTGGTAGCTTTAGGTTTATTATTTAATTATTTTCGAAGTAAGTTTAAGTTTCGAAACTCGATCACTTTGTCAAGCCAGAGAACCTTCTCGGGACATGGCTATCTGTTTAGTGTGTCCCTACAGAGAGGAAATCGGCATGAGAAAGGTTCTGCTCCTGCTCGCCCTGGTAGGGGTGAGCATCGGTGACCGAGGTGACGTGGAGGACTCCCACATTTATGGGTGCTCGGGAGAGAGAGCGGCGATCGTTACCACTGGGGGTGGCGAACCGGGTGTGGAGGAGCTCACTATTTATTTCCATGAGGGAAGGTGGCCAGGGTGGCTGGTATAATGATCAGTAACATGTAATTCTAGAATGGTACACTAGGTGGAGCTGTATGTTTAGTAGGGGGCCACCCACAAGGCAGTAGTCAAGATGGATGCTGTATACTAGTCCACATGGCTGAATAAATGACTAGCTCAAGCTAGCTGTTCATAATGAAAACGTCTATTTATTTATGAACATAACATGGTACCAGGATTGGTAATATCTGCTGAATATTGCGAAACGCGACACGGAGAATTTGAAGCCACCGGAGGGTTTGAAACTCACGGGGAATGTTGACTGCAATTGGCAGACTTTCAAACAACAATTCAAACTCTACATTGCCACCATCGGGTTCGGTACGATGCCAGACACAAGGAAAATAGCGTTACTGCTCACGGTTGCAGGCCCGCAGGCAATAGAGGTATTTAATACATTTGTATTTGATCAAGAGGAGGACAGAGAAAAGATGGACGATGTGCTAAAGAAGTTTGATACACATTGTTCTCCCAAAAAGAACGAGACCTATGAGAGGTACATTTTCCGTTCACGGACACAGCAGCAAAATGAGACTTTTGATAGCTTTGTGACCGATCTGAAACTGAAAGCACAGACATGTAATTTCTCTGAACTGAAATCATCCATGATTCGTGACCAGATTGTGTTTGGTATTCATGATAAAAAGGTCAGGGAACGTTTGTTGAGAGAAACCGAACTAACATTGGAGGATGCTGTGAAAATATGCCATGCCAGTGAGCTAGCTCAACAGCACGCAAAGACTTTCAGTGAAATTAATAATAATGCGACTGTAGTGAATGACTGTGCTGCTGTCGGTGCTGTGTCCTACAAGGGGAAGAAACATGGGCAGAACAGAAATGCAAAGCAATCGGAGGATGGAATTTTTAAATTGTAAACGCTGTGGTTACCAGCACCAGTCAAGACAATGCCCAGCGTTTGGAAAAATGTGCATAAAATGTAATGGAAAGAATCACTTTGCCAAACAATGCTTTTCAAAAGTAAAAACAAAGAAAGGGCAACAAGTCAATGTGATTGAGGACACTAATTTAAATGAGACATTTTTTGTAGGAATGGTGTCATGTGACAATATAGAAAAGGATACAGAAAATGTGCAGCCCTCAGGAATAGACAATGCTGAACATAAAGTTAATGCAGTAAAAGAGGACAAACGGATGATGCCACTGCAGGTAAATGGAGCATTAGTTACATTGAAACTAGACACTGGGGCAAAAGCAAACTTAATCAGTATGAGTGACATTAAAAATATGAAAGAAAAACCCAAAATACAGAAAAAGTCAGTACTACTGAAGAACTATAATGGACAGAAAATAGATAGCTTAGGTGTATGCACACTTAAAGTGACAGTCAAAGACAAAGGCCTAGAAATTGAGTGCCCTTAGCGCCGATTTTGCGGCGCTAGAGGGCCTAGCGCTGCATTTGGCGCCGGCGCCGAAATTGCCTGGGGCCCTTACGCCGCGGTAGACCGGTAGCGCTGCGCCGGCACCGATGACGTCATCGGTGTGCGCAGCGTCCCGGTTGCCATGCCGACGGGCCCCAGCGCCGAAATTCAGTTGCGGCCGCCTCGCCCGTGACAGCCGCAACTAAGACTCTGGCAACAGAGTCTTACGAGTCTTTGCGCCGGCGCATTAAAGGCTCCGCGGCGGCCGGCCACTTTCCCGCCGGCCGCCTGGCCGCAGCTCCCTCCCCGGACTTCCCCCCCCCACCCCCCGGAACAGAAGCAAGCCCGGCACTTGTCCGAGGTGCCGGGCTCATTTTTTAAAAGATTTTCGCGGCCCGCGATCGGGTGCAGGCAGCTCCTCCTTAAGGGAAGGAGGAGGCCTGCACTTCCCAAGCCTGCCGCACCGCATCGGGTGCCGCAGCGCCGGAATTGCGGCGCGAAACGGCAGTTAGCGCTGATTTACCGCCGCAAAGACCCTTCAGTAGCGCCGGCAGCCGTTTGGGCGCGGCCCTGCTGAATTTTTGGCGCGCGCAGGGGGACTTAGCGCCGGCACTAACTTCCGGCGCTAAAGCCCTGGCTAAGCCAAAACTCAATTTCTAGGCCAAAGTGCATCATCTCATGTTTTCTGTTGTGGCTTAAGGACTTGATTCACTACTAGGTGACAAAGCTTGTGAGGACTTAGAACTGGTCAAGAGAGTCTACCGTATAAACTGTGCCATAAGCAGACCAGATGACTCGATGGATTCTGTAGTGAGTAATTTCCAGGATGTGTTCAAAGGATTTGGAGTTCTACCATTCACTTACAAGATCCAGCTAAAGGAGGATGCTCAGCCAGTGGTACATGCTCCACGGAGAGTTCCAGCACCCCTGCGTGACCGGCTCAAGAAAGAACTGGACAGAATGACCACACTAGGAGTCATCAGGAAAGTCAAAGAGCCAACAGACTGGGTTAACTCCATGGTATGTGTAAAGAAAAAGAACAATGATCTAAGAGTATGCATGGATCCAAAGGACTTAAATGCAAACATAAAACGTGAACACTACCAGATTCCCAAGCGAGAAGAATTCACCAGTGAAATGTCAGGTGCCAGATACTTCAAAAAGCTCGATGCCTCAAAGATTTTGGCAACTAAAACTGGATGAAGAGAGCACCAAATACTGTACCTTCAACACACCATTTGGCAGGTATTGTTTCCTCAGAATGCCTTTTGGGATAATATCTGCATCTGAAATCTTTCATAGAGCGATGGAACACATAATTGAAGGTCTGGAAGGAGTTCGGGTCTATGTTGATGACATCATCATCTGGGGCTCCACACTGAAAGAACACAATGAGAGACTGACTAAAGTGCTACAGAGCATACGCTGGAATGGACTGAAGCTCAACAAAGTCAAGTGTCAGCTTGGCGTCCAGGAAGTCACTTTCCTAGGAGATAATCTATCTGGTAAAGGAATAGAGCCAGATATGGAAAAAGTAAATGCCATACTCAACATGCTCCGGCCCACTGACAAAAAAGGAGTGCTACGCATCATGGGGATGATAAACTTCATTGGAAAGTTCATTCCTAACTTGTCAGCCAAGACAGCCTGTCTGCGAGACCTGCTATATAAAACAAATGAGTTCGCATGGACAGAAAGACATGAACAAGAGTGGATGAACCTCAAAACAGTGCTGACAACCACACCTGTACTCACCTTCTTTGACCCAACAAAGAGAATCAAAGTGTCAACGGATGCATCAAAAGATGGCCTAGGCGCGGTCTTGCTACAAGCAGAGGGCGAAGATTGGAAGCCTGTTGCCTATGCCTCCAGGTCTATGACTGATTCTGAGTGTCGATATGCCAAGATTGAAAAGGAATGTCTAGACTTGGTAGTTGGACTAGAAAAGTTCCATGGCTACATATATGGACTTCCCACCTTCACAGTTGAGACAGACCACTGCCCACTGGTTGCCATCATAAAAAAAAATCTGAATGAGATGTCTCCAAGGATTCAACGACTCATGATGAAGCTGCAAAGATATGACTTTGAACTGATCTACACACCAGGCAAACACATAGTGTTAGCAGATGCACTATCCCGAGCACCCACAATGAGTCATGTGAGCTCTACTGAGGAAGACATGGATGTTCATGTGAGTATGGTCACTGCTGCGCTGCCCGTGTCAGACACAAAATCAAAGCAAATAGCAGAAGAAACAGTAAAAGATACAGTGTTACAAACAGTAATAGAGAACATTCATCATGGTTGGCCAAAAGGTTCCTGTCCAAAGTACTATCACATCAGGTCAGAGTGGAGTGTCGCAAGTGGACTATTACTAAAACAGAACAGAATAGTCATTCCACAGGCTCTACGTCAAGACATGCTCAAAAGGATTCATGAGGGACACCTCGGAATTGAAAAATGCAAAAGGAGAGCAAGAGACACTGTTTATTGGCCTGGCATAAGTAAGGACATTGAGAACATGATAGGCAAATGTGAGACATGTCAGAAACACCAAAACAAACAAGCAAAGGAACCAATGGTAGTAGCTGACTTACCAACAGCACCATGGCAAAAGGTTGGTATGGACCTTTTTCATTTGAATGGTAAAGACTATCTATTAGTGATTGACTACTATTCTAACTATCCTGAGATGGCGCTGCTCTCAAGCACATCAGCAAGCAGTGTCATAATGCATGTTAAATCAATCTTCGCCAGACATGGAATTTGCAGGATTGCCGTTAGCGACAATGGTCCGTGCTTCAACTGTAAGGAGTGGCAACAGTTTGCAGCACATTATGACTTTCAGCACATCACATCCGGTCCTCTGTATGCTCAGTCGAATGGTCAGGCAGAGAAAGGTGTTCAAGTTCTCAAACAGCTACTGAAGAAAGCAACAGAAAGCAAGTCTGATCCTTATCTCGCCCTGCTGAGCTACCGAGCCTTCCCTTTAGACTGTGGTTCTTCACCTGCTGAACTCCTAATGGGTCGCAAGTTGCGCACCACGTTACCCTGCTGTGCAAAAGAAAAGCAGAGTAAGGAACTAAGACAGAGACTTCAACTGTTAAAGCTGAAACAGAAATCACACTATGACAAGTCATCCAAAACTCTGAAACAATTGACAAGGGATGATGTTGTCAGGATTGAGGATCCAAATGCATGGAACAGGAAAGCTACAGTTCTTGAGGAAGTAGGACCATGGTCATACACCGGTAGAACTGAGGAAGGACAGATTCTCAGGAGGAACCGCCGTTCCCTCCTGAAAACACAAGAAACTATCCAAGAGCAAATCGATGACAATGCCGCAACTGAATCTTGTCACTCACCACTAGAACAATCTAACACAAACAAACATACAGGCTCTCATGAAAACACATCAGACTTACCTGTGCTGAGAAGATCCACACGTGAAGTAAAAAAGCCTGATAGACTTTGTGGCATTGCCACATTGGGGAAACACACTGTGTATGTAGATAAACCTGTATAATCCCCTTTTAACTGCTGTATTCCCCTCCCCCCGCAAGACAGTTGCAAGCTGAGAGGAATAAGGCACGTTCAGACTTGCCTGCTGCTGATAGAAGGAAAACCAATCAGGTTCCAGCAGGTGACCAATCCGTGAGTCATCACAGGTTCGCGGGCTTCACGAATTCAGTACTGTATTGTGAGAGTTGGAGTAAAGACCTATTTCTTGTAGCTCGCTGTGTTGCCTATTTCTTTACGCGGGAGACCGTAGTCCCCCACATTGGTGACCCCGAATGTTGGCGGCTGAAGCCCCCGACTCACGCAGCCCTACAGAGGCCAGCAACGACCCAATGGCAACCAGCAGCAGCCTGATGTCGGCCGGCGCCACGTCCTTGAAGCTCCCCACCTTCTGGGAACACCAAGCACCAGCTTGGTTCGCGCACTCGGAGGCCCAATTCACCCTTCGCAGGGTTCAAGACGATGAAGAAAGGTACCTCCATGTAGTCTCAGCACTAGCAAGCACTAGCAAGCTCTACCGCCACCGAAGTTCTCGACCTACTGGGGAACCCACCACAGACCGGCAAGTACTCAACCATTAAGGGCCGCTTGCTGCAGGCTTATGGCCTGTCCAAGGAGGAGAGGGCCCGCAGGCTTCTCTCACTACCAGGCCTCGGCGATTCTACCCCGAACCAGTTGATGAGCCGGATGTTTGCGCTCCTTGGCTCTGAACCGCAGTGCTTTTTGTTTCGGGCCCTTTTCCTCAGCCTGCTTCCTCAGCAGGTACAGACTGCCCTCGCGGGGTCCCCGATCACGGACTGCGTACAACTGGCAGCCGCCGCGGACAAAGTTTTCGCCGTCGCCCAACTCGGCTGTGCAGCCGCGAGGCTCCCCGACACCACTGAGTGTGCGCCGCCATGCTAGGCCGCAGAACTATGCTACTACCACGCACGTTTCGGCCACAAGGCCCAACGCTGCAGAGCACTCTGCTCTTTTGATCAAACCAAGATGGCCGCCTGGCCCAACGCACCAGCCCTGCGCCACCGCCTAGGCCCGCTCGACCGCACCCCCGCCGCCACGATGGCCATCGGCACCGCAGGTAAACTGCTGTACATAACTGACTCTCTTTCAGGGCGCAGATTCCTTTGCGACACCGGAGCCCAATGCAGCATAATTCCTGCCTCCCAGCTCGACATCCAGGCAGGCCGCAGCGGCCCACCCCTCGTGGCGGCAAATGGCGCAGCCATCGCTACTTTCGGAAAGCGACGGGCCGAGGTTTGTTTCAACGGCTAGCGATTTACGTGGGATTTCATGGCGGCCTCGGTGGCACATCCTTTGCTGGGCGCCGATTTTCTTTGCGCCCACGGACTCCTGGTCGACGTCCGCGACAGGCGCCTGATCGACGCAGCAACTTTCGCTTCACTGGCCTGCCAGCAGAGCAACAGCCCGGCCCTCGTCGGGTCCTGCTCCGCCCCGGCGCATGACGACTACGCCCGCCTACTCGCAGATTTCCCGAGGCTCACACAACCGACCTTCTCAGCCGCGGCAGCCAAGCATGGGGTCGAGCACCACATCGCCACTACGGGACCACCAGTGTTCGCTCGAGCCAGACGCCTGGACCCAGCCAAGATGGCGGTGGCCAAGGAAGAATTCACCACGATGGAAAAACTGGGCATCATCCGCCGCTCGAACAGCCCTTGGTCGTCCCCCCTCCACATTGTGCCCAAGCCGGGTGGTGGCTGGCGCCCCTGCGGCGACTACAGATGGCTCAACGATGCCACCACGCCCGATAGATACCCCATTCCGCACATCCAAGACTTCTCAGCACACCTAGCAGGAAAGTCCGTCTTTTCCAAGGTCGACCTGATTCGCGGCTACCATCAGGTCCCCGTCCACCACGCAGACGTCCAGAAGACGACGGTCATCACCCCCTTCGGACTGTTCGAGTTCCTGCACATGCCCTTCGGGCTTAAGAACGCCGCACAGGCCTTCCAACGGCTCATGGACTCCGTCCTACGGGACCTGAGCTTCCTGTTCGTCTATCTGGACGATATCCTCGTGGCCAGTACCAGCAAGGCCGAGCACATCGCGCATTTGCGCTCCCTTTTCCAGCGCCTCAGCCAACACGGGCTAATCGTCAACCCGGCCAAATGCCAGTTCGGAGCAGCCCAAATTGACTTTCTCGGCCACAGAATCTCGCCAAGGGGAGCCATTCCCCTACCTTCCAAGGTGCAGGTGGTGGCGGACTTTCCCCAGCCCACCTCGGTTAAGGCGCTGCAGGAATTTTTGAAGATGGTCAATTTCTATCACCGGTTCGTGCCCAAGGCTGCCGCACTCATGCGCCCCCTGTACGAAGCCACCAGGGGCAAAACGGGCAAAGAGCAACTCACCTGGTCCAGCGAGATGACGACAGCCTTCCACCAGACCAAAAGCGCCTTGGCCAACGCCACACTACTGGCCCACCCCATCCTGGGCGCCAAGACCGCCCTCACCACGGACGCCTCGGATTACGCTGTCGGCGCCATCCAGCAACAGTGGGTCGAAGGCACGTGGCAGCCACTGGCATTTTTCAGCCGACAGCTGCGCAAGAATGAGCAGGCCTACAGCACGTTCGACAGAGAGCTTCTGGCCCTGTTCCTGGCAATCCGGCACTTCCGTTTCCTTCTGGAAGGCCGGCCGTTCACCGCATTCGTGGACCACAAGCCGTTCACTTTCGCCATGGCCAAAGTATCCGAACCCTGGTCCGCGCGCCAACAGCGCCAACTTAACTTCATCTCGGAGTTCACCACATACATCCGCCACGTCGCCGGGAAGGACAATTTGGTGGCCGACTGCCTCTCAAGACCCTCGCTCCACGCAGTGCACCTGGGCGTCGACTACGCCAGCATGGCGAGAGACCAGGCTGCCGACGCGGAGATCCAGGCCCTCAGGACGTCAACTACCAGCCTCACCCTGGCCGACATCCACTTCCACGCAGCCGGCACAACCCTCCTGTGCGACGTCTCAGTCCCCTCGCCTAGGCTGGTCGTTCCATCCGCCTGGCGCAAGCGAGTTTTCGACATCATCCACGGCCTTTCACATCCAGGGATGCGTGCGTCTCAGAAACTTATGTCCGCCAAGTTTGTCTGGCCTGGACTCCACAAGGATGAGAGAGACTGGACCAACACATGCGTGGCGTGTCAGCGCGCTAAGGTCCAGCAGCACACCAAGGCGCCATTGGAGTGTTTCCCGGTGCACGAGAGGCGTTTCGACCACGTCCACGTCGATCTGGTAGGCCCCTTGCCGCCGTCGCACGGTTTTACACACCTGCTCACGATCGTCGACCGCACCACCAGATGGCCCGAGGTGGCTCCTCTCGCCTCCACCACCACGACCGACGTCGCGCGAGCATTCGTCTTGACATGGGTGGCCCGGTTTGGCGTGCCGACCGACATATCCTTGGACAGAGGCCCCCAGTTCACCTTCCACTTGTGGAATGCCATCATCGCCGGCCTCGGCACCAAGTTGCACAGGACAACAGCCTACAACCCGCAGGCCAACGGGCTCTGCGAGCGCTTTCATCGTTCTTTGAAAGCCTCCCTCCGCGCCAGCCTGGCCGACACCAGCTGGATCGACAAACTACCCTGGGTTCTCCTGGGATTGCGTACCATGCCCAAAGAGGACCTCCGCGCCTCTGCAGCCGAGATGGTCTATGGCCAACCGCTCAGAGTCGCAGGCGACTTCCTCCCCCTGACAACGGAGCCGTGGTCGGCCGCCAGACAGCTTTCCCTGCACCAGGACGCGGCCCAGCAATTCCGTCCAGTTCCCACTTCGCAATACGGCCCGCAGCCGTCCTACGTGCCTCGAGACTTACGATATGCGGAGTTCATCTTCGTGCGCCGGGACGCGCACAGAGGCCCGCTGCAGGCACCATACACCGGCCCCTTCCCAGTATTGGAGATGGGGGACAAAGCTTTTCTTATCGATGTCAGCGGGAAGCCGGACCTTATTTCAGTAGACCGCCTCAAACCGGCGCACCTGGACCTCAGCTTCCCGTTTCGGCCGGCTCTTTCCCCATGGCGGGGCAGACCTCCCGCGTTGGCGGCGACCCCACAAGAGGACCAAGACACGCCAGAACCTTACTTCCCGGCCACCGCCCCACCTTCGCCGGCAGCCCATCCAGCCAGCCCACCGGCAGACCAGCCACCAGACCAGCCGACGAACCAACCGGCCGACCTCCCAGACAGCCCTCCTCACACGCCAGATGGCTACTACAGCCGCTACGGCCGCTTGGTCAAACCTCCGCAGAGACTGACTTTTACAGTTAACGAGGATTCTGGGGGGGCGTATGTGGCGTTGCCACATTGGGGAAATACTGTGTGTATGTAGATAAACCTGTATAATCCCCTTTTAACTGCTGTATTCCCCTCCCCCCGCAAGACAGTTGCAAGCTGAGAGGAATAAGGCACGTTCAGACTTGCCTGTTGCTGATAGAAGGAAAACCAATCAGGTTCCAGCAGGTGACCAATCCGTGAGTCATCACAGGTTCGCGGGCTTCACGAATTCAGTACTGTATTGTGAGAGTTGGAGTAAAGACCTATTTCTTGTAGCGCTGTGTTGCCTATTTCTTTACGCGGGAGACCGTAGTCCCCCACAACTTAATCTTTGAGCACAAAGAAAACTATAATAAAAGAATGAAAAGCTTAGAGTTCATAAAGTAAAGCTTTGAAAATGTGTTGACTGTTGTGAAGATGTTTATGTCGTTATGATTGATTGATATTGATTTTATTTAACCTCTAAGGAAGGGGGATGTAATGATCAGTAACATGTCATTCTAGAATGGTACACTAGGTGGAGCTGTATGTTTAGTAGGGGGCTACCCACAAGGCAGTAGTCAAGATGGATGCTGTATACTAGTCCACATGGCTGAATAAATGACTAGCTCAAGTTAGCTGTTCATAATGAAAACGTTTATTTATTTATGAACATAACAGCTGGGATCTAACTCTACACAATACTCCAGCCAGACCGGGTTCAGCTACGGGGAGGCCTCCATCCCGTGCCCCAGGGTACAGGTCGTTGCTACACGGATCAGTGTCACGGAGGGGAAACGTGTGTGTCTTACCTGGAAAGGACGGATTCCCCTGGATAGGTGGTGGTGGCTCAGGAAGCTGAGCAGGGACATAGGGGACCGTATAGCCGACTGCGAACAACTGGGGAACAACACCTACCGGACGATCACGAGGGCCCAAGGGGGAGTGAGCGTGTGTTGGGATAAGTGATGGGAGTCGGAACAGGGAATTTACATCTGCATGTGGGGATCAGAGAGAGCCTGCTCCACAGGCATATCCATCATCTTCTCCAGACAATGGCAAGATACCGGGGAAGGGGATGAGGTGGGATTCTAGCCTGCATGCGTGCGTGGTCCCACACTCCCCGATCCCAGTCAACGCCACCGAACTCATAGCACGCACCCGAAAGCCCCTGCCCACGACCCCGACAGCATGGACAGTAATAGAGAGGTGTCCTACCACCACCAAGGGACCAGGGAATGGGTTAGTGCTAGTGCTGACCGAAAAGGTACGATACCAGGGGGTACACTATGCAGTAGCTTCAGTTATCCTAAACCTTACTGAAGTACACTTACCTGAATGGTGCCCTATGGAGAGAGAACAGCTATACCAGACCCTACTAAAAGAAATGTTCAGGAAATTCTACGAATTCGACTTTGCCAACATAGACAAAGCAGAGCTATACACATTACACTCTGAGTACACTATGAGCGCGGGGAGACAAAGAAGGGGAACCTGGAACGATATTTTCACTACCTACAATACAGGATCCTCTGTAATAAACAGCCTGGACGATATAGAATGGCAAACACAAACAAATGGTCTAAAAATACAACTATGAAAGATCCTAACACCCTGTCCCAGTAGATTGCGGGCATTCCAATCACACTATCATGGGGATAGTAGTGAGGATGCCGGTCATGGGTGGGACAGCCTGACCCGCACCGGTATACAGGGTGGAGAACATTGGGTCATTCAAGGGGGTGCACATGTCCGTTTCACAGCGGTCCCACCTTATATCATAAAGTGGGAGCACGCTATGACAGGTACTGACCTCTCCGGGTGCCGGAGCCGGGGTGCATAGAAACATAGAAGATAGGAGCAGGAGTAGGCCATTTGGCCCCTCGAGCCTGCTCCGCCATTCAATGTGATCATGGCTAATCATTCAAATTCAGTACCCGGTCCCTGCTTTCTCTCCATACCCCTTGATCCCTTTAGCCTTAAGAAATATATCCAACTCCTTCTTGAATATATTTAATGAATTGGCCTCTACTGCCTTCTGTGGCAGAGAATTCCACAGGTTCACCACTCACTGGGTGAAGAAATTCCTCCTCATTTCTGTCCTAAATGGCATACCCCTTATCCTTAGACTGTGACCCCTGGTTCTGGACTCCCTGACCATCGGGAACATCCTTCCTGCATCTAGTCTGTCCAGCCCTGTCAGAATTTTATAAGTTTCAATGAGGTCCCCTCTCATTCTTATAAGCTCCAGCGAGTAAAAGCCCAATCGACCCAATCTCTCCTCATACATCATCCCTGCCATCCCAGGTATCAGCCTGGTGAATCTTCGCTGAACTCCTTCCATGGCAAGAACATCCTTCCTCAGATAAGGCGACCAAAACTGCACACAATACTCAAGATGTGGTCTCACCAAGGCCCTGTACAACTGCAGCAAGACATCCTTGTTCCTGTACTCAAACCCTCTCGCTACAAAGGCCAACATACCATTGCCTTCTTAATCGCCTGCTGCACCTGCATGCTTACCTTCAGCGACTGGTGCACAGGGACACCCAGGTCTCGTTGCACTTCCCCTTCTCCCAATCTATTGCCATTCAGATAATAATCTGCCTTCCTGTTTTTGCCACCAAAGTGGACAACCTCACATTTATCCACGTTATATTGCATCTACCATGCTTCTGTCCAATCACCCAACCTTTCCAAATCATCCTGGAGTTTCTCAGCATCTTCCTCACAGCACACACGCCCACCCAGCTTTGTCTCATCTGCAAATTTGGAGACATTACATCTAGTTCCCTTGTCTAGATCATTAATATATATTGTGAATAGCTGGGGTCCAAGGACCGATCCCTGCGGTACCCCACTAGTCACTGCCTGCCACTCGGAAAAAGACCCATTTATTCCAACTCTTTGCTTTCTGTCTGCCAACCAGTTTTCTATCCAAGTCAATACCTTGCCCCCAATCCCATGTGCCTTAACTTTACACGCTAATCTCTTATGCGGGACATTATTGAAAGCCTTCTGAAAGTCCAAATATACCACATCCACTGGTTCTCCCTTATCTATTTTACCAGTTACATCCTCAAAAATTTGCAGTAGGTTAGTCAAGCACGATTTAACTTTTGTAAATCCATGTTGACTTTGTCCGATTCTGTCACTGTATTCCAAGTGCTCTGCTATTACATCTTTTATAATGGACTCTAGCATTTCCCCCACTACCGATGTCAGGCTTACTGGTCTGTAATTCCCCGTTTTCTCCCTACCACCTTTTTTGAATAGTGGGGTAACATTAGCTACCCTCCAACCCATGGGTACTGTTCCAGATTCCATCGAATGTTGGAAGATGATCAGCAATGCATTTACTATTTCTAGGGCCACTTCCTTAAGTACCCTAGGATGTAGATTATCAGGCCCTGGGGATTTATCGGCCTTCAATCCCATCAATTTCCTTAACACCATTTCCTTACAAATACTGATTTCTTTCAGTTCCTCCCTTTCATCAGACACTATGTTCCTCAACATCTCTGGGAGGTTATTTGTGTCCTCCTTTGTGAAGACAGAACCAAAATATGTATTTAATGGTCTGCCATTTCTTTCTTCCCCATTATAAATTCCTGTAGGATTAGCAAAATTGAACTTTATATTATAAAGGGTCGAATGGCAGAAGAGGCCATGATTTTAAAGACTATTTTAAAAGAAGCCCAGAAAAAGGGGCATACAAAATGGCCACCAGACCCCGTGATCAACTTATTGGGACACTTTAAAATGGTTCCTGCAAATCCTCAGACAGCTTTGTGGATTCAGCCCAAAGTAAGTTCTGGAAGCCGTTTCTGAGAGAACGAAACCAGACACCCACATATACATATAGATTGGATGCAGATCCAGTCAAGATCGACCTGTAGATAAAGGCCATCGAAATGTTGACCCAGACAAAAGGGAGCAGTTTCATATTCATGAGAAGAGCATCAAGGGCCCGTTAAGGACATCACCAGGACATTAAAAACAATGAAGGTCATTCCAGACCAGTGATGGCCCGTTACCGGCCATCCAAGAACAATTTAAAATATAATAACTACCCCGTTGTACAACAAGCCCGCCAAAAGTTAAACAAAGACTAACCTGATTTGGCGCAAGATAAGAGCTTCTGGAAAGAAGTATAATTGAGAGAACACCCGGGTAGGAATTGGGTTATCTTCAGCTTTCCAGCTTGCAGGCCTGCCCAGTTTTTGAGCTGGGTAAAGAGGAGTCGCTTTGGGAGAAGATCAGCGTGACTCCTTTCCATCATCGGAGAGGAAGAAGAAGAAGACTAAGCCGCCATCAAGAAGGTGGTTCGAGCCGGCGTCCCGCCCCGGGGTAAAACATCGGGAGATCATCGATCAACCCCGGGCCGTTGACGAAACGAGAGGCCATCGACCCGCTCCAGGCTCGGGTGAAGAGACAAAAATAAACGACAGAAGAAGCCGAGGTCGAGCAGCCATCCCCGACCCCCACCTCAGGAGAGAGGTGAGGCGCAGCTCGTTGGGGCTCCACGATCCACGTGGGGACGGGACGCCTGAAAGGATCAAACGCAGACCGGTTTCAAAACCTTGCACTTCCTAGTTGGATTGGTGAGCATGTTTCTGGCCCTCCATAATCAGATCTAGATAGGTTTAAGGGGGTGGATATTTAAGGGTATAATTAACATGAGTTGTTATCCATCGATGTTCTGTGTGTTTCCTTATTTCATGATGATTTTTGTAGAGTATAATATGCCTGTATTTGCCTTAGTTAGTATTGTGTCGTCATGATTTGTTTGTGTTTTTTTCCCTCCCATGTACTCTCTTATTTGCTTGCATTTGATTTGTGTTACCATAGGCAATAACATTTCATTTTGTTTCACCAAACTTGGTCTATAAGAGTTTTCTCTATGTAAAGTCTGCGCCTCAATAAAACACGGACTTCGGGAGAACAGTTTAACAGGTACTTTACTGAACAAGAGGCAGCTTGAAACTGAAACTACAGAAGCCTGCTAGGGCCTTTTATACAGGGGTGGTCACTGCCGGTACTGCAGTCTAAGACCAGTTATTCCCTTAAAGGTACATACACAACAATTCCTCCCCTTTTAGATAAACAGTACATAGCATTCATTTAACAAATAAATAATAACTAATTACAATTACAATTTTCTCAGTAATATATACATCAACTGAAATAGTCATTTATAAGTTCAGTCTTTGAGGAGGCTTCCTGATCCGGACTGGATAGCGCCTTTCTCGAGTATCCTGTTCTGGCGGTGGAGTCAATTCTGGCTCATTGTCATTGGTTGGTTCGTCAGCTTCCAATACCCCTGCTTCTGAGGTAGACGCAATCCGTACTTCGGGCTCATTACCAGGTGCACATGCTTGTGGTACAGGTTTGGCTTGTTCCTGTGACTCTAGAATCTGGTCAGCATGGCATCTCACGATGCTCTCTCCAACGTCCACTGTGTACATTAGTGGTCCCTGGTGTGTGCATATCGTGCCTGGCTGCCATTTTTCTGTTCGGTAGTCGCGGGCCAAGACTGGTTGCCCTATCTTGAAGCTCCTGGTTGGCTTCTCATTTATGTGCTGGAACTGCTTATCCTCAACATCTCGTCTTATGTTTGGTTTGAGCAAATCCAAGCGACATCTTAGTCTCCGGTTGAGAAACAGTACGGCTGGAGTTTGGTTGGTTACTGCATGTGTCGCATTCCGGTAAGCAAACAGGAAGTTATCCACCTTGTGTTGCAGTGGTATGTCATCATTATACATTGCCTTTATGGCCTTTTTAAAGGTCTGAACAAAGCTCTCAGCCAATCCATTTGTGGCTGGATGATATGGGGCAGATGTGTAATGTTTCACCCCATTATTCTTCAGGAACCTCCGGAAATCCTCAGACACAAACTGTGGGCCATTGTCGGAACAGATCTGTTCTGGCAACCCATTCCTGGCGAAGATGGTCCTTAGGACTGCAATAGTTTTCTCCGTGGTGGTGGAGGACATTTTAATGACCTCTGGCCATATCGAATGGGCGTCCACAGCGATTAGAAACATTGAGTCCATAAATGGACCAGCGAAATCAATGTGTACCCGTTGCCATGGAGAGGAGGGCCACTCCCATGGATGTAGCGGGGCCTGTGGTGGAGCGTTTTGTACCTTCTGGCATCCTGTGCATCTCTTGGTCATATCCTCGATTTCTTTATCGATTCCCGGCCACCACACAAACGCCCTGGCTCGGCTCTTCATTTTTACCCCTCCCAGATGACCCTCGTGAAGCTCATTGAGTACTCTATCTCTCAACTTGGGTGGAATTACCACTCGGGATCCACACATCAAGGTTCCCCGGCACACTGACAGCTGTTCCCTCCTTGGCGAGAATGCTGGCAACAGTGAGTCGCCATATGCTGGCCATCCCTTCACCGTCAAATCATAGACCCGAGAGAGTGTCGGGTCATTTCGGGTTTCCTTCTCAATACTTGCGTTTGTAACAGGCAAACATTCGACTATGGTCGCATGGAATATCTCCACCGGGTCCACTGCAGGTGCTTCTTCCGCCGTAGGCAACGGTAGGCGCGACAGCCCATCAGCGTTTCCATGTTGTTTCGTACCTTTGTACTCTATGTCATACTGATGTGCCCCTAGAAAAAGTGACCATCTTTGCAGCCGTTGCGCCGTCATCACCGGAACGCCCTTCTTTGGGTTAAAAATTGAGACCAGGGGTTGATGATCAGTCAGTAGGGTGAATTTCTGCCCGTGCAGATAGTGATTGAACTTCTTCACCCCCCACACCAGGCTGAGGGCCTCCCTGTCAATCTGGGCATAGTTACGCTCGGCTGAGTTTAGCGAGCGCGATGCAAAGGCTCTTGGCCTCTCTGAACCGTCACGGAATTTGTCTGACAGCACCGCTCCAATGCCGTAAGGTGACGCATCACATGCCAACCGAATCGGTAGTGTTGGGTTGTAGTGGGCCAATACTTCTTTTGAAGTGATTTGGCATTTACATTCCTGAAAGGCACGCTTACACTCATCACTCCATTTCCATGTTACACCAGTTTGAAGGAGGGCGTTCAGTGGGTGCAGAATTGTAGATAAATTCGGCAAGAACTTATGGTAGTAGTTCACCAACCCGAGGAACGACCTCAGTTGCGACACATTTTCTGGTGCTGGAGCCTTGACTACAGCCTCAATCTTGTCCGGCGACTTATGCAACCCTTCCTCATCAATCATGTGGCCACAATACGAGATTTGTCTCCTGAAGAACTCGCATTTGGGACGGTTGGCTCGTAGCCCATATTCCTGCAATCTCGTGAGCACCTGTTCCAGGTTGGCAAGGTGTTCATTGTCATTTTTGCCCGTAACCAGGATGTCGTCCAAATAACACTGGGTCCCCGGGATCCCTTGCAGGACTTGTTCCATTGCCCTCTGCCACATAGCCGGGGCCGATGCTACCCCAAATACCAGTCGATTGTACTGGTAAAGGCCTTTGCGAGTGTTTATCGTGAGGTATTTCCTAGATGTTTCTTCCACCTCCATTTGTAGATACGCTTGAGCCAGGTCAATCTTTGTAAAACGTTTCCCTCCAGATAGTGAGGCGAAAATATATTCTATCCGCGGAAGCGGATACTGTACTGTATGCAGGACTGGGTTCACAGTCACCTTGAAGTCCCCACAGGTGCGAACCTTCCTTGGCTCCCCAGGCGTGCTGCTCAATGCTTTCTTCATTACAGGAATGATGGGTGTGGCCCACTCGCTCCAGTCCACCTTAGACAGCACCCCCGAACGCTCCAGACTCTCCAGTTCAGTTTCCACAGCTGGGCGTATCGCGTATGGCACCGGTCTGGCCTTGAAAAATTTTGGGGTTGCATTATCCTCAATCTTTATGGTTGCCTTTACTCCTTTTAGAGTCCCAAGTCCTTGTTGGAACACCTCTTCCGTGTCAGATAGAATTTGTGACAGACATCCAGGTGCGACGTCATCATCTTTTTTGTCAGTCACAGTTAGTGCCAGAATGGAATGCCAATCCAATTGTAGTCTTCGGATCCATTCACGTCCCAATAATGGTGGTCCTCCATCTCGTAGTATATACATGTATAGTTTCTGTGTTTCCTTTCCGTTATATTCAACTGGCACCCTTATTTTTCCTCTGGGGTAGACCTTTTGCCCAGTGTATGTCTTCAATACAATGGACGTGTCCTTTAAGGGTATGTGTGAGAATAGCCGCTCATAGTCTCGTCGATTCATGACAGTTAGGGCTGATCCTGTGTCCAATTCCATTTTCACTGGGGACCCTGCTATCATTAGGGTGACCCAAATGGTTCAGTGATCTTCTTTTGCGATCACGTTGTGTAACTTTAAACAACTTAGTCGCCTGCTCCCGGATTCCTTATCACTCTCCTGATCTTCTGAACTACTATCTGTCCGTTTCTTTACTTTCCTGTACTGTTCCTTAGTAGTTCTTGTCGTGTTGGTCTTCTTTCCCGACCTGCAGACTCTTGCTATATGTCCCATTTTCCCGCATTGCCTGCATATTTTGTCTTTAAACCAGCAGTCATTCTGCTCATGGGTTGTTCTGCCGCAGCGATAGCACTTTTCGGCTCCATACGCCATTTCGTTAGCACTGTATTCTTGTGGTTTCTGTTGTATTTCCGCAGCTCCCCGTGCTGCTGCTTCGTAGGATACTGCCACGCTGAAAGCCTGTTCTAGCGTCAGGTCCTTTTTTGAAAGTAGTCGTTTCTGGGTTCCTTCACTCTGGAGCCCGCAGACAAACTTATCCCGTAAGGTGTCTGCCAGTCCTGCTCCGAACTGGCAGTGCTTCGATAACTTGCGTAGTTCCGTAAGATAGTCAGCATTGCTCTCATCTTTGTGCTGGTTTCCTTTATGGAACTTGAATCTTTCTGCTATCAGCAGTGGTGTAGGGCTTAGATGTTCCTGTAAGATATGAACAATCTCCTCAAAACTTTTCTCCATTGGTTTAGCTGGGGTAATTAAATTCCGCAACAGGCCGTATGTACTCGCACCCATCAGATTTAATAATACTGATGCCCTCTTTCCATCAGCCACTTCATTTGCCTTGCAGTACACTTCAATTCTTTCCACATACGTGGTCCAGTCTTCTACCTCGTTGTCGAAAGCAGTGATACTGCCACTTTTCGGCATCTTGGGCGATTTAAAATGGCACCTCCTGCGCTTTTGCTTCTTCCCCAATGGAATAAAATGGCGCCTCCAGCGCTTTTGCTTCTTCCCCAATGGGATAAAATGGCGCCTCACGCGCTTTTGCTTCTTCCCCATACTGCCACGCTGCTCCTAGCGTTCTACGGGGTAATGGCGGCGACCCGCAGCTTCGGCGCGTCTCGCTTTCCTTCCCCCCCGTTTAGTTTCTCTCCGCTGTCCTGTTCTCGAGCACCGACCGCGCCCTGTGCGCTCCACCCTCTCTCTCTCGTTTTCTTTTCGAGGCGACGCTGCGCGGCCCGATTTGTAGAGCCGCTCGATCGAGCTTGAGCCTGCCGCAGTCCGGAAGGGTCAGCGCGCTGCCTGCTACCAGCACGATTCGCTGGAACCACAGTCTCTCCCGCAATTCTCCAAACACCGATGGATTCTTTGGGCGGTTGCCCTCGGTCGACGCCCGTTGCTCCGACTATGACCTTCCAGGACGTTCCTTTCAGACGAGATCCCCGTGAGATGATGCCACACTGCAGGTGAGTTCGAACTTACTCGTCGCCACTGTAAAGTCCGCGCCTCAATAAAACACGGACTTCGGGAGAACAGTTTAACAGGTACTTTACTGAACAAGAGGCAGCTTGAAACTGAAACTACAGAAGCCTGCTAGGGCCTTTTATACAGGGGTGGTCACTGCCGGTACTGCAGTCTAAGACCAGTTATTCCATTAAAGGTACATACATAACACTCTACATTGTAGTTCCTGCCCCAAAGTCCAGAGTACAGAATCTAAGGGGCGAGTGGGTCGAACCACTCAAGGTTTTACTGTGCAAGAGAGAGAGGCCTCTAGAGAGAGAAACCTCTGCGATCTAAAACCCCTTACATTCCCCTGATTCTGACTGCAAGGGACCTACGCTTGACTTCATCAATCTTTTTCTCTTCACATATCTATAAAAGCTTTTACAGTCAGTTTTTATGCTCCCCGCAAGCTTACTCTCATATTCTATTTTCCCCTTCTTAATTAATCCCTTTGTCCTCCTTTGTTGAATCCTAAACTGTTCCCAATCCTCAGGTTTACTGCTTTTTCTGGCCAATTTAATGGTCCTCTCCTTGGATCTTATGCTATCCCTAATTTCCCTTGTTAGCCACGGTTGAGTCACCTTTTTTGTTTTATTTTTATGCCAAACTGGGATGAACAAATTCTGTAGTTCATCCATGCGGTCTTTGAATGCTTGCCATTGCCTATCCACCGTCAACCCTTTGAGTGACATTCCCCAATCAACCCTACCCAACTCGCGCCTCAGACCATCATAGTTTCCTTTATTTAAATTCAGGACCCTAGTCTCTGAGTCAACTACTTCATTCTCCATCTTAATGAAGAATTCTATCACATTATGATCGCTCCGACCCAAGGGGCCTCGTACAAAAAGATTGCTAATTAATCCTTTCTCGTTACATAATACCCAGTCTAAGATGGCCTGATCTCTGGTTGGTTCCTCGACATATTTGTTGGAGGAAATTTTAAAATGGCACCGTAGTGCCTGCTGAAATACTTGACATTCATTGACATTTTGCAGACACTGGCATAACAGACAGCTGACTTGATCTGCTTACACCAAACGTGTGATGTCACTTGTACAGAACATTAATATAATTAAGTTGTTTGCTAACGGTATAATAATATAATCAACTTGTTTTTGACAGAATGTGATTAAGGGTTGCTAAGGTATCGGATTGGCCAAAGTTAAAGGATGCTAAAGTGCCAGATTGGCCAAGGAATTAATGTAATATGGTATCTTTCCTGTTTTTAAATTGTATAAAAGGAGCGCGGCTGCTATTGTAAAGCTGAGAAGCTGGCGATTGCACCAAGGGGGTGTATAGCACTTCTCCCAGAGCGTTCTGTAAATAAAAGTGTACTCGCACATTCCAGCAAGGTCCGCAGTAGTCTGAGTTTATTGCTCTATAAGTCGAAGCTGGGTATACGTCGACCCTGCATATCACTGGGTCCGTTCAGGCTCCAATTCGGCGGTAACATATTGGTCCAGGAAACCATCCCGTAAACACTCCAGGAATTCCTCCTCCACAGTACTGTTACTAATTTGGTTAGCCCAATCTATATGTAGATTAAAGTCACCCATGATGACTACTGTGCCCTTATTGCACGTTTATCTAATTTCCCTTTTAATGCCATCCCCAACCTCCGCATTACTGTTTGGAGGTCTATATACCACTTTCACTAACGTTTTCTGCCCCTTGGTATTTCTCAGTTCTACCCATATAGATTCCACATCATCAGAGCTAATATCCTTCCTTACAATTGTGTTAATCCCTTCTTTAACCAGCAATGCTACCCCACCTCCTTTTCCTTTTTGCCTATCTTTCCTGAATATTGAATACCCCTGGATGTTGAGTTCCCAGCCTTGGCCACCCTGGAGCCATGTTTCCATAATCCCAATCAAATCATATTCGTTTACCTCTATTTGCGCAGCTAATTCATCCACCTTATTATGAATGGTCCTCGCATTAAGACAGAAAGTCTTCAGGCTTGTTTTTTTAATGCTCTTAGACCTATTAGAATGAGTATTTACTGTGGCCATGTTTGATTTAAACCATTGATTGCTCTGACTGCCACTTTTGTTTTTCTCCTTCCTATCTTTTGCTTTTATCCTTGTTTCCCTTTCCTCTGCCCCCCTGTTCAGGTTCCCAACCCACTGCCATTTTAGTTTAAACCCTCCCCCAGAGCACTAGCAAACACTCCCCCTAGGACATCAGTCCCAGCCCTGCCCAGGTGCAAACCGTCCGGTTTGAACTGGTCCCACCTCCCCCAGAACCGGTTCCAATGTCCCAGGAATTTGAATCCCTCCCCCTCGCACCATTCCTCTAGCCATGTATTCATCTGAAATATGCTTCTATTTCTACTCTGACTAGCACGTGGCACTCCTGAGATTACTATCTTTGAGGTCTTATTTTTTAATTTACCTCCTAACTCCCTGTATTCAGCTTTTAGGACCTCGTCCCATTTTTTACCTATATTGTTAGTACCTATATGCACCACGACAACTGGCTGTTCACCCTCCCCTTCCAAAATGTTCTGCAGCCGCACTGAGACATCCTTAACCCTTGCACCAAGGAGGCAACACACCATCCTGGAGTCTCGTTTGCGGCCGCAGAAACGCCTATCTATTCCCCTTATTATAGAATCCCCTATTATTATAGCTCTCCCACTCTTTCTCCTCCCATCCTGTGCAGCAGAGCCACCCCTGGTGCCAGGAAGTTGGCTGCTGCTGCCTTCCTCTGATAACCCATCCCCCCCAACAGTGCTCAAAGTGCTGTATCTGTTTGAGAGGGGGATTGCCACAGGGGACCCCTGTACTACCTGCCTGTGCCTAGTCCTCTGTCTGTTGGTCACCCATTCCCTTTCTGCCTGTCCAACCTTTGCCTGCGGTGTGACCAACTGCTTAAACGTGTTATCCACGAATTCCTCAGCATCGCGAATGGTCCAGTATGCATCCAATCGCAGCTCCAGTGCCGCAATGCGGTCTGCCAGTAGCTGCAGCTGGATACACTTCCTGCACACATGGTTGTCAGGGACACAGGAAGAGTCCCTGAGTTCCCACATAGCACAGGAGGAGCATACCATGAGGCCGAGCTCTCCTGCCATGACTTACCCTTTAATTAATTCAAATTAAATCAAATCAAACCCACCAATTACACTACAGTTAAAGGATATACTTAAGGGCCCTGGTTTACCAACAGTCCCCGCTACACCACAGAGACCTTAAAAACTATAAACCACAGAGTTAAAGTTTGGAAAAAGAGAGAAATACTCACCAACCAATCACTTACCTGCTTCCTGGTGACGTCACACTTTGATTACTTTTTACTTCCCTCCCTCTGAGCTCGAAGATTGGTATGCCTCTCGAGCCTCGCCGCCGCTTAAATTCACTGCCGCTGCCTCACTCCAATCAGGTCCGCTGTGGGGCCTCTCAAGCCTTGCCGCCGCTTAAATTCACTGCCGCTGCCTCGCTTCAATCAGTTCTGCTGTGGGGCCTCTCAAGCCTCACCGCCGCTTAAATTCACTGCCGCTGCCTCGCTCCAATCAGGTCCGCAGGTCAATCAGGTGCACACATAATACTGTGTCCCCAGAACTTGAACGCCTATTCTAGACCACAGTGCGGGTTTAAAACTGCTGGCGCACGACCTATAAACTGTACCATGGAGGTAATGGCACAAGGCCATGTTCCCCCACAGGTAGCATACATAGGGGGTGGGGCATATGTGTGTCACCACAAGTGTGCCCCACTACCAGCATGGACAGCACATCCGGTGTCCGGTAAGTGACAGCAGTTTCTGCTTTAAACCCGAGGCAGAAGTTCAAGTGGCCCAGGAACGGATTGTCCCCATTCCTGAACCCTCCACTGTTCACCTCACTGTAACTGAAAACATAACCAACCTGCAAGACTATGTTACATACTTGGCTGTGAAATTCCCCCTCTACCCAAACATCTTACCGCCCTACTCAAAGCCGTAGAAGTATCACAAAAACATTTCTATACTCTAGAACAAAAAACAGTCGAGATAGGGGGCGAGATTTCGGATATCATAGTTCCACCCTGGTGGGATATTTTTGAAAATATAGAGGTCTCTTCCTGGATCAGAATGGCTTCCCATATTTTAGCAGTCTGCCAGCTCGGTATAGTTTTCTACTTAGTATGCACAAAGTGCAAGGGGAGGGGCAGAAAGCTCCAATCCCGACATGAGAGGATATTGGACGAGCATTACAATAAAGTTTATGATCATGTATTGGACAAGCCTTAATCGTCATTGTAATAAAGTTTGCGACCGCGTATTATTTTACTATATATGTACCGTACTTTCCGAGTGGTGCAGGGGCGTTGGACCCCCTCCGTGCTTGGATATGAATGTAACTGAATTTTACCTGTGTATGCATCTGAACACTACATTTAAAGGGGAATGTATGCTTTGGGTCTTAGATAGGTAAACTACAAGGGGAAGGTTGGCTCTCGGGGATCAAGAATTTTGCTCACTTAGTATGACACTCTAGCAAGTAAAGTATCACGGGGGGACTGTAAGATTCTCAAAATTCACAGAGCTAGAAGAAAACCCTAAGGAAAATGACTTTGGACTCTTTCTAACAAGCTTCAGGATGATAAAATACGCATTGGGCCTAACAGAGGGAGATTCAAGGTCGGAAACCAAGATTTGGCATTTTAAAAGGCCTGTTGGGCCTGTAAAGGGAGAAAAGGCTGCAACAGGGAATGGGATCAACCTCTGTAAAGACAGTTTGGGTATTGGAGTAAATCAAATTGTCTGGGGAACTGTATAACCTCACTCAGCCCCTATCAGACATTAACATCCGAACAATCGACCCACGGAGGAGCAGTCCCCACCCAAAACACAGGACCCATCCAAAACAAGCATAATGCAAATCACCTCGCCAACCTACATAGAAATCTCGGGCTCAGACAGGAGACTCGAAACCTGAGTATAGCTATGACAATTAACTAGGAGCTCAACAGCTCATTGAATAATCAATACAGCATCCCGAAACCATTTTACACATTTCTAATCAAGTTACCATTAACAAGCCTGCCCAAATCAAACAATAAACCGGGACTGATTTGGCACGCAGATTAGAAGGCCCCTCAAAGTATAATTGAAGGCCTGTTCTCTCAAGAAGACCGTTTTCTCTAGAAGCAACACACAAGAAGAAACCAGAGCATCGAGACGGGGCAGCATTCTACCGTACACCCAAGTTCAACAGCTTCAGTGACCCAGGATACATCACGGCAACAAGAGCCTTACGAAACTACCAATAAAATATCACCAACCAACCTGGTAATATCGAGCCACCGCGACCAAAGAAAAACAACTCAGGAGAAAACCGAAGTTTCGAAAGTTTTCCACTCTACAATCTATTCCTGACTTACCCCCGGGTAACATTTTTACTTAAAAGGAACTATAAACCCTATCTCTACAGAAGAAAAGTGGGTACTCACCCCATAAATCCAAAATGCACCCTACCGCATCAGTGGACTCGCGAAGACTGACCAGCAGTCGAAGTCCTCTACCGTGTCCGGGGTACGGCAGACACTGACCAACACATCCAGTGAACCCCAAAACCATGAACCAGCTCAACTGTCAAGGATTCGTTTGGTGAGCATTATCCCTGGTCCTCTAGCGTTCAACTTAGCTAGGAAGTGGGATTGGGAGGTATGAGGTATTTTCTACTGTATTTCCCTCGTACGTATTAAAATGTTCCCCATTTTTATTAGAGTATAAGATTGTTATGTTGTATTTTCTTTCTTGAATAGAGATCAAAGTTTCTTGCACCAAAACCAGTTGTCTGCTGAACTTTTGTCACACCACCCAAATAAGCCCAAGGTCTAGAATCAAGGGAGTGGGAGCGATTCAAACCGCTCATAAGTCAGTGGTGAGGCTGAACCACACACCACCCCCTACAACATTGCTGCCTGGGATGTCAGCGATGGCCTCACCATGTCCAGATTTGCTTCGCTTAACACTGTCCACCCTGGCTGTCACACGATGCACCAGGTTGGCACCACCCCACACCAGCACCGTAAAGCATCCCTACAATGTCCAAGCCATTCCTTTCACACTCATCACTATTGTTGGGGGAGGGAACGTTATGTCTCACCATTCACTGCAACTCACTAAGCCACTTCCAAAGGGGCACACAAATCTGTCCAAGAACGCAAAGTGTTCAAAATAAAGATTTCAATGTTTGACAGCACATTACCAGAAACTTCTCATGACCATTGGATAAACCAGCCAAGTGCCTACCCTTGTGTGTTCTCAGTTGGTATGCTTGCAGTAGAATGAGGGTGAGTGTGAGGGGTGGCTAGTGAGATGGGGAAGTGATAATGCAGACAGAGAGGGATGGATGGATGTTCAAGGTAAGTTGGTGTGACTAAAGATGTGCAGGATTATGATAGGGAAGGCAGAGTGATGGGGATGTGATGAGAGGCACAGCAGGATGAGGTTGAGTGTGGCTTTGCAGTAATTTTTGTGATCTACTGAGATCACTGAAAGGTTTGCGCCACTGCAGCTGGTCCTCCTGACAACATCGCTGCTTGTGCAATATGCAACCAGGCTGTGTTGATCTCCTGGGGATGTCTCTTCCGCCCATTGGAAGGGAAGAGAACCTCCCTATGTGCTGTGACTCCCTCCATAAGCATAAGCATATGAAGGGAGTGATGGGAGAGCCTGGGTGCAGCCTTTGTGCAGTGCTTGTCAGTTATGCAGCACTTCAATGCTGTAGAACACTGACAGCACAAGTGTCAGAATTAATGTGGCCATGGTCTCTTTAAGGAAACCGGCTGATGACATGTCATAAAATGACGTCATCAGACCCGCTTCATTTTAATTGGCCAGCAACCCCGCAGGGTGGGCTTAACAAGCCCAACCAATGGAAAATCCTTTTTGCAAAGCGGCTGCAGCTGGGAACGGGAACAGAACCCGCCAACCACTTCTCCCACCACGATCCCGCCTCTGCTGGTGAAATCGTGGCCAGGATGTCTCTCCTCTTCTCCACATCTTGCATCAAGACCTCCAGTGCTTTTTCAGAAAATCTTGGTGCTCACTCTCTCACATGTTGAGCCATTGCTCAAAGTATCACAGCACAGATTCACTTTTCCAAAAATTCCCAACACTTCTTGCAGCCACAATGCACCTCACCTATAAGAGCTGCAGGCTGCCTTTAAGTAGAGCTAGCCTCCGTGATATAGGGCCCCCCGCTGATGTGGGTAGTGCTGGCTTCATGCAGCAATCATTTAAAACAGCAGGCTGCACACATTTAACGTGCTGCCTGCATCACAATGAACGGATGCAGGTCAATCACGTACCACGATCCCCACACCCATTTTCGAGGTTATCCAATTTAACCCACATATCGTTTATAGGTTTTAAATAAGATATTTTGGGGTAGAATTTCCATGGAGATTCCCCAATCTCCTGCTTTAACTTAAGTGGTCTGAAAGGACCGGCAAGATAATATGCGGATAATTTTGAGAGTATTTGCCCCTCAGAATACTTTCAGGGGAAAAAAACAATGCAAATACATAAATAGTAACTTAAGATAATGAAGCATTGGTCATCTTTGGAGAGAATTGGAAGTGAGCATATTGCTAAGTTTGGTATGCAAAGTTATTAAACAAAACCAGCCGTGTGAAGGTACAGAGGTGAGCAAATGCTGCAGGAAAGTGGAAGAGATTCAAGCGAGGCTTGAAAAACTATTCTTTTGCGATGGATCCCGACTAGAAGCTGGAATGAGTGCAGGTAGTGATACTTCTAACAGTGATTGGGGAAGAATTGCATGTAGTCTAATGTAAGATGTTCAGGTTGTCTGACCGTTTATAGAGTTCAGACCTGTGGAACAGACAACTCGAGACAAAGATTTCAGGGTAAACTATTCTTTACTTAAAATTGGCAAGAGGTTACAAGTAAGTACCCAAAATACAACCCGTACTCAAATCATTTACCTGTTATAAGCAAGCACACACGGAATGACAACCGTACTCAAATCATTTACTTATTACAAGCAAGCACAAATCTAAATCATTTACTTTAAGCTCAGGTGATCATAAGCAACCACATACGTATAACACCAGTGAGAGGTCAATTCAGCGATGACTAGACGCATGACTTTAACTGACAACTAACCAAGTTGCCCTCGACTGCAGCCGCGAGTGGTCAATCTACAGCATCATTTATACCCCAAAACTTGGCAACTCGCCCACAGCATTCATGTCCCGAACTGTGTGAATAGCCTTGTTTTCTCTCTCACTTTCTTTCCTATCTGTTTTGACGCTTAGTTAACCAAGGCCAGACATTCAGGGGTTGGAGAGAGTCGTTGTTTCTACATCTGAGGGTTGACCCCGGTTCTCACAGAATTTTCAAGATCTTGGGCTAAATTCAGTTGATTTGCGCCTCCCGTTAGCGCCCGGTGCGGCGCCGCTGACACCTCCAGCGGAATTTGGCGCGAGGGTAGCGGTGGCACTAACCCCAAAGGGGGCGCTACCTAATTTTTACCCCTTTATCTTTTGGAGGAAAAAAACCAGCTTGCAAGCACATCATTTAATTTACAAATGTTTTAGCCAAGCAGTCTCTCGCCCTCAAATCTTGTCGGTACATTTGGCCACTTTAGATTCAGTCAAGTTTACCGTGAACGGTATATTCTTACACTACTCCACGTGGTCGGACTGGGATGAAGCTGGAGACAGAGACAAGATGGTGCCAGTGCTGACAAAGTTCTCTCAGTACTGCCAACCATGCAAAAACATTCCTTTTGAGAGATATAAGTTTAAAAGGAGAATGCAACAAACTGGGGAAACATACGACCTGTATCGTACAGCACTGTGAAAACTTGCCAAAGGTTGCGATTTCCATTCTATACCGCCAGAAGAGATACTCCAAGACTGATTTGTGTTTGGGATTACGCATACGAAGGTGCAAGAAGGACTGCTTCTAGAAGCTAACCTAACCCTGTTGAAGATGAATGAGATTTGCCATGCATCTGAAAGCATGGTGGTGCAACTCAATGTCATTGGGGATTCGAGTGGACAGAATGTGAGTGCAGTACAGAAAGCCAGGGAGACCCCAAAGCGTGACAGAGGCAAGTTTCGGGAAAATGCCAGAGGCTCCCCAAAGATTCGTGAGTGCTGGAACTGCGGGAAGAGACATGATTTCCACAGAAGAGAACTGTGCCTTGAAAACGTGCAGCAAGTGCGGAAAAAGTATCCATTTCGCAGTGAAATACCATGGAAAAGAATCGCCTGCACATAGACAGACAGCTAGAGCAATAGATGATGAACCAAGCACAGAAGAAGTTTTCGTCATCAATGAGGTCAGTGCTATTGATTTGGATGACTCTCAATGTGTTACACTTAAGCTGGAGTCAGGCAACTACCTCAAATTTCAAATAGACACAGATGCACAATGTAACTTGATTCCGCTTCACTTGTATCAAAAGGCGACATGAGATTTTAAGCTAGCAAAGGTTGAACCACATAAGACCGAGATTGTAGCTTATGGCAGTTCAAGGCTCCCCATTAAAGGCCAAGTACGAATCCAGGTCCAACGTGGTGACTTTAGGTGTAAGCTGCACTGTAAGCTCATCAATAGCCTGACAATATGTTGGGTAGAAAGGTCTGTCTGGGCATAAACATCATTAAGTATACAGATAATGATGAAATTAATAGAAACCCCTCTACTGGTGCATCGGTATACACGCTTGACAACTACAAACCACTGACTTAACACAGAAACATCCTCAAGTCTTCAGTGATGGTATAGGACAAGTTGATGGAGAGTACCGAATCAGGCTCGTCAAGGCAGTAGATCTGGTCCAACATGTCTCGCGTTGAGTACCAATGGCTTTTCAGGGATAAGCTGAAGGAAACCCTGGATGGTCTGGTCAGACAGGACATCATCGCTCCTGTAACAACGCCAACCTCATGGATCAGTTCGATGGCAATCTAAGAAGAATGGCAAACTACACATCCATTTAGATCCCCAAAACTTAAACAAAGCTATCAAGCAAGACTATTATCCTCTGCCGAGATATAGCTACACGACGACAGGAAACTTTAGTTTATCCGGAGGTTATATGTCCGGAATACTCGATCTAACGGCAAAAATCAGGAGCCGTTTTCTATAAGTTTTTTTAGTTCTCGTTGCTTTTTTTTTCCCCCCAGTCAAGCACTGCAAGGTCTGTAGCTATAGCAACAGCTTCAGCTACAGATGCTTGCAGCTGCAGCCGACTGTTTTGAAGCTGTTGCTAAGCAACAGGGTTTGTTGATTCACACGGAGCTTCTCAGTTCCGTATGTTTAAACATTAACTCTGGTATGTCCGGCACTTTTGATGTTACGGCACCAGCTCGGTCCCGTCAGTGCCGGATATCAGAAAGTTTCCTGTACATGGTGCTAAAGTCTTCACGATTCTCGATGCCCGACATGGGTTTTGTCACGTGATCTCAATGAACATTCATCAAATCAAATCACATTCCATCCACTCTTTGCTCGATATCGCTGGAAGTGAATGTTATTGGGGATCAGCTCAGCGCCAGAAGTCTTCCAATGCAAGATGCATGGAAGGACTGCAAAGGATAGAGGTTTTCACAGATGATTTTGTAATAGTTGGTTGTGGAGAGATGTTTGAAGTAGCAATTCGAGACCATGACAAACACCTGGAAGCTTTTCTTCATCGATGCAACAACTGTGGTGTTGTGTTGAACATGGACAAACTGAAACTTCGTAGGCAAGAAGTACCTTTTATTGGACACGCTGCTACAGGAAAAGGACTTTGTGTTGGTCCAGCCAAAGTTAAAGCAATTTTGTGGATGCCGTCGCTGACTGATGTAGCAGGGATCCAGTGACTGCTTGGACTTGTTCAATATCTGAGTAAGTTTCTCCTGCATCTGTCACACCTGACGTCACAAAACTGCTCAGAGATTTGACGCAGAAGGAGGCAGAATGGTTCTGGGGAGAATCACAAGAATTGCCGTTGCAACGACGCAAAGTAGCAGTCACCAGCACGCCAGTCCTCTGTTATTGCAATCTCAAGGAAGAAATCACTCGACAATGCGAAGCATCTCAATCTGGACTTGGAGCAGCAATGATCCAGAATGGCTAAACAGTCACCGAGGCATTAAGAGTATTAACATCAGCAGAGACAAGGTATGCACAGATCGAGAAAGAACTTCTAGCATTTGTGTTTGCCTGTGATAAATTTAAAGCCTACACCTGCAGCCAGAATGTGGTGAATATTGAGACGGATCACCATCCATTGGAATCAATAGTGCTCAAGCCACTAAACAACGCACCTAAACGGCTTCAAAGAATACTGTTAAGACGCCTGATGTGCCTTCAATAACCACAAAACTAGAAGTTATAAACTTTAACAAGTTGGCTTTTAATCACTAAGATCAGAGCTAACATCTCAACACACTGACTGGCTCGCAGGAATGAGTCATAAAGATCCTGGGATCTTTATGTAAGAGAAGTCAGGGGTGGAGCCAAGAGCCAAGACCTGGAACATTCCAGGTTAGTCAGGAAAGAGGAAGTGAAACTATACACCGTGTGGGGGAGGGTAATATACATGAGTGCAAAATGAATACAGGCAAGCCAAACACATTTCATTACATTCACCCCTTCTTTAGATTTAGTCCATCAGGGTGATGTTTCTTAAAAGCTGGTATAAGTGAGTCTGTCAGGAGGTTTTGCGGTTCTCAGTGATCGGCGCAAAGCCGGTTGGGGTGCCTCTAGGGGAGTGGATTCTGGTTCCTCCGCTGTCCGGGCCTCCGCAGTGTCTTCCAGGTTATCTGCAGTGTCCTCCAGGTTAAAGTTGGGTATTGATACCTCTGGGCGTCCTGTCTCTTTTTGGTGTAGGTCTTCCTCGGGTAGTCTCTCATCGTTCTCTCCGCTCCCCGAGGGAGCGAGGTCTTTTATGGAAACAGTGTCCTCTCGCCCGTCAGTATTCGATATAGGCGTACTGAGGGTTTACATGGAGGAGCTGTACCTTTTCCACAAGGGGGTCCGTTTTATGGCCTCTCACGTGCTTCCGCAATAGTACTGTCCCCGGAGACGTCAGCCACGCGGGTAGAGATATGCCCGAGGTAGATTTCCAGGGGAAAACAAACATCTTTTCATGAGGGGTAGCGTTAGTGGCTGTACATAACAGAGACCTTATGGAGTGGAGCATGTCTGGGAGGACTTCCTGCCAGCGGGAGGTCGGAAGGCCTTTTGACTTTAAGGCTAACGTGACAGCCTTCCAAACAGTAGCATTCTCCCTTTCCACTTGCCCATTACCCCGGGGGTTGTAGCTAGTGGTTCTGCTAGTGGCTATCCCCTTTGAGAGCAAGAACTGGCGCAGTTCGTCACTCATAAATGACGTCCCCCTATCGCTGTGTATGTAGTTCGGCATGCCAAACATGCAGAATAGATTACCGAGACACTTGATGACCGTGGCACTGGTCATGTCTGGGCAGGGAATGGCGAAGGGGAAGCGGGAATATTCATCGATGATATTGAGGAAGTATACGTTACGGTCGGCAGAGGGAAGGGGTCCCTTGAAGTCCAGACTTAGGCGCTCGAATGGCCGTGTGGCTTTGATAAGGTGTGCACGGTCAGGCCTGTAGAAACGAGGCTTGCATTCCGCACAGATGTGGCAGGCTCTGATCATTGCCCTGACCTCGATGGAGTGGGGCAGATTGCGGGACTTTATAAAATGGTATAGTCGGGTGACCCCTGGGTGACAGAGGTCGTTGTGGAGACCCTGTAATTTGTCCGTATGAATGCTGGCACACATTCCCCGCGATAGGGCGTCTGGGGGTTCATTAAGGGCTCCCGGCCTGTACATAATATCATAGTCGAACGTGGATAGTTCGATCCTCCACCTGAGTATTTTGTCATTCTTGATTTTCCCCCTTTGTTTGTTATTAAACATGAAAGCCACAGACCGCTGGTCGGTGAGCAGGGTGAAACGTTTGCCGGCTAGGTAGTGTCTCCAGTGCTGCACTGCCTCCACTATAGCCTGTGCCTCCTTCTCAACAGAAGAGTGCCTGATTTCAGATCCCTGAAGGGTTCGGGAGAAGAAGGCCACAGGTCTCCCAGCCTGATTGAGGGTCGCAGCTAAAGCAAAGTCTGACGCATCACTTTCGACTTGAAAGGGAATGCTTTCATCCACTGCACACAGTGCAGCCCTTTCAATGTCCTGTTTGATACTGGTGAAAGCCTCCCGAGCTTCAGCTGATAGTGGGAAGGATGTCGATTTAATGAGGGGTCGGGCCTTATCAGAGTAATTGGGCACCCATTGGGCATAATACGAAAAAAATCCCAGGCACCTTTTTAAAGCTTTGGGATTGTGTGGCAGGGGCAGTTCCTTTAGGGGGCTTAATCGGTCAGGGTCCGGTCCAATTACCCCATCTTCCACCACACAGCCGAGGATACAGAGACGGGTTGTGTTGAAGACACATTTGTCTTCGTTGTAGGTTAGATTCAGCTTTAGGGCAGTTTTTAAAAATCTCGCAAGATTTAGATCGTGGTCTTGCTGGTTGTGCCCGCAGATAGTGACATTGTCCAGATAGGGGTAGGTAGCTTGTAGTTTATTCTCGTCAACCATGCGGTCCATCTCACGTTGGAAGACCGAGACCCCATTTGTTACCCCGAAGGGCACTCTGAGAAAATGGTAGAGGCGTCCGTTCGCCTCAAAGGCGGTGTATGGGCGGTCCTCCGTTCTAATGGGGAGCTGGTGATGCGCAGATTTGAGGTCGATAGTCGAGAAGACTCGGTATTGCGCTATCTGGTTGACCATTTCTGATATGCGGGGTAAAGGGTAGGCGTCCAGCTGGGTATAAATATTAACAGCCTGGCTGTAGTCAATTACCATCCGTTTCTTTTCGCTATTTTGAACTATGACTACTTGGGCACGCCACGGACTGGTACTGCATTCAATAATGCCTTCCCGCAGGAGTCTGTCCACTTCCGCCTTGATAAAGTGTCTGTCTTCCAGTATGGCCTACAGTTCGGAGCGAGACGAGCGAATAAAGAGGGCGGGCTGATTTTTAAGGTTGATAGGCCACAGACTGAATGGCGGCTGGGACCCGCCATATGCTAGCGTGACACTTTCGTGGTGGCACTGGAAGTCCAGGCCCAAGATTACATTAACACAGAGTTCTGGCATCACGAGGAGTTTAAAATCCTTGTAGTCCGTGCCTTTTACAGTCAGTGTTACCACACAGTAGCCCAAAATGTCCGAAGTGTGGGGCTTAGCAGCCATAGCAATTCTGCTCCGTGTAGGGGTTACCGTTAATGAGTGCTGCCATACCAGGCTAGGGTGGATAAAACTCTCGGTACTCCCACAGTCAATTAAACATTTTGTTAAATTCCCGTTTACCTGTTTGTCCATCATGGATTTTGTCAACGGGTGTGGCCTGGATTGATCCACCGTGATCGAAGCCACTGTTGGGCCCTGGGCGGCCGTTGAGTCGGGAAAAGATGGCGGATCCCAAGATGGCGGCCCGCATGGCACGCACGAGGCGGTGACGGAGTTGGAAATCGGATTCCCCCTGCAGACTTTGCTAAAATGCCCCTTTTTCTTACATTTGAAGCATGTAGCGTCCTTCGCTGGGCATCGTTGTCTGGGGTGCTTGGCCTGGCCACAGAAGTAGCATTTTGGGCCTCGAGACATTGCCGCTGTAGTAGGACTCCTGGGTGAACTTCTGTGTGGGGACTCCGGCGGTGTAGAGCTGGTCTGAGACCTGGATGGGGAAGATGGCTGATTCCAAGATGGCGGCCCGCTCGGCGCGCACGAGGCGGTGAGGGCCGCATGGCCGGAAGAATAAGAGTCAGAGTTTTTCTGGGCCATGTCCAGCGATCGCGCAGCGGCCACTGCCTTTTTTAAGTCCAGGGCCTCCTTCTCCAGCAGTCTCTGCCGGATATAATTCGATTTGAGGCCCGTGATGAAGGAATCGCGGACCAATTCGTCAGAGTACGCGTTGGCCGTCACGGCCTTGCAGTTACAGTCCCAGACCAAGCCCTTTAGGCCCTGTAAGAAATCGTCCATTGATTCCTCAGGTCGCTGCCTGCGTGTAGCCAGCAGATGTCTGGCGTACACTTCATTTACTGGCCTCTGGTATTGGGCCTTCAGGATAGTGATGGCCTCCGTGTAAGAGGTGGCGTCCCGGATGAGCGAATAAATCCGATGATTAACGCGAGTAGTCAGTAGACTCAGTTTATCTACCTCGCTAGCGGATGAGGCCCTCGTGAAGAGTTCGAAGCATTTGAGCCAGTGTCCAAATTGATTTGATGCTTCAGCAGAATGTGGATCCAAGTCCAGACGCTCTGGTTTTAGGAGTCGATCCATCCTAGTATTCTTTAGTGATTAAAATTGATGTGCCTTCAATAACCACAAAACTAGAAGTTATAAACTTTAACAAGTTGGCTTTTAATCACTAAGATCAGAGCTAACATCTCAACACACTGACTGGCTCGCAGGAATGAGTCATAAAGATCCTGGGATCTTTATGTAAGAGAAGTCAGGGGTGGAGCCAAGAGCCAAGACCTGGAACATTCCAGGTTAGTCAGGAAAGAGGAAGTGAAACTATACACCGTGTGGGGGAGGATAATATACATGAGTGCAAAACGAATACAGGCAAGCCAAACACATTTCATTACAACGCCAAAAATATATTCTGAGAGTTTCATATAATGAAAGGGGAGAAGATGGTCCTAGCTGGTACACTTAGCAAAACATACCTGCCAGAAGGTAATGCCTGTGATTTTACACATGAGTTGGAAGAAATTGATCATCATGAATCACTTCCAGTTGGAGACTCATGCTGGGAACAATTCAATCATGCTGCAGCGGATAACCCAATTCAGAAGCAACTGCATGTTATCATTCAGAAAGGCTGGCCTAGGATCAATTCAGAGGTACCTGAATGCCTCCTCCTCTACTTGAGTTTTGAGATGAACTAACTCCCCAGGTGAATTGATATTCAAGGGACAGCAAACCATTGGTGCCAGCTGCACTATGTAGGAACTAACGTCAGTAGCACATCCAATGCACATCGGCATAGAAGGTTGCATCCGCAGAGGACGTGACAGCCTCTATTAGCCCAAGGTGGCAACAGTGCTCAAACAATACATCGCGAAGTGTGATATCTGTTTGGTTCATTGCAGTTCTCCAAGTAAGGAACCGCTACTACAACATGAGATTGTGGCTAGGCCTTGGTCAAAAGTTGGGGTGGACCTTTGTGAGCTACATGGCCATACCCTCCTCATTGTGTGTGATTACTACAGTAACTTCATCGAAGTAGTCAACCTCACTTCAGTTACTACACGCAGCGTTCTGAGAGAACTCAAGGAAATGTTTGCAAGATTTGGACTACCAGACCTCCTAGTAATGGATAATGGTCCACAAGTTGCATCAGCAGAATTTGCAGTATTTGCCAAGACTTGGGGATTTAAACACGTGACATCATCACCTCACTACCCGCAGTCCAATGGCAAAGACGAGAATACCATCAAGACCGTCAAACGACTCTTCACGAAATGCAGAGTCCAGTCAATCAGAGTTAATAGCTCTATTAGACTGGTGCAACACACCGAGTGAAGGTATTGGCACAAGCCCTGCACAGAGGCTTATGAGCCATAGGTGCAAGACACTACTTCCTATATCTGAAACACTCCTGCAGCCTCGATATTTGACTGAGGAAGACCCTCATGCGCTTGTAGCCATGAAGCAATGTCAGCAGTATTACAACATGCATGCTAAACCACTTCAAGCAATACACCCAGTGATACAGTGTGGATGAAACAGAGTACTTGGAGTGCTGGAACATGCACAAGTGTGGTGAAGCTATGATATGCAAGTTGGAGACTCATCACACCGCAGATGAATCGCCGTCAGTTGATTTACACTGATGAGCCACCTGTAAGCAACACTCCAGAGGCTGAGGATGCTTCTGAAACGCAGGTCCCCAGCGAGCCACTGAACTGTCCAGTCTCCAAATCAAGTGACAATACCTAAAACACCAGAAACACCTGGTACTCAGACACCAATCACAGAGCGCAGATCTGGAAGACAGTGCAAGCCTCCAGCTCAAGTGAAGGACTATGGCCTAGAAATTGGAACCTTTAGCGCTGGCTGTTGAGGCCAGTTTTGAAGAAAAAATGGCGGCCGCCTCGCTTCCACCCACTTCTGCCGTGGAACACGACGGCCGCCATATTAGTCAGGTCGGCAGCACTGTCATTGCCTGTGCTCACGCAAGTATTTTAATTACCAGGAGCGTGACGTCAATTGGTGTGCAACGTCGAATTGATGCACGCGCAGCGATTTTGGATGTTGCCGCTCCTCTTACCGCCCTCTTCAAAGCACGCCCGTGTGTGCAGCCGTTGACAGTGCATAGAGCCGGGAGAAAGCGATGGAGAGCTATAAACTTACTTATAGTATAGTAAACATTCTGTACAATTAACATTTACCGTGCTAGTTTTAAATAAGTTACACCCAAATAACTGACTTCAAGGGCTAGAGATTGCGTAGCGCCCTGTTTGGGGCGATAACTTTTTAGGGAACGCTGGGCGAAAAAGATTTGCTGCTGCCGAGAACTTCCGCTTTAGCGCTGCAAGAGGGAAGTGGAGTGCTAAATCAAGCCCTATCACTTCCCTTAGAGCGCTAACGGGAGTGAGAGGGTGGTATCGGCAGAGCGTTGAGCAATGTTCGGGACAGCGCTGCTGTCTTTACAGGCTTCTTCCCTCCCTTAAAGGGAAGGGCCAAAGCTGCATTGAATGAATCCTCAGGCTGCGTCTGTTGGGCGATGGCACCTGCACAACTCACATTGCAGCCCCAAGCACTCTAAGAGAGTGCAGGTTTGAGCCATCGTGGGGGCAAAAGAAAGCAGGAGGCACCAGCATGGGGACATAAATAAATTTTGCCCCACCTGACCATAGAAACATAGAAGATAGGAGCAGGAGTAGGCCATTCGGCCCCTCGAGCCTGCTCCGCCATTCAATGAGATCATGGCTGATCATCCAAGCTCAGTAACCTGTCCCTGCTTTCTCCCCATATCCCTTGATCCCTTTAGCCTTAAGAAATATATCTAACTCCTTCTTGAATATATTTAATGAGTTGGCCTCAACTACCACCACTGCCTTTAAATAGTGCTCCCCAAGCGACCAGCCGAGGTGACAATGCCTCCTGCAGCTGCCGTTGTTGACGCCTGGTGATGCTGCAGGGGGCGAATATCACTTCCGGGGCGCTAACGGGGTGCTGCGCACCAGATGACGTCACAATCTTCGGGGCGCAAGAGAGCGAGGTGGTAAGTCTTAGCGCCAGCGCAAATCCGCCAGGGAAGTTCGCGGATGTCGGTGAATTCGCCGCGCCCAGTCGCTAACTCCTTAGCACCCCATTACTGCCCCTGCAGGAGCTAACGGGAGGCGCAAACCAGGTGAATTTCCCCCCCCAATTATCTTACAGTTTATTGCAAAAATTCTTAAATGGCCCAGAAATTCGGGTCTCCACAAGTGAGTACGCACGGGGTACTCACCCGTAGGCCCAATGGAAGTGCCGGTTTCCTGCATGCACTGCGCATGCGGGGGAAACCGACACTTCCATTCCCCTGAAAGCAGGGGTTCAGAGGTCAAACGCGTGCACGGGAGAGGCTGCGCGTGTGCATCGAACTTTGTTTTTTCTTTACAGGTTTTCCCGGGAAGGTAAGCCTGCAGAAGTTAGAAATATAAAAAGCAGGCGTAAGGACTGCTTTTTACAAGGTAAGTGGTGAATTAATTAAAATTAAAACATTTTTCCAATAGGTTTATTATTTTTAAATACTTTAAAGCAAGGTAAGTTTATTTGTAGCCCCGTTAGAAAATAAAAAAAATTTCAAAAATTTAAATTATTGTTTAAAATTGTTATTTCATGTAATTTATAGTTTATTTAAAAAATGTGATTTAAAAAAAAAATTCTTTGAAGATTTAGTGATGTTTTGTAAGAAGAAGGGGCCTGTATTATTTCTAAGTTTGACAGCACGTCCTGTCATACTTATGAATGGAGCATTCCCTGCTCCGATTGGCTCCCCATGGCCCACGTGATCCCAGGGGATGCATCGAGCTAACTGCGCCCCTGGGATACGCAAGCACTGCGCGCCGGCAGCTGGACCAGGCCCCGGATCGGAATTCCACGGGGGCCCACAGCTCAATGGCTGGCGCGCAAGGTCGGGGGCTTGCACCCGCGGGAAGCCGCCGACCCGAATTTCTGGGCCAATATGATTCAGATCGAGCTGGCTTTTTTTTCGTTGTTGCTTAATTTAACTTATCTTTTTGATCTTTTCATCAAGATCCAGTTTACATCAAGAAAATGCTGATGAACCTGCTAAACAAAGAAATATTAAGATTTTTAGAGGTTTTTTTTGTAAAATCGTAACTTCGCAACTAACCCCATATCTCAAAGATGAATAGCAATTTGTATTGTCTGAGGAATAGGGAAGAGTTGGGTCGGGGGATGTAACTGTTAATTTTGGGTGGAGATAAGGAATAATAAGGGGAAAAAGTCACGAGTGGGCGTAGTCTATAGGCCTCCTAACAGTTGCAACTCTGTTGGTCGGTGTATAAATCAGGAAATAGTTGGGGCTTGTAATAAGGGAACAGCTATAATCATGGGGGATTTTAACTTTCATATTGACTGGACTAATCAAATTGGGCATGGCAGCCTTGAGGAGGAGTTCATAGAGTGTATTAGGGATGGGTTCCTTGAGCAGTATGTAACTGAACCAACCAGGGGGCAGGCAATCTTAGATCTGGTCCTGTGTAATGAGACAGGATTAATAAAAAATGTCCTAGTAAAGGATCCCCTTGGAATGAGTGACCATAATATGGTTGAATTCCAAATTCAGTTTGAGGGTGAGAGAGTTGGATCTCAAACCAGCATACTGAGCTTAAATAAAGGAGACTATGAAGGTATGAGAGTAGAATTGACTAAAGTGGACTGGGAAAACAGATTAAAGTGTAAGACGGTACAAGAGCAGTGGTCTACATTCAAGGAGATATTTCACATCTTTCAAGATAAATATATTCCACTGAGGAAAAAGGGGAGTAAAAGAAAAGACAGCCATCCGTGGCTTAGTAAAGTAATAAAGGATAGTATCCGACTGAAAACAAGGGCATATAAAGTAGCCAAATCTAGTGGGAGGATAGAAGATTGGGAAGCATTTAAAAGCCAGCAAACAATAACTAAAAGATGAATTAAGAAAGGGAAGATAGATTATGAAAGTAAACTAGCAAAAAATATAAAAACAGATAGCAAGAGTTTCTACAGCTATATAAAAAGAAAAAGGGTGGCTAAAGTGAACGTTGGTCCCTTAGAGGATGAGACTGGGAATCTAGTGGTGGGGAACATGGAGATGGCAAAAACGCTGACCAAATATTTTGTATCAGTCTTTACAGTAGAGGACACTAAAAATATCCCAACACTGGACAAACAGGGGGCAATGGGGGGGGGGGGGGGGGGGAGGAGCTAAACACGATTAAAATCACTAAGGAGATGGTACTCTGTAAAATAATGGGACTTAAGGCGGATAAATCCCCCGGACCTGATGGCCTACATCCTAGGGTCTTGAGAGAAGTGGCGGTAGGGATTGTGGATGCATTGGTGATTATTTTCCCAAACTCCCTGGACTTAGGAAAGGTCCCGGCAGATTGGAAAACTGCCAATGTAACACCCTTATTTAAGAAGGGAAGTAGACAAAAAGCCAGAAACTATAGACCAGTTAGCCTAACATCTGTGGTTGGCAAAATGTTGGAGTCCATTATTAAGGAAACAGTAACAGGGCATTTGGATAAACATAATTTAATAGGACAGTCAGCATGATTTTATGAAGGGGAAGTCATGTTTGACAAATTTGCTCGAATTCTTTGAGGACGTAACATACAGGGTGGATAAAGGGGAACCAGTGGATGTAGTGTATTTGGACTTCCAAAAGGCATTTGACAAGGTTCCACACAAAAGATTACTGATCAAGATAAAAAATCACGGGATTGGGGGTAATATACTGGCATGGGTGGAAGATTGGCTATCTAACAGAAAACAAAGAGCTGGGATAAATGGTTCGTTCTCAGGCTGGCAATCAGTAACCAGTGGTGTTCCGCAGGGGTCAGTGCTGGGACCCCAACTCTTTACAATCTATATTAACGATTTGGAGGAAGGGACCGAGTGCAACATATCCAAGTTTGCGACGATACAAAGATGGGAGGGAAAGCAGTGAGTGAGGAGGACATTAAAAACCTGCAAAAGGACATAGACAGGCTAAGTGAGTGGGCAGAGATTTGGCAGATGCAATATAATGTTGGAAAGTGTGAGGTTATGCACTTTGGCAGAAAAAATCAAAGAGCAAGTTATTATCTAAATGGAGAGAAACTGCAAAGTGCTACAGTACAAAGGGATCTGGGGGTCCTGGTGCATGAAACACAAAAAGTTAGTATGCAGGTGCAGCAGGTGATCAGGAAGGCCAATGGAATCTTGGCTTTTATTGCAAGGGGGATGGAGTATAAAAGCAGGGAAGTCTTGCTGCAGTTATACAGGGTATTGGTGAGGCCACACCTGGAATACTGCGTGCAGTTTTGGTTTCCATATTTAAGAAAAGATATACTTGCTCTCGAGGCGGTTCAGAGAAGGTTCACTCGGTTGATTCCGGAGATGAGGGGGTTGACATATGAGGAAAGGTTGAGTAGGTTGGGACTCTACACATTGGAGTTCAGAAGAATGAGAGGTGATCTTATCGAAACATATAAGATTGTGAGGGGGCTTGATCGGGTGGATGCGGTGAGGATGTTTCCACTGATGGGTGAGACTAGAACTAGGGGACATAATCTTAGAATAAGGGGCTGCCCTTTCAAAACTGAGATGAGGAGAAACTTCTTCACTCAGAGGGTAGTAAATTTATGGAATTTGCTACCCCAGAGAGCTGTGGAAGCTGCAACATTAAATAAATTTAAAATGGAGATAGACAATTTCCTAGCAGATAAGGGAATTAGGGGTTACGGGGAGAGGGCAGGGAAGTGGACGTGAGTCTAGATTCGGATCAGCCATGATCCTATTGAATGGCGGAGCAGGCCCGAGGGGCCGTATGGCCTACTCCTGCTCCTACTTCTTATGTTCTTATGTCCTTATAAGGTGACTGCCCTGAGGCTGTTTGGCTGGATCCTGGTACTGTTAAATAGATCTCCGCCAAAGTCTTTGATAACTCTGCAGAGTATGTCCAGTCCAATGAGATGGCTCATGGTCATTGCTGCAGAAACACATCAGCACATTGAATGCCTGTTCTGTACACTTTAGATGCCAACACTCAACCGGAGCAGGTCAGTGAGTTCTGGCACATACAGTGAAAAGCCTCTGTAATAACCAAGTTTATTCACTATGTATGTGTATTAAAAGAACAGGTTGCTTTTATTTGTATTCAAGAGAGTAGAATCAGAAATATTGATTGCATTCTTTAAAATATAACAGATTACTGTATTTTGACACTTTCATTTATCTTGCATACCCTCTCTGTCAACCGAGAAACACAACCGGAACATAGCAGTTCACTTTAAGAAATCGCGATCCTTTAGATCCGACCGTTCTCTTCCTGCTCATTTTACCACCGGAAAGAGTGCGTTGCACGTGAGGTTCTGCTCATTTAAATCAGCAGACAACACCAAAATACCAGTGCTGCCTGCGCTCTTTTTGCGGGCGGCCGTTAACCTTGGCCTGTGGTTGCACCACCTGTTTTCAGACTTAATCGAATTTCTAGGCCATACTTGGCCCAGAAATTCGGGTCGGGGGCTTCCCGCGGGTGCAAGCCCCCGATCTGCACTTATCTTGCGCGCCGGCCGTTGAGCTGTGGGCCCCCGTGGAATTCCGATCTGGGGCCTGGTCCAGCTGTCGGCGCGCAGTGCTTGCGTATCCCAGGGGCGCAGTTAGTTCGATGCGTCCCCTGGGATCACATGGGCCATGGGGAGCCAATCGGAGCAGGGAATGCTCCATTCATAAGTCTGACCGGAAGTGCTGTCAAGACTTATAAATACTACGGCCCCAAAACAGCACTAAATCTTCAAATAATTTTTTTTTTTTAAATCACATTTTTTAAATAAACTATAAATTACATGAAATAACTATTTTAAACAACAATTTACATTTTTGAAAAAAGTAATTTTATTTTCTAACAGGGCTAAAAATAAACTTACCTTGCTTTAAAGTATTTAAAAATAATAAACCTGTGGAAAAAATGTTTTAATTTTAATTAATTCACCACTTACCTTGTAAAAAGCAGGCCTTACTCCTGCTTTTTACATTTCTAACTTCTGGAGACTTACCCTCCCGGGAAAACCTGTAAAAAAAACAAAGTTCGATGCGCACGCACAGCCTCCCCCGCGCACGCGTTCGACCTCTGAACCCCTTCGTTCAGAGGAACGGAAGTGCCGGTTTGCCGCGCATGCGCAGTGCATGCAGGAAACCGGCACTTCCACTGGGCCTACGGGTGAGTACCCAGCGCATACTCACCCGTGGAGACCCGAATTTCTGGGCCAAGATCTCTTCTTTCTGCATTCATGTCATAAAGAAACAAAAAATCAATAAACATCGGCTGGCAGCTAATATTTTTGGAGCATGTACGGCAACTGTTCAGGTCGCTTCTCCTGTGAGACCAAGGCGACCTTTGGCCTCCTCCTGAGATTAGCACTGCAAAGAGCGCATTGCACTCGTAAATCACCGCCACGCTGATGATAATGTGCAGGCAGTACCAAAATGCCGATACTGTCTGCGCTCTCTCGGCCGGTGGCCATTATCCTTGGCCACCAATGTTACTGGCAGGTTTCCAGCATTCAACAATTTCTAGGCCTCTATCTTTTCCTGTGAGGGGAAAGATGTGACACGGGGTGCTCATTTGCTGTACATGTGTGGCATCTGCATCATGGTCATGTGTCTCGCATGTGCCTCGCTCTCTCTCTCCTGTGTGTGTGTGCGTAGTTTGGGCTGCAGACCCATGGAGCTCAGTACTGGCTCCTGCAACTCATAAGTTTTAACATGTTTCAGTTAGCTAATAAAATGTTGATACTTTTTCTCACAATGCACGACTTTGACTACTCTCCAAAGAGGTATTGACACAGGAGCGTCAAGGAAATTAGGCTTGTTTTTGTTGGAAAAGTAGAGACATCAAAGTGACCTATTGAATTTTGCAAGATTTTGAAGGGACTGATAAAGTTTATCCAGACAAATTGTTCACTGTGGTGGAAGGTTCAAAGACCAGGGGGTGCAATTGCAAATGAGGAACTTGGGAATAAGCAGGGAGGTCAGATGGAGCTTTTGCACCCTAAGGGTAATAGAGTTGTAGAACAAGTTCCTGGGAAAGGCTGTCGAAACAGGTAGCATAAACAGGTTCAAGAGTCAATTAGCTTTACTTCTGGAGCAGGAAGGGTTTGAGGGGCTTGATGAGAAGGCAGGGTATGAAACAGGAAGTGAATTTGCACATCTCCTGCGAGGATTTTTACACATTGGGGGAATTTTAACCACAAAAAACGGGTGGGTTGAGGTCAGGTGGGAGCTTAAAGAATTAAAAAACTGAATCCTGACCCCAATCCGCCTCCAACCCGTCCACTTCCAGTTTTAATGAGGTGGAACAAGGGGGAGGCAGGCAGCCAACCCGCTCACAGGAGGCGGGTCATTCATTTAAATATTATAATGAGGCTGCGTGCCTCAGATTTAACCACCATTTCAAATTTAACTCTGGCTGGTCGGGTTTCGCAGGCCTCAGGGAACCAGCCAGCTAAAGGCAGGTGAGGACTGCTGGATCCAGGAGGCAAGAGCCTTTACACTGACCTCCTGGATCCAGCATCCCTGCCTCACCCGCGATCGGAGACCCCCCAAAGCTTCCGATTCCCCCCTAAGAGGCCTCCGATTGCCTTCCTGGACTCCCCCCTCCAGCCCTGATGCTCCGGCCCCGATCCTCTCCTCACCCCCCCGATGCTCCTGCCTCGATCCTCTCCTCTCTCCTCCCCCTGATGCTCCGACTATATCGAAATATAGTGGACTGCGGGGGTGGGGGGGCGGAAAGACTGGGACCTATTCATACCAGTAACCGATAGGTGAGTAATAATAGCACTAAATTAATTAATATCTATAATATTTTGTTTTATAGTGAAAGTGAAATACATAGATTGTGATCCAAGTTAAAGTATTTAAATTGAAATGGAAGTATAATCTATTTTCTCACATACATTCTAGTCATGCCTCGGAGAAGGATGATAGAATAACTGGTTCAGATTTGTTAGTCCACTCCAATCTCCTGTATTTAAAATAATACTAGAAATGAACAGTTGGAGGAGCTATTTGATAAGATTTTACCCTTTAAGTTTCATGATTTGGCTAATATTTGACTTGATGCTTTCATAATCTTAAAATTCTAACATTAAAATTAAAGTATTTTGGGCTCCAAATTCCAATAGGGCTGCTCCCTTGGTGCCTCACATCAAAGGATGCATCAGTGTCACCCCCTCGATGTGCCAGGAGGAAATTTGGAATGCTGCCATTCCATTTTGTCTGGATGTTTTTTTGTACACTGAATTTTTTTCCCTAACCTATATGATTATACTTCAAAATGTTGCTGTGCACCATTTCCTGTGTAGTATTTTTGTTCTACACTTTAAAAAGGGCTAGAAATTCGTTATAGCCCAGGAATGGGTAGAGCCAGTAGAAAATTTGGAGAATTAGTGCCAGGTGCTAATGCTTTAGACTAAACGCTAAATTCGTGCTCACTGCTCAAAAATCTGATTGGAGTCCTAACTCAAGTGTTAAAACCCAAGCTCATTAGTGTTACAACAACAACAACTTGTATTTATATAGCGCCTTTAACGTAGTAAAACATCCCAAGGCGCTGCACAGGAGTATTTTAAGACAAAAAATTTGACACTGAGCCACATAAGGATAAACTAGGGCAGGTGACCAAAAGCTTGTTCAAAGAGGAAGGTTTTAAGGAGCATCTTAAAGGAGGAAAGAGAAGTAGAGAGCGGAGAGGTGCAAGCAGGGAAATCCAGAGCTTAGGGCCTAGGCAGCTGAAGGCACGGCCTTCAATGGTTGAGCGATTATAATCAGGGGTGCTCAAGAAGGCAGAATTAGAGGAGCGCAGATATCTCGGGAGTTGTGGGGCTGAAGGAGATTACAGAGATACGGAGGGGCAAGACCATGGAGGGATTTGAAAACAAGGATGAGAATTTTGAAATCGAAGTGCTGCTTAACCAGGAGCCAATGTAGCTCAGCGAGCATGAGAGGTGATGGGTGAACGGGACTTGGTGCGAGTTAGGACACGGGCAGCAGAGTTTTGGATGACTTCAAGTTTACGTAGGGTGGAATGTGGGAGGCCAGCCAGGAGTGCGTTGTAATAGTCAAGTCTAGAGGTAACAAAGGCATGGATAAGGGTTTCAGCAGTGGATGAGCTGAGGCAAGGGCGGAGACGGGCGATGTTACGGAGGTGGAAGTAGGCGGTCTTTGTTATGCTGCGGATATGTGGTCGGAAGCTCATTTCAGGATCAACTATGACACCAAGGTTGCGAACAGTGTGGTTCAGCCTCAGACAGATGTTAGGGAGAGGGATGGAGTCAGTGGCTAGGGAACGGAGTTTGTGGCGGGGACCGAAAACAATGGCTTCGGTCTTCCAAATATTTAATTGGAGAAAATTTTTGCTCATCCAGAACTGAATGGCGGACAAGTTGTCTGACAATTTAGAGACCGTGGAGGGGTAAAGAGAAGTGGTAGTGAGGTAGAGCTGGGTGTCGTTAACGTACATGTGGAAATGACGCTGTGTTTTTGGATGATGTCGCCAAGGAGCAATAGGAGGGGGCCAAGGATAGATCCTTGGGGGACACCAGAGGTAACGCTGCAGGAGCAAGAAGAGAAGCTGTTGCAGGTGATTCTCTGGCTACGATTAGATAGATAAGAATGGAACCAGGTGAGTGCAGTCCCACCCAGCTGGACGACGGTGGCGAGGCATTGGAGAGGGATGGAGTGGTTAACCGTGTCAAAGGTTGCAGATAAGTGAAGAAGCACGAGGAGGGATAGTTTTCCTTTGTCACAGTCACAAAGGATGTCATTTGTGACTTTGATGAGAGCCGTTTCAGTACTGTTGCAAGGGCGGAAACCTGATTGGAGGGATTCAAACATGGAATTGCGGGAAAGATGAGCACGGATTTGTTAGGTGACAACACGTTTAAGGACTTTGGAGAGGAAAGGGAGTTTGGAGGTGGGGTGGTAGTTTGCAAGGACGGAGGGATCCAGGGTTACACTCAAAGGGTGGACTAATATCTGATGCAGTCTAATCGCAAGTCATGATTGCCACTGGCTTTTTACACTACTTAAAGGGGAGGTTCGTTGATGCTGCAGCACCTCATTCTCAGCATTGCTGGCTGTGCAGCTGCCTCAACAAGCAGAAGCAGAAGCAGAAAGTAGCAAGCAGACTGAACCAGGTGTGCTCATGGCAGATCCATAGCCCAGGGAGAGAGCCCGTAGATCCTGTGATGAAGCATTGGAGGCATTGGTTTTCGCTGTGGAGAGACGGAGGGCAGTGCTCTACCCGGCAAGAGACAGAAGGCCCTCGCCACAAGTCTTCCGCACCATGTGGAGGGAGGTAGTACAGCATGTCTCGGGCAGCACTGTGGTCCCCAGGACCCACACACAGTGCAGGTAGCAATTTAACGACCTCACTCGGGTGGTCAGGGTGACTGAAGGCTTCAACAAATGCTACATACCACCATCTGAACAACAGTCTTCACACACTCTGCCCAAAGCACCACACCCCCAGCACTCACCCACCAACAATCTCCACCTACTAACACTCACACCCACATCTCACACCTTGCACACAATGACAGATATTCAACTGTGGCAGGCACATCACCCAAACACATTGCTCCACACTCACTCACACACTTTCCTCACTCTTGCAGGCCAAGATGACTCACAACAGGAGGGAGCAGGAGCACACAGGCGGGGGACAAGCCGACACCCAACCACTGTCTGCGCTGGAGAATCGAGTGTTGCAGATTATTGGGCCCCAGGTGGTGGGTGCCATGGCCACCGACGATGTTGTCCCCCAACAATGGTATGTTCATCCCTACTCTTTCTTCTCAAATCCCACTTCCTCCTTACCCCACAAGCCTTTTGCACCTTCCAGCTAATCATGCTGTTGTTGAGATACCGCGGCAAACGTGGGAGTCGAGACCAGAGTTGGTGAAACACAACTGCTTTAATCTACATCATGGCAAAGAGAGAGCTTGAAAAGCCCGCGCAACCACTTAAATACTCCCCAGACAGGAAGTGCTCCCGGCAGCCTGTCCCTGTGGGAAACAAGTTGCCGGAGGAAAGGGCCCCCGGCTGGGGGCGGCTGCTGCCGGCAGTGCGCCTGCGTAAACTGTCCGTGCCGCCGTGAGCGGATTATGTCCAATGGTGGCGTGTCGCCACAGAGCTCCCCCCAGAATCCGCTTAGGAGGAGTGGACGAGTCGTGACGGTGGTCTAATGGTTCTGCCGGAGCGGCTCTGAGTGGTCGCCGGTCTAGTTGGTGGGGCCGGGCGGTTCGCCGCCGGTTGTGCTGGCTTGCTGGTGGGACGGCCTCTAGTTGGAGGTCGGGCCACGGGGACCTGTTCCCCTGGTTCTGTGTGTGCTGGTTTGAGCCGGTCGATGGAGACTGTTTCGACCCTGTCGCCGAGTCGCAGCTTGAAGACCTTGTCCCCAGTTTGTAGTACCTCGTACGGTCCGTCATACGGGGGTCGCAGGGGTCCGCGGTGCGCGTCGTGTCGCACGAAGACGAAGCGTGCCTGCTGTAAGTTTGGCGGGACATGAGGTGCGAGTTCGCCGTGTCGGTTGACCGGAAGTGGGGCGAACTGTTGAGCGGAAGAGAAAGAGTTGAGCCGCTGCTGTTTGGCCAACCAAGGCGTGGTAGCCTCCGGGAGGAATTCGCCTGGTACATGCAGCGGTTGTCCGTAGACTAACTCCGCTGCTGAGGACTGGAGGTCTTCCTTGACCGCGGTGCGTAGGCCTAGTAGCACCCACGGTAGGCGGTCAGTCCAGGTACTGTCCTGCAGGCCGGCGCGGAGTGAGGCCTTGAGTGATCTGTGAAAGCGTTCACAAAGCCCGTTGGCCTGCGGGTGGTACGCCATGGTTTGGTGGAGCGTCACCCTGAGGTTGCGTGCTGTGGCCGTCCAGAGTTCGGAGGTGAACTGGGCGCCTCTGTCGGAGGTTATGTCGGCCGGTACGCCGAAACTCACGATCCAGGTGTTAACGAACGCCCTGGTGATGTTGGCTGTGGTGGTGGAGGTCAGCGGCACTGCCTCAGGCCAGCGTGTGTAGCGGTCGACCATCATGAGGAGATAAGTTTGGCCTTGCGATGGCGGCAGAGGACCGACGATGTCGACGTGTACGTGGTCGAAGCGGCGGCTAGGTACCTCGAAGTCTCCCAGGGGTGCTTTTGTGTGCAGCTGTACCTTAGCCCATTGGCAGGCGAGGCAGGAGGTGGCCCAAGTCCGAACATCTTTGCTGAGGCCGCGCCAGACGAAGCGCTGGGAGAGGAGTTTGACGGATGCGCGGGAACCCGGATGGGAGAGCCCGTGGAGCACTTCGAAGATGCGGCGGCGCCAGGTTGCAGGGACGACCGGCCTGGGTTGGCTGAGTGAGACGTCGCAAGTGACTGCCGTGGCTTCGGGCCCGTGCGCGACCTTGGCTAGGAGTAGCCCTGGCAGGCTGGTAGCCACCGAGAGGAGGTCTGGGTCCGTGAGCTGGGCCGCTGCTAGTTGCGCGTAGTCGACCGCGAGGTGATTCGCGCAGATGGCGGGACGGGAAAGGCAGTCGGCGACAACGTTGTCTCTACCGGAGACGTGCTGGATGTCCGTGGTAAACTCGGACACGGCCGCGAGCTGGCGTTGCTGCCTAGCGGACCAGGGTTCGGTGTGCTTGGCCATCGCGTATGTGAGCGGCTTGTGGTCCACGTACGCGGTAAAGGGACGGCCCTCCAGGAGGAATCTGAAATGGCAGACCGACAGGTGGAGCGCGAGGAACTCGCAGTCGAAAGCAGAGTATTTGACCTCCGGGGGGCGCAGTTGGCGGCTGTAGAAGGCAAGTGGCTGCCACGCGCCATTGACCCACTGCTTGAACACGGCTCCGACTGTGTGGTCGGAGGCGTCGGTGGTGAGCACGACCCGGGCATCGGCCCTCAGGTGCGCGAGCAGGGTGGCGTCGGCGAGCGCGTTTTTGGTGGCGTCGAAGGCGGCTGACGTGTCAGTGGTCCAGGCTACGGCCATCTTGCCGGATTTACGTCGGAGGGAGTCGTATAGGGGCTTCATGAGGGCTGCTGCTCTGGGGATGAACCTGTTGTAGAAGTTCACCATCCCGAGGAACTCCTGGAGGCCCTTGATGGTTTTGGGGCGGGGGAATTGCTGGACGGCCTGCACCTTGTTGGGCAGGGGGACGGCCCCAACAGGGGTGATGTGGTGGCCGAGAAAATCGATCTCGGCTAGGCTGAATTGGCACTTCGCTGGGCTGAGGATGAGCCCATGTTGGGCTAGGCGCCCGAACAGGATGCGAAGGTGTTCGAGGTGTTCCTGTTGGGAGGAGCTGGCCACGAGAATGTCGTCTAGATAGACGAATAGGAAGTTCAGGTCCCGGAGGACTGAGTCCATAAGGCGCTGGAAAGCCTGGGCTGCATTCTTGAGGCCGAAGGGCATTCTCAGGAACTCGAACAGGCCGAATGGGGTGACGACGGCCGTTTTGGGGATGTCCGCGGGGTGTACGGGGACTTGGTGGTAACCGCGCACCAGATCAACCTTGGAAAAGATGGTTCGTCCGGCCAGTCGGGCCGAGAAGTCCTGGATGTGCGGCACCGGGTATCGGTCGGGGGTGGTGGCGTCGCTGAGGCGGCGGTAGTCCCCGCAGGGGCGCCAGCCTCCGCCGGGCTTGGGGGCGATGTGGAGGGGCGAGGCCCAAGGGCTGCTGGAGTGGCGGATGATGCCGAGTTGCTCCACGGTGGTGAACTCGGCCCGCGCGATTTCCAGCTTGGCCGGGTTGAGTCTGCGGGCGTGGGCAGAGACCGGGGGGCCGGTGGTGGGGATATAGTGCTCCACACCGTGTTTGGCGGCTTTGGCCGAAAAGGTCGGGTTGGTGAGGGCGGGAAACTCAGCTAGAAGTGCCGAGTAGTCCGTGGCTCTGGCGAGGCAGTAGGTCGTCAGGCCGGCCGAACGGGCCGGGGTGAATGCGCCAGGGATGGGGGCCATAGTGTTGATGTCGACGAGGCGGTGCCACGGAATGTCGACAAGGAGGCCGTGGGCACGTAGGAAGTCGGCGCCGAGGAGTGGGCAGAGGACCTTGGCTGTGAGGAACTCCCGACGGTAGCGGCGGCCTGCGAGGTCAAGCGTGACCATACGGGTGCCGTATGTGTGGATGTCAGAGCCATTGGCTGTGGCCAGCGTGATACCCCGTGCGCCGCGTTGGATTTCGAGGGCGGAGGCGGGGGTGATGCTGTGCTGGGCTCCTGTGTTGCACAGAAATCGACGGTTGGTGCTGTCGTCGGTGACATACAGTAGGGGCCCCTTTTGCCCCGCGGCCATCGTGGGGGCCGGTGCGGGGGGGGGGGTTTGAAAGTGCTCGGTGGCGTGCAGCGTTGGGCCCTAGTGCCAAAACGGGTGTGGTAGTAGCAGTGACCCGGAGTGGAAGGACGGTCGGGCCTAGTGGGCCGGGGAGACCGTGTGGTCGGTGCCGTGAGGTCGGGCCCGACGTCGCGGGCGGTCTGCATGGAGAGCAGCCGGTCGGCCTTTTCGGCTATCTCATTCAGGCCCGTGGAGCCAGACTCCACAATGAGCAGGCGGATGCTGACGGGGAGCTGCCGAATGAAAAGCGTGCGAAAGAGGGCGCCGGGGTTTTTGTCGTCCGAGAGGGACAGCATGTGGGAAAGCAGGTCCGACGGTGAAGCGTCACCAAGGCCTGGGAGGTCGAGGAGTTGGCAGTTGCGCTGGTAAGAGGGCGCCTGAAATTTTTTAAGAAGCGCGGCCTTCAGATGTTCGTACTTGCCTTCCTCTGGTGGATCCTGCAGCGCTGCCCAAACCTTGGGAACTGTGGCGTAGGTGAGAGAGGCGACGAGGTAGTCGTACTTCGTGGCGTCGACTGTAATGCTTCTCAGCCGGAATCTGGACTCGGCTTGAACGAACCAGGCCTTGGCCAGGTTCTCCCAAAAGTCCGGTAGTTTAACCGTGACTGCGTTTGTATCCGCCATGCTAGCTTAGGATTCGTCCTGAGCGTCGGGGTCACCAGTGTTGAGATACCGCGGCAAACGTGGGATTCGAGACCAGAGTTGGTGAAACACAACTGCTTTAATCTACATCATGGCAAAGAGAGAGCTTGAAAAGCCCACGCAACCACTTAAATACTCCCCAGACAGGAAGTGCTCCCGGCAGCCTGTCCCTGTGGGAAACAAGTTGCCGGAGGAATGGACCCCCGGCTGGGGGCGGCTGCTGCCGGCAGTGCGCCTGCGTAAACTGTCCATGCCGCCGTGAGCGGATTATGTCCAATGGTGGCGTGTCGCCACATTGTATTCATTAATTTCTCCCTTCCTGCCCCCCTCCCCTCACCTTAACCTGACTCTTGTGCCTTTATGCTTTCAGATAATGAGCAAGCACCTGAGCAGCCTGTTCCTGAGGACACCGTAGAGAGCGAGGCAGGAGAAGAGGAGGAGGAAGAAGACACCGCATCACTGCACGTCTCACCTGCCGACACCAGCTCAGATACTGGCAGTACGCGTTCTTTAGAGGCCAGTATAGTAGTGGGATCTGTTAAATCCGTGAATCTTGATGTATGGTGTCCTTCAAGAAATAGACAGAGGCTGCAGAGGAACAATCAACAGGTGTTTACTGGATGAGGGTTACTCTAAAACTAACAGTACAGATCCCTACTCGGGGTTTATATACAGGTGTGGTCACTGCCGGTACTACAGTATACAGGAGCTGTAAAAAGTAGTTCTCCCCTTAAAGGTACATACACTACAATTCCTCCCCTTTTAGATTAACAGTACCATAACATTCATTTAACAATTAACACTTTTAACATGCAACATTAACTGAAAATAGTCCATTTATAAATTCAGTCTTTGGGGCGGCTTCCTGATCCTTTCTGGATAGCACCTTTCCTGAGGGTCTTGCTCTTAGTGCGGAGGCGACTCTGGCCCCCTGTCGTCGGTTGGTTCATCAGCTTCCGATGCTACTGTTTCTGGGGTAGATGCTACCTGTATATCGGGTTCATCACCAGGTACGCGAGACATGGGGTTGACTCGTTCCTGTGACTCTAGGATCTGGTCGACATGGCGTCTCACAATGTTCTCCCCAACATCCACTGTGTACATTAGTGGCCCCTGCTGTGTGCATATCGTTCCTGGTTGCCATTTCTCTGTTCGGTAGTTGCGGGCCAAGACTGGTTGCCCTACATTGAAGCTCCTTGTCGGCTTCTCATTGATGTGCTGGAATTGCTTATTCTCAACATCTCTTCGTACATTTGGTCTGAGCAAATCCAGACGAGATCTCAACCTTCGGTTAAAGAACATCATGGCCGGGGTCTGGTTGGTGACTGCATGTGTCGCATTTCTGTAGGCTAACAGGAAATTGTCCACCTTATGCTGCAGTGGAATGTCGTCATCGCACACGGCCCTTACTGCCTTTTTAAAGGTTTGTACGAACCTCTCAGCCAATCCATTTGTGGCTGGATGATACGGGGCGGATGTGTAATGCCTTACCCCATTCCTTTTCATAAATTTCCGAAACTCTTCGGACACAAACTGTGGTCCGTTATCAGAGCAAATCTGCTCTGGCAAGCCGTTCCTGGCAAATATGGTCCGTAGGACTGCAATCGTTTTCTCCATGGTGGTGGAGGACATTTTGATCACCTCAGGCCATTTCGAGTGCGCATCCACGGCTATTAAAAACATTGAGTCCATGAATGGACCAGCAAAATCAATATGCACCCGTTGCCATGGAGAGGAGGGCCACTCCCATGGGTGTAGAGGGGCATGTGGTGGTGCATTTTGGACCTTCTGGCATCCTGAGCAGCTCTTTGTCAGGTCCTCGATTTGCTGATCGATCCCCGGCCACCACACATAAGCCCTAGCAAGGCTTTTCATTTTCACCCCTCCCAGATGGCCTTCATGAAGCTCATTGAGCACTCTCTCCCTTAACTTGGGTGGAATTACCACTCGGGATCCACACATCAAGGTCCCCTGGCATACTGACAGCTGTTCTCTTCTGGATGAGAATGCTGGCAACAGTGAGTCGCCATGTGTTGGCCATCCCTTCACTGTCAAGTCATATACCCGAGACAGTGCCGGGTCATTTCGGGTCTCCTTCTCTATATCCGCGTTAGTTACTGGCAAGCGTTCAATTATAGTCGAATAAAATATTTCGACAGGGTCCACTGCTGGTGCTTCCTCCGCTGTAGGCAGTGGCAGGCGTGATAGCCCATCAGCGTTTCCATGCTGTTTTGTGCCCTTATATTCTATTTCATATTGGTCCGCCCCTAGAAAAAGGGACCATCTTTGTAGCCGTTGCGCAGTCATCACCGGAACGCCCTTTGGATTAAAGATGGAGACAAGTGGTTGGTGGTCAGTCAGTAAGGTGAACTTCTGCCCGTGCAGATAGTGGTTGAACTTTTTCACTCCCCACACTAGGCTGAGGGCCTCCCTGTCAATCTGGGCGTAGTTACGCTCGGCTGAGGTTAGTGACCAAGACGCAAAGGCTACTGGCCTCTCCGAGTCGTCCGGGAATTTGTGCGACAGCACCGCTCCAATACCATAGGGTGATGCATCACACGCCAACCGAATTGGTAGTGCTGGGTTGAAATGAGCCAACACCTCTTTTGATGTGATCAATTCTTTGCACTTCTGGAACGCTCGTTTACATTCGTCATTCCACTTCCATGGTACCCCCGTTTGCAGTCGGGTGTTCAGTGGGTGTAGTACTGCAGACAATTTTGGCAAGAACTTATGGTAGTAGTTCACCAGCCCGAGGAACGACCTCAGTTGTGACACATTTTCCGGTGCTGGAGCCTTGACTACTGCCTCAATCTTTTCAGGGGACTTATGTAACCCCTCTTCATCAATAACGTGGCCACAATACGAGATCTGCTTCTGGAAAAACTCGCATTTGTGGCGATTAGCTCGGAGCCCATATTCCTTCAATCTAGTGAGCACCTGCTCCAGGTTGGCGAGGTGATCACTGTCATTTTCGCCCGTGACCAGGATGTCGTCCAAATAACACTGGGTCCCTGGAATCCCTTGCAGGACTTGATCAATTGCCCTTTGCCAAATAGCCAGAGCTGATGCTACCCCGAACACCAGCCGGTTGTACTGGTAGAGACCTTTATGAGTGTTGATCGTGAGGTACTGTTTCGAGGCTTCTTCTACCTCCATTTGCAGGCACGCCTGGGCCAGATCAATCTTAGTGAAGCGTTTTCCTCCAGATAGCGAGGCGAAAATATCTTCAATCCGCGGAAGCGGATATTGTACCGTGTGAAGGACTGGGTTCACTGTCACCTTAAAAGTCCCCACAGATGCGAACCTTCTTTGGTTCCCCAGGTGTATTACTCAACGACCTCTTCATTACAGGAACAATGGGTGTAGCCCACTCGCTCCAGTCCACTTTGGACAGTACTCCAGAACGTTCCAAACCTTCCAGCTCTGCTTCGACGGCTGGGCGGATCGCATAAGGCACCGGTCTGGCCTTAAAAAACTTTGGGCTTGCATTTTCCTCTATTTTGATCGTCGCTGTTATGCCTTTTAGTGTTCCGAGTTCCTCCTGGAACACTTCTTGTGCGTCAGTTAGCATTTTTGACAGTCGTCCAGGTGTGACATCGTCATCCTTTTTGGCATCTACAGTCAGTGCTTCTATGGAATGCCAATCTAGCTGTATCTTCCGGATCCATTCATGTCCTAGTAGTGGTGGTCATCCATCTGGCAATACATAGGTCCATTTTTGGTGTTTCTTTGCCGTTATATATAACGTTCACCCTTATTTTTCCTTTGGGTAGACTTTTTGCCCCGTGTATGTCTTCAAGACAATCTCTGTATCTCTCAAGGGTATATGTGAGAATAGCCGCTTGTAGTCCCTTCGGTTTATGACTGTTCGGGCTGATCCTGTGTCCAATTCCATTTTCACTTGGACTCCGTCTATCTTGAGCGTGACCCTGATAGTTTGGTGATCCTCCATTTTGATTACATTATGTAGTTTCAGACAACCCAGCTCCTTGCTTCCAGAGCCTGTATCACTTTTCTGTTCGTCTGAACTACTCTCCGTCACCTTATATACCTTTTTGTACTTCTCCTGTGGAGATTTCTTGCTGCTGGTTTCCTTTCCCGACCTGCAGACTCTTGCTATGTGTCCTACTTTTCCACACTGTCTGCACACTTGGTCCTTGAACCAACAATCCTTATGGTCGTGTGTTGTTCTGCCGCAGCAATAACACTTCACTGCTCCATATGACATTTCATTTGTGCCATATTCTTGCGGTCTCCGTTGTATCTCTGCAGCGCCCCATGCGGCTGCTTCATGTGATACTGCCATGCTGAAAGCCTTGTCCAGCGTAAGATCCTTTTCTAATAGAAGCCGTTTCTGGGTTCCTTCACTTTGAAGCCCACACACAAACTTGTCCCTTAAAGTATCTGCTAGTCCCGTTCCAAACTGGCAGTGTTTCGATAGCTTGCACAGTTCCGTTAAATACTCAGCATTACTTTCATCTTTATGCTGGTTCCTTTTGTGAAACTTTAATCTTTCTGCTATCAGCAGCGGTGTGGGGTTTAAGTGGTCCTGTAGGATTGCCACTATGCTTTCAAAATCCTTTTCCACTGGCTTCTCTGGGGTTACTAGGTTTCGCAGTAAGCCATACATTTTTGCACCCATGGAATTCAACAATACCAGTGCTTTCCTGGCATCTGGCACTTCATTCGCCTTGAAGTACACTTCTATGCGTTCTACATATGTCGCCCAATCTTCGACTTCATTGTTGAACGCTGTGACACTGCCACTCTTTGGCATCCCTGGGTGTGGTTAGACTGGCTAAAAATGGCGTCTCCCGCGCTCTCCCCTCTTCTCCGCTGTGGCTCAAAATGGCGTCTCCTGCGCTCTCCCTTCTTCTCCGCTGCGGCTCAAAAATGGCGTCTCCCGTGCTCTCCCTTCTTCTCCGCTGTGGCTCAAATGGCATCTCCCGCGCTTTCCTTTCTTCCCCCGCGGACGCTGCTCAGCCCTTGAACACCGGCCGCGCTCTGTGCATTTTCCTGCGCGCCTCTCTCGTTGATGCCGCTCGGTCCTGAACCCCGGCTGCGCCCTGTGCGCTTTACCCTCTCTCTCTGCTCCCGTCGACGCTGCTCGGCCTTTTCCTGTGCCGTCGGTCGGCTCTAGCCGCCGCTGTGCGGGAAGGGTCTGCGCCGTACCTGTTGCCAGCCCGCCTCGCTGGAGTCTCCGCCGGATGGTCGACGCCCGTGCCTCTGGAATCGGCCTTCCTCTGCAGAGTTGCAGGTAGGTTCGAATCGCCTCGTCGCCAATGTTAAATCTGTGAATCTTAATGTATGGTGTCCTTCAAGAAATAGACAGAGACTGCAGAGGAACAATCAACAGGTGTTTACTGGATGAGGGTTACTCTAAAACTAAGTACAGATCCCTACTCAGGGTTTATATACAGGTGTGGTCACTGCCGGTACTACAGTATACAGGAGCTGTAAAAAGTAGTTCTCCCCTTAAAGGTACATACACTACAGGATCTACACAGGGTGGGGAACCGGGGACGAGTGATCTGCAGCAAGGCCGGGGGAAAGGGTAGTTCAGGGGCCAGCTCCCCAGAGGGTGAGTTCGCATGTGAGTTCTACTGCACAGGACTCTGATGAGGACCTTAATGGGGAAGTGTTTAGAAGAAGGGTGATGGGCGTGCACACGGATATCATAGGTGCAATGGCAAGGGTGTCCGAGAGCCTGTCGGCAATGGTAAGGAGTGTGGAGGAGTCCGCCTCCAACATTGCACAAGGCTCTGTGCACACCATGGAGCCCATCATTTCCAGTCTGCAAAGGATGGTAGACTCCCAGAGAGACCGTGGCGACCCAGACCTGATGCTGCGTGTGATGAACAATCTGACAGCTTCCACCACAGCACAGGCAGAAGCGACGCAACATCTTAGTGCTGTAATGGAGTCTATGGTTGGTGCCATTCAATCTCAGACTGCTCTCATGCAGTCTCAGCTTGATGCCACGCAAGCTCTGACTGCTGCCATCGTGGCTGGGTCTACCACCGTCGACCGGAACTTTCATGGTGTCACAGCAGGCCAGCAATCTGTGCTCCAGCAGATTGCTAGGGTTGCTGAGGTGATGCCCCGGGGGAGTGGCAGTGGGTCAGTGGAGCAGGAACCTTCTGTCCTCTCTCAGGATGACAGCATTCCAGCTCCTACCACTGCGACTCCGCCATTGCCCTTGTTGCTGCTTTTCATCCAGCCAGCCCAGACTGCTGCTACCCATGCTGAGGTGATGCAGTCTATAGCTGGGCCTTTCAGGTCCAGTGCTGGTTGAGGGCGTCCCACAAGGCCATCTGAAGTCTCCCGCACAGACACTCAACAGCCTTTCACCAGCCCTGCTGCAGCCACTGGGCCAACACTTTGTAGGAGCACTAGAGCAGGAAAAGGCGCAGTATCACAAAGCACTAAGGGATTGCACAAGGGTGAATCGTTAATATTTTTAGTGTAAATTTGTGTTCACTGATTTTTGATAAATTTATTCATTCACTTGGATAATTTTGCACTGTCTTTCATTTCAGCTGTGCGCTGTGATATGGCCTGCGATAGGGATGGAATGATGGGGATATCATAGTGTCATAGAGGATGTGGTGAGCAGCGAGGGTCTGGGGGGAAAAAATGTGGTTGATTAGCGCCTACCATTTGCATCCTAAGAGGGCGCTAACGGAGCACAAAGCAACTAGCGCCCGGGCGCGGTGATGTTTGCTCCGCTTGCGAAATTGACCAGAGTTTTTGTGGTGGTGCTAAACTCTACCGCCACAATCTCCTGCGCTCACAGATCGTGACATCAGTCGAACGTGCAACACCCCGGTAGCGCCCCGGACCGGATATTGAGTGACGCCCCCTGCCTTTCCGCCTGCCGCTAGCAACGACAGGGAGAGTGGAACGTTTTGCAGTCGGGAAGGGGCTGGGGGAGCGCTATTTAAAGGTGGCCGCTTCCGGCCTTTTTTTGTCGGAGACATTTTTGCACCACGCATTCTGAGAGAGAGAGAGAGAGACTTCTGGAGAGATTCAACGCTGTGTGAAGGAGTTTTGGCTACTGAGTGGCACTTTGCAGGTTCTTTTTGATTTGACCTTCATTGCATCGATTTAGAAGAGACTATGGGGGCTAAACTGATTCGGGGCGTCGTCCTGCACCTGCAGAATCGGAGGCATCAGAGATGCAGCAAGAGGGTGGCAAACATGGCCAGACCGAGGAAGGCCAACAGGCCTCTGCACAGGAGACCTTACCCTCCCAGGGTATTCCGGGAATAATTCTCCTACATTAATTCGTCTGAGGAGCAGTGTTTGTGCAGGCTGCGTTTCAGCATGGAGGTGGTCACTGAGCTCTGCCACCTGCTGCAACCAGATCTGCAGCATCTACTGAGGACCAGGACGTCTCTGTCGGTGGCAGTGAAGGTGACAGTGGCTCTGAATTTTTATGCCACCGGCTCCTTTCAAGCATCTATTGGGGACATTGCCAATATCTCCCAGTTCGCTGCCCATTGCTGTATCCGGGAGGTGAAAAATGCCCTCTATAAAAGGAGACACCAGTACATCTCTTACCCCATGACCCGGGCCAAACACCATGAATGCGCATGTGGCTTTGCGAGGATAACGGACTTCCCCATGGTGCAGGGCGCCATTGACTGCACGCATGTGGCATTGCGGGCACTGCATGAAAATGCAGAGGTTTTCCGAAACCGCAAGGGCTACCACTCCTTAAATGTCCAGTTGGTCTGTGACCAGACAGCTGATACTCGCCGTCAATGCCCGCTATCCTGGCAGCAGCCACGGTGCTTTCATCCTGCGCCAGACTGGTGTGCCAGACCTTTTCCAGGCACCGCATCAGCCAAGTGGTTGGTTCCTCGGGGACCACTCAGGAGGAGCCCTGCAGTACTCTCCTGAGCAAGTCTCCCTCTTCATAGTTGTATGCTGCATGCTTCACAACCTGGCAATCCTGAGGACCCAGCCAATGCCACCAGGCCTTGGTGCACCACCGGAGGAGGAGGAGGAAGAGGAGGAGGAGGATGAGGAGGATGATCAGCAGCAGCACCAAGGCGAGAGGGAGGCCCACAATGTTGCCACTGCAAGGGCCGTCCGTCAATGGCTGGTAACAAGCCACTTCTAGGCCCCTACTCAGAAGATGGCTTCTGGCATGGAGAACAACATCATGGAAAGCAACCCGCAACCCCTATAGCCGGCCAAAGCAGCAATGATTCCAAAGGGCAAACATGTACATCTTGAATACAACAACTATTTTATTGAACAAACTCTGTGTGTGTCACTTATTCATGACAAACTAATAGAAACAAACACAACAAATCATTAATTAACAGAACTGGTTCTCACAAGCTGGAGATAAAGGCCAAAACGCTAAACAAAAGTGATCAGACGAACCTTGACCTTTAATAAAAACATTCCCACCATTTCTTTAGACCTCCTACTTGTAGGGTTCTCAAAATTCCCACATTTCCCAAAAGTTATGGATAAAGGGACCCTGTATGGACCAGTTATTAAAAAGGGTACCCAAAATGGCTTCTGTAACCTCGTGACCAAGGCCTGCAGAATTTTAAAAGCAAGGCCCTGCAGAAGGCAGGCCCATTCAAATCCTGAAACAAAACCTAACATGCATGGATCTGTGAAAGACTTTGTCCTTTTCTAAAGCCAGACAGCTAGGTAAACACAGAATATGCATTCTTCACCTTGGAACGGATCGACTCAGGATGGACCTAATCTTGAGGCCATTAACCTTTTGCATAACAGCTCAAGGTAGCTACCAAGCCAGGAAAAGGCGATTAAATTTCATAAATAACAATCAGCCAGGATATTGAAGCCATTAAACAAGGAGACAACTGCCCCAAAAACAGTTAAAGTGGATGACTATAATCACTTTAGACGAGCCCGCCCAAATTAAACAAAGAACTGACCTGATTTGGTATGCAGATAAGGGGTGAAGAACCGGGTATAATTGTAGGCCCACCAGTAGCTCTCTCTCTCTTGCCTCTTGCTCTTGCCTCTCTCGACACCAGGGACGCCCATTACAACACCAGGGGCCAATACGCGGGAGGAGAACGGAACCCGAAATTCAAACACGCACAGGACACACAGGGCCGCAAACGGGCAAGCGAGACGAGACGAATGGCAAAACCGATAAGCAGAGAAGGGCAGCGAAAAAGAAGCATTGGGGACGAGCGGGCATACACCCCGGCCTAGTTATAAGCTGGCGTTTGAAGCATGGGTAGGAAAATCAAACTAACAATATAAACCGCCAACCGAGCCCCAACCGCAACAAAACCGTCAGCGACCAAACCACCACCAGAAGAACAACCATTCCTGCAAGGTGAAGTACCCAACAAAAGATTTTACTCCCTATTCTCTAACGGAGGAAAAGGAGGGTACTTTACACAGACGGATCCACCGCCGCGACCTGGGACCACGTGATGACGGCAGGCCCCCAAGGATAACAAGAGTGAACCCCAAAACCACAACCGGCTTAATCGACAGGTTTTCGAACCATCAAAAGGAACCCCATTGGTGAGCATGAATCCCTGGCCCCTCGTAGCTTAATCTAGTTAGGTATTGAGGGTGGGACAAGGGTAGGGGGATTTTAATGTGTTTGTTCCCCTCGATGTGCTGTGTGTTCCCCATTCCGAAATAAGTGTATTTTTATATGCCTGTAATTATTCTAGTAATTCTCAGTGTTGTGATTTTATTCTGCCTTTAATAAAAATTACGGTTTCTTGTACCAAACCAGTTGTCTACACTATTTTGTGTATCGCCGCCTGTACTGTAAGATTCGCAAAATTTGTGCATTTCCCCAAAGGTTATTATCGATAAAAGGGACCCTGCATGGACATTTCTTTTGAAATTAAAAAGGGTACCCAAGATGGCGTCCGTGCCTCGTGGCAGAAAGCCTGCGGGTCTCCAAAATGGATTCTGCAGCCCAGGCAGTTTGAGGGAAATCAAAACTAAGGCTGCAGGTTTACTGTGAAAAGAACTTGTGATTTGGGACCCACATAAACTGTGAATTATGTATTAGGCCGAATTAGAGGCAGATTTGAATTCAATGAGGCCAACAGTTAAAGCCATCAAACAGTCTGCATACATAATCGGAAACAGATTAAACACATCCATCGAGGCCGGACAAGCCCATCAAGGACTTTCAGGACAATACGAATCAATTATTGGGCCGGTAGATGCAATTACCGGCCATCTAAAAACCCGTCAGTATAGATTGCTACCATTATTTTAACTAGCCCGCCAAAAATAAAACAAAGAACTAACCTGATTTGGCGGGCAGATAAGTGTTTTCAATGAAGGTATAATTGAAGGCCCCCAGGTAGCAATCGGGGGGGGGTAGTCGTTGGAAGAAGAAGAAGAAGACTGCTGCTCAGCTGCTGTCGGTATTGCCGCTCCCCGGTCCTTCGGCCCCTCGCCCTTGTGGCTGCCGCTCTTTACCCCGTCCCGCACTTACCCCCTGGCCTTTGCCCGTGCCCTCTCCAACTCCATCTGGACTCGCCCCGACACCAGGTCGGGCGAACACGGGCAATTCAGGCCAGGTGAAGCGGGACGTGACAAGGGGAGGAGGAAGACCACCCGGGGAAGGCCAACTGAGGGTAGGCTTCAAATTATCGGCCCTTCAGCCTCAGCCGACCTGCGAGTATCTTCATGCAAACTCAAGCTGTCGGCGAAGAATCATCCCTGCAAGGTAAAGTACCCAAGCAGAGACTGTAACTTTGAGGTACTCGAACCTGGACAATGCCCTTGCAGCACCCAGAGCCCACGTGATGACGGCAGGCTCCAGAGAGCACCAAGAGCGAACCCCGAACCCAACCGCTGTTTTGAGTCTATCAAACCCTTTTGATTGGTGAGCATGAATTTTGACCACTCATAGATTAACCTAGTTAGGTATAGGGGGTGGGATAAGGATAAGGGGATTGTTAAGATAGTTGTTTTCCCTCGATGTGCCATGTGTTCCCCATTCCCTGTATGAGTATAATAGTATTATTATGACTCTCTTGTAATTTTTGCCTGTATAAGTGTACACTAATAATTTTCCATAAGATTGTATCAAGTTTTTCCTGTTCAATAAAATCTTCGTTTTGTTTGCATCCAACCACCTGTCTACTCGTGTTTTCTCTGTATCGCTGCCTGTATCTAAGTCCGGTGTCCAGAACCCAGGGGGCGAGCGATTCAAACCGCTCAAAAAGGTAGTCAGAGGCAAAGCTGACTGACTCGAACACGCCTGTGCACAAACACCCTTCAGAAATGGCGACCGCAGCAGGACACCGGCAACAAGGTTGCAATACGGTAGACAGTGGTTCGGATGAGCGAACCGTGATGGAGGAAAGGATTTCTGATTATGTTTTTAGCAAGGTGACTATCACTAAGAAGTGGATCACCACTCTGTTAAAGGCTGGGCATCCGGTAGATGCAGCAGCCAAGTGGACAGAGGGATAGGAACACAAGAAGTCCTTGGAGAAAGCTGTTTGGCTGATGTGCTTTAAAGAGCAGATCCAGCTTCTGGATGGGCTCGTTGCCATGCAGGCAATCGAGTTAAGGGAGTCAGCCCTGGAAATCCAGGATAAGGCTCTCGCGGGGGAAAAGTTGTTAGTAGCTCTGCAGGCTTTGAAGCAAGAAAGAGTACATCTAGTAAGGGAACACAAGGCCCAGTTGGAATACCTACGGTGTCAAGTCACCGAGGCCAAGGGAAATGAGTCAAGGTTGCGGGAGAAAAACGCTCGCATGGCACGGCAGGTTAGGGAACAGGAAGAGAAAGTACAGGAGGTAAAAGCCGCTTACAAGCTAGCTAATGAACAGGGGTTTGAGGAGGCAGACCATGGCCCCTGCCAAGAGAAAATAGAAAATCTGAGCCTGGCCCTCCGGAAGGCAAAAGGCATGGTATGCCTCATAAGCCCAAAGGCAGGTCAGGCAGATTTTATGGGGAACGAGGGGAGAACAGTTCCAGTGTCACCGGTACTGTCTAGGGACGACCCGGTTGAGAGAGAGGAGACCTCACGACCACCAACCATAGCGGCAAGTTTCACTGAGGTTTGGCAGCAAGGGGGAGTGGAGCCCAGAGTGGAGCCAGAGGTGGAGGCGGAGGTAGAGCATCCCCCGCCCAAAAAGTCGGAACCGGAGCCGATGTGCCCAGCACGGCATCGGAGGTTCGGCCCACCCACCAATGGCGAAGATGAGGGACCCCTCCAAAACCAGTTCGCATTACCCTTTAACACCCAACAGCTTAGGGTTATGGTCAACCATATCGCAAAGCTTCCCGCCAAGGGAGACCCCTCGATCCACTTCAGGGAAAAAGAGCAGGCCGCCAGCGTCAACGACTGCGATGACGCTGAAAAGGCCAAGATGCTGCTATTCTCCCTGGAGATTAATCTCCTCCAATCCCTCTCTGAAGAGTAAGAGGGGACAGAGTGGGTACGAGGAGCTTAGAGACACGGTTCTGGAGGCCATGGGGATGGATGATGGAAGTCCTTTCTCCCGTGTGGAGAAGACGGTACAGCTCTCAGCGGAGACCCCGCAGGCTTTTGCGGACCGGTTGTGGCCAGTAAACTGGAAAGCCTGCCCGGGGACGCGGGACCGGGAATTCCTGAATGGGGATTCTCTGACGCATTGGCTCCGTTGTCTAGTGGCGAACAGTTTGCCACAGATCCGGGCCAAGGCAGAAGCCTGGTTCGACCCCAAAGATCCCCCGACCACAGAGATCACGGTAATTAGACAGCTCACTCTGGCCTATAAAAACGGTAGGGGAGCCGATGCACACCCACCCAAGGGTAAGCTGCATGAGGTAAAACCCGGACTGAGTGGGAAAGAGTGGCACCAGGAAGGGAGTAACTCCCCCAACACAAAGACCAATTGTTACAGGTGTGGAAAGGATGGTCACTGGCGGAAGGAGTGTAAGAACCCTTGGAAGGATAACAAGGGAAAGCATCCCACAGCCCCGGCCCAAAAGGCGGGGGTAGGGGCCCCTTCCGCAGAGGTTGAGTCGCTTTTGGATGCCATGAGGTCCTTACTGACTGGCCAGGGGAGAGTAGCAGCCGCCACCGGTGCTCTCACCCCATCAGCCCCATCCCACCCACAACAGTGACTAGAGCCGGCGCAGCCTGTGTATCTGTGCTCGCTCCGATATGATGGGTGGAGGAGACCCATGATGGAGATGGAGGAGGAAAAGGTCGCGGGGACCTACCTGTTGGACACGGGGCCATCACGCACTGTGATCTACTCAGCTAACCCCACCACCTCACCTCTCTCTAACGGGGTCCCATACAGTCTATCGGGGTTCACGGGCAAGGAACAGGCTGGCTCGGTTTCCATCCCGCTCGCCATTCGGATAGGACCGCTCTGCTCCACGTGGACATGCGTCCTGATGAATTGGGAAGTGGAGGGTGGAAGGCGGGTCCTGGGGGCCGATTTTATCGTAGGTCACCGGATCCTAGTGGATTTGAGGAATCACTGCCTCTGGGTGGCAGGAAAGGTAAAGAACGGTGAGATCATAGTCATCCCGGGTAAGGAAGGGACGGGGACCCTCTGCAACATGAAGCCCAAAGAGGATTATAACCTCGGGCTCATGGTCAGCAACACCCCACCAGAGTTCCAGGCATTTGTGCAGGCCCACCTGGCCGCATTTGCCACTCACAAACACGACTGCGGGAGGGTCATAGGGTTTGAGGTCAGAGTAGACGGGGACCCCATGGCCTGACCACAGAAACAGTATAACTTCCCCAGGGAAGCAGAGCCAGACATGGAAGCAGCCATGTCCTCGTTAATACGGCAGGGAGTTCTGAGGCTGATAGCCACCCATGTGAACTCTCCGTTGTGGCCGGTTAGAAAACCAGACAATTCCTGGAGGGCCACGGTGGACTATCGGGTGCTCAATAGTAACATCCCAGCCTGTGCACCCACAGTAGCAGCAGTTGCCAACCTGATCGGGAGTATTCCAGCATCCGTGACCACTTTCACGGTGCTGGATATTTCAATGGGTTTTGGTCCATCCCCGTAAGGAGGGAAGATCAGTATAAGTTTGCCTTTACGTTTAAAGGACAACAGTACACGTGGAACTGCTTCCATAATAGCCCCAGCATCTTCCATCAGTGTATGGCAGACAGTTTGAAGGAATTTAGCCAGCCCGGACAGTTGGTACAATATGTGGATGACCTGTTCCTGTTCACTGATTCGAAAGAGGAGCATGGCCCACTATTGGCCGAACTGCTGGAGCTGTTAGAACAGAAGGGTTTTAAGGTGAATCCCAAGAAGACGCAGATCGGCCAGCAGGAGGTGAAATTCCTCGGTCTGACCGTACGCACTGGAGAAAGGGCCATAGATAGGGCTGGGAAAGGAGAATCCCAAGACCCCTATTGGGCAGGCCCAGAAGCCGCAGTCCGGGACAAGGGAGGTACACGGGGGGGGTAGTTTCAGCCCCGGACCCAAAGCGGGTCCGGATCCGAGATCCCGTCTGCAAGACTGTCCCGGTGAGAAAAGAGAAAAGACAGCCCGTAGAAGGTCCGCTCGGGGCAGTGAGCGAGCCCTCAACACAGGTTCTAAAACAGGCCACTGGTTACATCAACCAGTGCAAACTGTTTCAGCCTGAAAGGGGAAAACAGCCAGTCGGGGTAAGGTCTGAGGATAAAGATCCTCAGCCTGCAGCATGAGCGAGTTCACAGACCACACAGGCAGGCGCTGTGGCTTGCTTGAAGGGAGGGGCCATCCAGCCCATCGATTGGGACATGCCCCCACTCTTCTGGGATCCAGACGAGAGGGAGGGACTTGAGGGCAAAAACCCCGCCTCTAACCCAGGTGTAGAGAGGGAGGGACCTGAGGTCAAAAACCCTGCCCCGGACCCAGCCATGGGACCTGGGGGCGGAGACTCTTAGCTCGCAGCAGCAGGCTGCGAAAAGTTACCTACCCCCAGCCCAGGTTCGGGAGGGGTCAAGCCTGGGGGAGCAGCGGTTCGGGTAAAAGGCCCAGCGGCCAAGAAAGCCCCACCCGCCAAAGCCCCCAGAAAGTCCCCGTGGACGCCCCAGCCAAGAAAGCCATGGTCACCAGCCCTCCAGCTCCCAAGGACCACCCCTGGAGCCAGGGAGAGGTCCAAGGACAGAGGTCCTCAGCCAGCAGCCTCGGGCTGCGAGGGACCAACAGTGAAGGACGGTGCGGTCAAGCCGGGGGTAGCGGCGAGCCGCAGTCCAACCAGGGATTAGCCTGGCCGCCCGGAGACGGACGGCAGATGTATATAGTAATAGTGTAAGTCTAAGTTTAAGTAGGTGTAATTATTAAACTTAAGTTTGGGTGTTTAGCTTAGGTTAAATAAGGTGATGGGTAGTTTGAATAAGAAATCAGCCGAGAGTGTGTATATTTGGGTCGAGGTCGCGGGACCCGACAATGCCTCACCAAGCCAGAGAATCTCTTTCGGACCTGGCTGCATGTTTTTACATCTTTTTGCAGAAAGATGTTCGGGATGGACTGGATCGTGGTCCTATTTGCCCTGATCGGGATGAACGAGGAGAGGAGGGGAGACATCCAAGACTCCCACATCTGTGGGTGTTCGGGAGACAGGACGCCCCTGGCGATCGATGGGAGTGGCGAACAGGATGCGAGGAGACTGCTGTCTACTTCCACGAGGGAAGGTGGCCAGGATGGTTGGGGTCCAATTCGTCTCAGTACTCCAACCAAACCGGATTCACGTACGGGGAAGCCTCCCTCCTGTGCCCCCGAGTGCGAGTCGTTTCCACGAGGGTAAGTGTCACCGTTGGAAAGCGAATATGTTTAACATGCAAAGGAAACATTCCACTGGACTGAGGGTGGTGGCTCCGAAAGTTGAGCAAGGACATGAGGAACCCTGAAGTTGAATGGGAGCGCCTGGGGAATAACACCCATCGGACAATTACCGGGACTCATGGAGGACTGAGTGTGTGTTGGGACAAGTGGTGGGAACCGGACCAAGGGATTTACATCTGTATGTGGGGGTCAGAGACGGTCTGCCCCACAGGCATATCCATTATGTTCCACCGGCAGTGGCACGACACCGGGAAGGGGATAAGGTGGGATGCCAGCCGGAAGGTGTGTGCGGTCCCATATTCCCAGATCCCAGTCAATGCCACTGAGCTGGTAACTCGCCCCCGTAAGCCCGCGCCCATGGCGCAGGCGGTGAGGTTATCCAGGGAAGATTGCCCCACCACCACCAAGGGATCAGGGAATGGGTTGGTACTAGTCCCCACCGATCAGATGCTGTACTAGGGGGTACACTACGTGGTAGACTCTGTGATTTTAAATCTCACCGAGGTACATTTGCCGGAGTGGTGTCCCAAAGAAACAGAGCAGTTATACCAGGCCCTATTAAAAGACATGTTCCGAAAATTTTACGAGTTCGATTTTGCCCGCGTGGACAAGACCGAACTCTACACCACACACCGGGAATTTTTGGTTAACTCAGGGAGACAAAGAAGGGGTGTATGGAATTATGTTTTTACTGCGTTTAACATTGGGTCCTCTGTCATCAACAGCTTGGATGACATAGAGCTGCAGACCCAGATAAACGGTTTAAAAACACAATTAAAAGGGATATTACTGGATGAGAACAATGTAGTGGGCTCGGAGTTGCATGAGGACCAGGCCATGACGGTCCATTTAAAAGAGATTATAGCCGAGTTGGAAAAGCATGTAAAGACGGTAAATGCTCTCATAAGGGAGGACAGAAATGCTTCTGACCAAGCTGTGCAGAATGAGGTGTGCGTGTTATAAGGGGCGTGGTTACTGGGCGAGGGCCGTAGTAACCTGGAGGATTTAAAACAAGGTTTGGTCCCCTCCTGGATTAGCAACAAGCACCTCGCAGCCCTCCACCCTTTTGAAAACACATTGAGCCCGTGCCAACTCCGGCTATCCTCCGAAGCCTACCCAGTCCCCGTGGATTGTGGGCAGTCCAACCACACAATCATGGGAGTAGTAGTTAGGATGCCGGTCATGGGTAGGACAGCCCGACCCGCCCCGGTATACAGGGTAGAGAACATTGGAGTCATTCAGGGGGGTGCACACATTTGGTTCACAGCAGTCCCGCCTTAAGTCATTAAGTGGGAGCACCCTATGACAGGTACTGACCTCTCAGGGTGCCGGAGCCGGGGAGCACACATAATCCTGTGTCCCCAGCACTTGAATGCCTTCTCAAGACCGCAGTGTAGGGTAGAGCTTCTGACGCGAAGCCTATAAATTGCACCATGGAGGCAATGGCACAAGGCCATGTTCCCCTGCAGGTAGTATATATAGGGGTTGGGACATACTGTGTCACCACCGGCGCGTCCCACTACCAGCACGGACAGCACAGCTGGTGCCCGGTTAGTGACAGCAGTTTCTGTTTTAAACCCAAGGCAGAAGTTCGAGTGGCCCAGGAGCGAATTGTCCCCATCCCTGAACCCTCCACTGTTCACCTCACTATGAAGGAGAATTTTACAAACTTGCAGAAGTATGTAGTGCACTTTGGCTATGAAATTCCCCCTCTCCCTGAACATTTGACCAAAATTCTAAAAGCCGTTATAGTTTCACAGAAACATTTCTATACTCTCGAGCAGAAAACAGTAGAGATAGGGACTAAGATATTGGATATTGTGACTCCACCCTGGTGGAACCTTTTCAATAATATAGAGGTCCCTTCGTGGGTCAAACTGGCTTCTCACATCCTCATGGTTTGCCAGTTAGGAATAATGCTGTATTTAGTTTGCATCCAGTGTAAGGGAAAAGGTCGGTGGTCAGAATTCCGAAACCAGAGCTTTTGGAAAGAACACTATTTAAAGGTGGAGGAAGATACGCTGGTTTAAGTTTTCCTGTATTTCAATTGAAGAAGTGTTGTTTCTTTGTGTTTGTTTTTTTTTAATTAAAGGTTTTTCTTTTGTTGTTTTCTTTTGCGACGCGGTTTAATAAAGATATGTGTACCAAGTGGTGCAGGGGTGTAGGATCCCTCCATGCTTGGATGTGTGTGTAAAGCCTGTAATTTTACTCTTTTTATGCTGATGTACACTACATTTTCGCGGAATGGGAAGTGCATGTGTCGTGGGTATGTTAGATAGATAATTACAGGGGTAGGCTGACTATGGAGGGTCAGAAAAATTTTGCTCACCTTGGAAAAGTATGATACTTCAAGCAAGTTTTAGTATCACAGGGGGGGAATGTAAGATTCGCAAAATTTGTGCATTTCCCCAAAGGTTATTATCGATAAAAGGGACCCTGCATGGACATTTCTTTTGAAATTAAAAAGGGTACCCAAGATGGCGTCCGTGCCTCGTGGCAGAAAGCCTGCGGGTCTCCAAAATGGATTCTGCAGCCCAGGCAGTTTGAGGGAAATCAAAATTAAGGCTGCAGGTTTCCTGTGAAAAGAACTTTGTGATTTGGGACCCAGACAAACTGTGAATTATGTATTAGGCTGAATTAGAGGCAGATCTGAATTCAATGAGGCCTACAGTTAAAGCCATCAAACAGTCTGCATACATAATCAGAAACAGATTAAACACATCCATCGAGGCCGGACAAGCCCATCAAGGACTTTCAGGACAATACGAGTCAATTATTGGGTCGGCAGATGCAATTACCGGCCATCTAAAAACCCGTCAGTATAGATTGCTACCATTATTTTAACTAGCCCGCCAAAAATAAAACAAAGAACTAACCTGATTTGGCGGGCAGATAAGGTTTTTCGATGAAGGTATAATTGAAGGCCCCCAGGTAGCAGTCGGGGGGGTAGTCGTTGGAAGAAGAAGAAGAAGACTGCTGCTCAGCTGCTGTCGGTATTGCCGCTCCCCGGTCCTTCGGCCCCTCGCCCTTGTGGCTGCCGCTCTTTACCCCGTCCCACACTTACCCCCTGGCCTTTGCCCGTGCCCTCTCCAACTCCATCTGGACTCGCCCCGACACCAGGTCGGGCGAACACGGGCAACTCAGGCCAGGCGAAGCGGGACGTGACAAGGGGAGGAGGAAGACCACCCGGGGAAGGCCAACTGAGGGTAGGCTTCAAATTATCGGCCCTTCAGCCTCAGCCGACCTGCGAGTATCTTCATGCAAACTCAAGCTGTCGGCGAAGAATCATCCCTGCAAGGTAAAGTACCCAAGCAGAGACTGTAACTTTGGGGTACTCGAACCTGGACAACGCCCTTGCAGCACCCGGAGCCCACGTGATGATGGCAGGCTCTAGAGAGCACCAAGAGCGAACCCCGAACCCAACCGCTCTTTTGAGTCTATTAAACCCTTTTGTTTGGTGAGCATGAATTTTGACCACTCATAGATTAACCTAGTTAGGTATAGGGGGTGGGATAAGGATAAGGGGATTGTTAAGATAGTTGTTTTCCCTCGATGTGCCGTGTGTCGTGTGTTCCCCATTCCCTGTATAAGTATAGTATTATTATGACTCTCTTGTAATTTTTGCCTGTAGAAGTGTACACTAATAATTTTCCATAAGATTGTATCAAGTTTTTCCTCTTCAATAAAATCTTGGTTTTGTTTGCATCCAACCACCTGTCTACTCGTGTTTTCTCTGTATCGCTGCCTGTATCTAAGTCCGGTGTCCAGAACCCAGGGGGTGAGCGATTCGAACCGCTCAAAGAAGGTAGTCAGAGGTAAAGCTGACTGACCCGAACACGCCTGTGCACAAACCCCCTACAGTACCTAAGTCCGGTGTCTAGAACCCAGGGGTGTGGGAGCGATTCGAACTGCTCAGAGACAGTCAGGGGCAGAGCTGACTGGGCACACGCCACCCCCTACAAACTGTTTGCCCTTCGAGGGTGATCTCCATTCCTTGTGCACATCCCCCCTTCCCACCCTACTGCTCCTCCGTAATGGGGCCCCAGTGGCTCCAGCAAGGCTGGTGGAAGGCTGCTGAATGTCAAATGCTGAGACTACAGATGCCCTTGAAGGACGCCCTCGACCAGCTCTGGGCCTGGAGGCCCCTGCTGCAGACTGCACCAACTCTGCATGAGTGGCAGCAGTCTGGGCTGGCTGTGTTGCAGGCGGTGGCAAGTGCAATGGGGAAGTGCCAGTGGTGGGAGCAGGAATGCTGTCATCCTGAGAGAGGTCAGTACCTTCCTGCTCGACCGACACACTGGCACTCCCACGGGGCAGCACCTCAGCATCCGGAGCAATCTGCTTGAGCACAGATTGCTGGCCTGCTGTGGCGCCGTGAGAGCCCCGGGGCAATGTGGCCGAACCAGCGACGATGGCAGCAGTCAGTGCTTGCGTGACATCAATCTGAAACTGCATGAGAGCAGTCTGAGACTGGATTGCTGCAGACAGTGACTGAATTGCAGCACTAAGCCGTTGCGTTGCGTCGGCCTGTGCTGCAGTGGACTGCTCCACACTCCTTGCCAGTGCATCAATGCTTTCAGGCGCCCTTGCCATTGCACCCATGAGCTCAGTGTGCATGCTCAAGGCCTGGCTATTCATGGCCATGATGACATGGTCCTCCTCTGAATCCAGTGCAGCAGGACTCGCTTGCCTACTCACCCTCCGGGGAGATGGACCCCGAGCTGCCCTACCCCATGGCGTTGCTGCAGCCCGCTGGGTCCCAGAGCTTCGTCCTCATTAGACCCTTCCCCACTGCTCCCCTCCAGGGAAGACGTGGTCACAGTGTGGTCCTCGGAAGAGGGTAGCACTGATGCTCCGGCTTCCTCTTCCTCCTCGCCTGGGCCGTCACTCCCACTGGCTGGTTGAGGGACAGGCTGCTCAGCTGGTGGTTCACTATCTGAAAGCAGGGAGGTACAAGAGTGGCTTTAGCGTCAGGACAGGGGGACAGTAAGGGAGCAAGGACTGGAGACATTTAGTAAGTTGGATTGAAAGTGTAAAAGGCTGGTGTTGTGCGGGACAAGTGGAATGAGAGAGGAGAGAAAGCTGATGAACTTACCATTGCTGTCCCCAAGGGGGTCGACATCTCCAGCGACCACGGGACCTATCACCTGGCTGGCAACGATCCTGTGCACGCGTGCCTCCAAATCGCTGAGGGTCTGCAGCTCAGCCAGCCCTCCACCCGTCCGTTGCTGCTGGCACCTGTTGTGGGATAGCTTGACCTGCAAGAAAAAGGACAGCGTCTGAGTAAATATGCAGCCATGTACTTGCCTGATGTGCCTCCCATAGTTGAATAGCCCTTAATGTATGCAGCCATGTGCTTGCCTGATGTGCCTCCCATAGTTGAATAGCCCTTAATGTATGCAGCCATATGCTTGCCTGATGTGCCCCCCATAGTTGAACAGCCCTTAATGTATGCAAGGTGTGGCATGTGCGTGTGTGTTTTATGAGATGGCCATAGGTCTTGGGTGAGTGTTGGGCTTTGGGGTTTTTAAACCCTCTGGCCACAGAGTGAGGTTGAGATGGAGGAATGTAGAGGTATTGAAAAGCAGCCACTCACCCTGACCACCCAAGTGAGGTCGTTGAACTTCTTCCGACATTGGGTGTGGGTCCTGGGCACCATGCTCCTGGAGGAGACGTGCTGAGCCACCTCCCTCCAGACTCTTCTATAATTGCGGGGCAATGGCCTCCTGCCACTCTCTGGGTAGAGTATTGATCTTCGGCGCTCCACTGCGCCAACCAGAGCCACCAAGGCCCGGTCGCTGAAGCGCTGAGCTCATTCCCTGGGCCTCTCCATTGTTCTTTGCAGCAGAGTTGAAGTTGAGGTCTGCCCAGGCTGAGATTCAAGGCTGCAATGAGCAGGGTGTGGATGGAGACCTAGATCGACCCGCCCCTTTAAGAACTGGCCGGCGCCAGTGTGTCTGTGTTCCATTGCTAACTGACATCACCTGAGCTTCACCAGCGCTCTGAGGTAGCGCCTCGCTCCTCAATGTTAGCGCCTTAAGAGAGGTGTGTAGCGCCTGATTTAGCGCTCCAATCACCTCCAGGGGCGATAAAAGCCAAGTTTGCCACCGGAGGCGATAATTAGCGCCAAGAGCTAAACTTTGCGCCCGGCCGATAATTGCGCCCCAAACAGGGCGATACCGAATTTCTCCCCCCGGGGTTTAATTCATTCGAACTGCAGTCTGATGAGATGTTGCCTCCTCCCTCGCTCCTGTTCTTCCTTCTCCTCCTCGTCCTCCTCATCTTCCTCGTCCTCCTCCTCCTCCTTTCCCTCTTCCTCCTCCTGAGGTGGTCTCGCAATCCCTGGTGGCAAAGGTTGGGCCCTCATGATGGTCAAGTTGTGCAGCGGAACAGTTGCTTCGGCAGGCCGAAGGTCTGCTCGATGATGTTCCTGGTGGCAGCATGACTCTCATTATATGAAAGTAGAAAAAGTAGCGCCAGGCGCTGATGATTCTCTCCTGCCAGGAAATTCAGCTTTAACACTCTAAGGGGGAAGTGGAACGCTAAATCAAGCGCTAACCACTTCTCTTAGGGCGCTAAAGTCAGAGAGCGGGGCGGTAGCAGCAGAGCGCTGAACAATTTGGAGCGCATTGTTGACGGTATCAGAGGCTGCTTCCCTCGATTAAAGGAAAGGGTCAATGATGGTGCACAACCTACTTGTCAGCAGGTCTACGTAGCAGGGCGACCTGGGCGACTGCCATTACAGCCCCGAACACTCTCACAAAGTGGAGGGCTTGGACATCTTGCAGCAATGAAACATTAAAAACTACATCCCAGGGTACTTAAGGAAGTGGCCCTAGAGATAGTAGATGCATTGCTGGTCATCTTCCAGAACTCGACAGACTCTGGAACGGTACCCATGGATTGGAGGGTAGCTAATGTTACCCCACTATTCAAAAAAGGTGGTAGAGAAAAAGCCTTCACCTGACATCGGTAGTGGGGAAAATGCTAGAGTCTATTATAAAAGATGTAATAGCAGAGCACTTGGAAAGCAGTGACAGGATCGGACAAAGTCAACATGGATTTACAAAAGGTAAATCATGCTTGACTAATCTACTGGAATTTTTTGAGGATGTAACTGGTAAAATAGATAAGGGAGAACCAGTGGATGTGGTGTATTTGGACTTTCAGAAGGCTTTCGATAAGGTCCCACATAAGAGATTAGCGTGCAAAATTAAGGCACATGGGATTGGGGGCAAGATGTTGACTTGGATAGAGAACTGGTTGGCGGACAGAAAGCAAAGAGTTGGAATAAACGGGTCGTTTTCCGAGTGGCAGGCAGTGACTAGTGGGGTACCGCAAGGATCGGTCCTAGGACCCCAGCTGTTCACAATATATATTAATGATCTGGACGAGGGAATTGGATGTAATATCTCCAAATTTGCAGACGACACAAAGCTGGGTGGGAGGGTAAGCTGTGAGGAGGATGTCGTGAAACTCCAGTATGATTTGGACAGGTTGGGTGATTGGGCAGAAACATGGCAAATGCACTATAATGTGGATAAATGCGAGGTTATCCACTTTGGTGGCAAAAACAGGAAGGCAGATTATTATTTGAATGGCAACAGATTGGGAGAAGGGGAAGTGCAAAGAGACCTGGGTGTCCTTGTGCACCAGTCGCTGAAGGTAAGCATGCAGGTGCAGCAGGCGGTTAAGAAGGCAAATGGTATGTTGGCCTTCGTAGCAAGAGGGTTTGAGTACAGGAACAAGGATGTCTTGCTACAGTCATACAGGGCCTTGGTGAGACCGCACCTTGAGTATTGTGTGCAGTTTTGGTCACCTTACCTGAGGAAGGACGTTCTTGCCATGGAGGGAGTGCAGCGAAGATTCACCAGGCTGATACCTGGGATGGCAGGAATGACGTATGAGGAGAGATTGTGTCAATTGGGCTTATACTCACTGGAGTTTAGAAGATTGAGAGGGGATCTCATCGAAACCTATAAAATTCTGTCAGGTCTGGACAGACTAGATGCAGGAAGGATGTTTCGGATGGCCGGGGAGTCCAGAACCAGGGGTCATAGTCTAAGGATAAGGGGTAAGCCATTTAGGACTGAAATGAGGAGGAATTTCTTCACCCAGAGAGTGGTGAACCTGTGGAATTCTCTGCCACAGAGTGCGGTGGAGGCCAGTTCATTAAATATATTCAAGAAAGAGTTGGATATATTTCTTGAGGCTAAAGGGATCAAGGGATATGGGGAGAAGGCAGGGACAGGGTACTGAATTTGGATGATCAGCCATGATCTCATTGAATGGCGGAGCAGGCTCGAAGGGCCAAATGGCCTACTCCTGCTCCTATCTTCTATGTTTCTACGTTTGAGCAGGCACCAGACTGGTGCGAATAATAAAGGTTGGCCTACCTGAAAACCATTCCCTTTAATTAGCGCTCCCCAAGCAGTCAGCCGAGTTGACAACGCCTCCTCTTCCTGCCTATGTTCACACCCGGCGATACAGCAGGGGGCGGGAGGCAATTTCACATCTGGGGTGATAACTTGGCACTGCGCACTTTATGTCATCACGATCTGCGAGGCAATAGAGGCCCAGGCGGTGAGAGTTAGCGCCAGCGCTAAACCGGCACTGAAGTTCGCGGGCGTCGCTGCATTCGCCACTCCTGGGCGCTAACCTTTTAGCGCCCCATTAGCACCACCCCCCCAGGAGGTGCTAACCGACCGAATTTCTCCCTCCAGACGCCCTCGACCAGCTCTGGTCTGTAAGGCCCGGCTGTAGACTCCACCAGGTCAGCATAGGCGGCAGCAGTCTGGGCTGGCTGGAAGACAGGCAGCGACAAGGGCAATGGCGGAGTGCCAGTGGTGGGAGCAGGAATGGTATCATCCTGAGAGAAGACAGAAGGTTCCTGCTCCACTGACCCACTGCCACTCCCCTGGGGCAGTACCTCAGCATCCCTAGCAATCTGTTACAGTACAGATCGCTGGCCTGCTGCGACACCATGAAAGGCCCGGTCGACAGTGGTAGACCCAGCCACGATGGCAGCAGTCAGAGCTTGTGTGGCATCAAGCCGAGACTGCATGAGAGCAGTCTATGATTGAATGGCACCAACCATAGACTGCATTATTGCACTAGGACATTGTGTCACTTCTACCTGTGCTGTGGTGGAAGCTGTCAGATCGCCCATCACATGTGACATCAGGTCTGGGTTGCCACAGTCTCTCAGGGCGTCTACCATCCATTCCAGACTGGAAATGAAGGGCTCCATGGTGTGCACAGAGCTCTGCGCAATGTTGGAGGCGGACTCCTCCACGCTCCTTACCATTGCTGAGAGGCTCTCGGGCACCCTTGCCATTGCACCTATCATCTCCGTGTGCATGGTCATCACCCTTCTTCTAAACGCCTCCCCATCGAGGTCCTCATCTGAGTCCTGTGCAGCAGAACTCACCCTCTGTGGAGCTGGCCCCCGAGCTACCCTCTCCCCCTGGCCTTGCTGCAGCCCACTCACCCCCAGTGCCTCACCCTGTACTAGCGTCTAAATAACGCGTAGTGTCAGTATCTGAGCTGGTGCCTGCGGGTGAGACGTGCAGTGACGTGCAGTGACGTGGTGTGTTCTTCCCCCTCCTCTTCTCCCACCTCGCTTTCACCAGTGCCCTCAGGGACAGGCTGCTCAGGTGCTTGCTAATTATCTGAAAGCATAAAGGCACAAGAGACAGATTAAGGTGAGGGGAGGGGGGGCAGGAAGGGAGAAATGCATGCATACAGCGTGATTAGCTGGAAAGTGCGAAAGGCTTGTGGAGTGAGGAGGAAGTGGGATATGAGAAGGAGTAGGGATGAACATACTGTTGTTGTCCCCAAGGGAGTCAACATCGCCAGTGGCCACGGCACCCACCACCTGGCGCCCAATAATCTGCAACACTCGATTCTCCAGTGCAGACAGTGGTTGGGTGTCAGCTTGTCCCCCGCCTGTGTGCTGTGTGCTCCTGCTCCCTCCTGTTGTGAGCCACTTTGGCCTGCAAAAGAAAGGAAAGTGTGTGTGTGAATGTGGAGCAATGTTTTTGGGTGATGTGCCTGCCATAGTTGAATATCTGTCATTGTGTGCAAGGTGTGAGATGTGGGTGTGAGTGTTAGTAGGTAGAGACTGTTGGTGGGTGAGTGCTGGGGGTGTGGTGCTTCGGGCAGTGTGTGAAGATTATGGTTCAGATGGTGGTATATAGCATTTGTTGAAGCATTGACTCTCGCTGACCACCCGAGTGAGGTCGTTAAATTTCTTCCTGCACTGTGTGTGTGTGTGTCCCAGGGACCACAGTGCTGCCTGAGACATGCTGCTCTACCTCCCTCCACATGTTGTGGAAGACTTGTGGCGAGGGCCTCCTGCCTCTTGCCTGGTAGAGCACCACCCTCCGTCTCTCCACAGTGAGGACCAAGGCCTCCAATGCTTCATCGCAGGATCTGCGGGCTCTCTCCCTGGGCTGTGGATCTGCCATCAGCACACCTGGTTCAGTCGTCTGGCTCCTTCTCTTTGTTCTGCTTCTGCTTGCTGAGGCAGCTGCATAGCCAGCAATGCTGAGAATGAGGGGCTGCAGTATCAACAGTACAGGAACCGTTAAAGGAATGTTAGCATAGTGGTTATGTTACTGGACTAGTAAGCTAGTGAGCTCAAATCCCACCATGGCAGCTGGGGAATTTAAATTCAGTTAATTAAATAAATCTGGAATAAAAAGCTAGTATCAGTAATGGTGACCATGAAACTATCGTATTGTCGTAAAAACCCATCTGGTTCACTAAAGTTCTTTAGGGAAGGAAATCTGCCATTCCTACCTGATCTGGCCTATATGTGACTCAGTTGTAAAAATTCGCTACAACAATAAGAATAAAACCGGACCGGCCACCCGGCATCGACCTTGGCACCGGCTGCGGACACGTAACGGCACACCCAGCCCAGTCAACCCTGCAAAGTCCTCCTCACCAACATCTGGGGACTTGTGCCAAAATTGGGAGAGCTGTCCCATAGACTAGCCAAGCAATAGCCTGACATAGTCATACTCACAGAATCATACCTCTCAGCCAATGTCCCAAACTCCTCCATCACCATCCCTGGGTATGTCCTGTCCTACAAACAGGACAGACTAGGGGTGGCGGCACAGTGGTATACAGTCGGGAAGGGCCCTGGGAGTCATAGAGTCATAGGGCTGGATTTTGCGAGGGCCGGGGAGGCGGGATTGGAGGCGTGTGTGGGATAAAAATCGCAAAAGTGGCATGCGGGCCCAAACCCGCCTCCATCCCGCCTCCACGCAATTTTCCTAAATTCGTGTCTGCTGGTCCTGACTCCGTCCCGCCTCCAGGAGGCGGGATAGGCCCTTAAGGCCCTTAACAAGCTCTCAATTGGCTCTATAATCCCATTTTCCTAACCACTTGCAAGTTTACTCGTTTTCCCACGTGAAACACGCCTGGTGGGAAACACACATCTGAAACCTGGCGGGAGCACAACTGGCTTGCGGAGTAGCAGCTGCAGCTCAACCATTAAATGGCAGACTTGAACAGGCTTTAATTGCAGGTGGCATAACTTTGCTCTCTCAGGTCTGGGGGATCTTTCAGAAGGCATACCCACAGCTCTGGAAGTTTGCAGCCTGATAACCATCTCCAGTGTGACCTCCTGGGAAACCCCTCTTGCCACCTTCACTGAGCGCTTCCTCAACTGAGGCATCTGTGATGAAATATTCCATTCATCACTGCCTGTGACTGTGGTCGGTTTCAGTGTCATTTCCCTTCCCCCAGTCCTCACTGTATTGTTTATTGGAATGTGCTGGAATGTGCTGTGTGTAGGGCTCCGCCCATACCTGGCCCCTTTTGTAAGCTAGCTCAGTCTGGCCTCAGTCTCCAGAAGGAAGATACCTCTCACTCTTACGTGTTACTTTCTAAGTTAATAAAAGCCTTGTTTTGTTTCGCTAACATCGAGTCTCGGAATTATTGAGGCACATCAATTTTATTAACTTATTTTTCAACACAATGGATCAACTCCTGAAACCCGAACATTTGGATTTGGATCAACATGCTCCGGACGCATCAGCACGCTTCGGACACTGGTTTGAGTGTATGGAATTCTTCCTGGACAATTCCGCAGCCATCAAAGACGCTACGGACGCTGCGAGGATGAGACTCAGAATTCTGCGGAATTGGGTAAGCCACCGGGTTTACCCCCTCATCCAAGACGCCGATACGTACCTGGCCGCCTGCGACATCTTAAAGGCGCATTACCAGCAGCCTACGAATGAGGTGTATGCTAGGCATCTGCTCGCTACTCGCGCACAGCGACCTGGGGAATCGGTGGAGGAGTTCCTAAGCACCCTGAAAATGCTTGGCAAAGACTGCAAGTGCCGAGATGTAAAAGCCGCAGTGTACACTGACGAGCTTGTTCGCGATGCCTTTATCACAGGCCTCAGCTCCACTTACATCCGGCAAAGACTGCTGGAAAAAACGGGGTTGGACCTGAAACAGGCTGCGGACACCGCGCGATCCCTGGATGTGGCCCAGAGAAACCCGGACGCCTACTCTTCAGCCCGCGCTGTCCACGCCGCCACGTGTGCACTGAGGGCGCCGCCATCTTGGAAGGCATCTTCCCCGCCCGGCAGCCCGACACCGGCGGGGCCCCGCTCTCCCCCCAGAAGCCCTACGACAGCCGCGACGCGTCAGGGACCCAACTGCTACTTCTGCGGGCAGCCAAAACACACCAGAAACCTGTGCCCGGTGAAAGGCACCACCTGCTTTAAGTGCGGTAAGAAGGGGCACTTCGGGAAGGTGTGCAGAGGGGACCCCGCCGGAAAACCAACCGCCGGAAAACCCGCCACCGCCGCGTGTGCGCCGTGGGAGCGGCCATCTTGGACGCCATCTTGCCCGACCTCGTGGGGTCCGCCATCTTATGAGCAGACAGCGTGGACGCCATCTTGTATCGATCAGGGCCCTACAGTGGCATCGGTCACAGTGGACCAGACCAGGCCGCACCCGCTATCCAAATCAATGGTGGACATCGAGGTAAACGGGTGCCGGGTTAAATGTTTAATTGACAGTGGAAGCACGGAGAGTTTTATCCACCCTGAACTGGCACAACAACTCTCCCTAAAGGTGGTCCCTGCTCAGGGTACCATCTCTATGGCTGATAAAACCCAGACATCGACCATTCTGGGTTACTGCACGGTACAATTGGGCGTTAACGGAACTGTATACGATAATTTTAAAGTATTAATCATGAAGAACCTATGTGCGAGCGTGATCTTGGGCCTGGATTTCCAGTGCAACCACCAAAGCATCACGCTCAAGTACGGTGGGTCCCAGCCGCCCCTCACAGTGTGCGGTCTGGCTACCCTGAAGGTAAAGCCGCCTTCGCTATTCGCGAACCTTACCCCTAACTGCCGGCCAAAAGCGACCAAAAGCAGGAGGTACAGCTGGGAGGACAGGCGGTTTATCGCGACCGAGGTAGACAGGCTCCTGAAAGAGCGCATTATTGAACGCAGCAACAGCCCGTGGCGCGCCCAAGTGGTAGTGGTAAGGGGTAGCGAGAAGAAACGGATGGTGATCGACTATAGTCAAACGATCAACAGGTACACCCAACTAGACGCCTACCCGCTACCCCGCATATCAGAAATGGTGAACCAAATCGCCCAATACCGGGTGTTCTCCACCATCGACCTCAAGTCAGCGTACCACCAGCTCCCTATCAGACCAGAGGACCGCCCGTACACCGCCTTCGAGGCGAACGGATGCCTCTACCAATTCCTCAGAGTCCCCTTTGGGGTGACGAATGGGGTCTCGGTCTTTCAGAGGGAGATGGACCGCATGGTCGATGACCACCACTTGCAAGCAACCTTCCCCTACCTCGACAACGTCACCATCTGTGGCCACAATCAGCAGGATCACGACTCGAACCTCGAGAGGTTCCTGGAAACCGCACAAAAACTCAACCTCACCTACAACGAGGACAGGTGCGTTTTCAACACCACGCGCCTCTGCATACTAGGCAGCGTGGTGGAGAATGGGGAAATCGGACCAGACCCCGACCGATTGCGCCCCCTACGGGAGCTGCCCCTGCCCAACACTCCCAAAGCCCTGAAAATGTGCCTGGGGTTATTTTCTTATTATTCCCAATGGGTCCCCAACTACTCCGACAAAGCCCGCCCCCTCTTGAAAGCATCCTCTTTTCCGCTCTCTGCTGAGGCCCACGCCGCCTTCAAAAGCATTAAGCAGGATATTGAGTGGGCCACGCTACAGGCAGTGGACGAGAACACTCCATTTCAAGTGGAAAGTGATGCGTCTGACTTCGCCTTGGCGGCCACCCTCAACCAGGCGGGGCGGCCGGTAGCTTTCTTCTCGAGGACCCTCCAAGGGCCCGAGATCAGACACTCCTCCGTGGAAAAGGAGGCCCAAGCCATCGTGGAGGCAGTGCGCCACTGGCGCCACTACCTAGCCGGCAAACGCTTCACCCTACTTACCGACCAGCGGTCGGTAGCGTTTATGTTCAATAATAAACAGAGGGGGAAGATTAAAAATGATAAGATTCTTAGGTGGCGGATCGAGCTCTCCACCTTCGAGTACGACATCATTTACCGGCCAGGGGCTCTTAACGAATCCCCTGACGCCCTCTCACGAGGGATGTGTGCCAGCGCCACCGGGGATCGGCTACAGACCCTCCACAACGACCTCTGCCACCCAGGGGTCACGCGGCTGTTCCACTTCATAAAGTCCCGTAACTTACCCTACTCGATTGAGGAAGTTCGGTCCCTGACCAGGAACTGCCGCACTTGCGCTGAGTGCAAGCCTCGGTTCTACCGCCCAGATAGAGCCCACTTAATCAAAGCTACACGGCCCTTTGAGCGGCTCAGCTTAGATTTCAAGGGCCCCCTCCCGTCCGTCGACCGCAATGTTTACTTCCTGAACATTGTGGACGAATACTCCCGGTTCCCATTCGCCTTCCCCTGCCCAGACATGACCAGCGCCACGGTCATTAAATGCCTCAACAGCCTGTTCTGCCTGTTCGGTATGCCGAGCTACATCCATACGGATAGGGGGGCGTCCTTCATGAGTGAAGAGCTACGCCAGTACATGCTGTCCAAGGGGATCGCCACAAGCCGTACCACCAGCTACAACCCCCGGGGTAACGGCCAAGTGGAGCGAGAGAACGGGACAGTATGGAAAGCAGTCACTCTAGCTCTAAGGACCAAGGGCCTCCCTATCTCCCGCTGGCAGGAAGTCCTCTCGGATGTGCTCCATTTGATACGGTCGCTATTGTGTACGGCCACTAATGCCACGCCTCATGAACGAATGTTTGTCTTTCCCCGGAAATCCACCTCAGGCGTATCCATGCCATCATGGCTCTCCACCCCAGGTCCGGTACTCGTGCGAAGGCATGTGAGGGGCCACAAGACGGACCCTCTCGTGGAGCCAGTACACCTACTCCACGCCAACCCCCAATACGCATATGTCCGGCACGCCGATGGAAGGGAGGACACCGTGTCCATAAAAGACGTCGCCCCAGCCGGCATCGACAACAACCACGGCAATAGCAGCAACAACGATCACAGCAACTCTTACCCACCCACTACTCTTTCATCACCCCCGGAAGAACATCGACCAACGGCACCCCCACCAACTACCCCTTCAACAACCCTGGCGGCACCCCCGGCAGAGACCCAGGAGGCTACCGGGGACACCCAGCCGACACCCGCGGCACCACAACAGCCACGTCGGTCGCAGAGGACTATCAAACCCCCGAACAGACTAAATCTATGGAAGGGGTGAATGTGATGAAATATTCCATTCATCACTGCCTGTGACTGTGGTCGGTTTCAGTGTCATTTCCCTTCCCCCAGTCCTCACTGTATTGTTTATTGGAATGTGCTGGAATGTGCTGTGTGTAGGGCTCCGCCCATACCTGGCCCCTTTTGTAAGCTAGCTCAGTCTGGCCTCAGTCTCGAGAAGGAAGATACCTCTCTCTCTTACGTGTTACTTTCTAAGTTAATAAAAGCCCTGTTTTGTTTCGCTAACATCGAGTCTCGGAATTATTGAGGCACATCAGCATCTACCAGAAGCATGGGAGCCATTTTTGTCCTGCCCTTCTGGATATTACATGAGGCCGCCCAACAGCAGCAGCAACAACAGTTGCGCCAAGCTGCTGCTGCCCCACCTGTGGATGCACAGGCCAGAAGGGGCCAGCGCATGGAAGGCCGTCGGCGCAGGAGATACCCCCCAAACAGGGTCTACAGACGCAGGGTCAGCTACCTCAACATGTCTGAGCAGCAGTGCCAAAGGCGGCTCCGACTTTCGCTCCACACTCGCAGCAACCCTGGAGACAAAACCTGCCAGAGACTCCTGCATATTTTCCTGGAGTGCCATCACCGCTGATACTGTGGATGGACCCAGAGGCAGAGGGTCGACATGCAGCTGAGCCGAGCTGGGAGAGTGCTGCGCCCTCCGACTAGGACTCTCCACTGCTGTCCCTGTCTCCACCATCTGCTGAGGCTCACTTGTGAGCTGTGATACACCAGGTGACAACATTACTCTATGTCCCGAAGGTCCCACCGAGGTGTGAGTGTCTGTGCTGGTGCTGGGTGTGTTGCCTTCTGCTGACGCTGCGCCCTCAGAGGTTGCAGCTTCCTCTGAGGAGTCTGGATGCTGAGGCTGAACCTCCTCCTGTGTCCTGGAGACGGGAGCTTGCGATGCTCCTGTGGGGGAGTAAAGGAAAGTGTCAGAGATGAGAGGCCAGGGTTACCTGCACAGTGCTTATTGCAGATGATCAGAGGTCCATCTGCTAGAGCTTCCAAGTCATTATCAGCGAGTCATGCAATGCAATTGAGTGAGTTGGAAAACTCTTCTGTCACCAGCTTGCTCTGCTGCACCGGTCTCTCCGTCCCCCACTTGTGTGTCGTCCTGGATGCCGACAATCTCCAGGATCGCCTCCTCCCAGGGATCAGCTGGGCTAAGGAGGCTGCCCCTCCCCCTGTCCTGGCTCGCTCTCTTCGGTTGTGAGCTCTCTTTTCCTGCAATGGGGGAGACAAGTGGAGTTTGAGCGAGAATGAAGGAGTGAGTGTAGAGAATCGATGGCATAGATGCTTAGAAGGAGAGAAAGATGGAGTGAGATGGCAAGACCAAGGGCCCTCCCTATGTGATGTAAGTTGTTTTCATAGCATGACAGTGATAGGGAGTGTGAGGGCTGCATAGTCCATTAGTTAGGTGAATGTGACCATAGAGAGAGAGGGAGTGGGAAAGGGTGCATGGATGTCAGTATCAAGTGGGATGTGGAGGAAGAGATTGGTAAAGCTGAGAGCTGGTGAGGAAAGGCAATGGGGATCAGATTAAGAGTGATGGGAACATCATACTCACTTTTCCAGTGCGCAGAAGGTCATGGAAGCGTTTCCGACACTGGATCCATGTTCTGCTGGTATTCGAGCTGGCGTTCACCTGCTCTGCCACCCTCAGCCACACAGCCTTGGTTTGCTGGGGTGGCTTCTTCCTCCCCGAGGAGGGGAAGAGCACCTCCCTGCTCTCTGTCGCTCCCTCCACCAATGCCTGGAGGGCAGCCTCGTCAAATCTGGGGGATGCCTTACTCCGATGTGTCACCATGATTGATGATGGTAGCAGCAGCTGCCAGGGCCAGAAGCTTGGCAGTCTGCTGAAGTGAGCAAGGCTTGTGGAAGCCCTTAAATGAAGCAGCAGTGATGATGTCATCGGAGGCGAGCTTCCCACCTGAAAAGCTCACTGGCTAGGGGTTCCCACACGTGGAGAATCAATTGGGCTATAAAATCAAAATTGCATCAATTTCCCACATCGTTCAGGATTCGTGTGGGAAACATGAAATGTGGGGAACACGACCCCAACCCGCCCCCGTAGCAAAATCCAGCCCATAGAGTTATACAGCACAGAAAGAGGCCCTTCGGCCCATCGCGTCCGCGCCGGCCATCAAGCCCTGTCTAATCTAATCCCATTTTCCAGCATTTGGTCCGTAGCCTTGTATGCTATGGCATTTCAAGTGCTCATCCAAATGCTTCTTGAATGTTGTGAGGGTTCCTGCCTCTACCATCCTTTCAGGCAGTGAGTTCCAGATTCCAACCACCCTCTGGGTAAAAAAGTTTTTCCTCAAATCCCCTCTAAACCTCCTGCCCCTTACCTTGAATCTATGCCCCCTTGTTATTGACCCCTCTACTAAGGGGAAAAGTTCCTTTCTATCTACCCTATCTATGCCCCTCATAATTTTGTATACCTCAATCAGGTCCCCCCTCAACCTTCTCTGCTCCAAGGAAAACAACCCCAGCCTGTCCAGTCTTTCTTCATAGCTGAAGCGCTCCAGCCCAGGTAACATCCCGGTAAATCTCCTCTGCACCCTCTCCAAAGCAATCACATCCTTCCTATAGTGTGGCGACCAGAACTGCACACAGCACTCCAGCTGTGGCCTTACCAGCGTTTTGTACAGCTCCATCATAACCTCCCTGCTCTTATATTCTATGCCTCGGCTAATGAAGGCAAGTATCCCATATGCCTTTTTAACCACCTTATCCACCTGTTCTGCTGCCTTCAGGGATCTATGTACATGCACACCAAGATCCCTCTGATCCTTTGTCTTTCCTAGGGTCTTACCATTCATTTTGTATTCCCTTGCCTTGTTAGTCCGTCCAAAATGCATCACCTCACACTTTTCAGGGTTAAATTCCATTTGCCACTGTTTCGCCCATCTGACCAACCCATCTATATCGTCCTGTAGCCTGAGGCTACCCGCCTCGCTATTTACCACCCCACCAATTTTTGTGTCATCTGCGAACTTACTGATCATACCTTTTACATTCACATCCAAATCATTAATGTCCTCAACATTAACTCTGAACCCCATGAAGTCTCATGGCTTCAGGTCAAGCATGGGCAAGGAAACCTCCTACTGATTACCACCTACCGCCCTCCCTCAGCTGATGAATCAGTACTCCTCCATGTTGAACACCACTTGGAAGAAGCACTGAGAGTAGCAAGGGCACAGAATGTACTCTGGATGGGGGACTTCAATGTCCATCACCAAGAGTGACTCGGTAGCACCACTAATGACCGTGCTGGTTGTGTCCTTAAGGACATAGCTGCCAGTCTCCAAATAATGAAAGTCTAACCACCTCCCCTTGACATTCAACGGCATTACCATCGCCAAATCCCCCACCATCAATATCCTGGGGGTCACCATTGACCAAAAACTTAGCTGGACCAGCTACATAAATACTGTGGCAACAAGAACTGGTTAGAGGCTAGGTATTCTGCAGCGAGTGTCTCACCTCCTGACTCTACAAAGCCTTTCTACTATCTACAAGGCACAAGTCAGGAGTGTGATGGAATAATCTTCACTTGGCTGGATGAGTGCAGCTCCAACAACACTCAAGAAGCTCGACACCATCCAGGACAAAGCAGCCCACTTGATTGGCACCCCATTCACCACCTTAAACATTCACTCCCTCCACCACTGGTGTACCGTGGCTGCAGTGTGTAGCATCTACAAGATGCACTGCAACAACCCGCCAAGGCTTCTTCAGCAGCACCTCCCAAACTTGCGACCTCTTCCACCTAGAAGGACAAGGGCAGCAGGTGCATTGGAACACCTTCACCTCCAAGTTCCCCTCCAGGTCACACACCAACCTGACTTGGAAGTATATCGCCGTTCCTTCATCATCGCTGGATCAAAATCCTGGAACTCCCTCCCTAACAGCACTGTGGGAGTATCTTCACCACACGGACTGCAGCAGTTCAAGAAGGCGGCTCACCATGACCTTCTCAAGGGCAACTAGGAATGGGCAATAAATGCTGGCATTGCCAGCGACGCCCACCTCCCATGAACGAATAAAAAAAAAATGAACCTCCCCTCTAAGTACTGAAAAAAGCCTGTGGCAATCATGACTTGCGATTAGACTGCACCTGATATTGGTCTACCCTTTGAGTGTAACGCCAGTGAGCTTGCGCTTTAAGACTTGAATTTTTTGAGCAGTGAGCAAGAATTTTGCGTGCAGTCTAAAGCATTAGTGCCTGGCACTAATTCTCCAACTTTTCTACTGACACCGCCCATTCCTTGGTAATAACGAACTTCTAGCCCCTTATCTTTAATCACCTGGTTTGTGGAAGGGCAAGTAGATTGGAGGGCCTCCTTAAGGGTCTACTCCTGGGCCTGGCTAAAACCATCATTCACAGATCCAGGATGCATAAGTTCTGTGGTGGAAGGGGACTTGCTCCAACTGCTTGCTTCTTTTCTGCGGCCTTGTGCATGCCCAGGTGACCCTGGAGAGGATTCATGCGGTGTCCACTGGTAAGAGCACCGCAGGGCATCAACTGTATTATCAACGTAAAGAACCAAATCACCATTAATTTTTTTTTTATTTGTAGCATGTTAGTTTGGGTGCACCATTTGTGTTTGTGGTATATTAGTGTTGCCCTCCTATAGTGGGGAATGTGTAGTGATATTTTGTCCCAGTGGCATTGAGTAATCCCAGTGACAGTCCACTGTTCCATTTCAAAATAGTCCCATCCATATTTCACCAATGCCCTCAATTTTATCTCTTGTCCAGAAATGCATTAATTGCCCCTTAACCTTACTTATACTGTCTGCATCAATTACATTCACTGGTCAATTATTCTACATAGCTATGATTCTATGGATGAAAAAATGCCTGATCTTTTTCATGGCTGACTTTTTTGTTTTCCTGGTATTTCACAGAATCACAGAAACCCCACAGTGCAGATAGAGGCCATTTCGGCCCATCGAGCCTGCACCGACACATATCCCACCCGATCCCCGTAACCCCTGCACCAACACATATCCCACCCTATCCCCGTAACCCCACGTATTTAATCCCCCTAACATTAAGGGTCAATTTATCATAGCCAATCAACCTAACCTGCACATCTTTGGACTGTGGGAGGAAACCGGAGCACCCGGAGGAAACCCACGCAAACACGGGGAGAATGTGCAAACTCCACACAGTCACCCGAGGCCGGATTCGAACCCGGGTCCCTGGCGCTGTGAGACAACAGTGCTAACCACTATGCCACCGTTTGGACCCTTTGCCATAGAGAACAGCATTGACAACTTCTTAATCTTGAAAAATTGAGACAAAAAGAAACACTGCAAATACCATTTGTTTTATAACATGCACAAAATTAATCAACCTGCATTTTGTCTTTTGATTTGCAATCTTTGAGCTTGTTGTTTACATGTTTTGGTGGGCGATTTCAGCAGTTCATTATTCTTTTAATTTTTTTCTGACAATGGTAATTCATGCTAGGGCAATACCTCATAGGCACTGGCAGCTCTCCAGTACCTTGCCCAAGGTGTCATTCTTCATGTGTGAGTCAAGACAGTGCGGGTTGGCAGGCTACATTTCTATGGAGAGGGGAGGAGGCATCACACTGGATCCCAGTCACCTGATACTCACCTGATGTCCACAAGTGCAATTTCCACCAAGGTCACTGTAAGGTGATCAGAAATGGGAAGCCTGACTGTGTTTTTCACCCAGCCTGAGGACACTAAGGCCGACTCTAATACGCCCAGCTGTTTTCTTGACTTAGATCAGCACTGACCAGAGATATACATTATAGGGTTGCCAACTCTGGCTGGAGTTAGTCTTGGAGGTTTTATAACATGATAACAACAACAATAACTTGTATTTATATAGCGCCTTTAAAGTAGTAAAACATCCCAAGACGCTTCACAGGAGCGTTATTAAATGAAATTTGCCACCGAGCCACATAAGGAGATATTACGGCAGGCGATCAAAAGCTTGGTCAAAGAGGTAGGTTTTAAGGAGCATCTTAAAGGAAGAAAGGGAGGTGGAGAGGAGGAGAGGTTTAGACAGGGAATTCCAGAGCTTAGGGTCTAGACAGCTGAAACCACGGCCACCAATGGTGGAGCAATTAAAATCGGGGATGCGCAAAAGGCCAGAATTGGAGGAGTGCAGATATCTCGGTGGGTTGTCGGGCTGAAGGAGGGTACAGAGATAGGGAAGGGCAAGGCCATGGAGCGAATTGAAAAACAAGGATGAGAATTTTAAAATCGAGGCATTTCCAGACCAATGCAGGTTAACAAGCATAGGGGTGATGGGTGAACAGGACTTGGTGTGAGTTAGGATATGGGCAGCAGAGGTTTGGATGAGCTCATGTTTACGGGGGGTGCAAGGTGGGAGGTCTGCCAGGAGAGTATTGGAACAGTCAAGTCTAGAGGTAGTAAAAGCATGGATGAGGGTTTCAGCAGCAGATGAGCTGAGGCAGGGGCGGAGACAAGCGATGTTATGGAGGTGGAAGTAGGCGGTCTTGGTGACAGGATATTGGATTTGGAAGCTCACCTCAGGGTCAAATAGGACACCAAGCTTGCGAATGGTCTGGTTTAGACTCAGACAGTGGCCAGGGAGAGGGTTGGAGTCGGTGGCTAGGGAACGGAGTTTGTGGTGGAGACCAAAGACAATGGCTGCAGTCTTCCCCATATTTAGTTGGAAGAAATTTCTGCTCATCCCAATATTGGAAGTTTGACAAGCAGTGTAACAAATCAGAGGCAGTGGAGGGGTTTGAGAGAGGTGGTGGTGAGGTAGAGCTGGGTGTCGTCAGCATGCATGTGGAACCTGACATTGTGTTTTCAGATGACGCCACTGAGGGACAGCATGTAGATGAGAAATAGGAGTGGGCCAAGGATAGATCCTTGTGGGACACCAGCAGTAACAGTGAGGGAGCGGGAAGAGAAGTCATTACAGGTGATTCTCTGGTTATGACTGGATAGATAGGAATGGAACTAGGCGAGTGCAGTCGCACCCAGCTGGACAACGGAGGCGAGGCATTTGAGGAGGATGAGGAGGGATAGCTTACCACTGTCACAGTCACCTAGGATTTCATTTATGACTTTGGTAAGGACCATTTCCCTGCTGTGGTAGGGCAGAAACCAGATTGGAGGGGTTCAAACATATAGTTGCGGGATCTCCTGCCTCCAACCGCACTGGCCAGTCAAACAGCCTTCCCCCCACGTCCCACCCCCCCCCCCCCGCCACCCCCACTCCCCATCTCTGATATTTTTATAACTAATAAACTAAAGTGATCAAAGAAAATGAAAAAAAACCAATTTCTTTAATGCCGCTCTGATTTTTCACCTGGGTGGCTCGCATCAATGTCCAGGAAATTATCTTTAATTCCTGTATAACTCTATGACTGTATGCTGTATAACTCTATGACTCTATGGCTCTATGACTCCTTGAGACTTCAGGACAATCTTGGAGGGTTGGCAACCCTAACTTAGGATGGCATGGGACCTAACTGGTCTGGAATCTCAGCACCACGCCACAGGTGCATTTACAACACAAAGCCCTGAGGGCGCTTTCTGTGCCTAATTTTCAAAATAAAAATCAATTACAACGTGTAGGAGATAAAACCAATTATCCAAGGGCACCAGTAAAGCAAAGAATGATATAGAAATTATTTAGAGGATTTTTAAATGAGACTGAAATAGATAGCAGTGTGGCCAAAAATCAGTGTAGTGTGTGGTTGTTGTGAGCGACAGTGTGATCAGTGTGTACTATAGGCGGACAGAGTATTATTGATGGACAGTGTGTGTTATAGGCCGACAGTGTGTGTTATAGATGGACAGTGTGTATTATAGAAGGGCAGTGTGTTATAGAAAGAAAGACTTGCATTTATATAGTGCCTTTCACGATCACTGGATGTCCCAAAGCACTTTTACAGCCAATGACATACTTTTTGAAGTGTAGTCATTGTAATGCAGGAAATGCGGCAGCCAATTTGCGCACAGCAAGCTCCCACAAACAGCAATGTGATAATAACCAGATAATCTGTTTTAGTGATGTTGATTGAAGGACAAATATTGGCCAGGACACTGGGGATAACTCCCCTGCTCTTCTTCGAAATAGTGGCACGGGATCTTTTACGTCCACCTGAGAGAGTAGACTGGATCTCGGTTTAACGTCTCATCCGAAAGACGGCACCCCCGACAGTGCAGCACTCCCTCAGCACTGCACTGGAATGTCAGGCTAGATTTTTGTGCTCAAGTCTCTGGAGTGGCACTTGAACCCACAACCTTCTAGATGTCCATCTATAACACACACTGTCCTCCAATAATATACACTGGTATAAAAATAGAAAATGCTGGAGATACTCAGCAGGTCAGGCAGCATCTGTGAAGAGAGAAACAGAGTTAACGTTTCAGGTCGATGACCTTTCGTCAGACATACACTGGTAGTTGGACAGTATGTGTTATTGATGGACAGTGTGTATTATAGAGGACAGTGTGTATAGGCGGACAGTGCGTGACTACCTGCAGTGTACTGGATGTTGCCGGATGCCTGCAGGCTGAGTTGAACAGACGGGGAGAAGGGTGGCAGTGAATGCTGAGCGGAGTGGGGCAGTGGGACAGCGCCACGGATCGCAGTCCGCGGAATAGATGGTCAGCGAAATGGCTCACGGAGAGGAAGACGCGTCCGAAGGTTCAAAACACGTAGCAATAAAATATATCAACTGCGAGGCCAGTCCGCAATCGGGAAAGGTAAATACTTTTATCTTTCCGAAGGGTCAGCCCTCAAGAGATCTGTCAGTAAAATGCGCAGCCTGAATCTGTTCTGATAGCAGGGGCTGATATTAAGTATCTCTAAGAATATTAATAATTGATCGGTCTTTATCTGTTCTGTACTGTGTAAGAAAGCACAGCCTCTTTTGATGCTAGACTCTCCCTTGAGCATGACAACAATGACTTGCATTTATAACGGTGTATAGTTTCAAATCAATTATTATTGCGTCCACATGTTTGAGAAGACAAACCATTAAAAGGCGCTTCTGGGTGTCAAACACTTTGGGAAATCGGAGGGAGCAGGATAATTATGTTAACTCATGAAAGATAGCAACGTGTCAAATACTTTCATCTCTCCTTAACATGTGAGGTTCAGAATGGATAGATTTTAGTTATAAATGATTGTTACTTACCTCTCCAGTGGAACTGAGCTGCTCTGGTTTGGTGAGCCGGGAGAGGATGACATTTTCATTTACCCCCAAACATCAACAATCTAGATATTCAGTCGATATTTCCTCAAACGTAATGTTGAGGGTAGAATTTAATAATTCAGCTTTATTCCTGTGGCGCCTGTGCTAAGATCTGGTATGTTGTGGTGCAAAATGTGACTTGTTGAGCTTGGTGAAGCAGTGGTGCAGAGTTCGGAGTGAATGGGCTCGATTTTGTCATTGGGGGCGGGCTGGGGCGTGTCAGGTGGTTTTCATGTCAGGATCCCGACTCCCATGTGAGGCGGGACAAAAGTGCGATTTTGCCCTAATTGGGCATGATGTGCCTCAATAATTCCGAGACTCGAAGTTAGCAGAACAAAACAAGGCTTTTATTAACTTAGAACGTAACACATAAGTGAGAGAGATGTCTTCCTTCTGGAGGCTGAGGCCAGACTGAGCCAGCCTACAAACGGGGCCAGGTATGGGCGGAGCCCTACACACAGCACATTCCAGCACATTCCAGTATACAATACAGCACATTCCAGTACACAATACAATGAGGTCTGGGGGAAGGGAAATGGCACTGAAACCGATCTCAGTCACAGGCAGTGATGATGATGAATATTTCATCACATTCACCCCTTCTATAGATTTAGTCTGTTCAGGGGTTTGATAGTCCTCTGCGACCGACGTGGCTGTTGCGGTGCCGTGGGTGTCGGCTGGGTGTCCCCGGTAGCCTCCTGGGTCTCTGCCGGGGGTGCCGCCAGGGTTGTTGAAGGGGTAGTTGGTGGGGGTGCCGTTGGTCGGTGTTCTTCCGGGGGTGGTGAAAGAGTAGTGGGTGGGTAAGAGTTGCTGTGATCGTCGTTGCCGCTATTGCCGTGGTTGTTGTCGATGCCGGCTGGGGTGACGTCTTTTATGGACATGGTGTCCTCCCTTCCGTCGGCGTGCCGGACATATGCGTATTGGGGGTTGGCGTGGAGTAGGTGTACTGGCTCCACGAGAGGGTCCGTCTTGTGGCCCCTCACATGCCTTTGCACGAGTACCGGACCTGGGGTGGAGAGCCATGATGGCATGGATACGCCTGAGGTGGATTTCCGGGGAAAGACAAACATTCGTTCATGAGGCGTGATATTAGTGGCCGTACACAATAGCGACCGTATCGAATGGAGCACATCCGAGAGGACTTCCTGCCAGCGGGAGATAGGGAGGCCCTTGGTCCTTAGAGCTAGAGTGACTGCTTTCCATACTGTCCCGTTCTCTCGCTCCACTTGGCCGTTACCCCGGGGGTTGTAGCTGGTGGTACGGCTCGTGGCGATCCCCCTGGACAGCATGTACTGGCGTAGCTCTTCACTCATGAAGGACGCCCCCCCTATCCGTATGGATGTAGCTCGGCATACCGAACAGGCAGAACAGGCTGTTGAGGCATTTAATGACCGTGGCGCTGGTCATGTCTGGGCAGGGGAAGGCGAATGGGAACCGGGAGTATTCATCCACAATGTTCAGGAAGTAAACATTGCGGTCGACGGACGGGAGGGGGCCCTTGAAATCTAAGCTGAGCCGCTCAAAGGGCCGTGTAACTTTGATTAAGTGGGCTCTATCTGGGCGGTAGAACCGAGGCTTGCACTCAGCGCAAGTGCGGCAGTTCCTGGTCAGGGACCGAACTTCCTCAATCGAGTAGGGTAAGTTACGAGACTTTATGAAGTGGAACAGCCGCGTGACCCCTGGGTGGCAGAGGTCGTTGTGGAGGGTCTGTAGCCGATCCCCGGTGGCGCTGGCACACATCCCTCGTGAGAGGGCATCAGGGGATTCGTTAAGGGCCCCTGGCCGGTAAATGATGTCGTACTCGAAGGTGGAGAGCTCGATCCGCCACCTAAGAATCTTATCATTTTTAATCTTCCCCCTCTGTTTATTATTGAACATAAATGCTACCGACCGCTGGTCGGTAAGTAGGGTGAAGCGTTTGCCGGCTAGGTAGTGGCGCCAGTGGCGCACTGCCTCCACGATGGCTTGGGCCTCCTTTTCCACGGAGGAGTGTCTGATCTTGGGCCCTTGGAGGGTCCTCGAGAAGAAAGCTACGGGCCGCCCCGCCTGGTTGAGGGTGGCCGCCAAGGCGAAGTCAGACGCATCACTTTCCACTTGAAATGGAGTGTTCTCGTCCACTGCCTGTAGCGTGGCCCGCTCAATATCCTGCTTAATGCTTTTGAAGGCGGCGTGGGCCTCAGCAGAGAGCGGGAAAGAGGATGCTTTCAAGAGGGGGCGGGCTTTGTCGGAGTAGTTGGGGACCCATTGGGAATAATAAGAAAATAACCCCAGGCACCTTTTCAGGGCTTTGGGAGTGTTGGGCAGGGGCAGCTCCCGTAGGGGGCGCAATCGGTCGGGGTCTGGTCCGATTTCCCCATTCACCACGCTGCCTAGTATGCAGAGGCGCGTGGTGTTGTAAACGCACTTGTCCTCGTTGTAGGTGAGGTTGAGTTTTTGTGCGGTTTCCAGGAACCTCTCGAGGTTCGAGTCGTGATCCTGCTGATTGTGGCCGCAGATGGTGACGTTGTCGAGATAGGGGAAGGTTGCCTGCAAGTGGTGGTCATCGACCATGCGGTCCATCTCCCTCTGGAAGACCGAGACCCCATTCGTCACCCCAAAGGGGACTCTGAGGAATTGGTAGAGGCGTCCGTTCGCCTCGAAGGCGGTGTACGGGCGGTCCTCTGGTCTGATAGGGAGCTGGTGGTACGCTGACTTGAGGTCGATGGTGGAGAACACCCGGTATTGGGCGATTTGGTTCATCACTTCTGATATGCGGGGTAGCGGGTAGGCGTCTAGTAGGGTGTACCTGTTGATCGTTTGACTATAGTCGATCACCATCCGTTTCTTCTCGCTACCCCTTACCACTACCACTTGGGCGCGCCACGGGCTGTTGCTGCGTTCAATAATGCGCTCTTTCAGGAGCCTGTCTACCTCGGTCGCGATAAACCGCCTGTCCTCCCAGCTGTACCTCCTGCTTTTGGCCGCTATTGGCCGGCAGTTAGGGGTAAGGTTCGCGAATAGCGAAGGCGGCTTTACCTTCAGGGTAGCCAGACCACACACTGTGAGGGGCGTCTGGGACCCACCGTACTTGAGCGTGATGCTTTGGTGGTTGCACTGGAAATCCAGGCCCAAGATCACGCTCGCACATAGGTTCTTCATGATTAATACTTTAAAATTATCATATACAGTTCCGTTAACGCACAATTGTACCGTGCAGTAACCCAGAATAGTCGATGTCTGGGTTTTGTCAGCCATAGAGATGGTACCCTGAGTAGGGACCACCTTTAGGGAGAGTTGTTGTGCCAGTTCTGGGTGGATAAAGCTTTCCGTGCTTCCACTGTCAATTAAGCATTTAACCCGGCACCCGTTTACCTCGATGTCCACCATTGATCTGGATAGCGGGTGCGGCCTGGTCTGGTCCACTGTGACCGATGCCACTGTAGGGCCCTGATCGATACAAGATGGCGTCCACACTGTCTGCTCACAAGATGGCGGACCCCACGAGGTCGGGCAAGATGGCGTCCAAGATGGCCGCTCCCACGGCGCACACGCGGCGGTGGCGGGTTTTCCGGCGGTTGGTTTTCCGGCGGGGTTCCCTCTGCACACCTTCCCGAAGTGCCCCTTCTTACCGCACTTAAAGCAGGTGGTGCCTTTCGCTGGGCACAGGTTTCTGGTGTGCTTTGGCTGCCCGCAGAAGTAGCAGTTGGGTCCCTGATGCGTCGCGGCTGTCGTAGGGCTTCTGGGGGGAGAGCGGGGCCCAGCCGGTGTCGGGCTGTCGGGTGGGGAAGACGCCTTCCAAGATGGCGGCGCCCTCGGTGCACACGTGGCGGCGTGGACGGCGCGGGCTGAAGAGTAGGTGTCCGAGTTTCTCTGGGCCACATCCAGGGATCGCGCGGTGTCCGCAGCCTGTTTCAGGTCCAACCCCGTTTTTTCCAGCAGTCTTTGCCGGATGTAAGTGGAGCTGAGGCCTGTGATGAAGGCATCGCGAACAAGCTCGTCAGTGTACACTGCGGCTTTTACATCTCGGCACTTGCAGTCTTTGCCAAGCATTTTCAGGGTGCTTAGGAACTCCTCCACCGATTCCCCAGGTCGCTGTGCGCGGGTAGCGAGCAGGTGCCTAGCATACACCTCATTCGTAGGCTGCTGGTAATGCGCCTTTAAGATGTCGCAGGCGGCCAGGTACATCTCGGCGTCTTGGATGAGGGGGTAAACCCGGTGGCTTACCCAATTCCGCAGAATTCCGAGTCTCATCCTCGCAGCGTCCGTAGCGTCTTTGACGGCTGCGGAATTGTCCAGGAAGAATTCCATACACTCAAACCAGTGTCCGAAGCGTGCTGATGCGTCCGGAGCATGTTGATCCAAATCCAAACGTTCGGGTTTCAGGAGTTGATCCATAGTGTTGAAAAATAAGTTAATAAAATTGATGTGCCTCAATAATTCCGAGACTCGAAGTTAGCAGAACAAAACAAGGCTTTTATTAACTTAGAACGTAACACGTAAGCGAGAGAGATGTCTTCCTTCTGGAGGCTGAGGCCAGACTGAGCCAGCCTACAAACGGGGCCAGGTATGGGCGGAGCCCTACACACAGCACATTCCAGCACATTCCAGTATACAATACAGCACATTCCAGTACACAATACAATGAGGTCTGGGGGAAGGGAAATGGCACTGAAACCGATCTCAGTCACAGGCAGTGATGATGATGAATATTTCATCACAGGGCACTTGATTTCCAGCATGTGGAAACCCCTGGCCCAATGAGTCTTTTCATACAGAAAGTCGCCTCCAATGACGTCATCAATGCTGCTGGATTTAAGGCCTGCAAGCAGCCTTGCTTCTTCTGGAGACTTTAAACTTTATGCCCATTGTTGTGATTGCTTCATTCAGCAACTATGTCCAGCAGTAGGCCAAAGTGTGCTCCAAGGGTTCGATGAGGCCTCCCTCCAAGCTCTGGTGGCGGGAGCAAGATCAAATAAGGAGGTGCTCTTCCCTTCCTCAGGGAGGAAAAAGCCTCCCCAGCAGACTAAAGCTGTGTGGATGCAAGTGGCCCAGGAGGTCAACTCAATCTCTATGTACCGCAGAACCTGGCTGCAGTGCAGGAAGAGATTTCATGATCTGCTCTGCACAGGAAAAGTGAGTATGACTTTCCCATCACCCTCAATCTGATCCCCATCGCCTCTCCTCACCACTCTGCTTTGCCAACCTCTTCCTCCACATCCAACTTGGCACTTACATCCCTACATCCTTACCCATTCCCTCTCTCTCTATGGTCACATTCACTTAACTATTCGACCATGCAGCCCTCACACTCCCTATCACTGTGATGCAATGACAACAACTTACAACACACTGGGAGGGCCCTTTGTCTCCTGCTAAGCATCTATGCTATGGATTCTCTGCACTCACTCCTTCATTCTCACTCAAACTCCACTTGTGTCCCTCATTGCAGGAAAAGAGAGCCCACAATAAGAGGGAAAGAGCCAGGACAGGAGGAGGGCCACCCTCAGTAGCCCAGCTCACCACCTCAGAGGAGGTGGCCCTGGAAATCGCCAGTGTCGAGGAAGATTCGCAAGTGGGGGACGGACAGACAGGCGCATCACAGCAAACTGGTGACAGAGCAGTTTGGCATCTCATTGACATTGCATGAGTGACTGATAATGAATCTGATGCTCTAACAGATTGACTTATGATCATCTGCACTATTCAATGTGCATGCAACATTTACCTCACATCACTAACTCTTTCTTTTACTCCCCCACAGGACCATTGAAAGCCCCCATACCCACTGTCTAGGAAGAACAGCCTGAGCTTCAAGACTTCTCAGAGGAAGCTGCAACCTCTGCAGAATTCATCGCACCCAGCACCAGCGCAGACACTCACAGCTCGGTGGGACCTTCGTGAGATAGAGTAATGTTGTCACTTGGTGTATCACAGCTCACAATTGAGCATCAGCAGATGGTGGAGACAGCAACAGCAGTGGAGAGTCCTCGTCAGAGGGCGCAGGACTCTGCCAGCTTGGCTCAGCTGCATGATGACCCTGTGCCTCCGGGTCCATCCAGAAGGAGAGCGGTGCTGGAACTCCAGGAACAGGTGCAGGAGTCTCTGGCAGGTTTTGTCTCCAGGGTCGCTGTGAGTGTGGAGTGAATGGAGGAGTCCATCGCGAACAGGAGCAGAGCCTTTGTGGAGTCATTGGCGCATGAACGCATTATCATGGAAAGGATGGCAACCTCCGTGGAAAGGATGGCTATGGTAGAGGAGAGGATGGCTACGGCCATGGAGGAGCTAAGTCACCAGAGTGTTGAAAACATGGTCATTGTTCAGAATACATTGGAATCTCTTGAGGCGTGATGGTCAGCTATTGAGCATAGAAACCAGACCTTCATGGAAGTTCTCTGGAGTAGGACTTCCAGTGCAGAAACGGGTCCTCATGGCCCCCCTGAAGTGCAGCAAGGTGCTGTCAAACCACTTGCTAGCTCTGAAGTGGGGCTAACCCAAGAGAGGGATGTTGGTGGCAGACAACAAGGAAGTGGGGGCTCCTCTCCAAGCGGTCACATGACCATGCCACTGCAAAGCCCTCGGTCAGAGCCCCACCAGAGTCCTCACCCAACTGAGATGGGTGTCTCATCCCCTGCACAGCCGCAGGAGCAGCAGACTGTTGCCGAGCCCTCACAGGTTCGCAACCCCAGAGGATGGCCGCCAAAGGTGTCGAGACAGGAGCAGCAAGAAAGTGAGCAAGGTGCCTCCACATCTGCTGAAGCCACAGGGGAAGCACCATGTAGGAGTACGTGTAAGAGGAAGATAATGCACAAGTAGCCACAAGGGTAGTCACTTGGGTGTTATGTTGTGTTTATTTTTGAAATGCCATCAGTTGCTTGTTGTGATAAAAAATTCTGATGGCAAACGTTTGAAATTGTAGCCTGTGTCATTTCAGAAATGGGACTTCCACATTGAGGGCTTAGGGCGATTTGTAATTGTCAGTATGGTGGTCAGAATGATAGGAATCCACAGGTTCTTGTCCATTGTCGATGCTCTGGTAAGAAGGTGCGAGGTAAAAGTGTTTGATTGTGCAGGCTAATCAAATCTGGCTAACATGAGTGCATCCCTTGCATCCCGGGCAGCAATGTGGTCGCGCGCTGGCGCCTTCTGGCCTGTGCAGTTTCAGGTAGGTGAGCAGCAGCTTGGCGCTCCTGTTGTTGCTGTTGCTGTTGGTGCTGCTGTTGTTCATGGTTCTGCTGCTGCCATGGCTGGTCTTTGTCCGAATCTGATGTCCAGGAGGAAAGGAAATAAATGGTTCCCATGCTTCTGGTATATGCCTCAGTTGAGGAAGCACTCAGTCAAGGTGGGGAGAGGGGTTTCCCAGGAGGTCACACTGGAGATGGGTTTCAGGCTCCAAACTTCCACAACAATGAGTAGGCCTGCTAAAAGTTCCTCCAGACCTGAGACAACAAAGTTCTGCCACCTGCAAATGATCGGTGAAAACTCCTTTTTAATGGTGGAGCTGCAACTGTTAGTAAGCAATCCACTTGTGAGGCCGCCAGGATTAACTGGCGTGTTCCAGAGGAGATGTGCAGGATGGGGGAAATGTGTTAAAATCAGAAAAGCCTCTCAAAATGGGATTATAGAGGCACTTAACTGGCTGTTAAGGGTCTTAAGTGCCTATCCTGCCTCTTGGAGGTGGGATGGAAACGGGGTCTGAAACCCCAATTCTGGGAAAATTGCTCGGAGGCGGGGTGGAGGTGGATCGGAGCCACCCGCCATTTTTGGCAATTTTAACACATCACATGCCTCCAACCCCGCCTCCTCGGGCCTGGCAAAATCGAGCCCAATGTGTCTACAGAGCGCACCGCAGGATGCTATGCGACCAGCTCAGAACCAGCATGGTCGCCATGCAGAGATAGTCACATTTCAGCTGGCACGTCAGTGGTACAGTGAGGCTGAGAAAAAAAAATGCACATGCTATCGACTGTTAAATAAACCACTTCCCTGATTAAAAAAGGTAAATGCCAACTTGGAAAGCTGGCAGGTGGCAGGTCATGCTGGAAAGATTGGAGCATTTCTGTTAATCTACCTCTCAGATGTACTTGAGCTCATCGAAAACTCCACTGCCCCTTATCCTAACTCGCACCAAGTTCCATTCACCCGTCACCCCTGTGCTCTCTGACCTACATTGGCTCCTGGTCTAGCAACGCCTCAATTTCAAAATTCTCATCATTTGATTTCAAATCCCTCCATGGCCTCGCCCCTCCTTATTGTTCCTCCAGCTCAACAACATTCTGAGATCTCTGTGCTTCTCCAATTCTGCCCTCTTGCGTATCCCTGATTTCTGTCGCTTCACCATTAGCAGCCATGCGTCAGCTGTCTAGGCCCTAAGCTATAGAATTCCCTCCCTCTCTACCTCTCTCTCCTCCTTTAAGACACTGGTTTGGCCGCTAAGTGCCTGAAGAAACTGACTCCAGCATGATGCAATAATTCACAGTCCAATTTGGCAAAGGGGTCTGAATCTGATGTTAGGCACCCAATTCCTACTTGCATATGTCTCTATCTACATGGGGATGCTTAGGCGTCCATTTTACACCTGTAAACTTCACAGCGCCATCAAAATTTCTAGGCTGTACATTTTCCTGCTCTGTGACTGAACGTCAGGATGTGAGTAATTAATTGATATTTTTAAAAATGTGTCCTAATGTTAAGACTTCCACTTTGATGTAGAAGCTGAGACATACTGCATTACACAATGACTTATAACTATTATCCTTTTCCCCTTTCATCAACATTGTGCTGCTTCCAGTGTTTTCTGCTTGTGGGTATAACAGTTGAAAATACCTTTATGTCAGCTGAATTATTGAGCTCAGCTGCAGTGCTGTTTTGCACAGGAATTGTTGATAACAGACTTGGATTGGGGAAGTTGAACTATTTCGCTTCCAATTTTGAATAAATAATACCTGTGTTTTTCTCTACTTCTGGTTCTCTTCTGACTGTCACCCTCTTCCCTCTCCTGAAGGTGTGACTAAAGCTGGCCTGTGGCTCAATAGGCTATTCTTCATATGTAAAAATGCCTGGCCATCAAATGGCGATGGGTAATTTGACCATGGGAGGGGTTGTTCACAACTGGGCTGAATTCTTTCCTCAATTCGTGCACATGTGTACTTCCAGGTATAGTCCAGGGATCCTGAGGACAATTAGAGCACTCTCCCCACTATCAACCCTGCGGAGATGAGCTTACTTAGCATAGATTGGAGACTGAACCTGGCCTCTCTGACTTAATGGTATAAAATGCAGTTATTTTACACACTGAGCCAGTGCTCTATATCCTTTATAACAATTGTACTGTTAGTTTTTCCAAAGGTGGCAACAGCAATAATGGTAATAATTAAATTTGTCTGTTTTAGGCCAAAATAGCAAGACAACTGACTGTGTGCAGCAAATTATGTTTTGCAATTGGAGGTGCCCCATATGAGGTGGTTGGAAGTGCAATAGGATTCTTCCTGCAAATCTATCTACTTGATGTAGCACAGGTGGGTATATTTAGCAGAGGAGAGAACTGCATAAAACAGTTGTTAGAAATACATTTATTTTATTCTTTTTGAGAACTGTTACCTACTGTTACTGATTGAAGTTGCTAGCAGTCACATTGGGGTTATATTTAGTTCAAAAGTTTAACTGGAGAGTTCATTCACTGTCCCTGAATTGGGAGTGTGACATAAATTGACAAAGGTTTACATTGTAAGTAAAACCATGTTCTGATGTCCAAATGGATTGAAAAATGCATGCTTTACAGAGTCAGCAATGCACTATTCAGCCCAATGAACTGTTTGTCATCCTTTTAGAAAGACAACATTTATTGAGCCAAACAAATAGCGATACAACCGATGATTCAGATTCAATTGCAACAAGCACAGCTGTTTTAACGGAAACAAAAATTATACAACACAGATGCTTCTATTACCATTAAAATAGAGAAGTGAACTAACAGTTTTCAAATGAAAAGGCTTTTTACCCACATGAGGAGTGCTGCAGTATATCTATAGCATATTCAAATTGAATACAGTATGATATTTTATTCCGTGACAGCGAATGATCTAAAGCGTGATAAGACATTGAAGTGTGTGGACTCATATGAGGTATAGCAGTTGCAATCAGTAGTATTAAATCAATGGAACAGTATTCTATTCAGTTCACGGGTGTGCTATATTAAACAAGGTCTTGAATTGAGGGCCTGTTTGAGCAGTAATTCACTGCAAAGATTTGATTCTTTACTATACAGTAGAGTACAGATTCCTCTATTTGTGTCTGTAATTTCTCTTCAACAGTCCCCTTAGGACTTCCTGCACCATATTACAATAGAGAGTTTGCTTAGGTTACTCATATGACCACTGGGAGGTGCATGGTAACCATCCAGGGTGATTCAAGTGATGGTTTTTCCCTTCTCCTCACAGAAAAACACTTCAGGGGCATGTTGGCATATCTGCAATACCGACATGGTGCTTTGTTCACTGGGCACGCACCTAAATTCCCAAAATGCTCTCCAAGTGGGGGAAGCTCTGCATTAGGAGTGAAAATTCATAAAGTTAACCCTTTGATCTCCAGTTGGATCCTCCCCATGGTACAAGATGAAATTGTGAATTTGCTATTTGGAGAATTGCAGGTGTAAAACCACATTTTGACACTGTACAGAACAATGCTTTGAAGCACCACTACACCATACTACCACACTGCCTTCTGTTTTGATATCTCATACTCCTCAGTGTCAAGCATGTTTTAATTATAAGCGTCACTGACCTGAAACGTTAACTCTACAGATGCTGCCTGACCTGAGTATTTCCAGCATTTTCTGCTTTTATTTCATGTTTGAATTATAATTTGATAAACCTCTAGGAGGAGTAGCACTCAGTTTTTCAGGCGATTTTTAAAATTTGTTCTTGGTATGTGGGTGACACTGGCATGGCCACATGAATTGCCCATCCCTGGCTGCCCTCAGAAGATGGTGACGAGCCTTCTCTTGGAAATGTTGAAGTCCTTGTGCTGATGGTGCTTCCATAATGGTATTAGGTAGTGAATTCCAGGATTGTGACCCAGCAATGATTAATGTCCAAGTCAGGAGGGTGTGTGACTTGAGAGGGGAACTGGAGGTGATGGTGTCCGTATGCTCTTGCTGTTCTTGTCCTTCTTGTTTGTAGAGGTTAAGGGGCTTGGAGGTGTGCCAAGGTAGCCTCGGTGAGTTGTTGCAACGCACTCTGATACCTACTGCAGCCACATGCACTGCTGGTGGAGTGGCTGGATACTTAGACCAGTCTTGAGCTTGTTGAGTCTTGTTGCAGCTCCAGTTGAGTGGTGAGTATTCCATCATACACCTGATTTGAGCCTTGCCGGTGGTGGAGTGGCTTTGAGGGGTCAGGAGGTGTGCCAATCATCGCAGATTACCCAGCCTCTGCTGTGCTCTTTTAGTAATGTTGTTGATCTGGTTGGTCCACTTGATATGATTGGATATTGGTGATGGAGAGCTCAGTGATGGTGGTGCCATTGAAGGTTATGAGGAGCTAGTTGGGTGTATTCTTGTTGGAGATGGTTATTATCTAGTACTAATGTGGTGCCATTAGTCAGTCTAAGCCTGGATATTATCCAGGTCCTGTTGTAGGCTGGCATGGACTGCTTCATCATCTGAGGATTTATGAATGTAACTGAACACTGTGTAATCATCAGTGATCAGCCCCACTTCAGACCTTATGATGGAGGGAAGGTCATTGGTGAAACAGTTGAAGATGGTTTGGCCAAGGATGCTTCCCTGAAGAACTCCATCACTGATGTCCTGGGGTTGTGATGCTTGGCCTCCAACAACCACAGCCATGTCCCTTTATGACCCTGTGTGTTGGTGTGCGCTATTGTACAACTAACTGGGCAGAACTCTACCTACATAGCATGTACCTACATAGTTCCAGTTGGTATACCTATGCAGGTTATTGCACATTTTTATGAATGTTTTATTTTTGTCTTACAAACATTGTTGACAAGACCATAATATATGGCATGTAAGTTCTGTGGAGAGCTGACATCGCATTATTTTGTAAGGCCAACTCAATGTAATAATTAGTGTATTCTCCCCAGTGAGTTACACTCCCAGTTTGAAAGTTTTGTTGATGACAGTTCAGGATGACAGTAAGAAGGGGTAGGAGCAGGACTGCTCCTTTTGTGGAAGCAGTTCAGGAGGTTTTACTTCAGGAGGTGCTGCGAAGGAAGATTGCCCTGTTTGAAGCCCTGTCTGAATGAGTCAGTGCAGTCTCCCATGTCCAAAGGTTAAGGGTGCAGATACAAAATAAAGTTTCTGGAGTCTTACCAAGGTACAACATCCACATTTTGCTTATTTTTAGGATGCCACCTTACAGTGAATGCTAACAAGAGTTCACTATCACCTTGGTGCTGCTTCATTGAGACAGCTTGCAACGCACATGCACATGCATATACCACCTTGTTGTAGGCACAGAAATATGCTTTGAATGTTGCACTTACATTTTTCAAGGTAGGAGTATCAAGTACGCTGTCAATACAAGCTACTTACAGGCTGCATATTGGTGGACTCACACAAGCTGGTAAGTAGCTTGAGTACTTGGATGACAACTCTCTCCGCTCTTTGAAATTCCAACATATGTATATTTTGTATCTGATTAGAGGAAAAGGTCACACAAAACAGAAGGGAACAAATGTGGAGTAGATGGGGCTCTTTCAATTATCATTCATTGACTACTACAAAAACAAAATACTGTGGATGCTGGAAATCTGAAATAAAAACAGAAAATGCTGGAAATACACAGCAGATCAGGCAGCACCTGTGGAGAGAGAAACAGAGCTCATTTCAGGTCGATGACCTTTTGTTAGAACTGGAAAAAGTTAAGAGATGTAACAGGTTTTAAGCAAGTGCAGGGGAAGTGGGGAGGGAAGGAAAGAACAAAAGGGAAGGTGTGTGATAGGGTGGAAGGCAGGAGAGATTAAATGACAAAAGGGATGATGGTGCAAGGCAAAAGGAGATGGTAATGGGACAAGTAAAGATACAAAAGATGGGCCTAGAAGAGGTGTAAATTGGAATATCAGAATCATCAACAGCTGCCATCCGAAAAAATGGGGGCTGAGGTTATGATCTGAAGTTGTTGAACTCAATGTTGAGTCCAGAAGGCCTAATCAAAAGATGAGGTGCTGTTCCTCGAGCTTCATTGCAACAGTGTATGAGGCCGAGGACAGAGTAGTCAGAGTGGGAGTGGAGCGGAGAATTAAAGTGACAGGCGACCGGAAGTTCAGGGTCACACTTGTGGACTGAACGGAGGTGTTCCACAAAGCAGCCACCCAATCTGCATTTAGTCTCCCCAATGTAGAGGAGAACAGCAAATACAGTATACTGTATTTTGAAAGAATGGAATAAATGTCCACCATGGTTGACCAAACACATCTTCCCCTCTCCTCCACTTTCAGTATTCCGAAGGGACTGTTCCCTCCGTGACACCCTGGTCCACTCCTCAGTCACCTCTAATACCACCTCCCTTTCCCACGGCACCTTCCCGTGCAAGTGCAGGAGATGCAACACCTGCCCTTTTACCTCCTTCCTTCCCACCATCCAGGGCCCCAAACACTCCTTCCAGGTGAAACAGCGATTTACTTGTACTTCTTGCAATTCCTCCCATCCTCACTTTCCCTGCCTCTGTACTTGCTTAAAAGCTATTATATCTCTTAACGTTTTCCAATTCTGATGAAAGGTCATCGACCTGAACCTGTTTTTTTCCCACAGATGCTGCCTGACCTGCTGAGTATTTCTAGCATTTTCTGTTTTTATCATCCATTGACTCCCTATGAGCAGAGGATCATCCAACTTCTGGGACTGAAAGCTGTAGCAGGATGGGAAGAGGGGAAGGTTGGAGGCCCCCCCAAAGCAAAGTCAGTCTCACTCTTTGCTTAATGGCCCTGAATTTGAGGTCAGCAGCAAAGCGAATGCGTTTGCTGCTTGGCAGGAAGTACGTTCCGCACAGGGATCTCGCAATCCCAGTGACGAGAACTTCGGGAATTCAATTCAACGTAACTTAATGGGGATCCCCTAGTGAGAGCTGCTGTGACGTCAACAGGCTGTCTAAGCAGCCATTCAAAAGGGAGAATTCTCACAGACAATGAACAAGGAAATGAGTAAGCCCTTAAAATTCTAACTTTTTAAAATAGTTAGAGAGAGCAAAAGAAAGATTGGGGTTCTCACATGGGAAAAAGACAAACCGAAAATAATGATGCACAAACTTTTTTAAAAAACAATTTTTTTGAAAAGTTTCTTAAAAATTAAAAATTTTATTAAAATGGACAAATTTCACGCTGCACAAAATTAAAATTAATTTTCCAGGCCCTTAAGAACATAAGAAATAGGAGCAGGAGTAGGCCATTTGGCCCTTCGAGCCTGCTCCGCCATTCAATATGATCATGGCTGATCTTCTGCCTCATCTCCACTTTCCTGCACTATCCCCATATCCCTTGATTCCCTTAATATTCAAAAATCTATCGATCTCTGTCTTGAATATACTCAACGACTGAACCTCCACAGCCCTCTGGTGTAGAGAATTCCAAAAATTCACCACCCTCTGAGTGAAGAAATTTCTCCTCATCTCAGTCCTAAATGGCCTATCCTTTATCCTGAGGCTGTGGCCCCTGGTTCTAGACTCCCCAGCCAGGGGAATCATCTTCCCTGCATCTACCCTGTCAAGCCCTGTAAGAATTTTGTATGTTTCAATGAGATCACCTCTCTTTCTTCTAAGCTCTAGAGAATATAGGCCTTGTCTACTAAATCTCTCTTCAAAGGACAATCCCCCCATCCCAGGAACCAGTCTGGTGAAGCTTCATTGCTTTCCCTCTATGACAAGTATATCCTTCTCAGGTAAGGAGACCAAAACATTTGTTTAGCAGTCAGTACGCTGTTAAAATCCCAGTTACACCTAATCCCTTTGGGTCTAACTTTTAGTAAAGAATTTAGCAGCATACTTATTGCAGAAGAGCCGAAGTTTTTGTCACTCAATGATTTACGATATTTCACTGATTGCCGGCTCTGTGGGGGTGGGTACAGTGCTGCCAGTTCCGGAGCTATCATTGACAGACAGCAACTTCGGGATTTCTGCATCCACTTGCGTATGTGCCAAATCCTGAAGTTTTTTAAAAATTCATTTATGGGATCAGGGCGTCTCTGGCAATGCCAGCATTTATTGCCCATCCCTAATTGCCCTTGAGATGGTGGTGGTGAGCCGCCTTCTTGAACCGCTGCAGCCTGTGTGGTGAAGGTACTCCCACAGTGCTGTTAGGGAGGGAGTTCCAGGATTTTGACCCAGTGACGTTGAAGAATCGACGATATACTTCTAAGTCAGGATGGTGTGTGACTTGGAGGGGAAGTTGGAGGTGGTGGTGTTCCCATGCACCTGCTGCCCTTGTCCTTCTAGGTGGAAGAGGTCGCGGGTTTGGGAGGTGCTGCCGAAGAAGCCTTGGCTGCAGTGCATCTTGTAGATGGTACACACTGCAGCCACGGTACGCCGGTGGTGGAGGGAGTGAATGTTTAAGGTGGTGGATGGGGTGCCAATCAAGCAGGCTGCTTTGTCCTGGATGGTGTCGAGCTTCTTGAGTGTTGCTGGAGCTGCAAGTGGAGAGTATTCCAGGCAAGTGGAGAGTATTCCATCACATTCCTTACTTGTGCCTTGTAGATGGTGGAAAGGCTTTGGAGAGTCAGGAGGTGAGACATTCGCTGCAGAATACCCAGTCTCTGACCTGCTCTTGTTGCCACAGTATTTATGTGGTTGGTCCAGTTAAGTTTCTGGTTAATGGTGACCCCCAGGATGTTGATAGTGGAGGATTCGGCGATGGTAATGCCATTGAATGTCAAGGGGAGGTGGTTAGACTCTCGCTTGTTGGAGATAGTCATTTCCTGGCACTTCTCTGACGCGAATGTTACCTGCCACTTATCAGCCTAAGTTGCGGTCAGTTTCACAGGCGGTATGATGCCGCACTCTGAGAGTACGCCGTCATACCGACCAGAAATTCAGGGCCATTATTCTTTCTCTCCCTACTCAATCACTCATTCTCTCACTCACTCATGCACAGGCATACATTGCATCACAGCTACATTACACAGATTGGGCCTGATTTTATTGACCTTTGCCTTCAGGAATATCCACTTCCCTGGGCTCATTGGTCAGGAAAATGAGGTGAAAACTTGTTTTGCTGGGTCTCTGCTGCTTTTATGTTCCCCATGGATTCTCAGGGCTTCCCTGAAGGGTGTAGAGCAGTAGGTACAAGCCCATCGTAGGTACAAGCCCATCGTAGGCATGCAAATGAGTTTGAAAGGAGCTGGTCCCAGCCTCCTGTCGCACTTTCCTGCTGCCATGTTTACTGAGGGTGGTACAGGTGCGCCCAGTGAAGCATGTCACTAGAGCCTGCTCCCGGAACCCCACTAACTGGAGGGTCTACAGAGCTCCTGAGGGACAGGTCGATAATGGGCAGGTTCCCCCCAGGAGGTCTGAATGCAATCAACAGTGGCTCATAATTTGCTGGAATGGCACATTTGACCCCAAACACCATAAGTTAGACTGTTGCGTGCTCTGATCCTCCAGTGGTGAATTTACGCTCATTAGAATATGTCACAGCGAGGACAGTGGTGATATAGAAGCAGCGCAGCCAATAGCTGTTGGGAAATCAGCTATCAATTCTGATTTCGATCAGTTGTACAGTATCGTAATATTCATCCATTTTTTTAGTCTGGTTTATAATAGCGTGTATTTGACCTGTAATTCCAATTCTGCGAAGTTACTATAAGTCTGCTAGTCAGGTTATTTATTTTTTCTAAGGTTTTGGAAATTGAATTCTTGGATATAATAACCTGCATGTGTGGCTGCAGCTATCTGAGCTAATTAAAGGCTTCTAAAATTATAATGGTTTCCAGATGTTGGTGGGCAAATTAATCACAACTCATGAATCCTGTGTTTTGCAGGGGAAATATATAAAAAAATGCAATGCAACATCTGTAGGAAGTAATTATTTAATAATTTATTTCTCAGGTATCCCTGCCTTTAAATTCAGAGCAGTTGCAGCTACATGATCTCCAATAGTTCGTTTTAACTCTTTAAATAGACAAATTTTGCATTTATTCCCGCACAAAAATATTTACTGTTGCAGTATCCCATTGGTGTGGAATTAAATGTATTTATCAGTATGAATTCTGAAAGAAACATGTACTTGGATTGATATTCTATGTTAAAACTAACAATTAACACTGTCAAAGAACCTGAGATCAGTTAATTGATACAAACATTAAATTGCTTACAAAAATTCAATTCCATTTCCAGCAAACTTTCCGGCCAGCTACGTAATATGTCCGAAAGCCAATTATTTTTGCATTAGCTAAATAAACCGGCAAAGCTCAGTGAAAAGACATCTATGATTAGGGGAAAGTGATCTTAGAGCAATAAATCACACCGCTACCAGGTCACCTGGAGAGGCGGAGCTATGATACAGGAAACTTTGGTTTATCCGGAAGTTGTATGTCCGGAAACCTCGATCTAACGGCAGAAATCAGCAGCCGTTTTGTTAGTTTTTTTTCTTCTCCTAGCATTTTTTTAAACAGTCAGTCTCTGGAAAGCCTCTCTGAAGCTGTTGCTAAGCTACAGAGACACTTCCAAGGTACGGGCTGACTGTTTACAAGCTGTTGCTAAGCAACCGTGTTTGTTGTCAGATACGGAGATGAAAACCTCCGTATCCTTCAACATTAGCGCTGGTCTGTCCGGAAATTTTCATAGATCGGCATCACGCCGGTCCCGTTGGTGCCGGATATCGCAAAGTTTCCTGTAATAAGATTCTCACTGTTTTGGCGACAGTCATGGTGGAGTGGCGCAGAGGGTCCCAGGAAAGTTTGACATGGCGTAAGTAATGGCCTGAGTCACTCACGCCATAATTTCCTGGCTAATCTGCACCATTGTAATGACGTACGCCGCAGGTACGCCATTACTACGCCGATAGTTTTCAGGAAATTCCGGGCCAGTGTTTCTTAAGCCCAGCCTCAGAAGAGCAACCCTTTTCCATTTTCCCATAAATGCCATTCTTGTGACCACTGAGTGACTGCTAAGCTTCTATTTAATTATGTAGAGTTTTGTTCTGTGTACTAACGACCACTGAAAATGCACTGGGATTGTTAAGATTTCAGGCATCCGAGAAGGAAGACATTAATCCTGTCAGTCTATTTAAATTCATGTCAAAGAAGTGAAAAGGGAGTGCTCTCCCTCACCCAGCCTCTGTGTTTGTTTATAATCCATTAGCTGTCATACGATATTCTACTTACTGTTAAAAATACTTTTCATTCTTGTTTTCAGATAACTCCATTTCATGCTTCTTTAGTATTGTTCATCGGAAGAGCTTGGGATGCTATTACTGATCCAGCTGTTGGATATTTAATCAGTAAAAGCAAATGGACAAAGATTGGGAGATTAATGCCATGGTGAGTGAGCTTTATAGATATTTTGAACCCCTATCTACATGGGGATCTCCATTTTCTGGGGTCAAATACTGGGAATGGGTAGATTTCCTGCAAACACTTGTTCGTATGGGCCATTAAAAAAGTGCTGAGATCCCACTGTTGTCTGTGGTGATGGGGTCTCAGAGAAAATGAAATGAAAGGGGCATCCAGAGCAAAAGTAAGGACACCCTGAAAGCAACAAAAAGAAGACGCCTGAGAGGTGGGCCTAGATTTTCCTCCTGAATAGCACTCCGGTGGTATAAGGGTGAATAATGGAGGAAGATGAGATGGGAGGCCTTCTGGTGAATCCCCACCTCTAAAAATGCCAGCACAGATTTTCCTCCTCCTTCCATTTGCCCGCCACATTGTATATAAATGACGTCAGGAAGGTGGGGTTTCGTCTGGCAGCCCATTTTCCTTCATCATTGCCCCAGCTCCACTTCCTGGGAACAATGCCTGCATAGAATAGGCATTTGGGGTCTTTTGCTGGTTGGATCCAGGTGCTCTTCTGCCGCTTCTCACCTGTCCCCTAATGTATTTTTTGAAGAAGGGAAATGTTTAGGAAGAATCATTTTACTCTGTTTTTCTCCTGGCCCTTTAAGCAGCTGCTGCACGTGAAATACTGCAGGTTATCCCTCCCACACAGTGCTGGCAAGCCACCAAATTTCCCGTTAATTTGTTTTGGGTGTGCAACCCTTTTAACGGACTGCACAGTCCATTCAAATTATCGCGCATGCGTGGGTTTTTCCATTTAAAAGCCAGCACAGGACCTTCAGACAGGAACGTTGGAACCCACCCTGAATACATAATTAAACCAGACCCAACAAAATGGGACGGAATCACATTGGGATCGGCTGAGCAGCTGGAAGTCCCGCCCTGCCCCGCATCCAATGGGAACTCCACTGATGAGGGCCATTATTGTATAGGGGTACATAAGAGAGTAAATGGCACCTTAGAATGGATATATTGGCCCTGGAAGGAGTGCAGCACAGATTCACCAGAATGTTACAAGAACTTCAAGGGTTAGATTATGAGGAGAGATTACATAAACTAGGCTTGTATTCCCTGCAATATAGAAGGTCAAAGGATGATTTGGTTGAGGTTTTTAAGATTTTGAAATGAACTGATAGGGTAAATAGAGAGAAACTTTTTCCTCTAGTAGGGGCATCTAGGACAAGGGAACATTACCTTAAAATCATAGCCAGGCCATTCAGGAGAGAAGTTAGGAAACACTGCTTCACGCAAAGTGTGGTAGAAGTGTAGAACTCTCTCCCACAAAAAGCAGTAGATGCTAGCTCAGTTAATCTGAGATTGATAGATTTTGGATAGCCAAGGGATATGGAGCCAAGGTGAGTAGATGGATTTAGGATACAGGTCAACCATGATCTCATTGAATGGTGGAACAGGCTCGAGAGGTTGAATGACCTACTCCTGTTCCTATGTATAGAAAAGTTAAATCCAGAAAATTACTTAAAATTAAATTGTGAGATTAGGATGAGAAGACAAAGGTTAATTTCATTTCATTTCATTTCAATTTTATTTATCACATAACTAAATACGAGAAGTGAAGTCTAGTCAGTGAAATGCTTTTTTTCTTGACGAGCCGAGAGCACCAAGCAGCAAGAACACTTAGCTGCCTGGTACGCACGGAGCCCACAAGGACGGCAGCCATCTTCATCGGCGCCATCACAAAAAAACACATACCGACATATACACGCATACATACTTTAAATATAAATAAAGCAGACATAAAATAAATAAAAGACATAAAAAAAGACAGCACATAAAATGAACAAGCAATAATGTAAAAAAAGTAATTTCTACAGTAATTACATTGATATTTCTACCCAGGCTTCTAGAATAATCTCTGGCTACAGGGTGGCCGCCCTGGGAGAGCATCGTGAGGAACTCACAACTTATAATTAAATAAATTTAATTAATTAATTAATAAATTAATAAAATCAAATAAATAAAGTTTCCATCTTGGTCTCTCGATGTTTCCTCTCTCTCTCTCGATGTTTCCTCTCTCTCTCTCGATGTTTCCTCTCGATGTTTCCTCTCTCTCGATGTTTCCTCTCTCTCGATGTTTCCCCTCTCTCTCTCTCGATGTTTCCCCTCGGTCTCTCTCGATGATTCCCCTCTCTCTCTCGATGTTTCCCCTCTCTCTCTCGATGTTTCCTCTCTCTCGATGTTTCCCCTCTCTCTCTCGATGTTTCCCCTCGGTCTCTCTCGATGTTTCCCCTCGCTCTCTCTCGATGTTTCCTCTCTCTCGATGTTTCCCCTCGCCCTCTCTCGATGTTTCCCCTCTCTCTCTCGATGTTTCCTCTCTCTCGATGTTTCCCCTCGCTCTCTCTCAATGTTTCCCCTCGCTCTCTCTCGATGTTTCCCCTCGCTCTCTCTCGATGTTTCCCCTCGCTCTCTCTCAATGTTTCCCCTCGCTCTCTCTCGATGTTTCCCCTCGCTCTCTCTCGATGTTTCCCCTCTCTCTCTCGATGTTTCCCCTCGGTCTCTCTCGATGTTTCCCCTCTCTCTCGATGTTTCCCCTCGGTCTCTCTCGATGTTTCCCCTCTCTCTCGATGTTTCCCCTCTCTCTCGATGTTTCCCCTCGGTCTCTCTCAATGTTTCCCCTCGGTCTCTCTCGATGTTTCCCCTCAGTCTCTCTCGATGTTTTCCCTCGGTCTCTCTCGATGTTTCCCCTCGGTCTCTCTCGATGTTTCCCCTCGGTCTCTCTCGATGTTTCCCCTCGGTCTCTCTCGATGTTTCCCCTCGCTCTCTCTCGATGTTTCCCCTCGCTCTCTCTCGATGTTTCCCCTCGCTCTCTCTCGATGTTTCCCCTCGCTCTCTCTCGATGTTTCCCCTCGCTCTCTCTCGATGTTTCCCCTCGCTCTCTCTCGATGTTTCCCCTCGCTCTCTCTCGATGTTTCCCCTCGCTCTCTCTCGATGTTTCCCCTCGCTCTCTCTCGATGTTTCCCCTCGCTCTCTCTCGATGTTTCCCCTCGCTCTCTCTCTCGATGTTTCCCCTCGCTCTCTCTCTCGATGTTTCCCCTCGCTCTCTCTCTCGATGTTTCCCCTCGCTCTCTCTCTCGATGTTTCCCCTCGCTCTCTCTCTCGATGTTTCCCCTCGCTCTCTCTCTCGATGTTTCCCCTCGCTCTCTCTCTCGATGTTTCCCCTCGCTCTCTCTCTCGATGTTTCCCCTCGCTCTCTCTCTCGATGTTTCCCCTCGCTCTCTCTCTCGATGTTTCCCCTCGCTCTCTCTCTCGATGTTTCCCCTCGCTCTCTCTCGCGATGTTTCCCCTCGCTCTCTCTCTCGATGTTTCCCCTCGCTCTCTCTCTCGATGTTTCCCCTCGCTCTCTCTCTCGATGTTTCCCCTCGCTCTTTCTCTCGATGTTTCCCCTCGCTCTCTCTCTCGATGTTTCCCCTCGCTCTCTCTCTCGATGTTTCCCCTCGCTCTCTCTCTCGATGTTTCCCCTCGCTCTCTCTCTCTCGATGTTTCCCCTCGCTCTCTCTCTCGATGTTTCCCCTCGCTCTCTCTCTCGATGTTTCCCCTCGCTCTCTCTCTCGATGTTTCCCCTCGCTCTCTCTCTCGATGTTTCCCCTCGCTCTCTCTCTCGATGTTTCCCCTCGCTCTCTCTCTCGATGTTTCCCCTCGCTCTCTCTCTCGATGTTTCCCCTCGCTCTCTTATACCAGTTCAGCACGGTGGCATAGTGGTTAGCACTGTTGCCTCACAGCGCCAGGGACCCGGGTTCGAATCCGGCCTCGGGCGACTGTCTGTGTGGAGTTTGCACATTCTCCCCGTGTTTGCGTGGGTTTCCTCCTGGGTGCTCCGGTTTCCTCCCACAGTCCAAAGATGTGCGGGTTAGGTTGATTGGCTATGATAAATTGACCCTTAGTGTTAGGGGGATTAAATACGTGGGGTTACAGGGATAGGGTGGGATATGTGTTGGTGTAGGAGGTACAGGGATCGGGTGGGATATGTGTCGGTGCAGGCTCGATGGGCCGAAATGGCCTCTATCTGCACTGTGGGGTTTCTGTGATTCTGTGATAAGACAAATTTAGTACTAATATGAGGAAGTTCTTCTTCACACAAGAATGGAAATTTTAACTCCCTCTTTTGGGAGTTAAAATGGATAGGATACACCTGCCACATAGAAACATAGACATAGAAGACAGGAGCAGGAGTAGGCCATTCGGACCCTCGAGCCTGTTCTGCCATTTAATGAGATCCTGGCTGATTATCCAAATTCAGTACACTGTCCCTGCTTTTTCCCCATATCACTTGATCCCTTTAGCCTTAAGAAATGTATCTAACTCCTTCTTGAATATATTTAATAAGTTGGCCTCAACGGCCTTCTGTGGTACAGAATTCCACAGGTTCACCACTCTCTGGGTGAAGAAATTCCTCCTTATCTCAGTCCTAAATGGCTTACCCCTTATCCTTAGACTGTGACCCCCGGTTCTGGACTCCACCACCATCGGGAACATCCTTCCTGCATCTAGTCTGTCTAGTCCTGTTAGAATTTTATAAGTTTCAATGAGATCCCCTCTCATTCTTCTAAACTCTAGCGGATATAAGCCTAATCGACCCAATCTCTCTTCATACGTCATTCCTGCCATCCCAGGTATCAGTCTGGTGAACCTTCGATGCACTCCCTCCATGGCAAGAACATCCTTCCTCAGATAAGGCGACCAAAACTGCACACAATACTCAAGGTGTGGTCTCACCAAGGCCCTGTACAACTGCAGCAAGACATCCTTGCTCCTGTACTCGAATCCTCTCGCTATGAAGGCCAACATACCATTTGCCTTCTTAACCACCTGCTGCACCTGCATGCTTACCTTCAGCAACTGATGCACAAGGACCCCCAGGTCTCGTGGCACTTCCCATTGCCGTTCAGATAATAATCTGTCTTCCTGTTTTTGCCACCAAAGTGGATAACCTCACATTTATCCACATTATACTGCATCTGCCATGCATCTGCCCAATCACCCAACCTGTCCAAATCATACTGGACTTTCTCTGCATCCTCCTCACAGCACACACGCACACGCCAGCTTTGTGTCATCTGCAAACTTGCAGATATTACATCGAGTTCCCTCATCTAGATCATTAATATATATTGTGAATAGCTAGGGTCCAAGGGCCGATCCCTGCGGTACCCCACTAGTCACTGCCTGCCACTCGGAAAAAGACCCGTTTATTCCAACTGTTTGCTTCCTGTCAGCCAACCAGTTCTCTATCCAAGTCAGTGCCTTACCCACAATCCCATGTGCTTTAACTTTGCACGCCAATCTCTTATGCGGGACATTATCGAAGCCTTCTGAAAGTCCAAATACACCACATCCATTGGTTCTCCCTTATCTATTCTACCAGTTACATCCTCAAAAAATTCCAGTAGATTAGTCAAGCATGATTTACCTTTTGTAAATTCATGTTGACTTTGTCCAATCCTGTCACTGTTTTCCAAGTGCTCTGCTATTACATCTTTTATAATGGACTCTAGCATTTTCCCCACTAACGATGTGAGGCTTACCGGTCTATAATTCTCCGTTTTCTCTCTACCACCTTTTTTAAATAGTGGGGTTACATTAGCTACCCTCCAATCCATGGGAACTATTCCAGAGTCTATAGAATTTTGGAAGATGACCAGCAATGCATCTACTATTTCTAGGGCCACTTCCTTAAGTACCCTAGGATGTAGATTATCAGGCCCTGGGGATTTATCGGCCTTCAATGCCGTCAATTTCCCTAACACCATTTCCCTACAGATACTGATTCCATTCAATTCCTCCCTCTCATTAGACCCTATGTTTCCTGACATCTCTGGAAGGTTATTTGTGTCCTCCTTTGTGAAGACAGAACCAAAGTATGTATTTAATTGGTCAGCCATTTCTTTGTTCCCCACTATAAATTCCACTGATTCTGACTGTAAGGGACCTGCGCTTGACTTCACCAATCTTTTTCTTTTCACATATCTATTGAAGCTTTTACAGTCAGTTTTTATGTTCCCTGAAAGCTTACTCTCATATTCTATTTTCCCCCTCTTAATTAATCCTTTTGTCCTCCTTTGCTGAATCCTAAACTGCTCCCAATCCTCCGATTTGCTGCTTTTTCTGGCCAATTTATATGTCCTCTCCTTGGATCTTATGCTATCCCTAATTTCCCTTGTTAGCCACGGTTGAGTCACCTTTTTGTTTTATTTTTATGCCAAACAGGGATGAACAAATTCTGTAGTTCATCCATGCGATCTTTAAATGTTTGCCATTGCCTATCCACCATCAAACCTTTAAGTAACGTTCCCCAATCCATCCTAGCCAACTCACGCCTCATACCATCGTAGTTTCCTTTATTTAAATTCAGGACCCCAGTCTCTGTGTCAACGACTTCACTCTCCATCTTAATGAAGAATTCGATCATATTATGATCGCTCCTCCCTAAGGGGCCTCGCACAACAAGATTGCTAATTAATCCTTTCTCATTACATAATACCCAGTCTAAGATGACCTGATCTCTAGTTGGTTCCTCGACATATTGGTCCAGGAAACCATCCCGTATATGCTCTAGGAATTCCTCCTCCACAGTATTGTTACTAATTTGGTTAGCCCAATCTATATGTAGATTAAAGTCACCCATGATAACTGCAGTGGCCTTATTGCACGCATCTCTAATTTCCCGTTTAATGCCATCCCAACCTCAGCATTACTGTTTGGGGGTCTGCATACAACTCCCACTTACGTTTTCTGCCCCTTGGTATTTCTCAGCTCTACCCATACAGATTCCACATCATTAGAGCTAATATCCTTCCTTACTATTGTGTTAATCTCCTCTTTAACCAGCAATGCTACCCCACCTCCTTTTCCTTTTTGCCTGTCCTTCCTGAATATTGAATATCCCTGGATGTTGAATTCCGAGTTTTGGTCAGCCTGGAGCAATGTCTCCGTAATTGCAATTACATAATATCCGTTTACATCTATTTGTGCAGCTAATTCATCCACCTTATTACGAATGCTCCTCGCATTAAGACACAAAACCTTCAGGCTTGTTTTTTTAACACTCTTAGTCCTTTTAGAATTATTATTTACTGTAGCCCTGTTTGATTTACATCCTTGATTTCTCTGCTTTCCACTTTTGCTTTTCTCCTTCCTGTCTTTTGTTTCTATCCTTGCTTCCCTTTCCTCTGTCTCACTGCACAGGTTCCCAACCCCCTGCCATTTTAGTTTAAACCCTCCCCAACAGCACTAGCAAACACTCCCCCTAGGACATCGGTCCCGGTCCCGCCTGTGATGAAATAACTGTGTTCTGGATTGTCTGTTATTGTAGTTGTTAATGTCTGTAAATGTTTTACAGGTGTAACCACTAATGTTCCTCCCTAGCTCCGCCTTTATGGATCCTCCTGATTGGTGTGAGTCTTATTTATAAGAGCTGGGTTTTACTCATAAGGGCTGGGTCGGTGATGAATGATGGTTGCCCTGTGTTAACTTGATGCCAAGATTCTTACTTAATAAAAGCCTTTAGTTTTAAGTTGTAACCTCGTGGATTCAGGCAGTTATTTGGCACATCACCGCCCAGGTGCAACCCGTCCAGTTTGTACTAGTCCCACCTCCCCCAGAACTGGTTCCAATGTCCCAGGAATTTGAATCCCTTCCCCTTGCACCATTCCTCTAGCCATATATTCAGCTGAAATATCCTTCTATTTCTACTCTGAGTAGCACGTGGCAATGGTAGCAATCCTGAGATTACTACCTTTGAGGTCCTATTTTTTAATTTACCTCCTAACTCCCTATATTCAGCTTTTAGGACCTCATCCCATTTTTTACCTATATTGTTGGTACCTATATGCACCACGACAACTGCTTGTTCACCCTCCCCCTCCAGAATGCCCTGCAGCTGCCCCGAGACATCCTTGACCCTTGCACCAGGGAGGCAACATACCATCCTGGAGTCTCGTTTGCGGCCGCAGAAATGCCTATCTCTATTCCCCTTACAATAGAATCCCCTATCACTATAGCTCTCCCACTCTTTTTCCTCCCGTCCTGTGCAGCAGAACCACCCATGGTGCCAGGAAGTTGGCTGCTGCTGCCTGCACCTACTACTCTGCCTGGTGGTCACCCATTCCCTTCCTGCCTGTGCAGCCTTTACGTGCGGTGTGACCAACTCCCTAAACATGCTATCCATGATGTCCTCAGCATCATAAATGCTCCAGTATGTATCCATTCGCAGCTCCAGCGCTGCAATGCGGTCTGTCATTAGCTGCAGCTGGATACACTTCCTGCACACATGGTCATCAGGGACATAGGAAGTGTCCCTGATTTCCCACATAGTGCAGGAGGAGTATGCCACGGGGTCGAGCTGTCCTGCCATGACTTACCCTTGATTTGATTTAATTTAATTTAAATTAATTAAATACCACTAATTACACTACAATTAAATGATATACTCAAGGGCCCTTGGTTACTAGCAATCCCCGAACACAACAGAGACCTTAAAAACCACAAAAATTAAGACCTTCTAAATTTTATAAACTATTAATCTTAACTGTCAAACTATAGAGTAGTATAAATACTCACCTGGCCGTACTCACTCAATCAGCTGCTTCCTCTTGCCCGCATCACTTTTTGAATCCTGACGTGGCTCCGGAATGCCGCCGCCGGTCTGTGAGATTGGTAAGCCTCCGTAAAAAAGCCCGCGAAAGTGAGTTTAAGCACTTACTGTACCACCGCTCTTTCCTCCTCCCGACACTGGCCTCTGTAAAAAAGCCTGCGAAAGTGAGTTTAAGTACTCACTGTACCGCTGCTCTCTGCTCCTCCCGACACTGGCCTCTGTAAAAAAAAAAAAAGCCCGCAAAAGTGAGTTTAAATACTCACTGTACCCCCACTCTCTGCTCCTCCGGACACTGGCCTCTGTAAAAAAGCCTGTGCAAGTGAGTTTAAATACTCACTGTACCACCGCTCTCTCCGCTCCCGACACTGGCCTCTGTAAAAAAAGCCCGCGAAAGTGAGTTTAAGTATTCACTGTACCGCCGCTCTCTCCGCTCCTGACACTGGCCTCTGTATAAAAAAAAAAAAAAACTTGATTCCTGCCCCGTGACCACTTTAACACAGTTGATTTTTTGGGCAGCTGACTCAGGTGGGAGCTTCAGAAATTTATGGAAATTGGGATCCCATCTATAATTTTAATGGCCTACTGAATGGGGCATCCTCTGCGGGCACCCTGCTCAGTAAACCTGCTGGGCAAGAGGTGGAGGCCCTGGGTGATAAGTGTTAAAGTTTTCTTTGTGGGGCCCAGGGGGAGCAGAACCAGTTTCTAGTCAAGGTTGAGGTGGGCAGTGAAGGACTCATCTGTAAAAAGAACATGGAAGTCCCCCACTCTATTTTATGGAGTGCTGATGTGCTGGACACCAAGTCCAACCCATGCCCATGAAACCTGTCATCCAGGTTTGCTAGGATTGGACCTTTCAGGTGGGAGATCATTTAAAAGGCACAGCATGTTAAAGGTAAATGTTCTTAGGCCACTTCTGGTCTGTTTATAATAACAACAGAAAATGCTGGAAAAACTCAGCAGGCCAGGCAACATCCGTGGAGAGAGAAACAGAGTCAACGTTTCAGGTCGAAACCCTTCTTCAGAACTGAGAAAAAAGCAAGAAATGAAACAGATTAAAAGGCCAGTTTGGGGGCTGGGAAATGGGGGAGGTGATGAAAGAACAAAAGGGAAGGTCTGAGAGGTGAAGAGACATTAAGAGATATTCAAGATGAGACGAGATGGTAATAGGGCAGGTAAAGAGACAAAAGATGGTTCTAGATGAAGTGTGAAATGCGCTGGCAGAATGAGACAGCTGCCATGTGGGAGAGAAAAAAAGGGGGATGGGCACAAAACAAGGAGTGGATAAAAAATATATATAAAAATGTAATAGGGGCCGAGGTTATGATCTGAAATTGTTGAACTCTATATTGAGTCCGGAAGGCTGTAAAGTGCCTAGTCGGAAGATGAGGTGCTGTTCCTCGAGCTTACGCTGAGCTTCTGGTCTGTTTTAGCTATTTTAGTTTAGTTTTTATGCTAGCACTTAGGTCTTCATAACCCTTAGTGCCAGTTGTCCATAGTTATTACATTTTGCCTCCAGCACTATTCCCAATGAGAAACTTCTGACCTGACAATTTATGAAAAAGAGGATGAAGCATGGAGGATGCCAGGCAGCTCAGCCTGCCTGAGAGGTGCTCCATGCCCTCCTGCTGGCACTTGCTTAACCCCATTTGCAGAGAGAGATGTAAAATAGCCTCACTTTACATGGTACTACATGAAGGAAGGCATGTCAGGGTGATCAAGAGTTTGCAATGCCTGATTTGGACTCGCCCTCTGAAATGCCACCAACAATTTCTGCAAGCTCAGGCACACCTACCTGAAAATAACTGTGGGGATCAGTTCTTTCTCCTTTACTCTTTTTATGTACTTGATAGGTCATGTCACAGGACTCCTGATGCACTCATTTAATATGGGCAAGGGGCACATCATAGGTGAAACCTCGCTCAAAGGCGTGAAATTGGGTTTAGGAACAAATTTAAATCCTCCGTGCTATGAGGCTCAAACATGTTTTTAGCATGCCTCATTCTGTCCCTGGAAATTGTGCTTTGCAAAACAGTTATTCAGGTGTGTGCGGTTGGGGTCAGATTTTGCAACCTGTACCCTCCAGTATTGAGGCTCCACACCACCAGTGGAGCCTTAAAAATCAGGGCTATTATGTGGTAGGGTTTCACACTATCATGTTGGTGTTAGTTCCTCAAAACATCTATGGTAGGGGGAAACAAAAAATGTGTAATTTTTTCAATGCAAAGAAATCTAAATGAATTGTGTGTCCCCTATTTAACTCTAATTAGGCAGTGGTAATAGCTAAATGTGGATGTGTTTGGAATAGTACGTGTTCTTCTGTTTCTACATCCAGCTGCCAGCATCGTTTATTAACAGCAGAATTGTAGGAATGCTGTGTGCTGCGTTCCTTCAGTGATGGTGTCTTAGGAATGAGAGACAGCCATCAAATTAGGAAGTGTGAAAAAGTGGTGGAAGCAGCTGAGAACTCAACCAGATCCCAGAGTGGCCTCAGAGTTAATGGCATGTAAACAGGGACTTGGAGTGACCCTGTATTCCCTTTCATCTAAACAGTACATTTACAAGCAAAGATGGATATCAATGTGGTTTCCTTTTTAATGGGAATATATCGATCATATTCATTGCAAACAGATTGTTCCTTTGCAAATACAACAACACTCTTCATTCACCAGTTTTTTCAAAATAAAGATGGTAATCATTAGAATCATAAAATCATAGAATAGTACAGCACAGAAGGAGGCTATTCGGCTCATCGAGTCTGCGCTGGCTCTTTTGAAGAGCAATCCAGTTAGTCCCACTCACCTGCTCTTTCCCCATATCCCTGCAATTTTTTCTCCTTCAAGTATTTATCCAATTCCCTTTTGAAGGCTACTATTGAATCTGTATCTACCACCTTATCAGATAGTGCATTCCAAATCCTAACCACTCGTTGCGTAAAAAAGGTTGTTTCCTCTGGCTGGAGTGTTTAGAATTTGGGGGCATAGTCTCAGGATAAGGGGTCGGCCATTTAAGACTCAGATGAGGAGGAATTTCTTCACTCTGAGGGTTGTGAATCTATGGAATTTTCTGCCCCAGAGGGCTGTGAATGCTGAGTCTTTGAGTATATTCAAGGCTGAGATAGATAGATTTTTGGACTCTAGGGAAATCAAGGGATATGGAGATCGGGCGAGAAAGTGGAGTTGAGTTCGATGATCAGCCATAATCGTATTGAATGGCGGAGCAGGCTCGAGAGGCCATATGGCCTACTCCTGCTCCTATTCTTATGTTTTTATGTTCTCATGTCACCTCTGGTTCTTTTGCCAATCACCTTAAATCTGTGTCCTCTGGTTCTTGACCCTTCCGCCAATGGGAACAGTTTCTCTCTATCTACTCTGTTTAGTCCCCTCATGATTTTGAACACCTCTATCAAATCTCCTCTCAACCTTCTTTGCACCAAGGAGAACAACCCCAGCTTCTCCAGTCTATCCACATAACTGTAATCCCTCAACCCTGGAACCATTCTTGTAAATCTCTTATTTAGAGTAAAATAATCAAAGTTCAAAGTAGTTCAATGAATGAAAAATGCAGTAACTTACATCAGGATGTAGTTCATGTATGAAAAATTCGATTATCAGGAGAATCATTTTTGTGTTCATTTTATTATGCTTCAATGCAAAGCTGCCTCAATGCATCACGAAAAATTCATTTCAATGTGGCTGAAAAACTTTCCTGATGCTAACATTATTATTTAGTCTTTTATGCCAGGGAACATAGCTAATCATAATGGAAGTTAAAGGGCCTTGGTTGAAGGTTCTTAAAAAAATTAAGCATATTTCTTTTTGTAGGAAGATCATTATTTTAGTGGGTTCTTAGCCTGTCATGGACAGGAGTAATATATTTTGAAGGAAAAAATAACATTTTGCTTTTTTTTGTGCTGTAGTACTGGGAGCACCACTTTCTCCTGATATTAATATTGGTTCATGGACCCTTGTACAGCCACTAAAAATAGAATAAGATTCCTCTTTTGGTGCTTTATATAACCAGCATTTGTAATAAGGTATTGGTACCCAGTGATCAATTCAACATAACTTCTCTATTCCTGGAACAATAACAAACATTACTCATGGAGATGCATTACATAGTGATGACTTACAGTACACTCATCTTTCTGGCTAGGAATGCCCAGATTGCATAGACCAGTAGCGCAGTTGTCTCTTAACTATAAAGTTGTGTGTATTTGAGTCCCAGTACTGTCCAACACTTATTGGGGATAACTTTAACTCTTGGCAATAGTATATAACAGGCGATATCGGATTGGCTGCCCATTATACAATGTCCCAAGGTTCATTTGCAATTGGGCCTCGAGCCTCAGGCATCATCTGAATAATCCCGGTGAGCTGTGGGTGCCTGTCGAGGCTCCTGAGGCAGCTCGCCAGTTTTCTCCAGACCAGTTTGGCTGAGTGTAGCCCTGACAGTAGCCTCAGGTAGGCCCTGAGAGGCAAGAGAGGTAAACAGGAGGGGGTCAAGTGTGGGCCGGCAGCAATCCACAGTACTGCTGTGTGGCCAGAAGGAGCACTCCTGCTCCTCCTGGCTCCACATTAAGGTAAGTTAAAAAGAATATATCTTACTTTTATGTTGGCATCTCCAACAGTCCCTTTAAGGATCGCAGGTTAGGCCGCACAAGGAACCGCAAAAACGAACAGAGCATGCACTCAGTTTCTGACCATTTTCGGAGAGGGGTCCTTCAACAGGCATTACGTCCCTCATTAGCATATGCAAGATGCCTAATGACTGTTTAAGGCAACCGCCAGAGAGTCTTGAATATCGCTCAAGCCAGTATGGTTTTGAACGTATTTCAGGAGCCCTTGGGTACAGGATATAGCACTTGAAATTGGATCTTTTTGTGTCTGAGAAATAGGTGATATGAGGTCCTATTTCACCCCCACTCCCATTTGTTTAATCTGAGACATATTAGATAAAGTAAATTATTAATGCCATCTTCTAAATAAATGGTAAAAAATTAATTTGTAATTTAGAATGTTCTTGAAAACTGAATACAGCCGCTGAGTGTGTCCAAAACGCAACCAAGTTTCTGCAATTGATCAAGTTTAGCATAGTGAACAGATTGGAAATTCAGATTTCTACAACTCAGGTTATGCCGATATTGATCTGCTTAATTGATGCAGATAGGGTAAGCCATTGGCTGCATCACGTCTGAGGTCCCTGATTTGCCATTATGCTCAGTATGGCGTATCCAAATTACTTTTCTTGGAAATTTTGGAGTAAGTTCATAATGGAAAAAATCTGGGTATGAAACAGCATAATTCACAGCATTTCAGGAAATTCTGGCCCCATGTTCAGTATTGAGATGTCTTACTGTAGTGGGCATACTGAATGCAGTAAATCAAGCATAATGAAGAATATATGAAAAGAAAGGTAAGAAAAAATAATCAGGCCCATTCATGTTCATCCTACCCGTTGGAGGATTAGATGGTGCCATCTCACACAACCACCCACCAAGGTGAAGATGAAGGTAAAATAAAGATGACAGCGATAGCATTGTGTGGTTATACCATTTTTGGAAGTAAGGAATTGCCAGCAGTGATACTATATGCTGTGTAAAAATTATGTTATGAAAGTTTCCCTGTTACTGTTAAGTCATACTTTGATATGTGTTTATGCAAAATTCCTGCATGTATGCTTCAGCTGAAGAATCAAATTAACAAACTGTCCATCACGTGAACTCCTTTACGCCATCTGACTATCTTACATGACTCTTGATTATCTGAAAGAACTACAAGGATTTGTGACAGCAGGACTGAAGACTATGAATACCACAGCTGTCAGATTCCCCTGTTCGTACAAACATAACAAGACCATATCTGCTTTCAGTTGTTTTTGCAATGTTTGCATGATAGTTTCAGTCCATAACCACACTTTAAAATACAAACCATTCATTTATTGTTTCTCAAAGGGGTCAAACATTTCACATGTTTCAATGAGTTAAAATTTAGTTGTTTTCTATTTCCCAGAGAGTATTCTTGGGATGGTTTTCATCGACAATATAGCTTAATAGCTCAATTACTGTCTGTTAAAAAAGCAAAAAGCGTTGGAACAAAATATATTAAAATACCAGGTTAATTCATACAAATTTTATATATAAGAGATTGATGGCAGTAGATTAAGAAAAGACAATAGAATAAAGGTGAGGAAGAAACATTTGCAAGAAATGTTAAACTTGAAAAGAATCAAATGAAAGAAACTTAAGAAAGGATAATAAAGAAATTGCAAAGAGCAAAGAAAAAGAGAAATGCAATGCAGCCTCTTAATCCACTGCAAGTGAAAGAATTTACCCAGTTTCAAATGCAGATAAATTGTCTGCTGAGACTAAGGGAGGTTGATTAATCTGCACTATGAAGGCATTGTTCCAGGTAGTAATCACAAGGATTAACAGGTCCTTGGAAACCAGATGACATGTGAATGCCTGCTCGTTAGCTCTCTATGCAATAGTTCACACCATTGTGTTTTAATTATGAAGGATTGACAGATCTAACTTCAAAATCCTTTGGGCTGAATTAAGTACTGGAGAATACTTTCATGTCTAGTTCTAACTAGAGTTCAGGATGTGGAAATTGGCTATGGCCTGTTTTCGGGTCCATAACCAGCGGCATGGTGACAGCGCACACCCCAACCTGGAGGGCCTGAGGCTGACCCGAAATTAAACATTTTTGCCAGGACACGAGTTGACGCGATCACGACTCCTGCTTCTCCTGGCTTTACAGCAACAATCCCTGAAATTAAAAAAAACTTACCTTTCGTTGGCAGCCACAGGCGCCATTGAAAAATCCCAAGTGGAGCAGCCCTGGCCCCTGCTTCGTTCAGGCAATAGGCCCTGCATTTACTTATGTAAGCAGCCTAACGCCTGTTCTAGGCAGCCACCAGGGATGCCTGAAAAAATCCCCAATAAATTTGGCAGTAACCCAAATGCATGTGCAGATTGGGCCTGGGTCATTCCACTGCTAAATTTGTCATTGTTGCACCTGTTTTAAGCTCCAAAAATGAGTGAAGTGCAAACCAATTTCTATCCCCTGAAATCCATGGATGACCTGAGATTTACATCAATCATGCACAAGTTTTAGCTTGGCTCAGTAGTAGCACTATTCCCTGAGTCAGAAGGTTGTGGATTCAAGCTCACTTCAGGACTTGAGCACGTAATCTAGGTTGACACTTCTGTGCAATACTAAGGGAGCTCTGCATTGTTCAAGGTGCTGTCTTTTGGATAAGAAGTTAAACTGAGGCCATCTCTGCCTGTTTAGATGGGCGTAATAGATCCCAGAACACTATTTGAAGAAGAGCAGGGGAGCTCCGCTCATGTCTCGATCAATATTTTTCCCTCAACCTACACTATCTAAAAACAAATTAACTGGTCGTTTACCTCCTTGTTGTTTGTGGGATCTTGTTGTGTGCAAATTGGCTACTGTGTTTAGCTAATAACAACAGTGACTGCACTCCAAAAGTAATCCATTAGTCGTGAAGCACCTTGAGGTGACCTGTGGATGTGAAAGGTACTATATAAATGCAAATTTTTTCTATCATAACATCACATCAGGAAGCTGCATAAAAGACTGTTTTACCCAAAATTCTCAACACTTGGCAAATTGTGTATAAATGATTTTTTTAAAAGATATTTTAATCTCTTTTGGACTGATTCTATTTTTATTGTTTTTTACATACTGTGCACTCAATCACCTGGAGATCTTGCAGGTTTTTTAAAAATTTGCTTATGGGATCTGGGCATCGCTGGCAAGGCCAGCATTTATTGCCCATCCCTAGTTGCCCTTGAGAAGGTGGTGGTGAGCTGCCTTCTTGAACCGCTGCAGTCCGTGTGGTGAAGGTACTCCCACAGTGCTGTTAGGGAGGGAGTTCCAGGATTCTCTGATAGGAGACCAGCAAAATCCCTGGAGAAACAGCATAGGTGGTTAAAAATGGCCATTTACACCATTTTTTGGGGGTTTCTATCAATCAAAGTTATGATTGGAGATTGGGAGATCCCTGTTGAAATCCAGGGCCAGTATCTTCTTGTGTCTGTGTCTCACTGTTTCTATTATTCAACTTGTAAATAAATCTGACCATTACTTTTAGCCTGTAAGCATTGATCGGATGGTTTGAAAAAGAAAGAAAGACTTGCATTTATATAGTGCCTTTCATGACCTCAGGATGTCCCAAAGTGCTTTACTACCAATGAAGTACTTTTTGAAGTGTAGTCACTGTTGTCAAGTTGGGCATTTTTCAGGAGAACATGGTGCGCACCCGACATGTTTAATTAATCCAGTGTTTAATGTCACAATTAACGTGTAATTGTTAATTTTGAGCACTCTATTGCATTCCTGGCATGCTGAGGGCCCTGATTTCAGTTCATAGGAGATTTGGTCTGCAAATAGAACCTAGTTTTGACATAGGCAAAAGACAAATTCGCTGAGAGAGCATCGGAACTGTAACAGTTGGGGTACCAGAGGTTGCAGAGGGTAGAGGGTGCAAGGCCATAAAGAGATTTTTAGACAAGGGCCAGATTTTGAAATGAATATGCTGGGGAGCCAGTGAAGATTGGTGAGGATTGGAATGATAGGTGCTATCATGATTGGAATTAGTATGGAAATTGGTGCTATCAAGAAAACCTTTGCATAAATACGCCTAGACAAGCTAGCTCTGAGTAGACAGGCTGTTTCACAGTGAATATGTCACTTTTCATTTTGAGTGTAGTATTTTTACATCACAAGACACAGTTAAAAAAGAAGCCATGTGGGGGGGGGGGGGAACTGAGGTTACAATGAAAAGTTGTTCCTTAAAGTATCTTAAATCAGACAGTTAAGTTTATAGGGACAAAGAGTGCTTTTGTCTATAAAATGAAAATAGGCATGGACATAACACATTGTAGGCAAAATTAGTATGAAATGAAACACTGATATTATTGCAAGTTTCCTTGAATAAAGGAGGATTTTACATTTATAAAGCACCTTATCACATCACAACTTCCAAATTATGAATTACTTTTCTGAAATGCAGCCACTGTTGTTGTGTGGGTAAACACATCATCAATTTGAACATAACAATGTCCCATAAATAATAAATGAAATGAGTAATCAATTGATCTGTTTTTTTGTGTGATCAGTGAATGTTGATCATTACACACAGTGCCTGTCTTCACCTGGACTTCGGTACATAGGCCATAACTTCAAAGATTGATGATGATACAAAACTCGGAAATGTAGTAACAGACTTCAGGGGACATGGTGAATTGGGCAGACACATGGCAGATTAAATTTAATGCAGAGAAGTGTGAGGTGATACATTTTGGTAGGAAGAATGTGGAGAGGCTATATAAACTAAATGGTACAATTTTAAAGGGGGTGCAGGAACAGAAAGATCTGGTGATGTATGTACACAAATCTCTGAAGGGGTGGGACAAGTTGAGATGACTGTTAAAAAAGCATGTGGGATCCTTGGCTTTATTAATAGAGGATAGAGTACAGAAGTGTGGTGATTATTCCTTGTTAGTAAAAGTATTGTGATTGGTTGTTTGTTAACTGCCTTGGGATATATGTTGTAATCTCATTGGTAGTTGATGTCACATGATGTGTGGTGGCCACCTTAAATTCAGTTCTTTTCCAGCTTTGGTTGGGACTGGATGTGGAAAGATGTGCTGCAGATTTTAAAGTTAATAAAGCCTAGTTTTGGAAGGCAAATCTATTCTTTATCTCAATTTATTAACTTTATGTTAGAATGGAGTGATATCTTCAACCAGAACGATTCAAGGCTGACCCCAATTCTGCTGGAGTGGATGATAAATGGAAACATTGGTATTGTACATTTAAAAACTTTTTGGGCGTGTTGGATCAAGAGTCTCTAAATAAGCTGAATATGCTGATCAACTACATTGCTCAGGATGTATATAAATATATTTTGGACTGTAAAACTTATGAAGTGGCTATTTCTACATTGGAAAAGATTTTTGTTAAACCAAAGAATGAGGTATTTGCACGTCACCTTCTATCTGCCCGTAGGCAGCAGGTGGGAGAATCTTTGGATACTTATTTACAAGCACTTTGGTGCCTTAGTGTTAACTGTAATTATAAGGCCGTGACGGCTGAAGAATATAAGGAAGAATCGGTACGGGATGCTTTTATTAATGGATTACTGTCCAGATCAATTCGTCAGCGGTTGTTAGAAAATAAGACTTTGGATCTTAAAAGTGCTTTTGAGCAAGCTTCTACATTGGATGTGGCTCAGAGAAGTTCGGATTCTTATGCTCTTTTTAATCGGCCTGCGACTATGGTTTCGGCAGTTTCGGATCAAAAGGAATTATGTGGATTTAATGGGAGTGGTTTACTAGATTCTGAAACAGTTTCTACTTCGGCGGCTGTTGCCTCTAGGATTCAGAAGTGTTATTTTTGTGGGAATATCCGGCACCCTCGTCTGAAGTGTCCTGCTCGGGAGGCTGTGTGTAGTAAATGCGGCAAGAGAGGTCATTATGCACGCGTGTGCAAATCATCAGGTTCAATTACCTCCTCCTCTCCTGGTGTGGGAGGGCCCTCCTCTACCACCTCCTCCTCTGTGACTATTCAGCCTTTAGATAGGGCGTTTATTGCATCAATTTCTGCTGCATTTGCTCATGGCCTAAACAAAGCTATAGTTACGGCTCAAGTTAATGGGTTGGAAGTGAAGGCCCTTATAGATACGGGCAGTACTGAGAGTTTTATAAGTCTTCAGTTTGCGAAGGAGAAGCATTTGAAAATTTCGCCTGTTACGTATCAGGTGTGTATGGCTCAGACGACCCTTACTTCACAAATAGCTGGTTGTTGCTTTGTGAAAATGATTCTTCTAGGTAATACGTATACTGATATACGCCTATCTGTTTTGCCTAATCTCTGTGCGGATATTTTGATTGGACATGATGTGCTTCAGTTACACGAGTCTCTTAGTCTTTCATTTGGAGGGACTAAGCCACCTTTATCTATTTGTGGATTAACCTCTTTATCCATTTCTCCATTATCACTTTTTTCCAATTTGATGCCGGATTGTAAGCCAATTGCTACCAAGTCAAGAAGATATAGTAGTCAGGATAGCGAATTTATTAATTCTGAAGTTCAACGTCTCTTATTGGAAGGAATCATTGAACCTAGTTGTTCGCCTTGGCGAGCACAGGTAGTTGTCACGACTAACGAGAGACACAAGAAACGAATGGTGATAGACTATTCCCAAACTATTAATAGGTATACTCAATTAGATGCGTACCCTTTGCCTAAGATTGATGAGCTTATCAATAAAGTATCTCAGTATAAGGTTTTTAGCACTATTGACTTAAAGAGTGCTTATCATCAGATTCCTATTGTTAAGAAGGATCAACCATATACGGCCTTTGAGGCTGGTGGAAAGCTGTATCAGTTTTGCCGAATACCATTTGGTGTTACTAATGGTGTTGCTTGTTTTCAATGGGCAATGGATGCTTTTATAAGTGATAACTCCCTCTCTGACACCTTTTCATACTTAGATGACATCACAGTGTGTGGCAAATCAAGGGTGGAGCATGATTCTAATTTAAAAAGATTCCTTCAAGCTGTGGAAAAAGTTGGTTTAACTTTCAATAAAGAGAAATGTATCTTTTCGACTACTGAGGTAAATCTATTGGGGTATATTATCTCGGGAAACAAGATTAAACCAGATCCAGAACGTCTGCGACCATTGATTGATTTACCTTGTCCTACTAATTCTAAGGCTTTGCAACGAGTTGTTGGACTGTTTTCTTATTATTCTAATTGGATTGCAAATTTTTCACGGAAGATCCGGCCTCTTATTCGGGTTACGACATATCCTCTATCATGGGAGGCCAGGACATGTTTTGAGAATTTTAAAAAGGATATTTTGGGAGCAGTTGTGCATTCTATTGATGAGCAGGTTCCTTTTGTGATCGAGATGGATGCTTCTGATTTTGCAATTGGGGCTACTCTGAACCAAAATGGAAGACCTGTGGCCTTTTTCTCACGTACTTTGAACAATAGTGAAAAAAGACATTCTTCAATAGAGAAAGAGGCATACACAATAGTAGAAGCATTGCGTAAATGGAGACATTATTTATCGGGGCGACATTTCACGTTGGTAACTGATCAAAAATCTGTGTCCTTTATGTTTGATGTTAAACATTTTGGAAAGATCAAAAATGATAAAATAATGAGATGGAGGATTAAGTTGGCATGTTACCATTTTGACATAGTTTATCATCCGGGGAAGGATAATGTTGCTGCTGATGCACTGTCGAGGGCTTATTGTTCTGTGATTCACGGAGATACGCTTATTAATCTTCACAATGCCTTATGTCATCCTGGGGTTACGAGGATGATACACTTCGTACGCAGTAAGAATTTGCCCTTTTCAGTTGAAGACGCCAAGCGGATGACTTCATCATGTTCTATCTGCGCTCGGTGTAAACCGAATTTCTTTAAGCCTCAACGAGTTCATCTTATAAAGGCTACTTCTTTTGAACGTTTGAGCGTCGATTTTAAGGGGCCTCTTCCTTCAACTACTCAAAACCGATATATTTTTACTGTTGTGGATGAGTTTTCAAGGTTCCTTTTGGCTTTTCCTTGTGCAGATGTATCAGCTGCTACAGTTATCAAATGTCTGACTCAACTTTTTGTCATCTTTGGGATGCCTGCGTATATCCATTCGGATCAGGGAAGTTCTTTTATGTCTTCCCAGTTGAAGGAATACCTTCAGAGTTGGGGAATTTCTACTAGTAGAACTACCCCGTATAATCCCCAGGGTAATGGACAGTGCGAATGATACAATGGGGTGATCTGGAAGGCAGTTATGTTGGCTTTGACATCCCGGAACCTTAAGAATACACAGTGGGAAATGGTACTGCCTGATGCCCTGCATTCCATTAGATCATTGCTTTCAACGGCTACTAATGCGACCCCCCATGAAAGGCTCTTTAACTATCCGCGGAGATCTACTATGGGATATTCGGTACCTTCATGGCTTACTATGCAGGGACCTGTGCTGCTTCGACGCCATGTTAGATTGTCAAAATATGATCCTTTAGTGGAGGAGGTGGAGCTGTTGGAGGCAAATTCCCAATATGCTCATATTCGATTCCAAGATGGGAAAGAAAGTACTGTTTCAATTAAAGACTTGGCTCCTTGTGGTGGCCAGCCCTCTTCTGAGGATATTAACAATAGTCATGATTTAGATAATGTGGATGCTGTTACAGATACTACGAATGTCTCCAATCCGATTGCAGATAATTATACTTCTATTAGTCAGCCCTTGATGGATGTTTATGACCGTCCCAGTTTACCTTCTGATGGGATTTCTAATCCGGAAACCGTTGAAAATCGGGATATGGATAGCCTTCCTGCTGAAGATACTTCTGTGCCTTCTGGTGTGGGAGGGCAAGGAATTTCACCAAGGTTAAGAAGGTCGACACGAACAAGATATCCGGTCGACCGATTGAAAATGGACTTTTAAATTGATAGTAATGTTTTAAAATTGTTGAAATATATTGTTTTAGTTGAGAGATACTTAATACTTATGTGCAATGTTATTATTTGTTGTTCACTTAGTATTGTGTCATGTAAACAGTTTTACTCTTGTTGTGCATAGTTTTAGTTGTAAATAATTAATTATAAATTGTAAAGGTTATTTAGGTTGGAGTATATTTTAAAAGGAGGGGTGAATGTGGTGATTATTCCTTGTTAGTAAAAGTATTGTGATTGGTTGTTTGTTAACTGCCTTGGGATATATGTTGTAATCTCATTGGTAGTTGATGTCACATGATGTGTGGTGGCCACCTTAAATTCAGTTCTTTTCCAGCTTTGGTTGGGACTGGATGTGGAAAGATGTGCTGCAGATTTTAAAGTTAATAAAGCCTAGTTTTGGAAGGCAAATCTATTCTTTATCTCAAGAAGCAAGGACGTTTTGCTAAACCTTTATAAAACATTGGCTAGGCTTCAGCTTGTGTATTGTGTTCAATTCTGGGCACCACACTTTAGGAAGGATGTCAAAGCCTTAGAAAGGGTGCAGGAGAGATTTACTAGAATGGTACCAGGGACGAGGGACTTCAGTTATGTGGAGAAGCTGGGGTTATTCTGTTTAGAGCAGAGAAGATTAGGAGGAGATTTGATAGAGGTGTTCAAAATCCTGAATGGTTTTGATAGAGGAAATAAAGAGAAACTGTTTCCAGCGGCAGGAGGGTCAGTAACCAGAGGACACAGATTTAAGGTGATTGACAAAAGAACCAGAGATGACATGAGGAAACATTTTTTTACACAGTGAGTTGTTGTGATCTGGAATGCACTGCCTGAAAGGGTGATGGAAGCAGATTCAACAGTAACATTCAAAGGGAATTGGATAAATACACTAATGGAAACAATTTACAGAGCTATGAGGAAAGAGCAGGGGAGTGGGATTAATTGGATAGCTCTAGCAAAGAGCCAACAGAGGCATGATGGCTGAATGGCCTCCTTCTGTGCTTTATCATTCTATGATTCTATGACAATCTTATTTCATAAAATGTATAATTTTTTTTGCATCATCATGAGTTTGTAATGAAATAAGATTTTTCTTCATTTGGTCTCCATAGCCCCATCAACAGAAGAATGAAATATGGCATACCCTAAAAAAAAAAATCACATAATACATTCTGGGAAGAATTTCCGCAGTGGTCCTCCCGTTTTTCCACTGTAACCTCACCAGAAGAGCACCAGAAACCACATAAAAGAGGCAAACATTTTTCGGGGTTTCTGCAGCTCTTATGTCACAGTTACGACGGACAAGCAGGAGACCCCCACAGCAATTCACTCCCCAAGCATTTAATCAGTGAGCATTCAGTTAAATAACTCTTAGCTATGAAATCTATGCAAGGTGTAAACAAAATGTTCAGATGATTTTTCGACGAGCACGCCCCTTGATTCATCATTCACACGTCTTTGTAATTCACACTTCTGCATTACGTTTCACTGTTTTTCAAATGGTACAAATGATTTCAGCTGACATTTCACCTCTGTACTATGGACACCAAGTAGGCTAATGCCTGGGTAGAAACAATTCAATGCCGACAATGTGATACAATAAGAATCAATTTGACTGTCAGACTAATCACCACGGACCAAATGTCAACCCGACCTTTACATCAAAAGGCTTTTGTTTTCTATAGTGGGGTATTTTCACCATGAGAAATTAAGATAATATTGATTTACATAGAAACATAGAAGATAGGAGCAGGAGTAGGCCATTCGGCCCCTCAAGCCTGCTCCGCCATTCAATGCGATCATGGCTGATCATCCAAATTCAGTACCCGGTCCCTGCTTTCTCCCCATACCCCTTGATCCCTTTAGCCTGGAGAAATATATCTAACTCCTTCTTGAATATATTTAATGAATTGGCCTCTACTGCCTTCTGTGGTAGAGAATTCCACAGGTTCACCACTCTCTGGGTGAAGAAATTCCTCCTCATTTCTGTCCTAAATGGCCTACCCCTTATCCGTAGACTGTGACCCCTGGTTCTGGACTCCCCGACCATCGGGAGCATCTAATCTGTCTAGTCCTGTTAGAATTTTATAAGTTTCGATGAGATCCCCTCTCATTCTTCTAAACTCCAGCGAGTACAAGCCCAATCGATCCAATCTCTCCTCATATGTCATTCCTGCCATCCCAGGTATCAGCCTGGTAAATCTTCGCTGAACTCCTTCCATGGCAAGAACATCCTTCCTCAGATAAGGCGACCAAAACTGCACACAATACTCAAGATGTGGTCTCACCAAGGCCCTGTACAACTGCAGCAAGACATCAAACCCTCTCGCTACGAAGGCCAACATACCATTTGCCTTCTTAACCGCCTGCTGCACCTGCATGCTTACCTTCAGCGACTGGTGCACAAGGACACCCAGGTCTCGTTGCACTTCCCCTTCTCCCAATCTATTGCCATTCAGATAATAATCTGCCTTCCTGTTTTTGCTACCAAAGTGGATAACCTCACATTTATCCACATTATATTGCATCTGCCATGCTTCTGCCCAATCACCCAACCTGTCCAAATCATCCTGGAGTTTCTCGGCATCCTCCTCACAGCACACACGCCCACCCAGCTTTGTGTCGTCTGCAAATTTGGAGATATTACATCTAGTTCCCTTCTCTAGATCATTAATATATATTGTGAATAGCTGGGGTCCAAGGACCGATCCCTGCGGTACCCCACTAGTCACTGCCTGCCACTTGGAAAAAGATCCGTTTATTCCAACTCTTTGCTTTCTGACTGCCAACCAGTTCTCTATCCAAGGCAGTACCTTGCCCCCAATCCCATGTGCCTTAACGTTACACGCTAATCTCTTATGCGGGACCTTATCGAAAGCTTTCTGAAAGTCCAAATACATCACATCCACTGGTTCTCCCTTATCTATTTTACCAGTTACATCCTCAAAAAATTCCAGTAGATTAGTCAAGCACGATTTACCCTTTGTAAATCCATGTTGACTTTGTCCGATCCTGTCACTGTTTTCCAAGTGCTCTGCTATTACATCTTTTATAATGGACTCTAGCATTTTCCCCGCTACCGATGTCAGGCTTACCGGTCTGTAATTCCCCGTTTTCTCTCTACCACCTTTTTTGAATAGTGGGGTAACATTAGCTACTCTTCAATCCATGGGTACTGTTCCAGATTCCATCGAATGTTGGAAGATGATTAGCAATGCACCTACTATTTCTAGGGCCACTTCCTTAATACCCTAGGATGTAGATTATCAGGCCCTGGGGATTTATCGGCATTCAATCCCATCAATTTCCTTAACACCATTTCCCTACAAATACTGATTTCTTTCAGTTCCTCCCTTTCATCAGACCCTATGTTCCCCAACATCTCTGGAAGGTTATTTGTGTCCTCCTTTGTGAAGACAGAACCAAAATATATATTTAATTGTTCAGCCATTTCTTTGTTCCCCATTATAAATTCCCCTGATTCTGACTGCAAGGGACCTATGTTTGACTTCACCAATCTTTTTCTCTTCACATATCTATAAAGCTTTTACAGTCAGTTTTTATGTTTCCTGCAAGCTTACACTCATATTCTATTTTCCCCTTCTTAATTAATCCCTATGTCCTCCTTTGTTGAATCCTAAACTGCTCCCAATCCTCAGGTTTACTGCTTTTTCTGGCCAATTTATATGTCCTCTCCTTGGATCTTATGCTATCCCTAATTTCCCTTGTTAGCCACGGTTGAGTCACCTTTTTTGTTTTATTTTTATGCCAAACTGGGATGAAAAAATTCTGCAGTTCATCCATGCAGTCTTTGAATGTTTGCCATTGCCTATCCACCGTCAACCCTTTGAGTGACATTCCCCAATCAATCCTACCCAACGCGCACCTCAGACCATCATAGTTTCCTTTATTTAAATTCAGGACCCTAGTCTCTGAGTCAACAACTTCATTCTCCATCCTAATGAAGAATTCTATCATATTATGATCGCTCCGACCCAAGGGGCCTCATACAACAAGATTGCTAATTAATCCTTTCTCGTTACATAATACCCAGTCTAAGATGGTCTGATCTCTGGTTGGTTCCTCGACATATTGGTCCAGGAAACCATCCCGTAAACACTCCAGGAATTCCTCCTCCACAGTATTGTTACTAATTTGGTTAGCCCAATCTATATGTAGATTAAAGTCACCCATGATGACTGCTGTACCCTTATTGCACGCTTCTCTAATTTCCCTTTTAATGCCATCCCCAACCTCTGCATTACTGTTTGGAGGTCTATATACCACTCCCACTAACGTTTTCTGCCCCATGGTATTTCTCAGTTCTACCCATACAGATTCTACATCATCAGAGCTAATATCCTTCCTTCCTTGTTAATGCCTTCTTTAACCAGCAATGCTACCCCACATCCCTTTCCTTTTTGCCTATCTTTCCTGAATATTGAATACCCCTGGATGTTGAGTTCCCAGCCTTGGCCACCCTGGAGCCATGTTTCCCTAACCCCAATCAAATCATAATCGTTTACCTCTATTTGCGCAGCTAATTCATCCACCTTATTACGAATGCTCCTCTTATTAAGACACAAAGCCTTCAGGCTTGTTTTTTTAACGCTCTTAGACCTATTAGAATTATTATTTAAAGTGTCACTCTTTGTGTGAAATCTTTCAGACTTAAATAAAGATATGGGGGGTGGGGGGTGATTTTTACGCGTAGTCGGTGGTGTGACCACAGCTCCTTTGCAAAGCTACCGTCAGAAGGGTTGAACCATTTTTACTAAATCAGGACTTGAGAATTCCTATAGTTTGCTCCACACTTCTGTAGCAGCATGAGCCACATCATATCTATTGTCCCTATCTGTCTGTGGAAGCCTTACTGGAATCATTAGCCATGACTGCAGGGAATAGCCCTGAACACCAACCAACAATCTGGAGTCCTGGCTCCGCATCATGGGGGCTGGGATGGTGAAAGCATCATGGCAGCTTTCTGGGTATGTGGCATTGATATGCAGGATAAGGTAATCAGCATTGCACTTTAGTTGGATATCAATAGAATGAAAGCCTTTATCTATATATATAAAGCGGTCTGTCTGTCTGTCTGTCTGTCCGGCTGTACACTCAAAAGTTATCGAGCGTACCTACACGTATATTACATCAAAAGAAAGCTTACAATTCCGGAACGGTCATAAGCATATTTCCTTTTTGGTCGGACAAAAATTGTGCCGACGGTATCCAAAAAATGTTCAAAATTCCGCTCATTATCCGCTTATTAGCATCGAGTGACGTCAAGGTCGACCAATCGTACAGTCGAGCGACCCGACGGTCGACCAATCGCTGCGTCGCGGGGGCGTGTTCGTCGCGCATGCGGGCAGGCCGTCCTAGAGTCGTGTGACAGGACGGTTGACCAATCCTACACTTCAGTGACCTGACGGTTGACCAATCGGTGCATGTGTGGGCGGGCCTAATCATTCTGAACCAAGGTGAGTGGCCGCCATCTTGATTCCAAACTCTTCGTTTCTTTTTCCCGCTTTCTGCGTGTTTCTTTTCAAATCTACATTTCCAGCAAAAAAAAAAGTTGCTTTTAAAACACAAATTGTTTTTTAAAAAAGTTAATTAATATGTACATCTTTTCTCTAACCTCTATAATTTTCCTACCTTTCACCGTTTTAGCAGGCCTGGAAGCCTGGGCCTGTGTTGCCCAGCCACACCCGAGTTAGGCACCGCTCCTCCCGCTGGGCCCGCCCCGCGATTGCCACCATCTTTGTAAAGGCTGGCGGCGCGGGACTGGACCGAGCATCGCCATCGTCGCCATTTTGGTAAAGGCTGGCGGGGCGGGAGGGAGCCTAGCGGGAGGTGAGTTGCAGTCACCGCGGGGCTCGGGCTCAGCTGATCGGGCGCTCAGCAGGGGTCAGCCCGCAACACATCGACCGGAGGAGCGGCGGCTCTCTCTCTCCTTCTCCCCCGAGGCTCGGGCAGGGAGCCGGTGCTCGGGAGGGCGGGGCTCAGGAGGGCGGGGCTCGGGAGGCCGGTGCTCGGAAGAGCGGGAAGGGGGGGGAAGGGTTACCCCGGCAACCGTGCCCGACCCTCTCTCACAGCCTCAAGCCAGCTTACGCCCGTTCCCGGGGCTTGGCTACAGCGCAGGCCCAGCCGCAATCGGCGGTCTTGAAGCCGAGGCTCTGGAGGGCGTGGGACGGGGCTCGGGAGGGCGGGGGGCAGGGCTCGGGCTGACCGGGGCGCCGCGCTCAGCTGGGCCATGTCAGTGCGTGGGGCGGCACGGAGCTCCGCGGAGCCATCGCCGGCAGAGGGGAGAGGGTCTGCTGGCTCCCCCCTCCCTTTCTCCCCCCTCCCTTTCTCCCTTCCCCCTCCCCCCTCCTTCCCCCACCCTTGCCCCCCACACCCTTCCCACCCCCCCTTTTCCCCCCCACACACCCCCTCCCCCTCCACCCCCCTTCCCCCCTCCCCCCTCACCCCCTCCCCCTCCACCACCCCCCCTCCCCCTCCAACCCCTTCCCCTCCCCCTCCCCCACTTCCCCTCCCCCCTCCACCTCCCCCCTCCCCTCCCCTTCCCCTCCCCTCCCCCCCTCCACCTCCCCCCTCCCCTCCCCCCCACATCTCCTCCCCCCTCCCCTTCCCCCTCCCCTCCCCCTCCCCCTCCTCCCCTCCCCCCTCCCCCTCCCCCACTTCCCCTCCACCTCCCCCCTCCCCTCCCCTTCCCCTCCCCCCTCCCCATCCCCCTTCCCCTCCACCTCCCCCCCTCCCCTCCCCCCCTCCACATCTCCTCCCCCCTCCCCTTCCCCCTCCCCTCCCCCTCCCCCTCCTCCCCCCTCCCCCTCCTCCCCTCCCCCTACCCCCCTTCCCCTCCGCCCCCTCCCCCTACCCCCTTCCCCTTCCCCTCCCCCCTTCCCCCAGTCACTCTCTCTCTTCCCCCCAGTCGCTCTCTCTCTTCCCCCCAGTCGCTCTCTCTCTTCCCCCCAGTCGCTCTCTTGCTTCCCCCCAGTCGCTCTCTCTCTTCCCCCCAGTCGCTCTCTCTCTTCCCCCCAGTCGCTCTCTCTCTTCCCCCCAGTCGCTCTCTCTCTCTCTTCCAACAACAACATGCCCTCAAAAAAGCCTCGGCACCGCCGGGCACTCCAGCTAGTTATTTATAAAATTGAGGTGGTTTTAATGCCACATGCATTCCGTCAATTGCAAATTTATATAGTGGGATATCTGTTGCTCTCTTCGCTTGTCTGGTTCCATTGGGAAGAATATAAATTGTGTGGCCATTCTGAAAAGAGCAATGGTGACCTGCTTAATGCAGCTGTCTGCATAATGTAGCAAAAATCACTTGATGCTGCCTCGAAACTTTTTAACACAAAGAAATTCAAGGCATGGTGACCTTGATTGGTACTGACAATACTGTTCTTCTAGTGGATGTAGGCTCCAGGTCTTCATCCAGCAGTTGACATATTTCTGCAATACTCTCCGGGGCGGGGAAGGGGGTTGTGCAATCTTCTGAAATACTGGCAGTCAGAAAATTCTAAATAAGACCATCTTCATCCTGATGAGTGTGTATGAGCACGTGGGGGTGAGATATTTTCTGTGAAACCTGACTCTTAAGGGGTGCCAATCTAACCTCTTCCATGTCCTCCTCCTCCTCTTCCTCCTCTTCAAAGCATAAGAATAGAGATGTTCCCATTAGGAAATCCCCATACAAAGTAGTACTTTGAGCAGAGATGAGTGAAACTATAAGCAGAGGTTCTGACTGAACCTCCAAAGTTCTAAAGAGATTTTCAGACAAAATAACACCAGCCTTCAGTTACAGCACACAAAATGGTTTCTTCAATGTGGTATCTGCCTCAGGAATACCTTCCTGAAGCTCCAACCACTACTTCTATAGTAGCAGTAATTATTTTGGGTGGATTTGCAGTGGAATTTGGGGAGAAATGTGTTGGCGAGGTTAACCATGCCCTTGACCTCATTTACATGAGGCGGATCATGGCTCCCAGCCAGCCTGAGAGGGAACTGGTGTTTTTTGGGGGGGAATAATTCACAATGTCATTTCTTTTGTGGTAGATTTGAGACAGTAGCCTCTTATTACCTATTTTACTCCATTTACCATCACAAATCCACCTCAAAGCAGGCAGCAATTTGGAAGAAAACTCAGGCCCCAATGTCAGCGTTAAGCCCTCCTTGGTTAAGCAAAGCACAGCTCCTTCCTGTTGGCCCAAATACATGTTCAGAAGAGCATTCTCAACTCACCATTTTTTTCATTTCCCACACCAGTCAGTGTATGGCACCTCTGAGTGAGATTGCTAATTGATGTCCAGTTAAGGACAGTTTTATGCTTGTGTTCTTCATTAATTCATACAGTTTCTTCCAGCCCTCCCAGCAGGTCCTCCCACTGACAGCACTTCCACTCTTTTGGTGACCTACTGTGACACTATTTTCTTTGCATATTTGGGGGCCATTCTTCCTCACCAAAAATTTATTTGAGTTTCTCCTTTACTGATCTTACCGGTATGTCTGAGGTCTGGTTGCTAAAAACAGATTTCTTGCAATTATCATTAAAGCATTTCGCTCCAGAACGGTCTACTCTACAGTAGGGTTAACAACATTTCAAAATTTATATTGGTTAAATGGAGGGATTAGCTGCAATTACGCACTACAAAATTACATTAGCAATAATCACACATTTCAAAACCACACATTCACGCCATTTCATTAGCAGGTGGTAAATTTATTATGAAAAACAGGCATTTCTGCCATTTTTATGTGTTCGCAGTTCTACAAGTCTCATTAGGTAGGTACTAAACCACCTTGCATTTCTTTTGAACCCCTTATAATGGTGGTGCTTTTGGGTTTTCAGATATTCTATTTGGACCAACAACCACTCCCATGAGCAGATCTTGCCTCTCCTACAAACCAGTATGTGTCTTTAGATGCCCAATATCTAGGTAAATGTAGTGAGAATATATCACGGGTTGCAATGCGATCTTCTCATCTTCACTAGGTGGACGAATATACATCTATCAGACCAAGGCTCAGGCTATAAGCCAGCACTAAATAGGTAAATGCACAGTATTCAGTACAAACAGCATATTTACAGTAATTACAACGTTCACTATTCTCCTCCAAATGTCAAAACAACAAAAACACTTCTCTTGTGCTACCACTCAATGTAAACTTATAGAGCAACCGATTCAGCTCAGTCTCTCTGCTGGTTTCAGCTTGGCCACTAAACTGAGGGAAGGTGGCCAGATATAAACCCTCAATTGGAAATTCCTAACCACAGAACTGTTCATAAAGGGGATTAGAAATAATCACCAGCCCTTCTCCTCTCATCGACCTGACCCTCATCTTATCCCCAGACACAGCTGTCAATCAAATTGACTACCCAATGTCATAACACTAGGGTGTGTGGAATTGATGAGGATGGCTTGATTCAATGATCTGTACCAAATACTTTGAAAGATTAGCCTATTACAAACAAAACCAGAAATTTCTGGAAGTAAATTGGACATAAAATAATATGCTAGAAATGCACAACGGAATCTGTCATTATAGAACACTTGTCCTGTCAAGACAAAAATGGTCTTGCAAAACAGGTGGCCCTTTATTGGAGGGACATTGCATGAATTGACATTACAGTGCTCATGAATGCAGATGTTTCGGAGTTAATAGTTGATTTAATAAAGACAAATTAATTCCATATTATATAAGATGTCAGTGTTCTCTATAATAAGGAAACTGCTTTAAGCTACATAAAATGTATATTTAATATGGTCAGTCAAATATAATACCATAAATATACATGGCATCTCTAGGCCTATAAATTCGGTGACGCCCCGCCAGCACGTTTGCGCCGGAAATTTAGCGCCCGCCGCCGAGCCAGTTGTGCCCGCCCCAAATTCACTTTCAGCGCCCCAAAGCGGAAGCGGGCGCTGGTACAGGGTGTGCCCGCCCCGCTTGGGGCGCTGAAAGTGAATTTCAGCGCTGCCGGCCCCGCTGCGCCACCCGATGCGGAGCGGCAGGCTGCTGTACTGCAGGCCTCCCCCTTCTCTTAAGGGGGAGGTGCCTGCAACGGCCGGAGCCCCGTTGAAAGTGCCGGCAAAAGAGCCCGGCACAACGGCGAAGTGCCGGGCTCCACGGAAACCAGCCGGCAATGCTGCGGGGGGGGGGGGGGCGGGTGGAGGAGGCCAGGGAAGGAGGTGCGGGCAGGCGGCCGCCGAAAAAGCGGCCGGCCGCACCTCCGCTTTAAATAGCGCCTCTAAGGCTGCAGCACGGCCAGGTTTTCAAAACGTTGTTAGCGGCCGCCAGGGAAGAGGCGGCCGCTACTGAAGATGGGGATCGGCGTGGTTTCGGGTGGTACCGGGGCGCTGCGCACACCGATGACGTCATCGGTGCCGGCGCTGCGCTACCGGCTTACGCCGATTTAAAGGCCCACCTAATTTCAGCGGCGACACAACTTCCGGCGCAACCCACTCTTGCGCCCCTAAATGGGCGCAAACCCAAGGGAATTTCTAGGCCCTAATCTTTCAAACCAGCCAAGGGGACACCGATGAACAGAACGTGATAAATATTTTGCTAACATCTTTTGGACTGAAATCAATTCTGAACCACACACATACACACACACACACACGAGGGAACCCCAGACAGAATATAAATGTGGATGTCAGTGAATGCAGTTGTACTGTCTCTGGACAGACAGTAATGTGGGTGCCGACACTGCAGTTCCAGTGTGCCGACACTGCGTTGCTCCATGTAGAGGTAGCAGTGTGAGTCCTGCATTATAACTGTGTTTCATTTCTTGTATTGTTATTCTGGTGTGTACCATTTGTTAATGAAATGGATGGATGGTTACCTGCACAGATTTTTTCAAAAAAGTTCCCACTGACAAGTCAGTGCATCAAATGCTTTGTGAATGTCTGCTGACTCTTGGTGTGTTTAATTTACTGTCTCAGAATAACAGGGGTAACCAATCAGGGATTTCTAACAATCTAGGGCTTTTCCATCTAAGGAATCTAAAATGTTTTAACCCTTTAACTGTTGGCAGCAAGGCTGAGGTCACCTCTTCTCTGAATGCAAACAGGAGACATCCATTCCTACTTGTTATGTCAGTTACCAAGCGAAAGGTGTGCCAAATGCATCAGTCATTTAAGTACAAATGATCAAATATATTGATTTACTTCATCAGATAAGATTTATTAGGATTCACTCAAATTGTCCTTGCACTGACCAATGTGGCTGTTGATTACATTGGACAATTAAATATAGCCTGGGTGCTGGTCAAGTTCAGCAGGAGAACTTCCATTGGAGGCTGATTACAACAGAAAGGGGGAAAAATTCAGTTGTTTGCGCCTCCCGTTAGCGCCTTAAGAGGGCGCTAATGGGACGCAAAGCAACTAGCGCCCGGGCGCGGCGATGTTTGTGCCGCTCGCGAAATTAACTAGACATTTTGCAGCGGCGCTAAACACTACCGCCACGATCTCCTGCGCCGGCAGATTGTGACATCAGTCGAGTGCGCAACGCCCCGTTAGCGCCCCGGACCGGATATTGAGTGGAGCCCCCTGCCTTACTGCCTGTCGCTAGCAACGACAGGTTGAGGGGACCGTTATGCTGTCAGGAAGGGACTGGGGGAGTGCTATTTAAAGGCGACCGCTTCCTGCCTTTTTTTGTCGGTGACATTTTTGCACCACGCATTCTGAGAGAGAGAGAGAGAGAGAGAGAGAGACTTCTGGAGAGATTCAACGCTGTGTGAAGGAGTTTTGGGGACTGAGCAGCACTTTGCAGGTTTATTTTGATTTGCCCTTCCTTGCTTCGCCAGCGCTCTGAGGTAGCGCCTCGCTCCTCGGCCTTTGCGCTTTAAGACAGGTGTGAAGCGCCTGATTTAGTGCTCCAATCACCTCCAGGGGCGATAAAAGCCAAGTTTGCTGTCGGAGGCGATAATTAGCACCAGGCGCTAAACTTTGCGCATGGCCGATAATGGCGCCCCAAATGGGGCGATACCGAATTTTTCCCTCAAAGACTTTCCAGCCAAACTATCATGGGCACCTACGACAGGTCATCTCTCATAAGAGGAATGTTAAATGATAGGTTCTACCGTGCTTATGATTGCTTTTCTTAATACAGTTTTATTATAACATATTAAATTTGGTGCATTCTTACAGGATAATCGGTTCGACACCTTTTGCGGTTGTGTCCTACATTCTTCTGTGGTATGTGCCACCACTTAAAACCGGGAAGTTCCTTTGGTATCTGGTCTTCTACTGTCTGTTCCAGACTCTGCTCACAGTAAGTACCTGGAACAGTGATATAACACTGATTGAGATATTAAATGTAGTGCAAAAATTGGACCGTAGCTAGTCCGCCTGATGTGAAAAAATGTAGGATCTTCCAAAGTAATTCAAAATGCACCAAGAGAGAAGGTTGAAATATATCTAGCCATACATTAAGCATGTTTGAAATATAGCTTGAGCATTTATTATTAAGTAAGTTGCTGCAGACACCAATATTTAGGGCTAGATGAACAGATTAGGAATACAGATCATATTCAAAGGATTCTGGACAAATTAAATGGGTCATCTAAAGAATGTTCGATGAATTGTAACGTAGATAAATGTAAACTAAAGCACAATGTAACAGAAAATACAAAAATTTGGCTCTTTAGCAATTAGTGATTTGAACTATTCTGCTTGTGGCTGTACAAGTTGTAGTATCCATGAATTCTTTTAGCTACACCACATTCATCTGCCCTCAGGAGGTGACAGATAGTCTCTTCTGGGAGGCTGCAGGTTTATTCATTTTTCTCAAAGTGCATCGAAACAATTGGATCTCCAACAAGAAGTTTGTGCCATGGTGGACTTTCCCATGGTGCATAGCAAAAACAAGAACTTTCATTGCTGTAAACTTGCGGTAGATATATCGTGGCTGGAATATACTTCTCCAAGTTACTGTGAAACACCAAGAGACAGCGTATCACTCCTTCATTCTTAGCCAGTCTTCTGTGCCTTGTTTACACAAGTTCCACATTTGATACAGACTGGAAGGTTGCCATTTATGAGAAAGCAAAAAAACAGAACAAAAAAGACTATTTAGACCATCAAATCATGTACAATCCAGCCTGTCATGGACAATTATATGAGTTTGTACTGCTGGCATGAAGTGTCACCCACCAGGAGTGCATAATGAGGTTTGGGAGAGCACCCTTTTAAATTTCCATCAATAATACTTGGAAAACCCTGGGAGGTGCATACCTGAATTCCCAATATGCACTCAATGAAGGTGAGGTTCTGTGCCATGAGCTCATAAATTACCCTTTTACTCGCTTATTTAATCTGTTTTGAGAGGAGCTCCTGCAAAATATTCCTTGATTCCCAAATGTAGTCAAGTATCCTGAATGACTGCCCTCCATAGACAACATTCCAAAATCATAGAAACAATTATATCCAATAGAATATTTGATGATCTCTGCTCACACTTATCCTTATAGCTTCAACTCTTGCAAGTTGTTGCTGTTGTAGTTGTATGTGGCTCGCTGTCAAATTTTGTTTAATAACGCTCCTATGAGCACCTTGGGACGTTTTGCTATGGTAAAGGTGCTACATAAATGCAAGTTGTTGTTATCTGTTAAGTTAATAATGCTGATTTATGCAATACCCCACTGAATAAATATGAACCAATCAATAACTACTTCCATTTACTATACAGGTGGGAAAAGTCCCTTATGCTATTCTGGTATTAAACAGTTAAATGCCACGGGGCAAAATTGGGTCGCACCCCCTTTTAGCGCCCTGAAAAAGTTAGCGCCCCCGCCTCCCTCTTGTGGCGCTGCGAGTGAATATTGCAGCACGTCGCGCCGCAGTACTGCAGGCCTTCTTCCCCTTATTAAAGGGGAGGGGCCTAGCGCAGTGCAACCTGGGGCCCAGCTGGGCCACCAGGGGTCGGAGTGCCGGCAAAAGAGGAGGCCGGGGACAGCAACAAAAATGGCCGCCCAGCACCTCCCCATTAATTTGTGCTGCCCCAGCCGCACATACGCCCCCCTGACCCTGTCGGACATAGCGCCCGGCGGTAAATCAGGGGGCTCTACCGAAGATCACGGCCGGGGCACGAGTGGGGCGCTGCGTGGGGCGCTAACAGTTACCACCACCGCTAACCTCCCGCTGAATTTCGCGGGAGGCATTAGCACACTGCACGGGCGCTATTTGCTTTGCGCCCCGTTAGTGCCCTCTTAGGGCACTAACGGGACGCGCAAATTAACCAAATTTTTCCCCCCACTTCTCTCAAGGTGCAGTTGTTTTAATCTCAAACTCTGCAGTCTGCTTCCTCTGGAAAATAGAAGACTGAGGGGCGACCTAGTAGAGGTCTTTAAGATTATGAAAGGGTTTGATAGGGTAGATGTAGGGAAGATGATGTTTCCACTTGCGGGGAGACCAGAACTAGGGGCCATAAATATAAGATGGTCACTAATAAATCCAACAGGGAATTCAGGAGAAACCTCTTTACCCAGAGAGTGGTTAGAATGTGGAACTTGCTACCACAAGGAGTAGTTGAGGCGACTAGAATAGATGCATTTAAGGGGAAGCTAGATAACTGCTTGAGGGAGAAAGGAATAGAATTAGATGCTGATGTGGTTAGATGGAGTAGGGTGGGTGGAGTGTAAACACTGGCACGGACCTATTGGGCTGAATGTCCTGTTTCTGTGCTGTAAATAGTATGGGCCAGAAATTCGGGTCCCCATGGGTGAGTACGCGTTGGGTACTCACGTGTAGGCCCAATGAAATGCCGGTTTCGTGCATGCACTGCGCATGCGTGGGAAACCAGAACTTCCATTCCCTTAAAGGAAGGGGTTCACAGGTCGAACGTGTGTGCCGGAGAGGCAGCGCGTGTGCCTGGAACTTACGTTTTTTTTGCAGCTTTCTCTGGGAGGGTAAGTCTCCAGGAGCTACGCTTGTAAAAAGCAGTCGCAAGGCCTGCTTTTAACAAGGTAAGTGGTGAATTAAGTTAAATTAAAACATTTTTTCCACAAGTTTATTATTTTTAAATACTTTAAAGAAAGGTAAGTTTATTTTTAGCCCCGTTAGAAACTGTAATTAATTTTTTCAAAAATTTAAATTATTGTTTAAAATAGTTATTTTATGTAATTTATAGTTATTTTAAAGATGTGATTTAAAAAAAAAATTATTTGAAGTTTTAGTGAAGTTTTGGGGCTGAATTGTATTCATAGATTTGGCAGCTTTTCCTGTCAAATCTATGAATACAGATTCCCTGCTACCATTGGCTCTCCATGGCCCACGTGATCCCAGGGTGTAGGGGGTGGCGTCCATGGCCCACGTGATCCCAGGGTGTAGGGGGTGGCGTCCATGGCCCACTTGATCCCAGGGTGTAGGGTATGGCGTGTGCGCCCAGTCAGCTTCACCTCTGACTGTCTGTGAGCGGTTCGAATCGCTCCCACACCCCTGGGTTCTAGACATCGGACTTAGGTACAGGCGGCGATACAGAAAATCGAGTAGACAAGTGGTTTGGTGTAAGAAAACCAAAATTTTATTAAAAGCAGAATACAACAATCTTATGAAAATTACTGGTATGAAAATACAGGCATAAACAATTACACTTATATGGGAATGGGGAACACACGGCACATCAAGGGAAAACAACTACATTAACAATCCCCTTATCCTTATCCCACCCCCTATACCTAACTAGATTAAGCTATGAGGGGCCAGGAATTCATGCTCACCAATCCAAAACCTGTTGCTTTAACGGTTGTGAGTTTTGGGGTCCGTTCTTGCTGTCCTTTGGGTCTCAGGGCGCGGCGCGGCGCTGAAGTTGTTGATGCGAAGCACCCTCCTTTTCCTCAGCTACCGTCGACGTCTCATCGCGATGGGTTTTCTTCTTCGTCTCCCTCAGGCGGTTGGCAGCGGTAATGTTACGGTCGGGGATCGATTGCCGGTCTTTACCGTTTAAATGATTTCACTATCCATGCTTCGAACGCCAGTTTATTCTTTAACTGAGCTATTAATGTCCAAGTGACAAACACCAGCTTATAACTAGGCCGTTTGTCTCAATTTTGCTACCCATTCTTCGAACGCCAGGATATTCTTAAAAATGGGGTTTTACTGTCCGTGCATGTAACACTAACTTATTCACCAAACACCAGCTTATAACTGGGCTTTTGCCCCCTAACGCGTCTTTCCGCTGCCCTTCTCTGCCTTTACCGGTTTACCTTCTTCTTCGTCTCGTCTCGTCTCGTCTGCCCGTTTGTGGCCTGTGTGTCCTGTGTGGTTTTGAACTCGGGTCTCATTCTCCTCCCGCATTTGGCCCCGGTGTAATGGGCATCCTTGGTTGTTGAGCAGCGCGGGGAGCGAGAAGAGAGCCCACCACGAGGCCAGGGCACGAGAACGAGAGGCAGCAGGCCAAGGCCACAGGCAAGATGTAAGAGAGCGATTGCCACTGATGGGCCTACAATTATACCCGTTCTTCAACTCCTTATCTGCGCGCCAAATCAGGTCAGTCCTTTGTCTAACTTTTGGCGGGCTCGTTTAAATGGTTACAGCCATTTATTTTAATGACTTGTGGAGTGGTTGTCTCCTGGTCTAATGGCCCCGATGTCCTGGTTGTTTGTCATGGATGAAACTTAATTGTCCCCATCCTGACTTGATGGCTACTGTGAGCTGTTACCGATTAAATATGCAGAAACTTAATGGCCTCGATTCTAGGCCCATTCTAGCTTGACCTATTTCAAGTCGAATGAATGCATATTCTGTGTTTACTTTGGCTGTCTGGCTCCAGAGTCTTTTTCACAGATTCCTGCATTTTAAGTTTCGTCTCCAGGCCTGCCTGTCTGCAGAGCCCCGTTTTAAAAATCTTGTCAGTTTTGGTCACGAGGTTACAGAAGCCATTTTGGGTACCCTGTTTTTAATAACTTGTCCAAACAGGGTCCCTTGATTCATAATTTGGGGAGTGCGGGAATTTTGAGAACCCTGCACTTACAAGGGGGCGCTTCGCACTAACTGCATCCCTGGGATATGCAAGCACTGCGCGCCGGCAGCTGGAGGACGCCCAGGATCGGAATCCCACGCGGGCCCACAGCACAACGGCCGGCGTGCTAGGTAAGTGCAGGTCGGAGGCTTGCACCCGCGGGAAGCCTCCGACCCGAATTTCTGGGCCTATGTAACTGTGTAATATATATACACTGCTGATAGCTTATTTGTGAAATAGCAAATGCATCTCTGGAGTTACCTGTAACATCTGCTTTTGGTTTAAATGTAACCATAATAATCATAATTATAATCAACTTTATTGTCATTGTTAGTGCACAAGTGCAGTACAACGAAATGTAGGCTTGCGGCTCCCGAGAGTGTACATTTAGATTAAGACATTTAAACATTCAACATTCATTTGGCTTGTAATACATTTGCCAATGCACTTTATAATGTTTATGTTAATGTAATATTTGTTCCAAACCAAATGTTGGGAATGAATCTTTTATTAAATACATATGTTATCAGTAAGTGAAAACACTATGCAAAATTATTTGGAAAAGTGCTGATGAATATATACACTATTTCTGCTATATGCTTTGTGAAACCTTTGTACTGTTGTTCACCAAGTGCCACATTGTTTTTATTTGTGACTCTTGTGAATCCCCCATGATGCAGAATCAGTAGAGGATGGAGTCAAATCAGCAACTTGGGTTGTGAGGATAGAGGAGGGATTACTAGCTCCCCTTGATGCCCATGCATCAGGGCAAGATATGTCTCAAACCATCTCTTTAGACTGCTCTATCCGTGCTTGCAGTGAAATGTTGCTTAGGCTAACCATCACCACAGACAAACAAAGACCTTGGGTCCACCGTGTTGCGAATCACTCTGGATTAAACATTTACTGAGATATTCCAGGAAGGCCCTGCTATACCTGATCAGTTGTTATCTCTTCTTCCAGTGTTTCCATGTGCCATACTCAGCTCTCACTCTGTTTCTGAGCAGTGACCAGAAGGAGAGAGACACTGCAACTGCCTACCGTAAGTTTAATTTCCTCCGACAGAATTTCCAGTAAAATCAATGACATACGTTTCACAAACATTTACTTGGCACTGAGCCCATCTGAGGCCATCTGCTGGTAATGTTAAGTAGAGGTGTTCAGTCAATCAGTAGATGCTTAACAAACCAGACAGCAATATGGTTCACACATGTTTGCTATATTTGTACAAAGTTCGTTTACGACCCTAGGAGTGATGCCTCAGAAATAATTTCAGGCTAAAAGTTTATTTTTCAAATACTGAAAATGAATCCTGCAACAAAGATTTAGCAATGTTGTGTTTGACAGATACTGTAAGCTAACACTGGAGGTTTTGCATTGTATTTAGCAGAAGATAAACCTATCATATTCTATTTTGATCTCATTGTATTGCAATCACACTGTGCTGATGGTCCCAGCATCTTGTCCTAGGGGTCCTTTGATTCTAATTTAGAGTACTGTTTCAAAGGAGTTGATTGCACAAGAAAAAAAGAACAGATGAAGAGAGAAATTGTTATAATCACTGTTAAAATGAAGGCACGCAACCTCATTAAAATATTTAAATGACCAACCTGCCTCCTGTAGTGTATGTGCTTTAAGTCAGAACTACTTTTTACAGCTCCTGTATACTGTAGTACCGGCAGTAACCACATACCTCTGTACTCCAGTCTAGAGATTGCCCTCCTCCAGTAAAGACCTGTTATTTGTTATTTGTTTATGTACAGCATCCGTGTAATTATTTATCCACTGAACCACGGATCTAACAGTGGCGACGAGTGTTGATGCGAATCTACCTGCAACATTAAACAAAAAAAATGTATATATAGTCGAGTCCAGGAACACGGGCGTCAACCGCGAGCAACCGCCCAGCAGTCAGGCAGAGATCCAACTTCACTGGGGAGGCTGTGGAGAGCCGGGCTTGGTTCCCCAGCCACAACGAGCAGTAAGAGACCGACGACAGGTCCAGAGCAGACCCTTCCCGAGCAGCGGCGGCTGGAGCCGACCGACGGCAGAGAGAGAGAGCCGGGCAGCGTCGACGGGGTAAGAAAAAGGGTGAAGAGAGCAGGGCGCAGCTGGGGGTTGATCACCGAGCGGCGTCGAGGAGAAATACTGCAAAACCGGAGAGAGAGAGGGTAAGAAACAGCGGGGTTCTAGACTGAGCGGCGTCGACAAATATCAAGAGAAGAATGCGCAGAGCACAGCCAGGGATCACGGGCTGATCAGGGTCCGCGGGGTGAAGCAAGGGGAGACGCCATTGAGCCGCGGAGAAGCAGGGAGAGCGCGGGAGATGCCATTGAACCGCGGAGAAGCAGGGAGAGGGGGGGAGGCGCCATTGAGCCGCGGAGAAGAAGGAAGAGCGCGGGAGACGCCATTTTGCGAAGCCGCAGCGGAGAAGACAGGCGAGCGCGGGAAGGAAGGAAAGCGCGGGAGACGCCATTTTGTGCCAGCGGAGAAGAAGGGGAAGCGCGGGAGGCGCCATTGGTGATAGTTAACGCACAACCAAGGATGCTGAAGAGTGGCAGTATCTCTACGTTTGACAATGAAGTCGAAGATTGGGCGACATATGTGGAACGTATTGAGGTGTACTGCAGGGCGAATGAAGTACCAGATGCTAATAAAGCACTGGTTCTGTTAAATTCCATGGGTGCAAAAACTTATGGGTTACTGCAAAATCTAATAACCCCAGAGAAGCCGGTAAACAAGAATTTTGGAAGCATAGTAGAAATCCTACAGGACCACTTAAACCCCACACTGCTGCTGATAGCAGAACGATTTAAGTTCCATAAAAGGAACCAACACAAAGACGAAAGCAATGCTGAGTACCTAACGGAACTGCGCAAGCTATCAAAATACTGCCAGTTTGGAGCGGGACTAGCAGACACGTTAAGGGACAAGTTTGTGTGTGGGCTACAAAGTGAAGGAATCCAGAAACGGCTTCTATCAGAAAAGAACCATACGCTGGACAAAGCTTTCAGTATGGCAGTATCACATGAAGCAGCCGCAAGGGGCGCTGCAGAGATACAACGGAGACCGCAAGAATATGGCACCAACGAAATGACCTATGGAACAGGGAAGTGCTATCGCTGCGGCAGAACAACACATGACCAGAAAGATTGTTGGTTCAAGGACCAAGTGTGCAGACAGTGTGGGAAAGCAGGACACATAGCAAGAGTCTGCAGGTCTGGGAAGAAAACCAACAGTAAGCAATCTCCACAGGAGAAGTATAAAAAGTTACACCAGGTGATGGACAGTAGTTCAGATGAACAGAAAAGTGACACAGACTCCGGAAGCAAGGAGCTGGGTTGTCTGAAACTACATAATGTAACCGAAATGGAGGATCACCAGACTATCTGGGTTACACTCAAGATAGACGGAGTCCAAGTGGAAATGGAATTGGACACAGGGTCAGCTCTAACAGTCATAAATCAAAGAGACTACAAGCGGCTATTTTCACACATACCCTTGAAAGTTACAGAGATTGTCTTGAAGACGTATACAGGGCAAAAAGTCTACCCCAAAGGAAAAATAAGGGTGAAAGTGACATATAAAGGTCAGGAAATACCTAAAATGGATATATATGTATTGCCAAATGAAGGACCACCACTGCTAGGACGTGAATGGATCCGGAAGATACATTTAGATTGGCATTCCATACAGGCACTGAAGGTGGAGGCCAAAAAGGATGACAACGTCACACCTGGACGACTGTCAAAAATGCTAACTGACGCAAAAGAAGTGTTCCAGGAGGGACTAGGAACACTAAAAGGAATAACAGCAACAATTAAAATAGAGGATAATGCAAGCCCAAAGTTTCTGAAGGCCAGACCAGTGCCTTCTGCGATCAGACCAGCGGTTGAAGCAGAGCTGGAAGGGTTGGAACGTTCAGGAGTACTGTCCAAAGTGGACTGGAGCGAGTGGGCTACACCCATCGTTCCTGTAATGAAGAGGTCGTTGAGTAATACGCCTGGGGAACCAAAGAAGGTCCGCATCTGTGGGGATTTTAAGGTGACAGTGAACCCAGTCCTTCACACGGTGCAATATCCGCTTCCACGAATTGAGGATATTTTCGCCTCGCTATATGGTGGTAAACGCTTCACAAAAATTGATCTAGCCCAGGCGTACTTGCAAATGGAGGCAGAAGAAGCTTCAAAACATTACCTTACGATCAACACCCATAAAGGTCTCTATCAATACAACCGGCTGGTGTTTGGAGTAGCCTTGGCTCCGGCTATCTGGCAAAGGGCGATGGATCAGGTCCTGCAAGGGATTCCAGGGACCCAGTGTTATTTGGACGACATCTTGGTCACGGGCGAAAATGACGGTGATCACTTCACTAACTTGGAGAAGGTGCTCGCCAGGTTAAAGGACTATGGGCTACGAGCTAATCGCCACAAGTGCGAGTTTTTCCAGAAACAGATCTCGTATTGCGGCCACGTCATCGATGAAGAGGGGTTACATAAGTCCCCTGACAAGATAGAGGCAGTAGTCAAGGCTCCAGCACCGGAAAATGTGTCACAACTGACGTCGTTCCTCGGGCTGGTAAACTATTACCACAAGTTCTTACCAAATTTGTCTACGGTATTACACCCGCTGAACACCCTACTGCAAACAGGGGTACCATGGAAGCGGGATGGCGAACGTAGACGAGCTTTCCAGAAGTGTAAAGAATTGATCACATCAAAAGAGGTGTTGGCCCATTTCAACCCAGCACTACCAATTCAATTGGCATGTGATGCATCACCCTACGGCATTGGAGCGGTGCTGTCGCACAAATTCCCGGACGGTTTGGAGAGGCCAGTAGCCTTTGCGTCTCGGCCACTAACCTCAGCCGAGTGCAACTATGCCCAGATTGACAGGGAAGCCCTCAGCCTAGTATGGGGAGTAAAAAAATTCAACCACTATCTGCATGGACAGAAGTTCACCTTGCTGACTGACCACCAACCACTTGTCTCCATCTTTAATCCTAAGAAGGGCGTGCCAGTAATGACTGCACAGCGGTTACAAAGATGGTCCCTGTTTCTAGGGGCGAATCAATATGAAATAGAATATAAAGGCACGAGACAGCATGGGAACGCTGATGGGCTATCGCGCCTGCCACTGCCTACTGTGGAGGAAGCACCAGCAGTGGACCCTATCGAGATATTTTATTCGTCGATAATTGAACGATTGCCAGTAACAAACGCGGATATAGAGAAGGAGACCCGCAATGATCCGACGCTGTCACGAGTATATGAATTGACGGTGAGGGGATGGCCAACACATGGTGACTCACTGTTGCCAGCATTCTCATCCAGAAGAGAACAGCTGTCAGTATGCCAGGGGACAGTGATGTGTGGCTCCAGAGTGGTGATCCCACCCAAGTTAAGGGAGAGAGTGCTAAATGAGCTACATGAAGGTCATCTGGGGGGAGTGAAAATGAAAAGCCTAGCTAGGGCTTATGTGTGGTGGCCGGGAATCAATCAACAAATCGAAGACCTAACTAAGAGCTGCTTAGGATGCCAGAAGGTCCAAAATGCACCACCACATGCCCCTCTACACCCATGAGAGTGGCCCTCCTCTCCATGGCAACGGGTGCACATTGATTTCGCTGGTCCATTCATGGACTTAATGTTCTTAATAGCAGTGGATGCTCATTCAAAGTGGCCTGAGGTGATAAAGATGTCATCAACCACTGCAGAGAAAACGATTGCAGTCCTATGGACCATATTTGCCAGAAACGGGTTGCCAGAGCAGATCTGCTCTGATAATGGACCACAGTTTGTGTCCGACGAGTTCCAAAAATTCATGAAAAGGAATGGGGTAAGGCATTACACATCCGCCCCGTATCATCCAGCCACCAATGGATTGGCTGAGAGGTTCGTACAAACCTTTAAGAAGGCAATAAAGGCCATGTGCGACGAGGAAATTCCACTACAGCATAAGATGGACAATTTCTTATTAGCCTACCGAAACGCGACACATGCAGTTACCAACCAGACCCCGGCCATGATGTTCTTTAACCGAAGGTTGAGATCTCGTCTGGACTTGCTCAGACCAAATGTGCGAAGAAATGTTGAGGACAAACAATTCCAGCACATCAACGAGACGCCGACAAGGAGCTTCAATGTAGGGCAACCAGCCTTGGCCCGGGACTATCGAACAGAGAAGTGGCAACCCGGAACAATATGTACAAGGCAGGGGCCATTAATGTACACAGTGGATGTCGGGGAGAACATTGTGAGACGCCACGTCGATCAGATCTTAGCATCACAGGAATGCGTCAACCCCATGTCTCGAGTACCTGGGGATGAACCCGACATACCGGTAGTATCTACTTCAGACCCAGTAGCAGTGGAACCCGATGAACTACCCGATGAAAGGGGGTCAGAATCGCCTCTGCACCAAGAACAAGAACCTCCGGAAAGGCGCTATCCCGAAAGGGTCAGGAAGCCGCCCCAAAGACTGAATCTATAAATGGACTTTTTGTTATTGAATGTACATGTAAAAATGTAATTGCTATTTGAATATTAAGGGGGTATTATTAATCTAAAAAGGGAGGAATTGTAGTGTATTTGCTTTAAGTCAGAACTACTTTTTACAGCTCCTGTATACTGTAGTACCGGCAGTAACCACACCAGTATATAAGCTGTGCACATGCCTCTGTACTCCAGTCTAGAGATTGCCCTCCTCCAGTAAAGACCTGGTATTTGTTTATGTACAGCATCCGTGTAATTATTTATCCACTGAATCACAGATCTAACACCTCCTGCGAGTGGATTGGTCGCCTGCCCCTCGTCCCACTTCCATTAAAACCGGAGTGGGCAGGTTCGAGGTTGGTTGGGTTCCTGTTCCAGATTTTTGGCTTTTTAACCTCTCACCCAAACTAAACGCACCCATTTTTGGGGGTTAAAATTCCCCCATTAACTCTGTTTATCTCTCTGCAGATACTGCCTGACTTGTTGAGTGTTTTCCCGCAGTTTCTGTTTTTATTTCAGATTTTCAGCATCCGCAGTAATTTGCTTTGTTATTAGTATTACTTAAGAATCCCTGTTACAGGTCTCACAAACACACCGCTCCCCACTCCCCCACTTCCCCCTCCCCACACTCCCCACCACCCCCGCTTTAATATACTGGCTGCTAAGCAGGATTAAAATTAGTACCTAAATTATTCATCACAAAATCTTATCATATAATATTTTAATGAAATAATTAACATTTGAAATTTGATTCTGATTTGAACTGAAAATATAGCTTCTGATCCAATTTCATTGTAATGCAATCATGATGTTGATATACTATTCCTTTAAGGCTGTAACTTCAGATAAATGCACTAAAATTGTAGAAAAGCAATCATAATGGTTTTTAAAATGAATTCTGATCAGTAGGTTAGACTTGCAGTCTACTGTTGTATTAGTGAACTGTTATGTATTGTGTGTTCTATTGTGTGTTCTCCTCCCACCTGTGGTGGTGCTGTCACAGGAGATAAATGGTTGGGTGTTCTCTGTTAAGTTTAGCTCTCTTTGTTCGGAACTTGCCAGAACTTCCTTTCCTTCCAATAAAGCACTTCATGTTTGAATCTCTGAGTTCTGAGTCCTAAATTGTGTCTAGGTAGAAAGGTACTGACACAACAATGGCGACGAGGAGCGGATGAATCTGTGTACGTTACGAGTGCAGTGAGTAAACAGAAATTTTAATTTGAAATGTGAGATGGCTACTATATTAGGAAACATCGGTGATTTTGATGAAAATGTGGAGCAATGGAGTGCATATACGGAACGTTTTGACTATTTTGTATTGGCGAATGCGGTGGCAAATGAAAATGTTGTGCCTACCTTTTTGAGTGTAATCGGGCCGAAGACATTCAATTTACTTCGTAGCCTCGTGCAGCCAGATAAGCCAGGAACTAAAACATATAAGCAACTAGTGGAAATTCTTGGAGCACATTTTTCACCAAAACCTCTGGTTATTGCTGAGAGATTTAGATTTCACAAACGGAATCAAGAGGAGGGGGAATCAGTGACGGTGTTTATTGCTGCTTTAAAAAGGTTGTCGGAACACTGCCAGTTCAAGGAGGTGCTGAATGACACCATTAGAGACAAACTTGTGTGTGGTCTGCAAAATGCAGCCACACAGAAGCGCCTTCTTACTGAGGACAACCTTACTCTTGAAAAGGCCATTGAAGTTAGTGTCTCCATGGAGATGGCGGAAAAGGAGGCTCACCAGTTGAGTTCAACAGGGAGAGTTCACAGGGTGTCGTCTGAGCCTAAAGGTGCGCGGAACGGCACATGTTACCGGTGTGGGAAAACGGGCCATCACACTAATGACTGCTGGTGTACGGAGCTGGAATGCCAAAATTGTGGCAAAAAGGGTCACATTGAACGCGCCTGTAGAGGTAAAAAAAGAACAGACAGAGCTGGGAAGCATGGAAGCAAAATGTCTGTATTTGGACAAGAGAGGAAAAAGAGTGTTCATTCAGTGCAGTATGATGGAACAAGCAAAATAGAGGGGAACGACACCTCTGAGGAGGAAGAGGTGCACATACTGACGGTTGCAGGTGATTCAAATGGCTACTGGGTGTCACCACTGGTGGAGGGACAATCAATGCGGATGGAGGTGGACACAGGCGCGGCTGTGTCCCTTGTTTCAGACACTGTCTACAACAAAATGCTAAAGCATCTTACCCTTCAGCCAACAAACATTGTGCTAAAGTCGTATACCGGCGAACCTGTGGCCATGAGAGGCGTCATTGAGGTGACAGTTAAATTGAATGGACAGACTGCAAAACTGCCACTATATGTGGTAAAGGGAAATTACCCATCGCTACTGGGATGTGCGTGGCTAGAGAAAATCACGCTGGACTGGCCTGCAGTCCGCATGATGTCAAAAGGGGAGTCAGGTCTGGCTGCAGTGTTAAACAAACATGCAGAACTCTTCAATGGGGAACTTGGGAGGAAGGAAAAGATCAGCGTGAGACTGCACATTAAACCTGACAGCAAGCCGAAGTTTCACAAAGCCCGACCTGTACCCTATGCAATTAGGCCAAAAGTTGAGGCTAACTTGGAGGCCTTAGTTGAGAATGGAGTCCTGGAGCCTGTGAGCATGAGCAAATGGGCCACACCCATTGTTCCTGTCCTGAAAAAGGATGGATCTGTTCGAATCTGCGGGGACTTTAAAGTGACTATTAACCCGGTGCTGTCTGCGGAACAGTACCCTCTTCCCCTCATTGAGGATCTTTTTACGGGCCTGGCCGGAGGGCAAAAGTTCAGCAAAATAGACTTATGCCAGGCTTATCTACAAATGCATGTCGATGACAAATCAAAGGAGCTGCTGACAATTGTGGCACACAAGGGGCTATACAGGTACTGCCGCCTTCCATTTGGAATTACGTCGGCCCCTGTTCTATTCCAAAGGGCAATGGATCAGATTTTGAATGGACTGCCAGGAGTCCAGTGCTACTTGGACGACATCCTTGTCACTGGGACAAATGAGGAGGATCATCTTCTGAACTTGGATGCGACACTACAACGACTGAAAGAGTACGGACTCAGAGTTCGTAAAGACAAATGTGAATTCTTTCAGTCTTCAGTTGAGTACCTGGGGCATGTGATTGACGCTACTGGCCTGCATAAGGCGCCGTCAAAGGTCAAGGCGATCGTGGAGGCCCCAGCACCCCAGAATGTGAGCCAGTTACGTTCATTTCTGGGGCTACTTAACTACTATGGGAAGTTTATTCCAGACTTAGCAACATTGCTGAAGCCGTTACATCAGTTGCTATGTCAAGGCAAAACATGGAAATGGACTGAACTGTGCAACGAAGCTTTCGCCCAAGCAAAGAAAGCATTGCTGAAATCGGAGGTCCTGACACACTTCGACCCAAAGCTACCCGTGCAGCTAGCATGTGATGCATCACCATATGGTGTGGGAGTAGTCATATCCCACATCATGCCTTCGGGTGAAGAGAAACCTATCGCCTTCGCATCACGCACCTTGAACAAGGCCGAGAGTAACTATGTGCAGATCGAGCGCGAGGCCTTGGGAATCGTTTTTGGAATTCGAAAATTTCATCAGTACCTGTTTGGGAGAAGGTTCACACTCCTGACGAACCACCGTCCATTGACTTCAATCTTCGGGCCCCACACCGGAATTCCATCTCTCGCTGCAAGCAGGATGCAAAGGTGGGCTTTACTGTTGTCAGGACACACATACGACATCAAATATCGCAAATCAGACTTGCACGGCAACGCAGACGGTCTCTCGAGGCTACCCTTGCCTGTTACTCCCCCAGAGCCTCGTCAGATAGACATCTTCTACTTTAGACAAGTGGAGGGAGCACCTGTCACTGCAGTTCAGGTGCGAAGGTACACCCGCAACGATCCAGTCCTGTCTGAGGTAATGGACAATGTCATTCGAGGGAGAGCTAGGAGATTCTCCTAGTTTGAAACCTTACGTTTCAAAAAGAAATGAGCTCTCCATCCAGGCAGGTTGTCTTCTTTGGGGACGCCGTGTCATAATTCCGCCACCTCTGAGGGAACCTATACTGCAACAACTTCATACAGGCCACAGTGGGATGGTTCGGATGAAGGAAATGGCAAGAAGCTACTTCTAGTGGCCAGGTCTCGATGGGAATATTGAGGAGAAAGCCAAAACATGTTCCCCATGTCAAAGGGTCCGGAATGTTCCACAGCTGGCAACCCTACACCCCTGGGATTGGCCTGCAGAAGTGTGGCAGCGAGTACATGTGGACTTCGCCGGTCCTTTCAAAGAGAAGATGTTTATGGTGGTTGTGGATGCTCGTAGCAAGTGGCCGGAGGTCGCTGTGATGAGGTCTACCACGGCAGAGAAAACAATTGAGAAACTTGGCGAGATGTTCAGCCGTTATGGCTCACCGGAACAACTCGTAAGTGACAACGGTCCACAATTTGTATCACAGGAGTTTGCAACCTTCCTGCATGTGAATGGTGTCCAACACATCAGGTCTGCGCCCTATCATCCCTCTACTAACGGCCAGGCAGAAAGGTTTGTGCAAACTTTGAAGCACGCCTTGAAGGCATCGCAAGGTCAGGGCTCAATCCAACAACGTCTGAACAGCTTCCTGTTGTCCTATAGGAACGAGCCGCATGCCACAACCAAAACTTCCCCCGCTTCGCTCATGATGAAGAGGCAGTTGCGGACAAGTTTTGGCTTACTCAAACCTCCAAGGGCAGAACAGGTTGTCCATTGTCAACAACAAGCTCAAGTTGAAAAGAGAGAGAAAAGAGCCAAGGAGAGACGGTTTCACCCTGGAGAGCATGTCCTAGCTCGAAACTACAACACTGGACCGAAATGGGTTCCTGCTATGGTGATCGTGCAGACGGGCCCTGTGTCTTACACGGTTGAGACTGCTAAGGATGTCGTCTGGAGAAGACACACAGATCAACTGTTGCTAGGAGCAGAGACAGCCACAGAGGCTCCAATGGCTGGTTGGCCTGAACTGTTTCCGGATGATACCGCAAACCAGCATCCTTTGCCACAGTGCTCTTCTCCAACACAGGAAGTCAAAGAGACTGTTCCACCTGTGGAAACTCCTGACTTTTGACTGACACAGGCACCTTCTCCATCCAGGCCTGTGTCAATGCCTACTGCTGTGGAAGCCAGCGATGATCGCCGGTATCCTGTCAGAGAGCGGCGGCCTCCAAGACGCTTGGATCTGTAGGCTTAGTGACTTACCCACAAGACTGGGGCAGAATAAACCCCAGGGTAAAGTCAGGGGTTGAGGCAGTCTACCTCTACCCTAGGTTCGTTGAGTGCATTGAAAGTAACTTACCTGTTGAGGAATACTGTGGACCTTCCATTTAAGAGGGGAGGAAATGTTATGTGTTGTGTGTTCTATTGTGGGTTCTCCTCCCACCTGTGGTGGCGCTGTCACAGGAGATAAATGGTTGGGTGTTCTCTGTTAAGTTTAGCTCTCTTTGTTCGGAACTTGCCAGAACTTCCTTTCCTTCCAATAAAGCACTTCATGTTTGAATCTCTGAGTTCTGAGTCCTAAATTGTGTCTAGGTAGAAAGGTACCGACACAACATGAACCAATACCAATAAAAAGACTACACGTTTTATTGCAAGAAATTTCAGTTACGAAGGAAAGTTAAGAAAGCTGGGCTTGTTTTCCGTGAAAAAGAGAAGACTTTGTGATGACCCACTCAATGTTTTCAAGGAAAAGAATGAACAAAGTTGATCCAGGCAAATTGTTCATTATAGTGAAGGGTTCAAATACCAGGGGACACAAGTTAAAATTAAAATGTCTGGAACAAGATGGGACGTCTGACAGAGTTTTATACACTGATAGGGTACTAGAGAAGTGTAATAAGTCACCAGGGAAGGACATTGAAGCAGACATTTGGGTTCAAGAGATATTTTTGACGAGATAAATGATTAAAGGATGTGGTGAGAAGGTTAGTATGTGATCTTTTCAGAAGGGACAGGCTTATTGCAGCTAATGGGAACTCAGCACATGGGTAAGCATGGTTGTGAGGCTTGTTCCCATCAATCCCTGGCACAATCTGTTGGACCACTATTATTACAACAGTTTCCCTTTGCATCGCTCAATTTTTAGTTTTAGGTTTTCAAACATGCTGATTTCTGAGAGTATGATGTCATCATTCATATTAAATAACTTTGGAACAGCTTCATTACTATTTTTTTCATATTTTCATTTAAAACCAAAACAGAAATAAAATGATTTCGATTATCTTTGCATATTATGGGGGAGAAATTCAGTAGGTTGCACCACCCGTTAGCGCCTTAAGAGGGCGCTAAGTGGGTCGCAAGCCAACTGGCGCCCGGGCGCGGCACTGCCCACGCCTCCCGCTAAATTCCACGGGATGTTAGTGGTGGCGCTAACCGTTAGCGCTGCGCCGCTGCCGATGATGTCATCGGTGTGCGCAGTGCACTGCTGATGCTCCAGCCGCGATATTTGGCAGCGCCCCCTGATTTACCGCCGGATGCTATGTCCGACTGGTTCAGGGGGGCCTACCTGCGGTCGGGGAGGAGCAAATTAAAGGCGAGGTGTGGGGCGGCCTTTTTTGTTGTTGGCCGCCTGCCAGCACCTGCCTGCGCTCCCGTCCCCGGCCTCCTGAAACCCCCCCCCCCACCGCGGACTGCCGGCTGCGTTCCAAGAGCCCAGCACTTCTCTTCAGTGCCGGGCTCTTTTGCCTGCATTCCTGATCCTCGGGGGCCCAGCTGGGCCCCAGATTGCGCTGCACAAGGCCCCTCCCCTTGGTGCTGTGGCACGTTGCACCACGATATTCAGTCGCAGCGCTCCAAGAGGGATGCGGGGCTCCCCCAGTAGCGCCGCGCTTCCCTTTGGGGCGCAACCACTCAATTTCCGGTGGGCAGGCGCGAATGTTTCCGGGGCGCTACTTTTAGCGCCCTGGCGAGGCTGGTGCCCCAAACGGGGCTATACTCAATTTCTCCCTCTATATGTTTAGATTTTAGACATTGACCAAAAGCAAGAGCAGGGAAAAAATGAAGCTTTACTCTGCATCTAGCCTTGCTACCTATTAGTGCTTTATACTGAAAAGTGTTCCATTTCCCAGCACTAACTTCGTAAAGCACAAAATGTACAAACAAAAGCTGCGTTTCTTTGTTGGGGAAAGTAAAGTGTGAACTCTGTAGTTGCCAGTACAAACACAGAAGTATTGGAGAAAAGGTTGATTAAAACTAGACTTATTATATCACACTGTTAGCTTTTCCATGTACAACCAATGTATTACATTTCATTTGATGTGATGTGAACTGTAACCTGGCATTTTATATCTTTCCTCAACAGGTATGACAATGGAAGTATTTGGAACAATGATTGGAGCTGCTGTCCAGGGGCAGATTATAGCACAGGGCCATGCCTCAAATCACTGCTTTCTACAGAACACGTCAGCAGCTTACAGTATTAACTCCACAGATGTAATCAGTTCGCTTAATGGCAACACCAGCACCTGGCAGCCACAGGACTTACTCTCTCATACCGTAAGTACTTTAGGCTAGAAATTCCAGACCGTTTTGGGTGCAGAATTGGCACTGGACAGGTGGAGGGAGAATTTGGGACAGAACCTTTTGGACTGGATTTCTGCCCCTTCCTGACCTCCTTAGAAATTCTGATTGAGGGGACCTGGTCCTTCTTCTCTCTGTTCCCACCGCCCTTCCTTATGACATCACATTTGGAGGTGACACCGGTTGGATGCCAAACTTTTCTGGAAATACTGCCAATTCCACCCAGTGTAGAGCCAAAAGTAAGTACCATTCCAAGAAGCAGGTGTATTTGCCATACAATGGCTGTAAGTGGGTCCCACAATGTTGCATCCCAATGGCAATTTGTGTCAGAGAGATTAATCGCTGTAGGAAAGTAGCATATCATTACAGGAGCAGTCAGCAACAAGAAGCTCTCTCTTCAGACACATTGGTGTGACTGGGTTGCAAGTCCCAAATAGAGCGATAACCAATGGTCCTGCTAAGCTGCGCGGCCCCACAGTCATCTGCAAGGTCCCGCGCAGACCACTTACCGGCTTTTACATTGTAGACACCGGGCATGTGCAAAAATTTGAATGGGCCGTGCAGTGGGGGAGCCAGGCCACGCAGGAGGCAGTGCAGCTTACGGGACACGTTGGCGGTAACATGCCGCTGCAGAATTCAGTTGCCCTGTGGGGCATGTGTCCCAGTAGTGCCGTAAATGGTGTAAACTCCTGCTCTTATTATGCTAATGAGCCTAGCTCCAAAATTTGTGAGCTCTTTGTATCTTACAGCCCTGCATCTTCCCAGTTGAACCTCATAGAACCATAGAAATTTATGGCACAGATGGAGGCCATTCAGCCCATCGTGTCTGTGCTGTAAGAAAAAGAGCTATCCAGTCTAATCCCACTTTCCAGCTCTAGGTCCGTAGCCCTGTAGGTTACGACACTTCAAGTGCATATCCAAGTACTTTTTAAATGTGATGAGGGTTTCTGCCTCTACCACCCTTTCAGGCAGTGAGTTCCAGATCCCCACCACCCTCCGGGTGGAAGCATTTCTCCTCAACTCCTCTCTAATCCTTCTACCAATTACTTTAAATCTATGCCCCCTGGTTATTGACCCCTCTGCTAAGGGAAATAGGCCCTTCCTATCTACTCTATCTAGGCCCCTCATAATTTTATACTCCTCAATTAAATCTCCCTTAAGCCTTTTCTGTTCAAAAGAAAACAACCCCAGCCTATCCAATCTTTCCTCATAGCTAAAATTCTCCAGTCCTGGCAACATCTTCATAAATCTCCTCTGTACCCTCTCTAGTGCAATCACATCTTTCCTGTAATGTGGTGACCAGAACTGTACACAGTACTCTAGCTGTGACCTAACTAGTGTTTTATACAGTTCTAGCATAACCTCCCTCCACTTATATTCTATGCCTCGGCTAATAAAGGAAAGTATCGTGTCTGCCTTCTTAACCACCTTGTCTACCTGTCCTGCTACCTTCAGGGATCTGTGGACATGCACTCCAAGGTCCCTGTGTTCCTCTACACTTCTCAGTATCTTACCATTTATTGTGTATTCCCTTGCCTTGTTAGCCCTCCCCAAATTCATTACCTCACACTTCTCTGGATTGAATTTCATTTGCCACATTTCTGCCCACCTGACCAGTCCATTGATATCTTCCTGCAGTCTACAGCTTTCTTCCTCACTATGAACCACACAGCCAATTTTTGTATCACCTGCAAACTGCTTAATCATGTCCCCGACATTGAAGTCTAAATCATTGATATATACCGCAAAAGGCAATGGACCTAGTACTGAGCCCTGGGGAACCCCACTGGAAACAGCCTTCCAGTCACAAAAACACACATCGACCATTACCCTTTGCTTCCTGCCACTGAGCCAATTTTGGATCCAGCTTGCCACTTTCCCTTGGATCCCATGGGCTTTTACTTTCTGACCAGTCTGCCATGTGGGACCTTGTCAAAAGCCTTGCTAAAATCCATGGGATAAAAATTGGTTAGCGCCCCCGCGGCCGATTTTCCCAGGTAGCGCCCCGAGAGGGAGGAGGGGTGCTACTGGAAGCACCCAGCAGCCCTCTTGGGCCGCTGCGAGCCAATATCGCGGCGCTACGTGTCGCCGCGGTACTGCAGGCCTTCCTCCCCTTATTAAAAGGGAGGGGCCTGGCACAGTGCGTCCTGGTGCCCAGCTGGGCCACCAGGGATCAGGAGTGTCAGCAAACGAGCCCGGCACTCAAGAGGAGTGCCGGGCTCACGGAGAGCAGCCGGCACCCCGCAGGGGGGCTTCACGGTGGCCGGGGACAGCAACGGGGGCAGGTGCTGGCAGGAGGCCAGCAACAAAAGTGGCCGCCCGCCACCTCCCCTTTAACTAGCGCTGCCCCAGCCGCAGGTAGGCCCCCCTGACCCTGGCGGATATAGCGTCCGGCGGTAAGTCAGGGGGCGCCACCCAATATTACAGCCAGGGTGCAAGTGGGGCACTGTGCACAGTGATAATGTCATCGACAGTGGTGCAGCGCCGTGCGGCGCTAACAGTTAGCGCCGGCGCTAACCCCCGCTGAATTTTGCGGGAGGCGTTAGCGGCGCCGTGCCCAGGCGCTAGTTGATTTGTGCCCCGTTAGCATCCTCTTGGGGCACTAATGGGAGGCACAAATCAGCCGAATTTAGCCCCCATATAGACTACATCAAACATGCTTCCCTCATTGACCCTCCTTGTTAGCTCCTCAAAAAATTCAATCAAGTTAATCAGACACGACCTTCCCTTAACAAATCCATGTTGACTGTCCTTTTTTAATTAGTGCTTTGCTAAATGATGATTAATACTATCCCTCAGAATTTTTTCCAATAATTTTCCCATCACCAAGGTTAGGCTGACTGGCCTGTAATTACTCGGTCTATCTCTTTCTCCCTTTTTAAACAGCGGTACAACGTTAGCAGCCCTCCAGTCCTCCGGCACCACGCCTGTAGCCAGAGAGGATCGGAAATCATGGTCAGAACCTCCACTATTTCCCACTTGCTTCTCTTAACAACCTGTGATACATTTCATCTGGACCTGACAACTTATCTACTTTCAAAGTTGCTAAACCCCTTAGTATTTCCCCTCTCAGTGAATCATTGTTTTGTAACTCTTCCTGCTATTTTATCTTACTCTCACTCTGTGGTGTAAATCTATTTTACCGTTATTTTGATCTCAGAGTGCAGATTTGCCACCCACTTTCAGGCCTCTCACTAACTTGGAATAATGCTTATCATTTTCCCATCTCTCTGGGAAAGTACCCAGCTTATGTTCTGCACTTCCTCACAGTGATGTGGATGAGATGGGGAACTCATACAATGGCACATCCATCTGCTATACATGTTTCATTTCTCTCTGATGTCTAGTAATGCACTGAAAATGTATTCTGTTACAATCAGGGTTATTGTAAATACTTGCCTATTAAATTTTAACACTAAATTGCTGTGAAGTTAGAGCTGTTTTGCTTATAATTCAGTTTTTCCCTCTCAGTGTCAATATACTCCAATAGTCTAAGGTGACCTCACTTGCGTTTGTTCTTCAGTTAACTCCAATAATCACCTATTAGTTACCCCATATCACTTTTAAAAGTCTCAGAATGTGTTCACGATTTTATTTTTAAATAAGAGGGAGTGCAACAAAGGTTCACTTGCCATAGAGGGAGTGCAACGAAGGTTCACGAGATTGATTCCTGGGATGGTGGGACTGTCGTAGGAGAAGAGATTGAGTAAACTAGGCCTGTATTCTCTTGAATTCAGAAGAATGAGAGGGGACCTCATTGAAGCATATAAAATGATTACAGGGCTTGATAGGGTGGATGCTGGGAGAATGTTTCCCTTGGCTGCGGAGTCCAGAACCAGGGGCCACAGCCTCAGGATAAAGGGTAGGCCATTCAGGAATGAGATGACAAGAAATTTCTTCCCACAGAGGGTGGTGAATCTTTGGAATTCTCTACCCCAGAGGGCTGTGGAGGCTCAGTCATTGGGTATATTCAAAACAGAAGTTGATAGATTTCTGACTAGTAAGGGCATCAAGGGATATGGCGATAGGGCCGGTGAATTAAGTTGAGGCAGAAGATCAGCCATGATCTCATTGAATGGCGGTGCAGGCTCGAAGGGCCGAATGGCCTACTGCTCCTATTTCTTATGTTCTTATGTTCTTAAAGTTGAGAAGAAGCTAGTGTGTTTTTATACTTCAATAGTACAGACCAGCTATATGATTTTCTCAAAAAGAGAGAAGCTGTCTGGTATCTAGATTTTGCTTTGGCCTTTGATGTGCTGGATTTTACAGGTTACTGCACTTGAAAGCAAGTGCCTTTGGGAAATTCATGGCAGTTTTCGGGTAATTCGCGACACCAAAAATGATTGTTTAAAAGGAACAGGTTTTGTGCTGATACTTCCACTTAATTTACAAATCATTATACAAGTCACTTCTATTAATTTAAGGCTTATAATTAATTGCAAATTGCTGTATGCCAGAAATTTCGCTGCAGACATTAGTGCTTTTTAAAAACACTTCTTTTGGTGCCTTTTGTGCTCATCGAGGTGTGGGATGTTAGTGCAGGGAAATGGAATGCTTTGTCATTTCAGACAATCGGGTAATATTAACCCCCAAAAATGGGTGGGTTTGGGTCAGGTGGGAGGCTAAACAGTTAAAAATCTGAAACAAGGACCCGACCTGCCTCAAACCCACCCACTTTCGGATTTAATGGAGACAGGACGCGGGGTGGGCGACCAATCCACTCTCAGGAGGCTATGTGCCTTCATTTTAAATGTGTTTTTATTTTTAACACATGCTGGCTGGGTTTCTCGGGCCTCGGGAAACTCGGGAGGTAAAAAGAGGCGAGATGGGCTGGATCCATAAGGTGAGTGCCTTTACAGCACTGCTTCTGGGCCAAGACGAGCAGGCATGTTTCACCCGGCCCAACAAGTTACCCTGGAAAAAAACCCCACTCCCCCGCGATTTCTTCGCTCCCCCACCACGATTGAACCCCCCCCGACCATCATCTCTGCTCCCCCACGATCTCTCCCCCCATCCACGATCTCCACCACCCCCACGATCTCTCCATCTGACCATGATTTCGCTCCCCTGACCAACATCTCCCACTGTAACCTCTGCCCACCCCCCACTAGAACCCCCTCACCGCAATCTCCCCCACTGTAACCTCTGCCCACCCACCACTAGAACCCCCTCACCGCAATCTCTCCCACTGTAACCTCTGCCCACCCCCCACTAGAACCCCCTGACCACCATCTCCCACTGTAACCTCTGCCCACCCCCCACTAGAACCCCCTGACCACCATCTCCCCCACTGTAACCTCTGCCCACCCCCCACTAGAACCCGCTAACCGCAATCTCTCCCACTGTAACCTCTGCCCACCCCCCACTAGAACCCCCTGACCACCATCTCCCCCACTGTAACCTCTGCCCACCCCCCACTAGAACCCCCTGACCACCATCTCCCCCACTGTAACCTCTGCCCACCCCCCACTAGAACCCCCTGACCACAATTTCCCCCACTGTAACCTCTGCCCACCCCCCACTAGAACCCCCTGACCACAATCTCTCCCACTGTAACCTCTGCCCACCCCCCACTAGAACCCCCTGACCACAATCTCTCCCACTGTAACCTCTGCCCACCCCCCACTAGAACCCCCTGACCATAATCTCCCCCACTGTAATCTCTGCCCACCCCCCACTAGAACCCCCTGACCACAATCTCCCCCACTGTAACCTCTGCCCACCCCCCACTAGAACCCCCTGACCACAATCTCTCCCACTGTAACCTCTGCCCACCCCCCACTGGAACCCCCTGACCACAATCTCCCCCACTGTAATCTCTGCCCACCCCCCACTAGAACCCCCTGACCACAATCTCTCCCACTGTAACCTCTGCCCACCCCCCACTAGAACCCCCTGACCACAATCTCCCCCACTGTAACCTCTGCCCACCTCGCACTAGAACCCCCTGACCACAATCTCTCCCACTGTAACCTCTGCCCACCCCCCACTAGTACCCCCTGACCACAATCTCTCCCACTGTAACCTCTGCCCACCCCCCACTAGAACCCCCTGACCACAATCTCTCCCACTGTAACCTCTGCCCACCCCCCACTAGAACCCCCTGACCACCATCTCCCCCACTGTAACCTCTGCCAACCCCCCACAAGAACCCCCTGACCACAATCTCCCCCACTGTAACCTCTGCCCATCCCCCACTAGAACCCCCTGACCACCATCTCCCCCACTGTAACGTCTGCCCATCCCCCACTAGAACCCCCTGACCACAATCTCCCCCACTGTAACCTCTGCCCACCCCCCACTAGAACCCCCTGACCGCAATCTCCCCCACTGTAATCTCTGCCCACCCCCCAACTAGAACCCCCTAACCGCCATCTCCCCCACTGTAACCTCTGCCCATCGCCCACTAGAACCCCCTGACTACAATCTCCCCACTGTAACCTCTGCCCGTCCCCCACTAGAACCTCCTGACCACAATCTCCCCAACTTTAACCTCTGCCCATCCCCCACTAGAACCCCCTGACCACCATCTCCCACTGTAACCTCTGCCCGTCCCCCACTAGAATCCCCTGACCACAATCTCCCCCACTGTAACCTCTGCCCACCTCCCACGAGAACCCCCTGACCACAATCTCCCCCACTGTAACCGCTGCCCACCTCCCACTAGAACCCCCTGACCACAATCTCCCCCACTGTAACCTCTGCCCACCTCCCACTAGAACCCCCTGACCACAATCTCTCCCACTGTAACCTCTGCCCACCCCCCACTAGAACCCCCTGACCACAATCTCTCCCACTGTAACCTCTGCCCACCTCCCATTGGAACCCCCTGACCACAATCTCCCCTACTGTAACCTCTCCCCACCCCCCACTAGAACCCCCTGACCACAATCTCTCCCACTGTAACCTCTGCCCACCTCCCATTGGAAGCCCCTGACCACAATCTCCCCTACTGTAACCTCTGCCCACCCCCCACTAGAACCCCCTGACCACAATCTCTCCCACTGTAACCTCTGCCCACCTCCCACTAGAACTCCCTGACCACAATCTCTCCCACTGTAACCTCTGCCCGTCCCCCACTAGAACCCCCTGACCACAATCTCTCCCACTGTAACCTCTGCCCACCCTCCACTAGAACCCCCTGACCACAATCTCTCCCACTGTAACCTCTGCCCACCCCCCACTAGAACCCCCTGACCACCATCTCCCCCACTGTAACCTCTGCCCACCCCCCACTAGAACCCCCTGACCACCATCGCCCCCACTGTAATCCCTGCCCACCTCCCACTGGAACCCCCTGACCCCAATCTCTCCCAATGTAATCTCTGCCCACCCCACACTAGAACCCCCTGACCACAATGTCCCCCACTGTAACCTCTGCCCACCCCCCACTAGAACCCCCTGACCACCATCGCCCCCACTGTAACCTCTGCCCACCTCCCACTAGAACCCCCTGACCACAATCTCCCCCACTGTAACTGCTGCCCACCTCCCACTAGAACCCCCTGACCAGCATCTCCCCCACTGTAACCTCTGCCCACCCCCCACTAGAACCCCCTGACCACAATCTCTCCCACTGTAACCTCTGCCCACCCCCCACTAGAACCCCCTGACCACAATCTCTCCCACTGTAACCTCTGCCCACCCCCCACGAGAACCTCCTGACCACAATCTCCCCCACTGTAACCTCTGCCCACCTTCCACTAGAATCCCTGACCACAATCTCTCCCACTGTAACCTCTGCCCACCTCCCACTAGAACTCCCTGACCACAATCTCTCCCACTGTAACCTCTGCCCGTCCCCCACTGGAACCCCCTGACCACAATCTCTCCCACTGTAACCTCTGCCCACCCCCCACTAGAACCCCCTGACCACCATCTCCCCCACTGTAACCTCTGCCCACTCCCCACAAGAACCCCCTGACCACAATCTCTCCCACTGTAACCTCTGCCCACCCCCCACAAGAACCGCCTGACCACCATCGCCCCCACTGTAATCTCTGCCCGCCCCACACTAGAACCCCCTGACCACCATCTCCCCCACTGTAACCTCTGCCCACCCCCCACTAGAACCCCCTGACCACAATCTCTCCCACTGTAACCTCTGCCCACCCCCCGCTAGAACCCCCTGACCACCATCTCCCCCACTGTAACCTCTGCCCATCCCCCACTAGAACCCCCTGACCACAATCTCCCCCACTGTAAACTCTGCCCCCCCCCACTAGAACCCCCTGACCACAACCTCTCCCACTGTAACCTCTGCCCACCCCCCACGAGAACCCCCTGACCACAATCTCCCCCACTGTAAACTCTGCCCCCCCCCCACGAGAACCCCCTGACCACAATCTCTCCCACTGTAATCTCTGCCCACCCCCCAATAGAACCCCCTGACCACCATCTCCCCCACTGTAACCTCTGCCCCCCCCCACTAGAACCCCCTGACCACCATCTCCCCCACTGTAACCTCTGCCCCCCCCCACTAGAACTCCCTGACCACAATCTCCCCCACTGTAACCTCTGCCCACCACCCACTAGTACCCCCTGACCACAATCTCTCCCACTGTAATCTCTGCCCCCCCACTAGAACCCCCTGACCACAATCTCTCCCACTGTAATCTCTGCCCCCCACACTAGAACCCCCTGACCGCAATCTCCCCCACTGTAATCTCTGCCCACCTCCGACTAGAACCCCCTGACCACAATCTCTCCCACTGTAACCTCTGCTCGCCTCCCACTAGAACCCCCTGACTACAATCTCTCCCACTGTAACCTCTGCCCACCTCCGACTAGAACCCCCTGACTACAATCTCTCCCACTGTAACCTCTGCCCACCTCCCACTAGAACCCCCTGACTACAATCTCTCCCACTGTAACCTCTGCCCACCTCCGACTAGAACCCCCTGACCACAATCTCACCCACTGTAACCTCTGCCCACCTCCGACTAGAACCCCCTGACTACAATCTCTCCCACTGTAACCTCTGCCCACCTCCCACTAGAACCCCCTGACTACAATCTCTCCCACTGTAACCTCTGCCCACCTCCCACTAGAACCCCCTGACTACAATCTCTCCCACTGTAACCTCTGCCCACCTCCGACTAGAACCCCCTGACCACAATCTCTCCCACTGTAACCTCTGCCCACCCCCCACTAGAATCCCTGACCACCATCTCTCCCACTGTAATCTCTGCCCACCCCCCACTAGAACCCCCTGACCACAATCTCCCCCACTTTAACCTCTGCCCATCCCCCACTAGAACCCCCTGACCACCATCTCCCCCACTTTAACCTCTGCCCATCCCCCACTAGAACCCCCTGACCACAATCTCCCCCACTGTAACTGCTGCCCACCTCCCACTAGAACCCCCTGACCACAATCTCCCCCACTGTAACCTCTGCCCACCCCCCACGAGAACCCCCTGACCACAATCTCTCCCACTGTAACCTCTGCCCGTCCCCCACTAAACCCCCTGACCACAATCTCCCCCACTGTAACCACTGCCCACCTCCCACTAGAACCCCCTGACCACAATCTCCCCCACTGTAACCTCTGCCCACCCCCCACAAGAACCCCCTGACCACAATCTCTCCCACTGTAACCTCTGCCCACCCCCCACTAGAACTCCCTGACCACAATCTCCCCCACTGGAACCTCTGCCCACCTTCCACTAGAATCCCTGACCACAATTTCCCCTACTGTAACCTCTGCCCACCCCCCACTAGAACTCCCTGACCACAATCTCTCCCACTGTAACCTCTGCCCGTCCCCCACTAGAACCCCCTGACCACAATCTCCCCCACTGTAACCTCTGCCCACCTCCCACTAGAACCCCCTGACCATAATCTCTCCCACTGTAACCTCTGCCCGTCCCCCACTAGAACCCCCTGACCACAATGTCTCCCACTGTAACTTCTGCCCACCCCCCACAAGAACCGCCTGACCACAATCTCTCCCACTGTAACCTCTGCCCACCCCCCACAAGAACCCCCTGACCACAATCTCTCCCACTGTAACCTCTGCCCACCCACCACAAGAACCGCCTGACCACCATCTCTCCCACTGCAACCTCTGCCCACCCGCCACTAGAACCCCCTGACCACAATCTCCCCTACTGTAACCTCTGCCCACTCCCCACTAGAACCCCCTGACCACCATCTCCCCCACTGTAATCTCTGCCCACCTCCCATTGGAACCCCCTGACCCCAATCTCTCCCACTGTAATCTCTGCCCACCCCCCACTAGAACCCCCTGACCACAATCCCCCCCACTGTAACCTCTGCCCACCTCCCACTAGAACCCCCTGACCACCATCTCCCCCACTGTAACCTCTGCCCCCCCCACTAGAACCCCCTGACCACAATCTCTCCCACTGTAACCTCTGCCCATCCTCCACTAGAACCCCCTGACCACAATCTCCCCCACTGTAACCTCTGCCCATCCTCCACGAGAACCCCCTGACCACAATCTCTCCCACTGTAACCTCTGCCCGCCCCCCACTAGAACCCCCTGACCACCATCTCCCCCACTGTAACCTCTGCCCACCCCCCACTAGAACCCCCTGACCACCATCTCCCCCACTGTAACCACTGCCCACCCCCCACTAGAACCCCCTGACCACCATCTCCCCCACTGTAACCTCTGCCCACCCCCCACTAGAACCCCCTGACCACAATCTCTCCCACTGTAACCTCTGCCCACCCCCCACTAGAACCCCCTGACCACAACCTCCCCCACTGTAACCTCTGCCCACCCCCCACTAGAACCCCCTGACCACCATCTCCCCCACTGTAACCTCTGCCCCCCCCACGAGAACCCCCTGACCACAATCTCTCCCACTGTAACCTCTGCCCACCCCGCACTAGCACCCCCTGACCACAATCTCTCCCACTGTAATTTCTGCACCCCCCACACTAGAACCCCCTGACCACAATCTTTCCCATTGTAACCTCTGCCCACCGCCCACTAGAACCCCCTGACCACAATCTCCCCCACTGTAATCTCTGCCCCCCCCACTAGAACCCCCTGACCGCAATCTCCCCCACTGTAACCTCTGCCCACCCCCCACTAGAATCCCTGACCACAATCTCCCCCACTGTAATCTCTGCCCACCTCCAACTAGAACCCCCTGACCACAATCTCTCCCACTGTAACCTCTGCCCACCTCCCACTAGAACCCCCTGACCACAATCTCTCCCACTGTAATCTCTGCCCACCCCCCACTAGAACCCCCTGACCACCATCTCTCCCACTGTAACCTCTGCCCACCTCCAACTAGAACCCCCTGACCACAATATCTCCCACTGTAACCTCTGCCCACCTCCGACTAGAACCCCTTGACCACAATCTCTCCCACTGTAACCTCTGCCCACCTCCGACTAGAACCCCTTGACCACAATCTCTCCCACTGTAACCTCTGCCCACCTCCCACTAGAACCCCCTGACCACCATCTCCCCCACTGTAACCTCTGCCCACCTCCCACTGGAACCCCCTGACCACAATCTCTCCCACTGTAATCTCTGTCCACCCCACACTAGAACCCCCTGACCACAATTTCTCCCACTGTAACCTCTGCCCACCCCCCACTAGAAGCCCCTGACCACAATCTCCCCCACTGTAACCTCTGCCCACCCCCCACTAGAACCCCCTGACCACCATCTCCCCCACTGTAACCTCTGCCCACCCCCCACTAGAACTCCCTGACCACAATCTCCCCCACTGTAATCTCTGCCCACCCCCCACTAGAACCCCCTGACCACAATCTCCCCCACTGTAACCTCTGCCCCCCCCCACTAGAACCCCCTGACCACAATCTCTCCCACTGTAACCTCTGCCCACCCCCCACTAGAACCCCCTGACCACCATCTCCCACTGTAACCTCTGCCCACCCCCCACTAGAACCCCCTGACCACCATCTGCCCCACTGTAACCTCTGCCAACCCCCCACAAGAACCCCCTGACCACAATCTCCCCCACTGTAACCTCTGCCCACCTCGCACTAGAACCCCCTGACCGCAATCTCCCCCACTGTAACCTCTGCCCACCCCCCAACTAGAACCCCCTGACCTCCATCTCCCCCACTGTAACCTCTGCCCATCCCCCACTAGAACCCCCTGACCACAATCTCCCCCACTGTAACCTCTGCCCATCCCCCACTAGAACCCCCTGACTACAATCTCCCACTGTAACCTCTGCCCGTCCCCCACTAGAACCCCCTGACCACAATCTCCCCCACTGTAACCGCTGCCCACCTCCCACTAGAACCCCCTGACCACAATCTCCCCCACTGTAACCTCTGCCCACCCCCCACTAGAACCCCCTGACCACAATCTCTCCCACTGTAACCTCTGCCCACCCCCCACTAGAACCCCCTGACCACAATCTCCCCCAATGTAATCTCTGCCCACCTCCCACTAGAACCCCCTGACCGCAATCTCCCCCACTGTAATCTCTGCCCACCCCCCAACTAGAACCCCCTGACCTCCATCTCCCCCACTGTAACCTCTGCCCATCCCCCACTAGAACCCCCTGACCACAATGTCTCCCACTGTAACCTCTGCCCACCCCCCACTAGAACCCCCTGACCACCATCTCTCCCACTGTAACCTCTGCCCACCCCCCACAAGAACCGCCTGACCGCCATCTCTCCCACTGTAACCTCTTCCCACCCGCCACTAGAACCCCCTGACCACAATCTCCCCGACTGTAACCTCTGCCCACCCCCCACTAGAACCCCCTGACCACAATCTCCCCTACTGTAACCTCTGCCCACCTCCCACTAGAACCCCCTGACCACCATTTCCCCCACTGTAATCTCTGCCCACCTCCCATTGGAACCCCCTGACCCCAACCTCTCCCACTGTAACCTCTGCCCACCCCCCACTAGAACCCCCTGACCACAATCTCTCCCACTGTAACCTCTGCCCACTCCCCACTAGAACCCCCTGACCACCATCGCCCCCACTGTAACCTCTGCCCATGCCCCACTAGAACCCCCTGACCACAATCTCTCCCAATGTAACCTCTGCCACCCCCCACTAGAACCCCCTGACCACAATCTCTCCCACTGTAACCTCTGCCCCCCCCACTAGAACCCCCTGACCACCATCTCCCCCACTGTAACCTCTGCCCACCTCCCACTGGAACCCCCTGACCACAATCTCTCCCACTGTAAACTCTGTCCACCCCACACTAGGACCCCCTGACCACAATCTCTCCCACTGTAACCTCTGCCCACCCCCCACTAGAACCCCCTGACCACAATCTCCCCCACTTTAACCTCTGCCCACCCCCCACTAGAATCCCCTGACCACTATCTCCCACTGTAACCTCTGCCCACCCCCCACTAGAACACCCTGACCACAATCTCCCCCACTGTAACCTCTGCCCGTCCCCCACTAGAACCCCCTGACCACAATCTCCCCCACTGTAACATCTGCCCACCTCCCACTAGAACCCCCTGACCACCATCTCCCCCACTGTAACCTCTGCCCACTTCCCACTAGAACCCCCTGACCACAACCTCCCCCACTGTAACCTCTGCCCACCCCCCACTAGAACCCCCTGACCACAATCTCCCACTGTAACCTCTGCCCGTCCCCCACTAGAACACCCTGACCACAATCTCTCCCACTGTAACCTCTGCCCACCTCCACTAGAACCCCCTGACCACCATCTCCCCCACTGTAACCTCTGCCCACCTCCCACTAGAACCCCCTGACCACAATCTCTCCCACTGTAACCTCTGCCCATCCTCCACTAGAACACCCTGACCACAATCTCCCCCACTGTAACCTCTGCCCACCCCCCACTAGAAGCCACTGACCACAATCTCCCCCACTGTAACCTCTGCCCACCTCCCACTAGAACCCCCTGACCACAATCTCCCTCACTGTAACCTCTGCCCACCTCCCACTGGAACCCCCTGACCACAATCTCTCCCACTGTAATCTCTGTCCACCCCACACTAGAACCCCCTGACCACAATTTCTCCCACTGTAACCTCTGCCCACCCCCCACTAGAAGCCCCTGACCACAATCTCTCCCACTGTTACCTCTGCCCACCCCCTACTAGAACCCCCTGACCACAATCTCTCCCACTGTAACCTCTGCCCACCCCCCACTAGAACCCCTTGACCACAATCTCCCCCACTGTAACCTCTGCCCACCCCCCACTAGAACCCCCTGACCACCATCTCCCCCACTGTAACCTCTGCCCACCCCCCACTAGAACTCCCTGACCACAATCTCCCCCACTGTAAACTCTGCCCACCCCCCACTAGAACCCCCTGACCACAATCTCCCCCACTGTAACCTCTGCCCACCCCCCACTAGAACCCCCTGACCACAATCTCCCCCACTGTAACCTCTGCCCCCACCCACTAGAACCCCCTGACCACAATCTCTCCCACTGTAACCTCTGCCCATCCCCCACTAGAACCCCCTGACCACCATCTCCCCCACTGTAACCTCTGCCCCCCCCCACAAGAACCCCCTGACCACAATCTCCCCCACTGTAACCTCTGCCCACCCCTACTAGAAGCCCCTGACCACAATCTCTCCCACTGTTACCTCTGCCCACCCCCCACTAGAACCCCTTGACCACAATCTCCCCCACTGTAATCTCTGCCCATCCCCCACTAGAACCCCCTGACCACCATCTCCCCCACTGTAACCTCTGCCCCCCCCCACAAGAACCCCCTGACCACAATCTCCCCCACTGTAACCTCTGCCCACCCCTACTAGAAGCCCCTGACCACAATCTCTCCCACTGTAACCTCTGCCCACCCCCCACTAGAACCCCTTGACCACAATCTCCCCCACTGTAACCTCTGCCCACCCCCCACTAGAACCCCCTGACCACCATCTCCCCCACTGTAACCTCTGCCCCCCCCCACAAGAACCCCCTGACCACAATCTCCCCCACTGTAACCTCTGCCCACCCCCCACTAGAAGCCCCTGACCACAATCTCTCCCACTGTAACCTCTGCCCACCCCCCACTAGAACCCCTTGACCACAATCTCCCCCACTGTAACCTCTGCCCCCCCCCACAAGAACCCCCTGACCACAATCTCCCCCACTGTAACCTCTGCCCATCCCCCACTAGAACCCCCTGACCACCATCTCCCCCACTGTAACCTCTGCCCACCCCCCACTAGAACCCCCTGACCGCAATCTCCCCCACTGTAATCTCTGCCCACCCCCCAACTAGAACCCCCTGACCTCCATCTCCCCCACTGTAACCTCTGCCCATCCCCCACTAGAACCCCCTGACTACAATCTCCCCCACTGTAACCTCTGCCCGTCCCCCACTAGAAGCCCCTGACCACAATCTCCCCCACTGTAATCTCTGCCCATCCCCCACTAGAACCCCCTGACCACAATCTCCCCCACTGTAACCTCTGCCCACCCCCCGACTAGAACCCCCTGACCACAATCTCTCCCACTGTAACCTCTGCCCATCCCCCACTAGAACCCCCTGACCACAATCTCCCCCACTGTAACCTCTGCCCACCCCCCACTAGAACCCCCTGACCACAATCTCTCCCACTGTAACCTCTGCCCACCCCCACTAGAACCCCCTGACCACAATCTCTCCCACTGTAACCTCTGCCCACCCCCCACTAGAACCCCCTGACCACAATCTCCCCCACTGTAACCTCTGCCCACCCACCACTAGAACCCCCTGACCACAATCTCTCCCACTGTAACCTCTGCCCACCCCCCACTAGAACCCCCTGACCACCATCTCTCCCACTGTAACCTCTGCCCACCCCCCGACTAGAACCCCCTGACCACAATCTCCCCCACTGTAACCTCTGCCCACCCCCCACTAGAACCCCCTGACCACAATCTCCCCCACTGTAACCTCTGCCCACCCCCCGACTAGAACCCCCTGACCACAATCTCCCCCACTGTAACCTCTGCCCACCCCCCACTAGAACCCCCTGACCACAATCTCTCCCACTGTAACCTCTGCCCACCCCCACTAGAACCCCCTGACCACAATCTCTCCCACTGTAACCTCTGCCCACCCCCCACTAGAACCCCCTGACCACAATCTCTCCCACTGTAACCTCTGCCCACCCCCCACTAGAACCCCCTGACCACAATCTCCCCCACTGTAACCTCTGCCCACCCACCACTAGAACCCCCTGACCACAATCTCTCCCACTGTAACCTCTGCCCACCCCCCACTAGAACCCCCTGACCACCATCTCTCCCACTGTAACTTCTGCCCACCCCCCACAAGAACCGCCTGACCACCATCTCTCCCACTGTAACCTCTTCCCACCCGCCACTAGAACCCCCTGACCACCATCTCTCCCACTGTAACCTCTTCCCACCCCCCACTAGAACCCCCTGACCACCATCTCCCCCACTGTAATCTCTGCCCACCTCCCATTGGAACCCCCTGACCCCAACCTCTCCCACTGTAATCTCTGCCCACCCCCCACTAGAACCCCCTGACCACAATCTCTCCCACTGTAACCTCTGCCCACCTCCCACTGGAACCCCCTGACCACAATCTCTCCCACTGTAACCTCTGCCCACCCCCCACTAGAACCCCCTGACCACAATCTCCCCCACTTTAACCTCTGCCCACCCCCCACTAGAATCCCCTGACCACTGTCTCCCACTGTAACCTCTGCCCATCCCCCACTAGAACACCCTGACCACAATCTCCCCCACTGTAACCTCTGCCCGTCCCCCACTAGAACCCCCTGACCACCATCTCCCCCACTGTAACATCTGCCCACCTCCCACTTGAACCCCCTGACCACCATCTCCCCCACTGTAACCTCTGCCCACCTCCCACGAGAACCCCCTGACCACCATCTCCCCCACTGTAACCTCTGCCCACCCCCCACTAGAACCCCCTGACCAGCATCTCCCCCACTTTAACCTCTGCCCACCTCCCACTAGAACCCCCTGACCACAACCTCCCCCACTGTTACCTCTGCCCACCTCCACTAGAACCCCCTGAGCACCATCTCCCCACTGTAACCTCTGCCCACCTCCCACTAGAACCCCCTGACCACCATCTCCCCCACTGTAACCTCTGCCCCCCCACTAGAACCCCCTGACCACCATCTCCCCCACTGTAACCTCTGCCCACCTCCCACTAGAACCCCCTGACCACAATCTCTCCCACTGTAACCTCTGCCCATCCTCCACTAGAACACCCTGACCACAATCTCCCCCACTGTAATCTCTGCCCCCCCCACTAGAACCCCCTGACCGCAATCTCCCCCACTGTAACCTCTGCCCACCCCCCACTAGAATCCCTGACCACAATCTCCCCCACTGTAATCTCTGCCCACCTCCAACTAGAACCCCCTGACCACAATCTCTCCCACTGTAACCTCTGCCCACCCCCCACTAGAACCCCCTGACCACAATCTCCCCCACTGTAACCTCTGCCCATCTCCCACTGGAACCCCCTGACCACAATCTCTCCCACTGTAATCTTTGTCCACCCCACACTAGAACCCCCTGACCACAATTTCTCCCACTGTAACCTCTGCCCACCCCCCACTAGAAGCCCCTGACCACAATCTCCCCCACTGTAACCTCTGCCCACCCCCCACTAGAACCCCCTGACCACCATCTCCCCCACTGTAACCTCTGCCCACCCCCCACTAGAACTCCCTGACCACAATCTCCCCCACTGTAATCTCTGCCCACCCCCCACGAGAACCCCCTGACCACCATCTCCCCCACTGTAACCTCTGCCCACCCCCCACAAGAACCCCCTGACCACAATCTCCCCCACTGAAACCTCTGCCCATCCCCCACTAGAACCCCCTGACCACCATCTCCCCCACTGTAACGTCTGCCCATCCCCCACTAGAACCCCCTGACCACAATCTCCCCCACTGTAACCTCTGCCCATCCCCCACGAGAACCCCCTGACTACAATCTCCCCAACTTTAACCTCTGCCCACCCCCCACTAGAACCCCCTGACCACCATCTCCCACTGTAACCTCTGCCCGTCCCCCACTAGAACCCCCTGACCACAATCTCCCCCACTGTAACCTCTGCCCAGCTCCCACTAGAACCCCCTGACCACAATCTCTCCCACTGTAACCTCTGCCCACCCCCCACTAGAACCCCCTGACCACAATCTCCCCCACTGTAACCTCTGCCCACCTCCCACTAGAACCCCCTGACCACAATCTCCCCTACTGTAACCGCTGCCCACCTCCCACTAGAACCCCCTGACCACAATCTCCCCCACTGTAACCTCTGCCCACCCCCCACTAGAACCCCCTGACCACAATCTCTCCCACTCTAACCTCTGCCCACCCCCCACTCGCAACCCCTGACCACAATCTCCCCCACTGTAACCTCTGCCCACCCCCCACTGGAACCCCCTGACCACAATCTCCCCCACTGTAACCTCTGCCCACCCCCCACTAGAACCCCCTGACCACAATCTCTCCCACTCTAACCTCTGCCCACCCCCCACTAGAACCCCCTGACCACAATCTCTCCCACTCTAACCTCTGCCCACCCCCCACTAGAACCCCCTGACCACAATCTCTCCCACTGTAACCTCTGCCCACCCCCCACTAGAACCCCCTGACCACAATCTCTCCCACTCTAACCTCTGCCCACCCCCCACTAGAACCCCCTGACCACAATCTCTCCCACTGTAACCTCTGCCCACCTTCCACTAGAATCCCTGACCACAATCTCCCCCACTGTAACCTCTGCCCACCCCCCACTAGTACCCCCTGACCACAATCTCTCCCACTGTAACCTCTGCCCACCTTCCACTAGAATCCCTGACCACAATCTCCCCCACTGTAACCTCTGCCCACCCCCCACTAGAACCCCCTGACCACAATCTCTCCCACTGTAACCTCTGCCCACCACCCACTGGAACCCCCTGACCCCAATCTCTCCCAATGTAATCTCTGCCCACCCCACACTGGAACCCCCTGACCACAATCTCCCCCACTGTAACCTCTGCCCACCCCCCACTAGAACCCCCTGACCACCATCTCCCACACTGTAATCTCTGCCCACCCCCCAACTAGAACCCCCTGACCTCCATCTCCCCCACAGTAACCTCTGCCCATCCCCCACTAGAACCCCCTGACCACAATCTCCCCCACTGTAACCTCTGCCCACCCCCCACTAGAACCCCCTGACTACAATCTCCCCCACTGTAACCTCTGCCCGTCCCCCACTAGAACCCCCTGACCACAATCTCCCCCACTGTAACCTCTGCCCACCTACCACGAGAACCCCCTGACCACAATCTCCCCCACTGTAACCGCTGCCCACCTCCCACTAGAACCCCCTGACCACAATCTCCCCCACTGTAACCTCTGCCCACCCCCCACTAGAACCCCCTGACTACAATCTCCCCCACTGTAACCTCTGCCCGTCCCCCACTAGAACCCCCTGACCACAATCTCCCCCACTGTAACCTCTGCCCACCTACCACGAGAACCCCCTGACCACAATCTCCCCCACTGTAACCGCTGCCCACCTCCCACTAGAACCCCCTGACCACAATCTCCCCCACTGTAACCTCTGCCCACCCCCCACTAGAACCCCCTGACCACAATCTCTCCCACTGTAACCTCTGCCCATCCCCCACTAGAACCCCCTGACCACAATTTCCCCCACTGTAACCTCTGCCCACCTCCCATTGGAACCCCCTGACCACAATCTCTCCCACTGTAACCTCTGCCCACTTTCCACTGGAATCCCTGACCACAATCTCCCCCACTGTAACCTCTGCCCACCTCCCACTAGAACCCCCTGACCATAATCTCTCCCACTGTAACCTCTGCCCGTCCCCCACTAGAACCCCCTGACCACAATGTCTCCCACTGTAACCTCTGCCCACCCCCCACTAGAACCCCCTGACCACCATCTCCCCCACTGTAACCTCTGCCCACCCCCCACAAGAACCCCCTGACCACAATCTCTCCCACTGTAACCTCTGCCCACCCCCCACAAGAACCGCCTGACCACCATCTCTCCCACTGTAACCTCTTCCCACCCGCCACTAGAACCCCCTGACCACAATCTCCCCCACTGTAACCTCTGCCCGTCCCCCACTAGAACCCCCTGACCACAATCTCCCCTACTGTAACCTCTGCCCACCCCCCACAAGAACCCCCTGACCACCATCTCCCCCACTGTAATCTCTGCCCACCTCCCATTGGAACCCCCTGACCCCAACCTCTCCCACTGTAATCTCTGCCCACCCCCCACTAGAACCCCCTGACCACAATCTCCCCCACTGTAACCTCTGCCCACCCTCCACTAGAGCCCCCTGACCACAATCTCTCCCACTGTAACCTCTGCCCACCCCCCACTAGAACCCCCTGACCACCATCGCCCCCACTGTAACCTCTGCCCATGCCCCACTAGAACCCCCTGACCACAATCTCTCCCACTGTAACCTCTGCCCACCCCCCACTAGAACCCCCTGACCACAATCTCTCCCACTGTAACCTCTGCCCACCTCCCACTGGAACCCCCTGACCACAATCTCCCCCACTGTAACCTCTGCCCGTCCCGCACTAGTACCCCCCTGACCACCATCTCCCCCACTGTAATCTCTGCCCACCCCCCACTAGAACACCCTGACCACAATCTCCCCCACTGTAATCTCTGCCCACCCCCCACTAGAACCCCCTGACCACCATCTCCCCCACTGTAACCTCTGCCCACCTCCCACGAGAACCCCCTGACCAGCATCTCCCCCACTTTAACCTCTGCCCACCTCCCACTAGAACCCCCTGACCACAACCTCCCCCACTGTAACCTCTGCCCATCCTCCACTAGAACCCCCTGACCACAATCTCTCCCACTGTAACCTCTGCCCATCCTCCACTAGTACCCCTTGACCACAATCTCCCCCACTGTAACCTCTGCCCACCCCCCACTAGAACCACCTGACCACCATCTCCCCCACTGTAACCTCTGCCCACCTCCCACTAGAACCCCCTGACCACCATCTCCCCCACTGTAACCTCTGCCCCCCCACTAGAACCCCCTGACCACCATCTCCCCCACTGTAACCTCTGCCCATCCTCCACTAGAACACCCTGACCACAATCTCCCCCACTGTAATCTCTGCCCCCCCCCACTAGAACCCCCTGACCACTATCTCTCCCACTGTAACCTCTGCCCACCCCCCACTAGAACCCCCTGACCACCATCTCCCCCACTGTAACCTCTGCCCCCCCACTAGAACCCCCTGACCACCATCTCCCCCACTGTAACCTCTGCCCATCCTCCACTAGAACACCCTGACCACAATCTCCCCCACTGTAATCTCTGCACCCCCCCACTAGAACCCCCTGACCGCAATCTCCCCCACTGTAACCTCTGCCCACCCCCCACTAGAACCCCCTGACCGCAATCTCTCCCACTGTAACCTCTGCCCACCTCCGACTAGAACCCCCTGACCGCAATCTCCCCCACTGTAACCTCTGGCCACCTCCCACTAGAACCCCCTGACCACAATCTCTCCCACTGTAACCTCTGCCCACCTCCGACTAGAACCCCTTGACCACAATCTCTCCCACTGTAATCTCTGCCCATCCCCCACTAGAATCTCTGACCACAATCTCTCCCACTGTAACCTCTGCCCACCTCCCACTAGAACCCCCTGACCACAATCTCCCCCACTGTAACCTCTGCCCACCTCCGACTAGAACCCCTTGACCACAATCTCTCCCACTGTAACCTCTGCCCACCTCCCACTAGAACCCCCTGACCACAATCTCTCCCACTGTAACCTCTGCCCACCCCCCACTAGAACCCCCTGACCACAACCTCCCCCACTGTAATCTCTGTCCACCCCACACTAGAACCCCCTGACCACCATCTCCCCCACTGTAATCTCTGCCCACCTCCCACTAGAACCCCCTGACCACAATCTCCCCCACTGTAATCTCTGCCCACCTCCCACTAGAACCCCCTGACCACAATCTCTCCCACTGTAACCTCTGCCCAGCTCCCACTGGAACCCCCTGACCACAATCTCCCCCACTGTAACCTCTGCCCACCCCCCACTAGAACCCCCTGACCACAATCTCCCCCACTGTAATCTCTGCCCACCTCCCACTAGAACCCCTTGACCACAATCTCTCCCACTGTAACCTCTGCCCACCCCCCACTAGAACCCCCTGACCACAATCTCCCCCACTGTAACCTCTGCCCACCTCCCACTGGAACCCCCTGACCACAATCTCTCCCACTGTAACCTCTGCCCGTCCCCCACAAGAACCCCCTGACCACAATCTCTCCCACTGTAGCCTCTGCCCACTCCCCACAAGAACTCCCTGACCACCATCTCCCCTACTGTGACCTCTGCCCACCCCACACTAGAACCCCCTGACCACCATCGCCCCCACTGTAATCCCTGCCCACCTCCCACTGGAACCCCCTGACCCCAATCTCTCCCAATGCAATCTCTGCCCACCCCACACTAGAACCCCCTGACCACAATCTCCCCCACTGTAACCTCTGCCCACCCCCCACTAGAACCCCCTGACCACAATCTCTCCCACTGTAACCTCTGCCCACCCCCCACTAGAACCCCCTGACCACAATCTCTCCCACTGTAACCTCTGCCCACCCCCCACTAGAACCCCCTGACCACCATCTCCCCCACTGTAACCTCTGCCCATCCCCCACTAGAATCCCCTGACCACAATCTCCCCCACTGTAAACTCTGCCCACCCCCCTCTAGAACCCCCTGACCACAACCTCTCCCACTGTAACCTCTGCCCACCCCCCACTAGTACCCCCTGACCACAATCTCTCCCACTGTAATCTCTGCCCACCCCCCACTAGAACCCCCTGACCACCATCTCCCCCACTGTAACCTCTGCCCCCCCAGTAGAACCCCCTGACCACAATCTCTCCCACTGTAACCTCTGCCCAGCCCCCACTAGTACCCCCTGACCACAATCTCTCCCACTGTAATCTCTGCCCCCCCCACTAGAACCCCCTGACCACAATCTCTCCCACTGTAACCTCTGCCCACCCCCCACTAGAACCCCCTGACAACAATCTCTCCCACTGTAATCTCTGCCCCCCACACTAGAACCCCCTGACCGCAATCTCCCCCACTGTAACCTCTGCCCACCCCCCACTAGAATCCCTGAACACAATCTCCCCCACTGTAATCTCTGCCCACCTCCGACTAGAACCCCCTGACCACAATCTCTCCCACTGTAATCTCTGCCCACCCCCCACTAGAACCCCCTGACTACAATCTCTCCCACTGTAACCTCTGCCCACCTCCCACTAGAACCCCCTGACTACAATCTCTCCCACTAACTTCTGCCCACCTCCGACTAGAACCCCTTGACCACAATCTCTCCCACTGTAACCTCTGCCCACCTCCCACTAGAACCCCCTGACCACAATCTCTCCCACTGTAACCTCTGCCCACCTCCCACTAGAACCCCCTGACCACAATCTCTCCCACTGTAACCTCTGCCCACCCCCCACTAGAACCCCCTGACCACAATCTCCCCCACTGTAACCTCTGCCCACCCCCCACTAGAATCCCTGACCACCATCTCTCCCACTGTAATCTCTGCCCACCCCCCACTAGAACCCCCTGACCACCATCTCCCCCACTGTAACCTCTGCCCACCCCCCAACTAGAACCCCCTGACCACAATCTCTCCCACTGTAATCTCTGGCCACCCCCCAACTAGAACCCCCTGACCACAATCTCTCCCACTGTAATCTCTGGCCACCCCCCAACTAGAACCCCCTGACCACAATCTCCCCCACTGTAACCTTTGCCCATCCCCCACTAGAGCCCCCTGACCACCATCTCCCCCACTGTATCCTCTGCCCATCCCCCACTAGAACCCCCTGACCACAATCTCCCCCACTGTAACCTCTGCCCACCCCCCACTAGAACCCCCTGACCACAATCTCCCCCACTGTAACCTCTGCCCACCCCCCACTAGAACCCCCTGACCACTATCTCTCCCACTGTAACCTCTGCCCACCTTCCACTAGAACCCCTGACCACAATCTCCCCTACTGTAACCTCTGCCCACCCCCCACTAGAACCCCCTGACCACAATGTCTCCCACTGTAACCTCTGCCCACCTCCCACTAGAACCCCCTGACCATAATCTCTCCCACTGTAACCTCTGCCCGTCCCCCACTAGAACCCCCTGACCACAATGTCGCCCACTGTAACCTCTGCCCACCCCCCACTAGAACCCCCTGACCACCATCTCCCACACTGTAACCTCTGCCCACCCCCCACAAGAACCCCCTGACCACAATCTCTCCCACTGTAACCTCTGCCCACCCCCCACAAGAACCGCCTGACCACCATCTCTCCCACTGTAACCTCTGCCCACCCCCCACTAGAACCCCCTGACCACAATCTCCCCTACTGCAACCTCTGCCCACCCCCCACTAGAACCCCCTGACCACCATCTCCCCCACTGTAATCTCTGCCCACCTCCCATTGGAACCCCCTGACCCCAATCTCTCCCACTGTAATCTCTGCCCACCCCCCACTAGAACCCCCTGACCACAATCTCCCCCACTGTAACCTCTGCCCACCCCCCACTAGAACCCCCTGACCACAATCTCTCCCACTGTAACCTCTGCCCACCCCCCACTAGAACCCCCTGACCATAATCTCTCCCACTGTAACCTCTGCCCACCTCCCACTAGAACTCCCTGACCATAATCTCTCCCACTGTAACCTCTGCCCACCTCCCACTGGAACCCCCTGACCACAATCTCTCCCACTGTAATCTTTGTCCACCCCACACTAGGACCCCCTGACCACAATCTCTCCCACTGTAACCTCTGCCCACCACCCACTAGAACCCCCTGACCACAATCTCCCCCACTTTAACCTCTGCCCACCCCCCACTAGAATCCCCTGACCACCATCTCCCACTGTAACCTCTGCCCACCCCCCACTAGAACACCCTGACCACAATCTCCCCCACTGTAACCTCTGCCCACCTCCCACTAGAACCCCCTGACCACCATCTCCCCCACTGTAACATCTGCCCACCTCCCACTAGAACCCCCTGACCACCATCTCCCCCACTGTAACCTCTGCCCACCTCCCACGAGAACCCCCTGACCACAATCTCTCCCACTGTAACCTCTGCCCACCTCCACTAGAACCCCATGACCACCATCTCCCCCACTGTAACCTCTGCCCACCTCCCACTAGAACCCCCTGACCACCATCTCCCCCACTGTAACCTCTGACCACCTCACAGTAGAACCCCCTGACCACAATCTCTCCCACTGTGACCTCTGCCCACCCCACACTAGAACCCCCTGACCACAATCTCTCCCACTGTAACCTCTGCCCACCTCCCACTAGAACCCCCTGACCACAATCTCCCCCACTGTAACCTCTGCCCACCCCCCACTAGAACCCCCTGACCACCATCTCCCCCAATGTAACCTCTGCCCACACCCACTAGAACCCCCTGACCACAATCTCTCCCACTGTAACCTCTGCCCATCCCCCACTAGAACCCCCTGACCACAACCTCTCCCACTGTAACCTCTGCCCATCCCCCACTAGAACCCCCTGACCACAATCTCTCCCACTGTAACCTCTGCCCACCCCCCACTAGTACCCCCTGACCACAATCTCTCCCACTGTAACCTCTGCCCACCCCCCACTAGTACCCCCTGACCACAATCTCTCCCACTGTAACCTCTGCCCACCCCCCACTAGTACACCCTGACCACAATCTCCCCTACTGTAACCTCTGCCCACCCCCCACTAGAACCCCCTGACCACAATGTCTCCCACTGTAACCTCTGCCCACCTCCCACTAGAACCCCCTGACCATAATCTCTCCCACTGTAACCTCTGCCCGTCCCCCACTAGAACCCCCTGACCACAATGTCGCCCACTGTAACCTCTGCCCACCCCCCACTAGAACCCCCTGACCACCATCTCCCACACTGTAACCTCTGCCCACCCCCCACAAGAACCCCTGACCACAATCTCTCCCACTGTAACCTCTGCCCACCCCCCACAAGAACCGCCTGACCACCATCTCTCCCACTGTAACCTCTGCCCAACCCCCACTAGAACCCCCTGACCACAATCTCCCCCACTGTAACCTCTGCCCACCCCCCACAAGAACCCCCTGACCACAATCTCTCCCACTGCAACCTCTGCCCACCCCCCACTAGAACCCCCTGACCACCATCTCCCCCACTGTAATCTCTGCCCACCTCCCATTGGAACCCCCTGACCCCAATCTCTCCCACTGTAATCTCTGCCCACCCCGCACGAGAACCCCCTGACCACAATCTCCCCCACTGTAACCTCTGCCCACCCCCCACTAGAACCCCCTGACCACAATCTCTCCCACTGTAACCTCTGCCCACCCCCCACTAGAACCCCCTGACCATAATCTCTCCCACTGTAACCTCTGCCCACCTCCCACTAGAACTCCCTGACCATAATCTCTCCCACTGTAACCTCTGCCCACCTCCCACTGGAACCCCCTGACCACAATCTCTCCCACTGTAATCTCTGTCCACCCCACACTAGGACCCCCTGACCACAATCTCTCCCACTGTAACCTCTGCCCACCACCCACTAGAACCCCCTGACCACAATCTCCCCCACTTTAACCTCTGCCCACCCCCCACTAGAATCCCCTGACCACCATCTCCCACTGTAACCTCTGCCCACCCCCCACTAGAACACCCTGACCACAATCTCCCCCACTGTAACCTCTGCCCACCTGCCACTAGAACCCCCTGACCACCATCTCCCCCACTGTAACATCTGCCCACCTCCCACTAGAACCCCCTGACCACCATCTCCCCCACTGTAACCTCTGCCCACCTCCCACGAGAACCCCCTGACCACAATCTCTCCCACTGTAACCTCTGCCCACCTCCACTAGAACCCCATGACCACCATCTCCCCCACTGTAACCTCTGCCCACCTCCCACTAGAACCCCCTGACCACCATCTCCCCCACTGTAACCTCTGCCCACCTCCCACTAGAACCCCCTGACCACCATCTCCCCCACTGTAACCTCTGCCCACCTCCCACTAGAACCCCCTGACCACCATCTCCCCCACTGTAACCTCTGCCCACCTCCCACTAGAACCCCCTGACCACAATCTCCCCCACTGTAACCTCTGCCCACCTCCCACTAGAACCCCCTGACCACAATCTCCCCCACTGTAACCTCTGCCCACCTCCCACTAGAACCCCCTGACCACAATCTCCCCCACTTTAACCTCTGCCCACCCCCCACTAGAATCCCCTGACCACCATCTCCCACTGTAACCTCTGCCCACCCCCCACTAGAACACCCTGACCACAATCTCCCCCACTGTAACCTCTGCCCACCTGCCACTAGAACCCCCTGACCACCATCTCCCCCACTGTAACATCTGCCCACCTCCCACTAGAACCCCCTGACCACCATCTCCCCCACTGTAACCTCTGCCCACCTCCCACGAGAACCCCCTGACCACAATCTCTCCCACTGTAACCTCTGCCCACCTCCACTAGAACCCCATGACCACCATCTCCCCCACTGTAACCTCTGCCCACCTCCCACTAGAACCCCCTGACCACAATCTCTCCCACTGTAACCTCTGCCCCCCCACTAGAACCCCCTGACCACCATCTCCCCCACTGTAACCTCTGACCACCTCACAGTAGAACCCCCTGACCACAATCTCTCCCACTGTGACCTCTGCCCACCCCACACTAGAACCCCCTGACCACAATCTCTCCCACTGTAACCTCTGCCCACCTCCCACTAGAACCCCCTGACCACAATCTCCCCCACTGTAACCTCTGCCCACCCCCCACTAGAACCCCCTGACCACCATCTCCCCCAATGTAACCTCTGCCCACCCCCACTAGAACCCCCTGACCACAATCTCTCCCACTGTAACCTCTGCCCATCCCCCACTAGAACCCCCTGACCACAACCTCTCCCACTGTAATCTCTGCCCACCCCCCACTAGAACCCCCTGACCACAACCTCTCCCACTGTAACCTCTGCCCATCCCCCACTAGAACCCCCTGACCACAATCTCTCCCACTGTAACCTCTGCCCACCCCCCACTAGTACCCCCTGACCACAATCTCTCCCACTGTAACCTCTGCCCACCCCCCACTAGTACCCCCTGACCACAATCTCTCCCACTGTAACCTCTGCCCACCCCCCACTAGTACCCCCTGACCACAATCTCTCCCACTGTAATTTCTGCCCCCCCCACTAGAACCCCCTGACCACAATCTCTCCCACTGTAACCTCTGCCCACCCCCCACTAGAACCCCCTGACCACAATCTCCCCCACTGTAATCTCTGCCCCCCTCCACTAGAACCCCCTGACCGCAATCTCCCCCACTGTAACCTCTGCCCACCCCCCACTAGAATCCCTGACCACAATCTCCCCCACTGTAACCTCTGCCCACCTCCGACTAGAACCCCTTGACCACCATCTCCCCCACTGTAACCTCTGCCCACCTCCGACTAGAACCCCTTGACCACAATCTCTCCCACTGTAACCTCTGCCCACCTCCCACTAGAACCCCCTGACCACAATCTCTCCCACTGTAACCTCTGCCCACCCCCCACTAGAACCCCCTGACCACAATCTCCCCCACTGTAACCTCTGCCCAGCTCCCACTGGAACCCCCTGACCACAATCTCTCCCACTGTAATCTCTGTCCACCCCACACTAGAACCCCCTGACCACAATTTCTCCCACTGTAACCTCTGCCCACCCCCCACTAGAACCCCCTGACCACCATCTCCCACTGTAACCTCTGCCCACCCCCCACTAGAACCCCCTGACCACAATCTCCCCCACTGTAACCTCTGCCCACCTCCCACTAGAACCCCCTGACCACCATCTCCCCCGCTGTAACCTCTGCCCACCTCCCACTAGAACCCCCTGACCACCATCTCCCCCACTGTAACCTCTGCCCACCTCCCACGAGAACCCCCTGACCACCATCTCCCCCATTGTAACCTCTGCCCACCCCCCACTAGAACCCCCTGACCAGCATCTCCCCCACTGTAACCTCTGCCCACCTCCCACTAGAACCCCCTGACCACAATCTCTCCCACTGTAACCTCTGCCCATCCTCCACTAGAACCCCTTGACCACAATCTCCCCCACTGTAACCTCTGCCCATCCTCCACTAGAACCCCTTGACCACAATCTCCCCCACTGTAACCTCTGCCCACCCCCCACTAGAACCCCCTGACCACAATCTCTCCCACTGTAACCTCTGCCCACCCCCCACTAGAACCCCCTGACCACAATCTCCCCCACTGTAACCTCTGCCCACCCCCCACTAGAATCCCTGACCACCATCTCTCCCACTGTAATCTCTGCCCACCCCCCACTAGAACCCCCTGACCGCAATCTCCCCCACTGTAATCTCTGCCCACCTCCCACTAGAACCCTGTGACCACCATCGCCTCCACTGTAATCTCTGCCCACCCCCCACTGGAACCCCCTGACCACCATCTCCCACACTGTAATCTCTACTCACCCCCCACTAGAACCCCCTGACCACCATCTCCCCCTACACCCCTACCTACTCCTTCGCTGTGTCCAAATGCTGTAAGTTTTCCTACCCATCAGGCAGCCGGCCTATCAATCAGGCTGGCTTTTGGGAGGGAACTTGGAGAAAATATTTCAACGATGTCCTGGACGTTTGGGAACCCCATACTTCCGGGTTTCCCGTCAATAATTCCTCACCTCTGCTTCAAATGAGCAGCCCTGTAAATATCAGGGCCGAGTGACAGCATCAAACACCCTGGGGTCAGGAATAGCACAGGTAGATGCCGAGAAAAACTGCAGCTGTTCTGTCCTAACATAGTGCATTAGCCTCAATTGGCAACCCAACTACACTAGTGTCACGTTGTTCATTTCCTACACCATCCATCTTGGTGGTCTTTCCATGTAAGATTGCCAATTAGCAGTGAATTGGGGATAGTTTTCTGCTGTGGGCTCATGTCCACTAGGAACTGGTCGAGATGGCTGAAACTCATTCACATAGGACGCTTACAGCGAAAAAAAGAAAATTTTCATCCCAGCACTTTGGGGGAGAAATTCGGTTGGTTGCGCCAGTGATTAGCGCCTAAAGAGGCCGAGAAGTGGGGCGTTAGCCAATTTTCGCCCGGGCGCAGTGAACCCAGCGCCTCTTGCTATATTGAGTGGGTTTTAGCGCTGGCGCTAAATCTTAGCGCTCGCTCGTGGGCGCAGGCAGATCATGACATCATTTCAGTGTGCAACGCCTTTTTGGCGCCCCGGACCGGAAGTTCAGTGGTGCGTGTAAAGTCCGCGCCTCAATAATACACGGACTTCGGGAGAACAGTTTAACAGGTACTTTACTGAACAAGAGGCAGCTTGAAACTGAAACTACAGAGGCCTGCTAGGGCCTTTTATACAGGGGTGGTCACTGCCGGTACTGCAGTCTAAGACCAATTATTCCCTTAAAGGTACATACACAACAATTCCTCCCCTTTTAGATAAACAGTACATAACATTCATTTAACAACTAAATAATAACTAATTACAAATACAATTTTCTCAGTAATATATACATCAACTGAAATAGTCATTTATAAGTTCAGTCTTTGAGGAGGCTTCCTGATCCGGACTGGATAGCGCCTTTCTCGAGTATCCTGTTCTGGCGGTGGAGTCAATTCTGGCTCATTGTCATTGGTTGGTTCGTCAGCTTCCAATACCCCTGCTTCTGAGGTAGACGCAATCTGTACTTCGGGCTCATTACCAGGTGCACATGCTTGTGGTACAGGTTTGGCTTGTTCCTGTGTCTCTAGAATCTGGTCAGCATGGCGTCTCACGATGCTCTCTCCAACGTCCACTGTGTACATTAGTGGTCCCTGCTGTGTGCATATCGTGCCTGGCTGCCATTTTTCTGTTCGGTAGTCGCGGGCCAAGACTGGTTGCCCTATCTTGAAGCTCCTGGTTGGCTTCTCATTTATGTGCTGGAACTGCTTATCCTCAACATCTCGTCTTATGTTTGGTTTGAGCAAATCCAAGCGACATCTTAGTCTCCGGTTAAAAAACAGTACGGCTGGAGTTTGGTTGGTTACTGCATGTGGCGCATTCCGGTAAGCAAACAGGAAGTTATCCACCTTGTGTTGCAGTGGTATGCCATCATTATACATTGCCTTTATGGCCTTTTTAAAGGTCTGAAGAAACCTCTCAGCCAATCCATTTGTGGCTGGATGATATGGGGCAGATGTGTAATGTTTCACCCCATTATTCTTCAGGAACCTCCGGAAATCCTCAGACACAAACTGTGGGCCATTGTCGGAACAGATCTGTTCTGGCAACCCATTCCTGGCGAAGATGGTCCTTAGGACTGCAATAGTTTTCTCCGTGGTGGTGGAGGACATTTTAATGACCTCTGGCCATTTCGAATGGGCGTCCACAGCAATTAGAAACTATGGCCTAGAAATTCACTAGCCTTAGCGCCGCTTTTGAGGCGCTAGAGGGACTAGCGCCAGAGTTATGGCCATTTGAAAAATTGAGTGGGGCCCTAAAGCGGCGTTGCACCGGTAGCGCTGCGCCGGCACCGATGACGTCATCGGTGTGCGCAGCGTCCCGGTTGCCGTGGTAACCCGCCCGAACTCCGAAATTGCGTTGCGGCCGCCTCGCCCATGGCAGCCGCAAGCAACGTTCTGTAAAAGGTGCCTTGCTGAAGTTAGCGCCGGCGCATTAAGGTCGCGCGGCGGCCGGCCGCTTCCCCGGCGGCCGCCTGCCCGCACCTCCCTCCCCGGACTCCTCCAAGACCCCCCCGCGGCACAGATGCGTGTGGGCCGCGAGCCCGGCACTTCTCCGAGGTGCCGGGCTCATTTTTATTCAGCCGTCAACGGCCAGCGGTCGGGTGCAGGCAGCTCCTCCTTAACGGAAGGAGGAGGCCTGCACTTCCCCAGCCTGCCGCACCGCATCGGGCGCCGCAGCGCCGGAACAGCGCCGCAATGGGGCAGGTAGCGCCCATTGGGAGGTGCTGAAACCCTCCAGTAGCGCCGGCAGCCGTTTGGGCGCGGCGCTACTGAATTTTTGGCGTGCACAGGGGGACTTAGCGTCGGCACTAACTTCCGGCGCTAAAGCCCTGGCTGCGCCAAAACCCAATTTCTAGGCCATTGAGTCCATAAATGGACCAGCGAAATCAACGTGTACCCGTTGCCATGGAGATGAGGGCCACTCCCATGGATGTAGCGGGGCCTGTGGTGGAGCGTTTTGGACCTTCTGGCATCCTGTGCATCTCTTGGTCATATCCTCGATTTCTTTATCGATTCCCAGCCACCACACAAACGCCCTGGCTAGGCTCTTCATTTTTACCCCTCCCAGATGACCCTCATGAAGCTCATTGAGCACTCTATCTCTCAACTTGGGTGGAATTACCACTCGGGATCCACACATCAAGGTTCCCCGGCACACTGACAGCTGTTCCCTCCTTGGCGAGAATGCTGGCAACAGTGAGTCGCCATATGCTGGCCATCCCTTCACCGTCAAATCATAGACCCGAGAGAGTGTCGGGTCATTTCGGGTTTCCTTCTCAATACTTGCATTCGTAACAGGCAAACATTCGACTATGGTCGCATGGAATACCTCCACAGGGTCTACTGCAGGTGCTTCTTCCGCCGTAGGCAATGGTAGGCACGACAGCCCATCAGCGTTTCCATGTTGTTTCGTACCTTTGTACTCTATGTCATACTGATGTGCCCCTAGAAAAAGTGACCATCTTTGCAGCCGTTGCGCCGTCATCACCGGAACTCCCTTCTTTGGGTTAAAAATTGAGACCAGGGGTTGATGATCAGTCAGTAGGGTGAATTCCTGCCCGTGCAGATAGTGATTGAACTTCTTCACCCCCCACACCAGGCTGAGGGCCTCCCTGTCAATCTGGGCGTAGTTACGCTCGGCTGAGGTTAGCGAGCGCGATGCAAAGGCTATTGGCCTCTCTGAACCGTAACGGAATTTGTGTGACAGCACCGCTCCAATGCCGTAAGGTGACGCATCACATGCCAACCGAATCGGTAGTGTTGCGTTGTAGTGGGCCAATACTTCTTTTGAAGTGATTTGGCATTTACATTCCTGAAAGGCACGCTTACACTCATCACTCCATTTCCATGTTACACCAGTTTGAAGGAGGTCGTTCAGTGGGTTCAGAATTGTAGATAAATTCGGCAAGAACTTATGGTAGTAGTTCACCAACCCGAGGAACGACCTCAGTTGCGACACATTTTCTGGTGCTGGAGCCTTGACTACAGCCTCAATCTTGTCCGGCGGCTTATGCAACCCTTCCTCATCAATCATGTGGCCACAATACGAGATTTGTCTCCTGAAGAACTTGCACTTGGGACGGTTGGCTCGTAGCCCATATTCCTGCAATCTCGTGAGCACCTGTTCCAGGTTGGCAAGGTGTTCATTGTCATTTTCGCCCGTAACCAGGATGTCGTCCAAATAACACTGGGGCCCCGGGATCCCTTGCAGAACTTGTTCCATTGCCCTCTGCCACATAGCCAGGGCCGATGCTACCCCAAATACCAGTCGATTGTACTGGTAAAGGCCTTTGCAAGTGTTTATCGTGAGGTATTTCCTAGATGCTTCTTCCACCTCCATTTGTAGATACGCTTGAGCCAGGTCAATCTTTGTAAAACGTTTCCCTCCAGATAGCGAGGCGAAAATATCTTCTATCCGCGGAAGCGGATACTGTACTGTGTGCAGGACTGGGTTTACAGTCAACTTGAAGTCCCCACAGATGCGAACCTTCCTTGGCTCCCCAGGCGTGCTGCTCAATGCTTTCTTCATTACAGGATCGATGGGTGTGGCCCACTCGCTCCAGTCCACCTTAGACAGCACCCCTGAACGCTCCAGACTCTCCAGTTCAGCTTCCACAGCTGGGCGTATCGCGTATGGCACCGGTCTGGCCTTGAAAAATTTTGGGGTTGCGTTATCCTCAATCTTTATGGTTGCCTTTACTCCTTTTAGAGTCCCAAGTCCTTGTTGGAACACCTCTTCCGCGTCAGATAGAATTTGTGACAGACGTCCAGGTGCGACGTCATCATCTTTTTTGTCAGTCACAGTTAGTGCCAGAATGGAATGCCAATCCAATTGTCGTCTTCGGATCCATTCACGTCCCAATAATGGTGGTCCTCCATCTCGTAGTATATACATGTATAGTTTCTGTGTTTCCTTTCTGTTATATTCAACTGGCACCCTTATTTTCCTCTGGGGTAGACCTTTTGCCCCGTGTATGTCTTCAATACAATGGACGTGTCCTTTAAGGGTATGTGTGAAAATAGCCGCTCATAGTCTCGTTGATTCCTGACAGTTAGGGCTGATCCTGTGTCCAATTCCATCTTCACTGGGGACCCTGCTATCATGAGGGTGACCCAAATGGTTTGGTGATCTTCTTTTGCGATCACGTTGTGTAACTTTAAACAACTTAGTCGCCTGCTCCCGGAGTCCTTATCACTCTCCTGATCTTCTGAACTACTATCTGTCAGTTTCTTTACTTTCCTGTACTGTTCCTTAGTAGTTCTTGTCATGTTGGTCTTCTTTCCCGACCTGCAGACTCTTGCTATATGTCCCATTTTCCCGCATTGCCTGCATATTTTGTCTTTAAACCAGCAGTCCTTCTGCTCATGGGTTGTTCTGCCGCAGCGATAGCACTTTTCGGCTCCATACGCCATTTCGTTAGCGCTGTATTCTTGTGGTTTCTGTTGTATTTCCGCAGCTCCCCGTGCTGCTGCTTCGTAGGATACTGCCACGCTGAAAGCCTGTTCTAGCTTCAGGTCCTTTTTTGAAAGTAGTCGTTTCTGGGTTCCTTCACTCTGGAGCCCGCAGACAAACTTATCCCGTAAGGTGTCTGCCAGTCCTGCTCCGAACTGGCAGTGCTTCGATAACTTGCGTAGTTCCGTAAGATCGTCAGCATTGCTCTCATCTTTGTGCTGGTTTCTTTTATGGAACTTGAATCTTTCTGCTAACAGCAGTGGTGTGGGGCTTAGATGTTCCTGTAAGATATGAACAATCTCCTCAAAACTTTTCTCCATTGGTTTAGCTGGGGTAATTAAATTCCGCAATAGGCCGTACGTACTCGCACCCATCAGATTTAATAATACCGACGCCCTCTTTCCATCAGCCACCTCATTTGCCTTGCAGTACACTTCAATTCTTTCCACATACGTGGTCCAGTCTTCTACCTCGTTGTCGAAAGCAGTGATACTGCCACTTTTCGGCATCTTGGGCGATTTAAAATGGCGCCTCCCGCGCTTTTGCTTCTTCCCCAATGGAAAAAATGGCGCCTCCCGTGCTTTTGCTTCTTCCCCAATGGGATAAAATGGCGCATCCCGCACTTTTGCTTCTTCCCCTTACTGCCACGCTGCTCCTAGCGTTCTACAGGGTAATGGCAGCGACCCGCAGCTTCGGCGCGTCTCGCTTTCCTTCCCCCCCATTTAGTTTCTCTCCGCTGTCCTGTTCTCGAGCACTGACCGGGCCCTGTGTGCTCCACCCTCTCTCTCTTGTTTTCTTTTCCCGGCGACGCTGCGCGGCCCGATTTGTAGAGCCGCTCGATCGAGCTTGAGCCCGCCGCAGTCCGGAAGGGTCAGCGCGCTACCTGCTACCAGCACGATTCGCTGGAACCAGTCTCTCCCGCAATTCTCCAAACACCGATGGATTCTTTGGGTGGTTGCCCTCGGTCGACGCCCGTTGCTCAGACTACGACCTTCCAGGACCTTCCTTTCAGGTGAGATCCCCGTGAGATGATGCCACACTGCAGGTAAGTTCGAACTTGCTCGTCGCCACTGTAAAGTCCGCGCCTCAATAATACACGGACTTCGGGAGAACAATTTAACAGGTACTTTACTGAACAAGAGGCAGCTTGAAACTGAAACTACAGAAGCCTGCTAGGGCCTTTTATACAGGGGTGGTCACTGCCAGTACTGCAGTCTAAGACCAGTTATTCCCTTAAAGGTACATACACAGCAGTGTGCCCCTTCGTTCCGCCTGGCGCTAATAAGGACTGCTTACCTGGAACGTTCCCCAGTCGCTCTCGGGCTGGGGGGGCGCTCTTTAAAGGGGACTGCACATTTTGGGAGCACAACTTCCTCGAGACTTTCACAGAGTTGCTGAGCTGCACTCTGAGAGCCATTGCACCAGTGAGCCAGCGCTGGCCAGAGGACCTTCACCTTGCTGCTGGTGAGCATTTACTACGCTTTCAATTCCTTGTGCGCTGTTATTATGGGGGCTGCATTGGAGGGAAACGTCCTGCTGCTGAACCATTTGGAAAGGGCACAGAGACGCAGGGAGAGAGGGGCAGGAATGGCCAGACGGAGGAGGGACAACAGACGTCGCCACACCAGACCTTACGCTGCCAGGGTTTTCAGACAGCAGTTCTCTTACCTGAACATGTCAGAGGAGCAGTGTCTTAGAAGGCTGCGCTTCAGAAAGGAGGTGGTGACTGAGCTGTGCCACCTGCTTCAGCCAGATCTGCAGCCTCAGATAAGGTGCAGGACCTCCCTGTCGGTGGCTGTCAAGATGACTGTTGCCCTGAATTTCTATGCGACCGGCTCCTTTCAGGCCGCAACTGGGGACATCACGAACATATCGCAGTTTGCGGTGCATTGCTGCATCCGTCAAGTAACAGATGCCCTATTTAACAGGAGGCGGCAGTAGATCTCCTTCCCTGTGACACTGGAGAAGCAGCGGGAGTGCGCAGAGGGCTTCACAGCAATAGCGGACTACCCCATGGTGCAGGGCGCCATTGACTGCACGCACGTGGCTTTGCGGGTGCCTATTTTGAATCCGAAGAGGTTCCGCAACCGCAAGGGGTTCCATTCCTTGAATGTTCAGCTGGTCTGTGACCACCGACAGCTGATCCTCGCAGTCAATGCACAATTCCCTGGCAGCAGCCACGACGCCTTCATCCTGCGCCAGACTTCAGTTGCAGACCTCTTCGCGGCCCCGGCTCACCCAAGGCTGGCTTCTCAGTGACAAGAGCTATCCTCTGTGCCCATGGCTGATGACCCCGCTCCGTTCGCCCAGCACTCCTGCTGAAGAGCGCTTCAGTGCGAGCCATCAGGCGACGAGGAACATTGTGGAGCACACAATCGGTGTGTTGAAGCAGCGGTTCCGCTGTCTGGACCATTCCGGAGGCGCTTTGCAGTACTCACCAGAGCGAGTCTCCCACTTCGTCATTGTCTGCTGCATGTTGCATAGCCTCGCCATCCTACGCACACATCCAATGCCACCAGACTTGGAAGCACCAGCGGAGGAGGAGGAGGAGGCGGAGGAGGAGGAGGAGGAGCAAGACGGGAGGGAGGAACAAACTGGAAGGGCCGTCCGTCAGAGGCTGATAACAGGCCGCTTCTAGGCCCCTCTGACGGAATGCTTGGTGCCATTCGAGGAGCACAAATGGAACCGGTCGGATAACCCAAAGCCTATGAAGGGCAGTATGAATGTAAATAGCAGACATGGACAATGTAAATAAAAAAAGTTGTTTATTTGGCAAAATGTGCTTCCTTCCAACATGACAAAGCAATGGCTACAGAAAGCAAAAGTAATACACTAACACATACTGTTAAGTCTGTGGGTTGTATTATAAATAATCACAGACTCCACTGTTAACAAAATAAAACACGTCTTTACTATTCAGAGGCTCGGGCGATTCTGCCCTAGTTAACGTATCACAACCCTTATATGCTGGTGTGGTCACTATCGGTATTACAGTATACATGAGCCAACAAATAGTGCCACACCGAAAGTAGTGCTCTTAAAGGCGAACGGTTACATTCTATAGTTCCCTTAAAGGTAAACGGTTACATACACAACACTCCTCCCTTTTTAGCTTATTACTTACAGAATCCCCTTTAAACATACAATCTTCAACTTCATATAACAGTTTACAGATATACTCTCGATGGAGTCAACGTCATATAACAGTTTACATGTTTAGTCTCTGTGGAGGTTTCCGGATCCTCTCTGGATAACGCCGAAGTGGTGTCGTCATTCCTAGCGGCCCAGTAGGGGTGCCTGGCAAAATCGATTCAGCTGGAACAACAGTGTCAGGTTCATCTGAATCCAATGTTACTAGATCAGCAGTAGGTGTTCTAGGTATTTCAGTTTCAACATTACTCGGGTCAGGTGGTGAAGTCGAGTGCTCATTTGTGGCGGACTCTATGAGCTGGTCAACATGGCGCCTTATTACATTGTCCCCAATGTTCACCGTGTACATCAACGGGCCTAGCCTTTTTTTAATAGTTCCAGGCTGCCATTTTTCTGTACGATAGTCCCGGGCCAAAACTTGTTGCCCCATCTTGAAAGACCTAGTTGCCCTGTCATTGATGTTCTGGAATTGCCGGTTCTCCACGTCCCTTCTGACATTGGGTTTAAGTAGATCCAGCCGGCATCTTAAGCGTCTGTTAAAAAACATCATTGCGGGAGTTTGATTTGTGACCGCATGTGTTGCATTTCGGTATGCCAACAAAAAACTGTCTACCTTATGTTGTAGACTTATGTCTTCATTACTCATGGCCTTTACGGCCTTCTTGAAGGTCTGGACGAACCTTTCAGCCAACCCATTGGAGGCGGGATGGTATGGGGCTGATGTGTAATGTTTAACCCCATTGCTCTTTAGGAATTTCTTGAATTCCTCGGACACAAATTGTGGTCCGTTATCGGAACAGATCTGTTCCGGCAGGCCATTCCGAGCAAACATGGTTCTTAACACCGTGATGGTTTTCTCCGTCGTGGTGGTGGTCATTTTAATTACTTCCGGCCACTTGGAGTGGGCATCTACCGCTATCAGGAACATCGAGTCCATAAATGGACCAGCAAAGTCGATGTGTACTCTTTGCCAAGGAGATGAGGGCCACTCCCATGGGTGCAGAGGAGCCGGTGGTGGTGCGTTCTGAACCCTCTGACATCCTAGGCAATTCTTGGTGATCTCCTCTATGTTCCCGTCGATGCCTGGCCACCACACAAATGCTCTTGCTAAATTCTTCATCTTTACTCCACCCAGATGTCCTTCGTGCAGCTCCTTGAGTACTTTCTTTTGGAGTTTGGGCGGAATCACCACTCTCGACCCACACATTAGGGTTCCTCGGCACACCGACAGTTGTTCTTTCCTCTGTGAGAATGCCTGCAGTGTTGGTTCGCTCTGTGCTGGCCATCCCTTCACCGTTAAGTCATAGACTCGTGAAAGAGTCGGGTCATTCCTTGTCTCCTTCTCAATCATTGAGTTTGTTATCGGCAGACATTCCACAATGGACGAGTGGAACAACTCCACTGGGTCCCCTGTACTCGCTTCTTCTACTGTCGGCAATGGTAAGCGTGATAACCCATCGGCATTTCCGTGTTTTGTTGACCTTTTGTACTCAATGTCATACTGGTGTGCCCCAAGTAAGACTGACCATCTTTGTAGCCTTTGTGCTGTCATGTTGGACACGGCCTTGTTCGGGTTAAATATGGACACCAACGGCTGGTGGTCTGTCAGCAATGTGAACCTCTTACATTGCAAGTAATGGTTGAATTTCTTCACGCCCCACACAAGACTGAGGGCCTCCCTGTCTATCTGGGCGTAATTTCGCTCCGCGGTTGTCAAAGATCGGGACGCGAAAGCCACTGGCCTTTCCGAGCCATTTGGAAGCCTGTGCGAAAGTACTGCTCCAATTCCGTACGGTGAAGCATCACACGCCAGCCGAAGGGGTAATGCTGGGTTGAAATGAGCCAACACTTCCTCGGAGGTAATCAACTCCTTGCTTCTGCGAAAAGCCTTTTTGCACTCCTCACTCCACTTCCATGGTGTCTCCTTTCGCAACAGCTCATTCAGTGGATGCAGCACCGTGGACAAATTTGGTAGGAACTTGTGGTAGTAATTGATCAACCCCAAGAATGATCTTAACTGTGACACGTTCCCTGGAGCGGGAGCCTTCACGACCGCTTCTATCTTCTCCGGTGATTTATGTAGTCCCTCGCGGTCAATGATATGACCGCAGTATGAGATTCGTTTTTGGAAAAACTCACACTTATTGCGGTTAACCCTAAGGCCATACTCCTTTAACCTGGTGAGTACCAGTTTCAAATTCGTGAGGTGTTCCTCTTCATCCATTCCCGTGATTAGGATATCATCCAAATAGCACTGCGTGCTTGGAATTCCTTGTAACACCTGTTCCATGGCCCTCTGCCAAATTGCTGGTGCCGAAGCCACTCCAAAGACCAGTCTGTTATAACGGTACAAACCTCTGTGGGTATTGATAGTTAGGTATTGGCGTGACTCTTCCTCAACCTCCATCTGCAAATATGCCTGAGCTAGGTCTATCTTCGTGAAGTGTTTTCCTCCAGCCAACGAAGCGAAAATATCTTCAATCCTTGGCAGCGGGTATTGCACCGAATGAAGCACTGGGTTCACTGTGATCTTGAAATCCCCGCAGATACGGACCTTCCCCGGTCCCCCTGGCTTACTACTTGGTGAGGATTTCATGACGGGTACAATGGGCGTGGCCCACTCACTGTAGTCTACTTTTGACAGAACCCCTGATCGTTCAAGTTCTTCTAGTTCTGCCTCCACTGCTGGTCGTATTGCATACGGTACCGACCTGGCCTTACAAAACTTTGGGCTTGCATGTTCTGCAATCTTAACCCTTGCTTTAATACCTCGCAGCTTACCCAGCCCTTGTTGGAATACTTCTTTCGCTTCATCTAATATTCGGGACAACCGTTCAGATTTGACGTCCTCCTTCTCGTGCTCCACCGACATGGCGTTTAGCTCATGCCAATCCATCTTTATTTTTCGGATCCACTCCCGTCCTAGAAGTGGTGGACCTCCCTCAGGCAGTACATACAGATCCAGACGGCGGTAATTTTTGTCTTTGTATCGCACATTAACTCCTGCCTTCCCAATAGGGAATACTTTGTGTCCCGTGTATGTCTGTAGTACTAATTCTGTATTCCGTAGTGGAATATGTTTGAAAAACTTTTTATAGTCATGCTTATTCATGACCGTCAATGCCGATCCCGTGTCTACTTCCATTTTGACTTTGGCCTTTTCAATCCGCAGCGTCATCCAAATGGTTTGTCTGTCAGCTTCGTTGTTCACGTTGTGAATTTTTAGACTGTCCAGTCCCTTGTATTTGAAGTGTGAGTCGGACTTTTGTTCCCTTGGACTCTCCTTGTACCCTTTTTTTGCGGACTCCCTCTTGTTGTCCGTCATTCTTGACCGGCATACTTTTGCTATGTGCCCGATCCTGCCACATTTCCTACATTCTTGGTTCTTAAACCAGCACTGATTCTGGTCGTGCGTTGTCTTTCCACAACGGTAGCATTTGGAAGTGCTTGCAGTAATTTGATCCTTCAGCACTGCTACGATCTCTTTGAAGGTCTGGTCCACTGGTTTAACTGGTGCTATTAGATGTTTCAAGAGCCCGTATGTTTTTGCTCCCATCGAATTTAACAAAGTTATTGCCTTGTCGTATATGGCTACGCAATATATTCCTATGCGTTCCCCATACGTGGCCCTGTCTTCTATTTCAGCATTAAAATCATTAATATTTCCTCGCTTAGGCATCTTCTTCTCTTTCCGAGAACAGCACAAGTATTTCTTTACTTATTATTAATTTTCTTCTCTTCTTGAGAACACCACAAGTATTGCTTTACTTATTTCTTGTTTCTGAAAATTCTAATTAATTTTCTAAGATGGCGGTTTCCCGCTTCTGCCTTCTTCCCCAGCGGTTTTCCCGCGAAAAATGGCGGCTTTCCCACGCTTCTCGCTCTCCCCGCCCACTTCAATGGCGGTTTTCCCGCGCTTGATGGTCTTCACCCGTCCCCCGACGCTGTCTTTCAGCCCGAGTGCGGCCCTTATCAGTGGATGCGATCGATGGCCCGGCTGCGCCTCGCACTTGAAAGCGGCCCCCGGCCTCTGGCTCACCCGCTCGCGCGGCTCTTGCTCGCTCCCTCCCGGGCTCTGGCTTACCCGCTCGCGCGTTTCACCGCGGCTCTTATCAGGGATTGCGATCGCCCTTATCTCCCGATCGGTGGCCCTGTCTTTGCAGCCAACGCTGCGGCTTACCCACGAGGTTATGGAGGCTTCAGGGTCCTAATGCCTGTCGCTTCCAGCCTGTCGGTTCCAGACTGGTGAGGATTGAAACCTCTCTTCAACGTCCTGTCTTCGGACAAAGCCGCCGTGGAACAACTGCCGCAGGGTTCGAATCCTGACTCGTCGCCAATGTTAAGTCTGTGGGTTGTATTATAAATAATCACAGACTCCACTGTTAACAAAATAAAACACGTCTTTACTATTCAGAGGCTCGGGCGATTCTGCCCTAGTTAACGTATCACAACCCTTATATGCTGGTGTGGTCACTATCGGTATTACAGTATACATGAGCCAACAAATAGTGCCACACCGAAAGTAGTGCTCTTAAAGGCGAACGGTTACATTCTATAGTTCCCTTAAAGGTAAACGGTTACATACACAACACATACGAATATCGCACACCCGGGAGACTATCCATAACGGAACTAACATTCAGACCAGGTGACTCGCACACCCGGGAGACTATCCAAAACAGAACTAACATTCAGAACAGGTAACTCACACACCCGTGAGACTATCCATAACAGAACTAACATTCAGACCAGCATCCACGGCCTTGATTTCTACAAATAAGACGTCTCAGCAGCACCTTCTACTCTTTCCCCCTTGATGGTGATCTACTTCTCTTCTGAGATCGGCCCCTTCCCTCCCTGCAGCTCCTCCATAATGGGAGCCCAGTGGCTGCATCAAGGCTGGGGGAGGCCTGCTGGCTGTCCGAAAGCGCAGATGCCCCTGAGGGACGTCCTGGATGACCTCTGGCCTTGGAGGGCCCGGATGCTGACTGCTCCAACTGTGCATGGGTAGAGGCAGTCTGTCCTGCAGGTGGTGGCAGCTGCAGTGGAGATGTGCCAATGGTGGCATCAGGAATGTTGACATCCTGAGAGCGGACAGCAGCTCCCTGGTCGACCGACACACTGGCACTCTGACGGGGCAGCACCGCAGCATGCGCACCAATCGGCTGGTCCACAGATTGATGACCTGCGGTGGTGCTGCATGGGCCCCGGGTAATACCGCCTGATCCATCAAGGGTGGCAGCAGTCATTGGACGCATGACGTCAATATGCGTCTGCATGAGACCAGCGAGTGACTGCGTAGCAGCACTCAGCACTTGCTGCCCCGAAGTCCTTGACAGTCCTTTGCAGTGCTGCCCCAAAGTCCTGCGCACTCCTTTCCAGTGCTGCCCCAAAGTCCTGCGCACTCCTTGCCTGTGCTGCCCCGAAGTCCTGCACACTCCTTGCCTGTGCTGCCCCGAAGTCTAGTGCGAGCAAGCACTGAGTGCGAGGTCAGCAGAGAGTGCTGTGAGTTTGGGTAAGTGTGAGAGTTCTTTAATTGTTATTTCTCTTTAAATCATTCTTGATAAAATTACTTAAGCAGTTTAAGTAAAGGGGAAAAGTTAAGTATTTGGGATTCTGTTGGTTTAAGAAGAGTAAAACAAGGTTACACTGCAGTAGGAGTAAATTGGCACAGCAGGCAGTATAAAAAGACCATTGCTAGTGCGAGATCAGCAGAGAGTGCTGTGAGTTTGGGTAAGTGTGAGTTAGGGTAAGTCGGGTGTTAGGTGCTCTTTTCAAACTTTAACTCTGTGGGTTGTAGTTAATAAGGCCTTTCTGGTGCAGAGTGACTGTTGGTAAACCATTTAACTGGTGTAACTAGAGGGATTGATTTAATTTAAATCTAATTAATTAAAGGGGATACTAGCATCTAAAATCGGGCAGAGGGTGTCCATAACTAACAATAAAAAATTTAATTAATTACATAGAATGGAGCAGGTGATGTGCTACTGTTGCGAGATGTGGGAGCCGGTGAACCCCATTGAGGCTCACGGTGATTACGTCTGTGACAAGTGTCTGCTGCTACAGGCACTCCAGCTCCGTGTTGATGAGTTGGAGTCTGAGCTTCAGACACTGCGACACATCAGGGAGGGGGAGAAGTATCTGGACTCTGTGTATCAGGAGGTGGTCACACCTATGAAGCTAAGTAATTCAGATGTAGCCCATGGTCAGGGACAGGACGGTGTGACTACGAGTGAGGCAGGTACGGGGATCCAGGAGGTAGAGCTGGAGGAGCTGCAGCCCTTGCTCTTGACCAACAGGTTCGAGGTTCTTACTCCCTGTGGGGACAGGAGCAGGGACTGCAGGGAGGATGAGCAACCTGGCCACAGCACCGTGGAACGGGGGGCCATTCAAGAGGGGGGAGTAAATAGAAATGTTGTAGTGGTAGGGGATAATATTATTAGGGGGATAGATAGAGTTCTCTGCAGCCGAGAGTGAGAGTCCCGAAGGCTGTGTTGCCTACCCGGTGCCAGGGTTAAGGACATCTCCTCTGGGCTGGAAAGAAACTTGCAGTGGGAGGGGGTGGATCCAGTTGTCGTGGTCCATGTTGGTACAAACGACGTAGATAGGACTAGGAAGCCGGTTCTGTTAAAGGAGTATGAGCAGCTAGGGGTCAAATTAAAAAACAGGACCTCAAGGGTAATAATCTCTGGATTATTACTTGAGCCATGAGCGAATTTGGCTAGGACAAATAAAATTAGAGAGCTAAATGCGTGGCTCAAAGACTGGTGTGGGAGAAATGGGTTTTGCTTCCTGGGACACTGGCACCAGTACTGGGGCAGGAGGGAGCTGTTCCGTTGGGACGGGCTTCACTTGGCCAGTGCTGGGACTAGAGTCCTGGCGGATCATATAACTAGGGCTGTAGAGAGGGCTTTAAACTAACTAGTGGGGGGGAGGTTCCAAGAGAGCAAATAATAAAAATGACAACAGAGAAGGTCATAGATTTAGGTAGCAGTGGGGAAATTAAAAACCAGAGCGTGTCAGGAAGGGGCAGAAGGTATGGAGTAAAAGGTAAAGTAATAAAAAGGGCAAAAGCAGGAACTAAGTGTCACAAAACATATTTGAAAGTTCTCTATCTGAATGCACATAGCATTCGTAACAAAATAGATGAGTTAATGGCACAAATAACTACATATGGGTATGATCTTGTGGCCATTACAGAAACATGGCTGCAGGGTGACAATGCCTGGGAATTAAACATACCAGGTTATTTAACGATCAGGAAGGACAGGCAGGAAGGAAGGGGAGGTGGGGTGGCTATGTTAATAAAGGAAGGAATCACTGTAATACAGAGAAATGATATTGGGTCAAAAGATCAGGATAATGAAACAGTTTGGGTGGAGATAAGGAATAATAAGGGGAATAAAACACTAGCGGGCGTAGTCTATAGGCCTCCGAACAGTTGCAAATCTGTTGGACGGAATATCAATCAGGAAATAGTTGAGGTTTGTAATAAGGGAACATCTATAATTATGGGGGATTTTAACTATCATATTAATTGGACAAATCAAATTGGGCAGGGCTGCCTTGAGGATGAGTTCATTGAGTGTATTAGGGATGGGTTTCTTGAGCAGTATGTAACTGAACCGACCAGGGGGCAAGCAACCTTAGATCTGGGCCTGTGTAACGAGACAGGATTAATTAAAAATGTCCTAGTAAAGGATCCCCTTGGAATGAGTGACCATAATATGGTTGAATTCCATATTCAATTAGAGGGTGAGAAGGTTGGATCTCAAACAAGCGTGCTAAGCTTGAATAAAGGAGACTATGAAGGTATGAGATCGGAATTGAGTAGAGTGGATTGGGAAAATAGATTAAAGGGTAAGACGATACATGATCAGTGGTGTACATTTAAGGAGTTATTTTACAACTTCCAAAAAATATATATTCTACTGAGAAGAAAAGGGTGTAAAAGAAAAGACAGCCATCCGTGGCTAAGTAAAGAAATTAAGGATAGTATTCGACTAAAAACAAGGGCATATAAGGTAGCCAAATCTAGTGGGAAGATAGAGGATTGGGAAAACTTTAAAAGACAGCAAAAAACAACAAAAAGATTGATTAAGAAAGGGAAGATAGATTATGAAAGTAAATTAGCAAAAAATATAAAAACAGATAGTAAGAGTTTTTATAGTTATATAAAAAGAAAAAGGGTGGCTAAAGTAAATGTTGGTCCCTTAGAGGATGAGACCAGGAAATTAATGGTGGGAAATATGGAGATGGCAAAAACACTGAATGAATATTTTGTATCAGTCTTTACAGTAGAGGACACTAAGAATATCCCAACACACTGGACAAACAGGGGGCTATGGGGGGGAGGAGCTAAACACGATCAAAATCACTAAGGAAGTGGTACTCGGTAAAATAATGGGACTCAAGGCGAATAAATCACCTGGACCTGATGGCTTACATCCTAGGGTCTTGAGGGAAGTGGCGGCAGGGATTGTGGATGCATTGGTAATAATTTTCCAAAACTCCCTGGACTCAGCAAAGGTCCCGGCAGACTGGAAAACTGCTAATGTAACACCCTTATTTAAAAAGGGCAGTAGACAGAAGGCTGGAAACTATAGACCGGTTAGCCTAACATCTGTGGTAGGTAAAATTTTGGAGTCCATTATTAAGGAGACAGTAACAGGACATTTGGATAATCATAATTTAATAGGACAAAGTCAGCATGGTTTTATGAAGGGGAAGTCATGTTTGACAAATTTGCTGGAGTTCTTTGAGGAAGTAACGTATAGGGTGGATAAAGGGGAACCAGTGGACGTAGTGTATGTAGACTTCCAAAAGGCATTTGACAAGGTGCCACACAAAAGATTATTGCTTAAGATAAAAAATCACGGGATTGGGGGTAATATTCTGGCATGGATAGAGGATTGGCATCTAACAGAAGGCAGAGAGTTGGGATAAATGGTTCATTCTCAGACTGGCAATCAGTAACTAGTGGTGTTCCGCAGGGGTCAGTGCTGGGTCCCCAACTCTTTACAATCTATATTCACGATTTGGAGGAGGGGACCGAGTGTAACATATCAAAGTTTGCAGATGATACTAAGATGGGGCGGAAAGTAGTGAGTGAGGAGGACATAAAAAACCTGCAAGGGGACATAGACAGGCTAAGTAAGTGGGCAGAGATTTGGCAGATGGAACACAATACTGGAAAGTGTGAGGTTATGCACTTTGGCAGGAAAAATCGTAGAGCAAGTTATTATCTTAATGGCAAGAAACTGGAAAGTACTGAAGTACAAAGGGATCTGGGGGTCTTGGTGCACGAAACTCAAAAGGTTAGTATGCAAGTGCAGCAAGTGATTAAGAAGGCCAATGGAATGTTGGCTTTTATTGCTAGGGGGATAGAATATAAAAATAGGGATGTATTGCTTCAGTTGTACAAGGTATTGGTGAGACCGCACCTGGAATACTGCATACAGTTTTGGTGTCCATACTTAAGATAAGACATACTTGCTCTCGACTCAGTACAAAGAAGGTTCACTCGGTTAATCCCGGGGATGAGGGGATGGACGTATGAGGAGAGGTTGAGTAGATTGGGACTCTACTCATTGGAGTTCAGAAGAATGAGAGGCGATCTTATTGAAACATATAAGATTGTGAAGGGGTTGGCTCGGGTGGATGCGGGGAGGATGTTCCCGATGATGGGTGAAACTAGAACTAGGGGGCATAGTCTTAGACTAAGGGGCTGCTCTTTCAAAACTGAGATGAGCAGGAACTACTTCACTCAGAGGGTGGTAGGTCCATGGAATATGTTGCCCCAAAAAGCTGTAGAAGCTACATCATTACATAAATTTAAAACAGAAATAGACAGTTTCCTAGAAGTAAAAGGAATTAAGGGTTACGGGGAGCGGGCAGGAATTTGGACATGAGTCTAGGTTCGGATCGGTCATGGCCCTGTGGGTAGCGGAGCGGGCCCAGGGGCCATGTAGCCTGATCCTGCTCCTATTTCGTGTGTCTAATTCTGTTAGATTCAGGAGATGGTTCTGTGATAGTAGATTGGCGGTTAGGATCAGATCAGCCATGATCTTATTGCATGGCGGAGCAGGCTCGAAGGGCCGATTGGCTTACTCCTGCTCCTATTTCTTATGTTCTTATGTTCTTATGTCTTGGACACTCCTTGCCAGTGTCTCGATGGAGTCAGGCATCCTTGCCACTGCAGCCATGTGCTCAGTGTGCCTGAGCCGAGCCTGGGCACTCATTTCTGCGAGGGAACGCACGTCTTCTGCGCTCTGTGCAGCAGTACTCGTGGCCTGACTCGCCCTCCGGGGAGACAGCCCCCGAGCTTCCCTACCCCCCTTGCGTTGCTGCAGCCCGCTGGTTCCTGGAACTGCTTCCTCCTCAGAGCATTCCCCCCCCGCTCCCCTCCAGGGAAGTAGTCTCCCCAGTCTGCAGAGCGACTGGCTCGCCTGAGGGTGGCAGGGATGGTCCAGCTTCCTCCTGCTCGTTGCCTCCAGAGTCAGTGGCTGTGGCAGCTTGAGGGCCCGGCTCCCGAGCTGGTGATGCAGCATCTGAAAGGAGGGAGGTTGAAGAGTGGCTTTAGCGAAAGGACAGGGTGGCAGTAAGGGATGCATGAGTGCTTCAATGCTCTGACATGGGTCCAGAGTGAAAAAGCATGCTGGTGGGGGGAACAAGTGGGAGGAGAGAGTTCCAAAAGGTGATGACCTTACCATCACTGTGCACAATGGGGTCGGCAGCTCCAGTGGTGACAGGACCAGACATCCGGCCTCCAACAATCTGGTGGACTCGTTCCTCCAGGGCCATCAGTGTCAGCAGCTGAGGAGGGCCTCCACCGGTATGATGCTGCTCCCTCCGGTTCCTGGCCAGCTTGGCCTGCAGGAGAAAGGACGGGAAGTGATGAAACATGCTGGCCTGAGCTGACATCACATGCCCTCCATGGTAGAATAGCCCTTCCATTATGCATTGAGCTGACATCACATGCCCCCCATGGTAGAATAGCCCTTCCATTATGCATTGAACTGACATCACATGCCCCCCATGGTAGAATAGCCCTTCCATTATGCATTGAGCAGAATGTGCGTGTGTGTTTCCAGAAAGGGCCATGGGTGCTGGCTGACAGAGGGCTTCGAGCACCCTCTGGCCATAATGTTAGGTGCAGATGGAGGGATGAAGAAGATGGCGAAAAAGGCACTCACCCTAACAACCCGAGTGAGGTCATTGAACTTCTTCCTGCATTGCACAGGAGTCCTGGCCACCACGCTGCTTGAGGTGACTCTTTGACAAACTTCCCTCCAAGCCCTGTGGTACTCGCTCTGATGAGGCCTCCTGCCATTGTCGGGGTACAGCACAGCTCACCGGCGCTCCACTTCGCCAACCAAAGCATCCAATGCCCCATCGGTAAAGCGCTCCGCTCTCTGCCTCACCCTCTCCATATCCTCAAAGTTTGTAACGCCACAGAAAGCACAGCGCCGATTTTGAGGCCTACAAGGTGCAGAGTGTGTCTGCTGCTCCTAATTGACCTGCCCCTTTAAGAGCTGGCCGGCGCCAGCATGTCTCGGGGTAATCGATTATTGACAGCACCTGCGCTGCGCCCGGACACCGCCATATTGAGTAGCGCCGCCGGGTTAGCGCCTTAAGACTCCCGTGCAGCGCCTGAATCAATGCTGCAATCACCTTCAGGGGTGCAGCAACCCAATGTCGCTCGAGGTGGCGATAAGTTGCGCCTGACGATAAAATTTGCGCATCGCCAATTCTAGCACCCTGAGCGGGGCTATACCCAATTTCTCCCCCTATGTGTTGGAGTTGAATCTAGGGTGAAAGGCTACTGCGTACCTGACTGTGCAGCGATATTTTAATTACTTAATTCTTCTGTTTCCTTAAGTTGCCTCTGACAATTTCTGGCGCAGGTACCAACTGCACTGAAATCTAGCCAGACACTCACTTCCAAACAACCCATCCTGACTTTTGCTTTCAATTAATTTTAATTCCTGACATACTTGGCAGAAGACATCATGGGTAAAGTTGTAGCTGTATGGCTTTCGTCTTCCCACCTCAGCTGTTGTGGGGTTAAGAACATAAGAACATAAGAAATAGGAGCAGGAATAGGCCACTTGGCCCCTCGAGCCTGCTCCGCCATTCAATAAGATCATGGCTGATCTTGGGCTCAAAGCCACTTCCCAGCCCGCTCCCCATAACCCTTCACTCCCTTATCTTGCAAAAATTTGTCTATCTCCACCTTAAATGTATTTAATGACCCAGCCTCCACGGCTCTCTGGGGCAGAGAATTCCACAAATTTATGACCCTCTGAGAGAAGAAGTTCCTCCTCATCTCAGTTCTAAAAGGGTGACTCTTTATTCTGAAATTATGCCCCTGAGTTCTAGATTTCCCCACGAGGGGAAACATCCTCTCTGCATCTACCTTGTCGAGACCCCTCAGTATCTTAAATGTTTCGATAAGATCACCTCTCATTCTTCTAAATTCCAATGTGTATAGGCCCAGCCTGCTCAACCTTTCCTCATAAGTCAAACCCCTCATCTCTGGAATTAACCTACCGAATCGTCTCTGAACTGCCTCCAATGCAAGTATATCCTTCCTTAAATAAGGAGACCAAAACTGTACACTGTACTCAAGGTGTGGTCTCACCAATACCTTGTACAGTTGTAGCAGGACTTCCCTGCTTTTATATTCCAACCCCTTGAAATAAAGGCCAACATTCCATTTGCCTTTTTGATTACTTGCTGTACCTGCATGCTAACTTTTTGTGTTTCATGCACAAGGACCCCCAGGTTCCTCTGAACTGTAGCATTTTGTAACCTCTCTTCATTTAAATAATGGTTTGCTTTTTTATTTTTCCTGCCAAAGTGGATAACCTCGCACTTTCCCACGTTATACTCCATCTGCCAAATGTTTGCCCACTCACCTAGCCTGTCTATACCCCTTTGCAGATTCTTTGAGTCCTCTGCACAACTTGCTTTCCCACCCATCTTTGTATCATCCGCAAACTTGACTACATTACACGCGATCCCTTCATCCAAGTCATTAATGTAGATTGTAAATAGTTGAGGCCCCAGCACCGATCCTTGTGGACCCCACTAGTTATTGTTTGCCAACCAGAAAATGACCCATTTATCCTGACTCTCTGCTTTCTGTTAGTTATCCAATTCTCTATCCATGCTAATATATTACCCCCAACTCCGTGAGCACTTATCTTATCACAGACATCACAGAAACCCCACAGTGCAGATAGAGGCCATTTCGGCCCATCGAGCCTGCACCGACACATATCCCACCCGATCCCCGTAACCCCTACACCAACACATATCCCACCCTATCCCCGTAACCCCACGTATTTAATCCCCCTAACACTAAGGGTCAATTTATCATAGCCAATCAACCTAACCCGCACATCTTTGGACTGTGGGAGGAAACCGGAGCACCCGGAGGAAACCCACGCAAACACGGGGAGAATGTGCAAACTCCACACAGACAGTCGCCCGAGGCCGGATTCGAACCCGGGTCCCTGGTGCTGTGAGGCAACAGTGCTAACCACTATGCCACCGTGCTGCCCTTATGCAGTAACCTTTTATGTGGCACCTTATCGAATGCCTTCTGGAAATCCAAATACACCACATCCACTGGTTCCCCTTTGTCCACCCTGCTCGTTACTTCCTCAAAGAACTCCAGCAAATTTGTTAAACATGATTTCCCTTTCCTAAAACCATGCTGACTCTGTTTGACTGCAGTATGTTTTTCTAAATGCCCTGCTACTGCCTCCTTAATGAAGGACTCCAGCATTTTCCCAATGACAGATGTTAGGCTAACTGGTCTATAGTTTCCTGCTTTCTGTCTCCTTCCTTTCTTAAATAGGGGTGTTACATTAGCGGTTTTCAATCCGCTGGGACCTCTCCAGAGTCCAGGGAATTTTGGTATATTGCAACCAATGCATCCACTATCTCTGCAACCACTTCCTTTAAGACCCTAGGATGCAGGCCATCTGGTCCAGGGGACTTGTCGTCTTTTAGTCCCATTATTTTACCGAGTACTATTTCCTTAGTGATAGTGATTATCTTTAGTTCCCCACTCCCTGTGGCCCCTTGATTATCCATTATTGGGATGTTGTTAGTGTCTTCTACAGTGAAGACAGATGCAAAATATTTGTTCAGAGTCTCTGCCATTTCCCCATTCCCCATTAGTAATTCCCCAGTCTCATCCTCTAAGGGAACAACGTTTACTTTAGCTACCCTCTTCCTTTTTATATACCTGTAGAAGCTCTTACTATCTGTTTTAATGTTTCTTGCCAGTTTACCCTCATAATTCATCTACTCCCTCTTTATTTTATTTTTAGTCATCCTTTGCTAATTTTTAAAAATTTCCCAATCCTCTAGTTTCCTACCAATCTTGGCAACATTGTATGCCTTCATTTTCAATTTGATACCATCCTTTACTTCCTTAGTTAGCCACGGATGGTGCTCCCTGGGTTAAGCAGATTGCTCCCCTGCTCATATTGACGACTTCACACAGCGCCTGAGCTTCATCCCATTTACTTCAAATGTTATTTTTGATGATTTGCAGCAATAGAATGAGAGGCCCTGAAATACTTTTGCTATGAGCATGTTTTAAACTTTTTGATCTCACCATAAAAATGAGGTGCATACCCATTTAAAGGGTATTTTTATTTTACAATTGGCTATTATATTACAAAAGTTGTCAAAGTTTTACTTTTCCATGATTGTACTAGTGATATAATTTAAGATAATATTGCAATGTTATACAGATTAGTTCAGTAGATTTGTAAATAAAATGTATTATTGAATTTACAAAAAATTGTAACTTTACTCTCTATCAAACCCAATTCTTTATAATCTCAGAATCAAGCCTTTTGAGCGTATCTGTTTGCTCTTCTGTATTTTATCTAGTCTGAGTACATTGGCTTAGAAATTCAGTATAGCCACTTTTGGGGCGGTAAAGTCGGGCGGCCGCTAAAGTTTGCGCCCGGCGCAAAGTGGAGGCCACTTCGCCGATATTCAGTAGCTTTGGCCAAGGAGTTTGCTCGAGCGCTAAAACAGGCGATGCACGGCTATCTTTAGGCGCTAAGCCGGCGGTGCAGACTGATACCGCCAAGGCCGGGCGCAGCGCAGGTGCGGTCATTTCTTGATTGACAGCAGACACCCTGGCGCCAGCCAGCTCTTAAAGGGGGAAGGGTCGACTTGGTCTGCTGCCACGCCCTGGATACTGCAGCCCTCCAGCTAGGCCTAAACACTGCTGCTGGAGAGAAATGGCGCCAAGAAGGATGCAGAGGGCCCGTGAGCGAGCGCAGCGCTTCTCTGCCCATGATTTAAAGGTGCTGGTTAGGGCTTTGGAGAGGAGACGCCATATCTTGTTCCCGGACAGTGGCAAGAAGCCTGCCACCAGGGTGTACAGGAGAGCCTGGAGGGATATCGCCCAGAGGGTCACAGCCACCTGCGATGTCCCCAGGACTGGTGTCCAATGCCGGAAAAAGTTTAACGACCTCACTCGGATTGTCAGGGTGAGTACCCTTTCCAGTGTCCTCCTCATCCTTGCATGTGCACCTCACATTATGGGCAAAGGGACCTCAAAGCCCTAATGGCCAGCCCTCATCCAGCAGCTATGGCACTGGCATGAACATCAATTGCACTTTCTGCACTTTACACACTGGCCAAGCTATTCGACCATGGGAGGCAGTGCATACAGCAACAGGGCACCACACTGGCCAAGCTATTCGACCATGGGAGGCAGTGCATACAACAACAGGGCACCACACTGGCCAAGCTATTCGACCATGGGAGGCAGTGCATACAGCAACAGGGCACCACACTGGCCAAGCTATTCGACCATGGGAGGCAGTGCATACAACAACAGGGCACCACACTGGCCAAGCTATTCGACCATGGGAGGCAGTGCATACAGCAACAGGGCACCACACTGGCCAAGCTATTCGACCATGGGAGGCAGTGCATACAGCAACAGGGCACCACACTGGCCAAGCTATTCGACCATGGGAGGCAGTGCATACAACAACAGGGCACCACACTGGCCAAGCTATTCGACCATGGGAGGCAGTGCATACAACAACAGGGCACCACACTGGCCAAGCTATTCGACCACGGGAGGCAGTGCACACAACAACAGGGCACCACACTGTACTTAGAGGCCGTCCTTTCTCTTGCAGGCCAAGCTGGCCCAGAATCTGAGGAGCCGGACTGACACCGGGGGAGGCCGTCCCCAGTTCCAGCAGCTCAGTGACCTGGAGGGGCGCGTGGGTCGACTCATGGGTGGCCGGCTGATTGGCCCCGTTGCATGTGGAGATGCCGACCCTGTGCTGGGCCCCAATGGTAAGGACATGACCTTTTGGACCTCTCTCGTTCCCCTTGCGCTTCAGATCTACATCCTTTGCCACTGTCCAACCAATGCGCTGAATGCCGCCACTCATGCCTCCCTCGCTGACGCCCTGTCCTCACTCTAAAGCTACTCTTGTGCCTTCCTGCTTTCAGCTGGTGAGGAGGAGGTCCCTGAAGCTGCCAGTGACAGTCCCTCGGAAGAGGAGGATGAGGAGGAGCAAGAGGAAGGCGGCCCATCGGGGGAACCCTCATCCGCGCCAGGGGATGGCAATGGAGGGGACACGTCTTCCCTGGAGGAGAGCCAGGGGGAAGTGTTGCAGGGGGGTGTAGCTCCTGTGCCCAGTGGCGTCCAGCCACGCGGGAAGGGTCGGGCAGCTCGGCTGCCTTCTCCCCAGAGGGGGGAAGTGTTGCAGGGGAGTGTAGCTCCTGTGCCCAGTGGCGTCCAGCCATGCGGGAAGGGTCGGGCAGCTCGGCGGCCTTCTCCCCAGAGGGGGGAAGTGTTGCAGGGGAGTGTAGCTCCTGTGCCCAGTGGCGTCCAGCCACGCGGGAAGGGTCGGGCAGCTCGGCGGCCTTCTCCCCAGAGGAGGGAAGTGTTGCAGGGGAGTGTAGTTCTGGGCCCAGTGGCGTCCAGCCACGCGGGAAGGGTCGGCCAGCTCGGCGGCCTTCTCCCCAGAGGGAGAGTCCGGCCTCCAGTCCGGAGACAGTCCTCGCCCAGGAGGTGCGCCTCCTCGATCAAATGTCCGCAGACTCGGATCGCCGGCACACCGAGTTCATGGGGGTTGTGGCACGGTTGCCTGAGGCCATCGAGTCCCTGGCTCATAGTGTGTCCGATTTCGGGGCCTCACAGGCCAGGGGTTTCGAACAACTCGGGGCAGCACAGGCCAGGGGTCTCGAACAATTCGGGGCAGCACAGGACGCGAGTCGGGCCGAATTGAGGGCAGCACAGGACGCGAGTCGGGCCGAATTCAGGGCAGCACAGGACGCGAGTTGGGACGACTTCAGGGCAGCACAGGCAGCGAGTGGCCAGTTGATCAGTGGTGCCGTGCAGTCACTGGCTGGTCTGATGCGGGCACAGACCAGGGCAGTACGGGCACTCACTGCTGCCACACTCGCTGTGTCAGGCAGGCATCGCCAGGGCACCTGCCGCGCTGCAGCAGCACAGCGGTCTGGCCTTCAGCAGATTGCTACGTTTGCTGCAGTGCCAGCCCGGCCGAGTGCCAGTGTCTCAGGCGAGCAGCGAGCGCCTGGCATCAGCCAGCTTGCCCCCATTGCTGCAGCCACCACTGCCACTCCCCCAGCGAAGCTGCCACGAGCTGCTGGAGAGACTGATGCTGCCCAGCCACAGCTGCAGCAGTCAGCAGCCGGCCCCTCGAGGGCCAGAGCTCGTCTAGGCCGACCCCCAAGGGCATCTGCCGTCACGCAATGTGCCCCTCAGGAGCCTTCCCCCAGCCTTGCAGCACCCACAGGGCCCAGGTTGAGGCAGAGCAGCAGGTCGGCCAGGGGCCGGAAAAGGCTGGACAAGGACTCTCCCTCTCGGCACACAAAGTAGAGTGTGTTGCCAAATGTTTTTTTATATGGGGGTGGTTGTGTTGTCTATGGGGGGGGGGTTGTTTTGGTAAGGCCGAGGATGAAGGCCATTTGGATGGAAAAGTTTTGTTATTCCTCCCCAGGTTGTGGGAGTGAGTCATGTGTTTGACTGTTTTTTGGGGGTGTTGTCTGTTTTTGGGTTTCATGTGGGAAGGGCCCTGAGTTTGTTCAATAAAGCTTTTTCTTTATTCAGCTTGTCCGTGTTTGATGTTTGAAGTGGTTGTTGCGTTAACCGGCTGAGGGCTTGCGGAGCGGCTGCATTCATGTCCCTTCATTGCCATAAGCCATTCCCTGACAGGGGGCCTAGAAGTGTCGTTCAATAAGCCGCCGACAGACGGCCCTTGGACCTTGTGGCTCCCTCCTGGGCTGGTACTCCTCCTCCTCCTCCTCCTCCTCCTCATGGGCCTCCTGCTTGTCCTCCTGAGGTGGTGGTCCAACGTGAGGTGGCAGTGCCTGAGTCCTGCGGATAGCCAGGTTGTGCAGCATGCAGCAAACGACGACGAACTGGGAGACTCTATCCGGCGAATACTGCAGAGATCCGCCGGAACGATCCAGGCAGCGGAACCGTTGCTTGAGGATGCCAATCGTTTGCTCTATGATGTTCCTTGTGGCTTGATGGCTTTCGTTGTATGCCTCCTCAGCAGGGGTCCTGGGCGCGCGGAGCGGGGTCATGAGCCATGTACACAAAGGATAGCCTTTGTCCCCGATAAGCCATCCTCTTGGGGGAGGCTGTGCCTGGAACATGTCAGCCACAGTAGTCTGGCGCAGGATAAATGCATCGTGGCTGCTGCCTGGAAAGCGGGCATTGACAGCTAGGATGCGCTGCCTGTTGTCACACACCAGCTGTACATTGAGGGAATGGTAGCCCTTCCGGTTGCGGTAATCCTCGGCATTGTCGATAGGTGCCCGCAAAGCCACATGCGTGCAGTCAATGGCGCCCTGCACCATGGGGAAGTCCGCGATCCTCGCAAATCCGACTGCACGCTGCTCCTGCCTCTCCAGGGTCATGGGGAAGGAGATGAATTGGTGTCTCCTTGTGAAAAGGGCATCGGTGACCTGCCGGATGCAGCGATGCACGGTGAACTGGGATATGTTAGCTATGTCCCCAGCAGCGGCTTGGAAGGAGCCGCTTGCATAAAAGTTCAGAGCCACCGTGACCTTCACTTCCACCGACAGAGATGTCCTGCACATCAGCTGTGGACGCAGATCTCTGTGAAGCAGCTGGCAGATCTCTGCAACCACCTCCCTTCTGAAGCGCAGCCTCTTAACACACTGCGCGGCAGTCATGGTGAGATAGGACACCTGCTGGCGGTATTCCCTGAGTGGGTAAGGCCTACGTTGCCGACGCCTGATGCCCCCTCTGCGTCTAGGCATGGCTGCCCCTCTCACACAGCGTCTGCGAGCCCTTCGCACATAATGCTGGAACTGAGGGTTGGCACCCCATGCAGCCCCCATAATATACTTGCAAACAATGAAATTACAATGAGGCAAATTTCCAAGCTCTGGCCAGAAGCCAAAAATACCTCTCCTATGTTGGGCCCAATCAATAAGGTCTCTTCCTTGGTCTCTGTCCAGAAATCCGTTGCACAGAAGTCATTGCAGCAAAATGGCTGGCCTTTATAGTTCAGTGTAAGTGCCCTTTAATTAGCGCTCCCCGAGGCCCGCAGGGCCTCTGCTGCGTTCCACTTCACAGTTCTTAGCACCGCCACGCCCGCATTGGGCGGGCGCGACTGAAGTTCCGGTTTGGGGCGCACAAAGGGCGTTGCACGACGAAATGACGTCATAAGCTGCGCGCGCAGCTGAGCGCGCGCAAACACTTTGCGCCGGCGCTAAATGTCTACTGAAGTTGGGCGTAGGCGCAGATCGCGCTGTGCCCGGCCGCTAAGTGCCTAGCGCTCGAAGTTTACTCCTCTTAAGGCGCTAACGGCTGGCGCACGCAACTGAATTTCTAGGCCCTTGGGTTTTATCTGGCATGTGGTAAGGACTTACTTGTATTTAAACAAATTTACATATATATAGATCACATTGAGGTCATCCCATTCAAATGATCATACACAAGAAGCTCCTCAAAAAGCCTTTGTTATTTCCCTGGACTCTCTGAAGTCAAAAGTATAAGCTTGAATATTTTGTAACTGAAAAAAATAACCAATTTTCAAAGAAATGTTAACAATTCCTCAAATGAAATGAACAGTGCCTCATAAAACAAAGCTTGTTATATGCATGCCCTATGATGTAACACTACCTTTAATGTATTGCTAATAGTTCCCTTAGTGATATAGAATTCTATAATTTGCTTATGCTAACCTTATCATATATATGATGATTGGAGGTTTGCTTAAGACAAAAGGGTAAATTCAGCACTCCCAGGGGATCTGTGCTTGAAGGAAGAGCAGGTTGGAGAATTGGGTTACAATGGCTCTATCAATGACCTGCTTTCCTCTGAATACAGCTTCCCCAATTTTTTAATAAGTTTATAAGGATAAGTATAGAGAAAAGTGGATCATAGGAACAGGATTGGCCATTCAGCCCCAATAGCCTGTTCTGCCATTCAGTGAGATCATGACTGATCTGGATCCTAACTCCATCCACCTGCCTTTGCTCCATGTCTCTTAATACCCTTGGCTAGCAAAAATCTATTGATCTCAGATTTAAAATTATTAATTGAGCTAGCATCTACCGCTTTTTGTGGGAGAGAGTTCCACACTTCTACCACCCATTGCGTGGAGAAGTGTTTCCTAACTTCTCTCCTGAATGGCCTGGCCCTGATTTTAAGATTACCACCCCTTGACCTAGATTCCCCCACCAGCAAAAACAAATTCTCTCTTTCTACTCTATCAATTGCTTTTAAAAACTTAAAAACCTCAATCAAATTACCCTTTAACCATCTGTATTCCAGGGAATGCAAGCCTAGTTTATGTAAACTCTCCTTATAACAACAACTTGCATTAATATAGCACCTTTAATGTAGCAAAATGTCCCAAGGTCCTTAACAAGTGCTTTATGAATAAAGACATTTTTGACACCAAGCCACAGAAGGAGATATCAGGACAGGTGACCAAAAGCTTGGTCAAAGAGGTAGATGTTAAGGAGCAACTTAAAGAAAAACAGTGGTAGAGAGGCGGAGAGGTTTAGAAGGGAATTCCAGAGCTTCTGGCCAAGGCGGCTGAAAGCATGGTGACCAATGGTGGAGTGATTAAAATCGGGGATGCGCAAGAGGCCATTATTGGAAGAGTGCAGAGATCTCGAAGGCTTGTAGGGCTGGGGGAGATTTCAGAGATAGGGAGAGGTGAAGCCATGGAAGGATTTGAAAACAAGGATGAGGATTTTTAAATTGAGGTGTTGTCGGATCAGGAGCCTGTGTAGGTCAGCAAGCACAGGGGTGATGGTTGAACGAGACTTGGTGCGAGTTAAGATATGGCAGCAGAGTTTTGGATGAGCACAAGTTTGTGTAGGGTGGAAGATGGGAGGCTGGCCAAGATAATAATCTAACCCTTGAAGCCCTGGTAACATTCTGGTGAATCTGCTATGCATTCCTTCCAAGGCCAATATATCCTTTCCACAACTGTAAACTGTACTCCAGATGTGGCCTAACCAGGGCTTTTTATTGCTGTAGCAAAACTTCCTCCTGATTATATTCTAGCCCTCTAGTTATAAAGGCTAACATTCCATTAGCTTTTTTGATTATTTTCTGTACCTGACTACTACATTTTAGTGACCTGTATACATGGTCCCCTCAATCTCTTTGGACCTCCACTATTCGTAGCTTGTCACCATTTAAAAAATACTCAGATCTATCCTTTATTGGTCCAAAATGGATGCCCTCATACTTACCTGTGTTGAAATCCATCTGCCACAGTTTTGTCCACTCACTCTATCAATGTCTTTTTGTAATTTTATGCTCCTGTCTACCCTACATACTATGCCACCAATTGTTTCATTCGCAAACTTGGATATATGGCTCTCTATTGTGATATCTAAGTCATTAATATATATAGCGAATAGCTGAGGCCCCAGCACAGATCCTTGTGGGACACCATTAGTCACTTCCTTCCAATTCGAGTACATACCCATTATCCTTACTCTCTGGGCTGGATTTTGCCACTGGGGAGCTTTTGGAGGCATGACTCCCACTTTTCTTGAATTCAAGACCTCATCAAACCTCTTTTGCAGAAATAAGATGGTTGTTGCATTGGAGAATGCGATGGCCATCTGTTATCTCTGCCACGGCGGTGCGAGACTCTTCGCATACCCAACAATTGAAGCCTGCAGGAAGAAACAAAGGTAAGTAAAGTTTTCCTAACACTTTGCACTTACCTCACATACTCACCTCTCCACACTTGCACCCATCACTTATCTTCATAGCGCACTTTTGCACCCCTCCACCCCCGCAGACCCACTACTCACCTCGGTGACCCTGGCAGGTTTCGGAGCTTTCGGGAAGCCCGCACTTGTGTGGGCAAAATGGGGATAATCATCTTATCTACCTGCTAACTATCTATTAACAGGCAGTTAAGTGGCTGTAATCCCTTCCCGCCTCCAAGGAGACAGGACCCAGCGCGGGACAGCTACCTGCCTCCTGGCAAGATGGCACAGAGACAGGTTGGGGGCAGGTTGGTCACCTGCCCCCAGATTCTGCCATTTTCCCGGCAGTCCCACCTCCAAACCCGCCTCCCCATGGCTGGTAAACTCCAACCCAGAATGTCTTCTACCATATAAACAATCTCCTAACCAGGTCAATAATTTGCCTTGAATTCCATGAGCTTTAATTTTAGCTTATTGAATGCCTTCGGGAAGTCCATATAAACATCCATAAACATTCCCCTGTCTACTACTTTAGTTACTTCCTCAAAAAATTCAATTTGGCTCGTTAGACATGACCTACCCTTTACAAATTCATGATGGCTCTCTCTAACCAGCACAAATTTCTCGAAGTGCTCAGTCACTCTGCCCTTTAATTATAGATTCTAATATCTTCCCCACAACATATATTAGACTAACAGGTCTATAATTTCCTGGTTTCTCTCTCTCACCTTTCTTAAATAATAGTTACATTTGCAATTTTGCAATCTAAATAAACAATTCCTGATCAAGAGAGCTTTGGAAGATTATGGCTGAAGCATTTGCAATTTCCTCACCTATTTCCTTTAAAACCCTGGGGTGGAAACATCAGGTCCCTAGGATTTGTCAGTCTTTAGTGCCATTACTTTTTCTAATACTGTTTTCTTGCTTACGTTAACTTTAACATCAGATATATTGGCCCAGATTTTGCCATTGTAATGACTGTGAAACAGTCAGCATTCGACATCATTATATTGTGAAACTAACAGCAACTTTTGGCGTCTGCACATGCGTAGTTAAATGTGGAAATCCAGAAGTTGCTGTCAGTGATTCCCCACTCCTCCACAGGTTGCACTGTTGAAGTCCTTGCAGATGGAAATCTTACAACTCACTTGAATTCACATGAATTTCCACTTTTTACGCTCTAATCTCACTGTTAAAACCCCCCAAAAAGTTAAGCATTGTTGAGTGAGGTGTAACTGGGTTCTTAATGGTGTACTAAGTCATAATTACTGCTGAACAACCTCTCTGACCCTGCAAAACTAATTTTATATTTGTGGCATCTCAAATTTCTCCCTTTTGATAAAAATTCCCATAGATTTTTTAAATAATAAAAAAAAAATTAAAGTTTGTTCATGATATTTCAGCATCTACATTCATCCCATGTGTATGTCCCAAACTTTATTTCACTCTGTAAAATGATTAAAAAGTGAAGGATAATCAGTGCTTTTTACTTCCTGGTTTGCTGTCCTTGAGAATTCTTTAATGTGATTGGCTGATTAGCCTGTTTGATGACATCACTGTTGCTGGACACTGAAGATCCCCCATGAATGGCACCAGAATAAAATTACCATCGGGAAAGGTGAATTCCACACCACAGAGATCATTAGATCTTTGTAGGCAGCTTTCTTCGAGGTCAATGGCAATCGCTGTCACTTTGCTGCTGGCCAGAAAATCCGGGCTATTATCCTCTTCTTCTACTGTGAAGACTGACACAAAATAATTATTCAACAAGTCTGCCATTTCCTTAACTTCATTTGCAATATTACCCACATTTGCTTTTAAAGGGCCTACATTACCCTTGACTACCCTTTTTCTTCCAATATAATTGTAAAAACGTTTTCTGTTATTCTTGATATACTTCGCAAGTTTCTATCCAAACATAACTGGGGTAGATTGTCAACTTGTATTCAATTTAACCCCTTTAGTAACCTGGGCATTTAATCACTGGACATTTTTATATCAAAAGTGCGATTGGATCAGTTTTATTCTGCTTTGTCCAGTTATTTAAAGCAATGGGGTAATTTTGACTTTGGGTGATGGTCAATTGAAATGAAAATCGTGAGAGATGTAAAACAGGTGGCTGATCCGATATCACCCATTTTACACTATCACCCAAAGTCAAATTACCCCAGTAAGTTTTAGACAGATGTTACAAAATGGAAACAGTTTATGACTTCCATATTTCTGATTTCTTGGTTGAATGGTTTTAACTTTATTGTCTCTGCCCTTTTTACAGAAAGACTCATACATGATTGCTGCTGGTGTTGTAGGAGGCATTTACATTTTTTGTACAATTGTTCTGTTCTTTGGTGTGAAGGAGAGAGATGGTGAGTAACTCCACCACTGGTGGTAAGTGAGACCTGTGGAATGCATTGCCATGCCAAAAAGTCTTTGAAGCACACAAGTAATTTAGTTGTTTTCAAACGACTCTTTTTTAATGTGCATTATTGCCTCAAAAGGGAGTTTATCTGGCAGGCTCGGTTCCTTAAGCAGCCCGGAACAAACTGCTCTGAAACTGCTGCTGCTGTCCCATTACTTGGTCAAGGGCAAAGCATGATCAGTAGTTATATACATTCCACAATGCAGCATTAGAAATTTACAGAATAATCTTGCATGGCAAGGTAAGTATGGTAGCATGAAAAACCTGAAATTCAGAGCTTCAGTGATTCACATCATTTCCTAAACTACATTTCGAGTTATGTTGAAGCCATTTCTTCCCATTTATTTCAATAACTGTGATTGGATAGTGGAAATAAAGAGTGACTTTGCAATGGATACAAATAGAAGATGCTGGAATTGCACAGCAGTGTGCTGACAAAGGACCTACATCTGAAATGCTAATTTGTCATTCCTCTTTACAGATGTTTATATTTCATTCTCTGTTTTATTTCACATTCCCAACAGTTTCTTTTCTTTTTATTTGTCACTGCAATAGTGTACATGTGGGAATAGCAGTAACTGAAAGATACTGAGCATCAAATGTGGATGTCTTGAACACAGCCTCAGGATTCTGAAGAACTAATAAGCTGCTCAAGCTTTCCTCGTGTGGTTTCTAGTGTTATCGGAACTCTTTGAGTATGTTATAGCTGCAATAACAGTTCATTTACAATAATGGACAGAAATTACAGGGGGGACGGGGGTGGAGCATGTGTGTGGACTTTGATGTGTGGTCCTGGCAGACACCCTGTACTGGGAGTGCAAATTCATAAAATTACCCCAAGACTGCTGTTAGCTTAATAACTTTCTAGTTCACCAAGTAAAGTAATATTGCCTGATTTAGTCCTGAGGAATGAAATGAGGCAAATAACTAATGTAAGTTTAGGAGAAAAATTGGGAAATAGCCACCACAGGATTTAATGTAAAAATAGAAAAGGATAAGCAAGAGTCAAACCTAAGACTGCTTCACTGGTAGAAGGCAAAGATCTGAGAAGGGGTCTGGCCCAAATTAACTGGGCAGAAATGGTAACAAACTGGACAATGGATCAGCAGTAGGGTATCTTCAAATATGAATTGGATAGAGTACAGTATAGATATTCCTATAAGGTAAAAAGGATGTGCATCAAAGGATAAGGCTCAATGGATTAATAGATTGAATTGAAATTTAAATATGTTATTTTGCCTCAGCTCTAGCACTCTGGCCCTTGGCTCAGAAGTTTATGGGTTCAAACTCCACTTCAGGTCTTGAACACTTAATCTAGGCTGATGCTTCAGTACAGAACTGAGGAAGTGCTGTATTATCACAAGTGAATCTTGCAGACGAGTTGTTAAACTGAGGCCTGGTAATGTAGATGTAAAATGTCGCATGGCACTATTTGATAGGGAATCTTCCTGGTGTTCCGGCCAACATTCTTCCCTCCAGCAACACCACTAAAAAAAAGATTAATTGATCATTCATCTCATTGCTGTTTCTGGGACTCTGCTGTGCATATTTGCTGCTGTGTTTGCCTAAAAAACAATAGTGTCTACACATCAAAAAGTAATTCATTGATTGTAAGGTACCTTGGGATGCTTTATAAATGCAAGTTCTTTTTTTTAAAGGGAGGCATAAGATAAAACTAGGGTTAATAATACCACAAGGAATATAGAAAGTGTATATGGCTCACTAATGGAATCTGGAGGGGTTAGACCTGTCACTGACACCTGGTTACCTGGTAGGAGAATAAGCTGCTCAAGCTTTACTCTAGTGGTTTCTATTGTTACCAGAACTCTTTGAGTATGTTATAGCTGCAATAACAGTTCATTTACAATAGTGGGGACTGGGATTCTTTCCCAAATAACTCTTTAGGCCAGACCTCTAATAGGTAAAGTATATGGACAAGTAGTGGGAAGCCTACCCTATGATATACACTGGCAACTGAACACTTATAGCTGCTTTAACTTCAGCAGTACCCCTTGGACTCCCAGAGCCTCAGCTTTGCCAGCCTGCACTAAAGCTCTCCAGATTTAGGTAAGTAGGATATGTCCATACAGGGAGACGATGTGCGCTCCATATTGGGCAAACAAATTGGTGTGGATTTCTCCGTGGCTTGGAGATCTTGAAACATGGACATTCTTGTGTGTCAGGCACTCAGCTGACCAAGACAAATGCATACAGCATCATGTGACTGTTACAGGGGAAAGCACAGCAGTGCATCACAATAAATGTATTGCACAGAGGAAAGGAAACATTAGACTGGGTGTATAACAGACTGCCAATACGTTACCACCCATTTTCATCCCCATTTACTCCAGGATCAAGTTTAGGACACTGGGCAAAGGTTAATGCCCATTTAATTAAGACCAGTTAGCCTAACATCTGTCGTTGGGAAAATGCTGGAGTCCTTCATTAAGGAAGCAGTCGCAGGGCATTTGGAAAATCATAATGCAGTCAAGCAGAGCCAGCATGGTTTTATGAAAGGGAAATCAAATTTGCTGGAGTTCTTTGAGGATGTGACAAGCAGGGTGGATAAGGGGGCATAGTTTCAGAATAAAGGGTCACTCTCTTAGAACTAAGATGAGGAGGAATTTCTTCTCTCAGAGGGTCGTAAATCTGTGGAATTCTCTGCCCCAGAGAGCCGTGGAGGCTGGGTCATTAAATACATTTAAAGTGGAGATAGACAGATTTTTGCAAGATAAGGGAGTGAAGGGTTATGGGGAGCGGGCTGGGAAGTGGCTTTGGGCCCAAGATCAGCCATGATCTTATTGAATGGCGGAGCAGGCTCGAGGGGCCAAGTGGCCTATTCCTGCTCCTATTTCTTATGTTCTTATGTTCTTAATTAATGGCAGGTCAGAATATTACTACCCTTAATGAACAATTAGCATGTGTCCTAACTGTAATGCACATGAATTATTCCATAGTATCCTAGTTTACATCCAGATGGGACAGATATTGGGCCAGAAATTCCAGAACGGGGCTTGCAGCGCGTGCAAGCCCCGTATTTGCACTTACCCCGCGCTCCTGCCGATCAGCTTCTGGGACGCCTGAACTTGGAGAAATAGAAAGCACATTCCCGGGCAGCGTATGACGTCACGCCGCCCAGGAGTGCAGCCAGCGCGGACCCAGGAGCGTGCAGTGTAAATGAGACACGCCCCTTGAGGTCTCAGTTTCACTGGACACGCCCCCAATGTTTCTGTCAAGCTGCTTTGATTTTTTACATGCAAAGCAGCAGTTTAAATAGGTTTTTGGAAGTTTTTTGAAGATTTTGGTAACTTTTATAAACTTTTTAAAATGTTTACATTATTTTGAGTAATCTGAAGTAGTTTTAAAGAGAATTAAAGCAATGTAAAGACTTTTAAAAGCCCTAAAAGAATTTTTTTAATTCCATTTTTTTTATTTAGCAATGTCGTCATCATACGTGTCTTCACACTGTTCCCTTTGGGGAACTGTATGAAGTGGTGGAAGGATTTATGGCCGTGATTAACGCTCATTCCGTGACCGTAACCATCTTTGAACCAGCCATTAGGGCGGTTAGTCCTATGGCGGGAGGGTTTTACGGGCTCCCACAAGCTATACAAGGAGGGGGGGCCACCCACACCCACGGACGCAAATATCCCACTGGATGTCAACCCAGAATTTAGAGCCGGAGCTCCGACTCCACTTGCCGGGACTGTCTGGAGCGGGGTTCGAAACCCTACCCTGATCTGGCCCAGCGGCGGGGATCCTACCGCTATGACAAAGGCCCAATCCGATTAGCAACATGAAATGGCAGCATAGGGCTCCAGTCACGGGGAGGGAAAAGGCGCAGGAAACGTATGGGTGTCACCTTTTGTGCGGAGTGGGCCTTTTGCGTAGCAGTAAGCATCCCCGCCGCTGGGCCAGAAGGAGTAGGGTTTTGAACCCCACTCCAGACAGTCCCGGCAAGTGGAGTCGGAGCTCCAACTTTAAATTCTGGGTGGACATCCAGCGGGATACTTGCGTCCGTGGGTGTTGGTGGCACCCCCCCCCTCAGATGGGTTGTGGGAGCCCGTAAAACCCTCCCGCCATAGGACTAACCACCCTAATGGCTGGTTCAAAGATGGTTACGGTCACGGAATGAGCGTTAATCACGGCCATAAATCCTTCCACCACTTCATACAGTTCCCCAAAGGGAACAGTGTGAGGATACGTCCGATGATGACCTCTTGCGCAATGGACCTCCTTGGACCCTCAGTCGCAGATGCGAGGGGGCAAGTCGTGCAAGTGTTAAATTTTTTATTTTATTGACATGTAAAATGTTGGCCCAATAATTCCCTTCCAAATGCGCTAGTACGGTCGGGGTACTTACGCATCTGGCCGGATGAAATGCCGGTTTTCAGCATGCACAGTGCATGTGGGGAAAACCGGCATTTCCTGTCCTCTGAACGAAGGGGTTCAGAGGCAGAACGCGTACGACTGCACATGCAGCGCGTGCGCAGTATAATTCGCCGCTTTCATTAATGCTTTCAGTGAGGTCCAGTCATTACAACTTACACATGAAAAAAGCATGGGTACAGTTGCTAAAGAGGCTGCGGAGGAAGATATTTCTTATCGTGGAGCTTCTGAAAGTATGTATGTCTGTATATATTCCTTTGCGTGTTATGTATATATTCCTTTACTTATGTGTATGAATGTATTATTTAATTATGACTTTCAGAGAAAGTAACTTATTGGAAAATCATAATTAAAAACATACATTCATAGTAAAGGAATATAAAACATACATACATATACGTAAAGGAATATATGTGGACATACATACATAACTCATTCTCACATTCCATTCACACAGCCACAATTGCTCCTTCTACCTACCGTTCTGAAAACCCTTAAAAGAAAAAAAAAAAAAATTTTAACTTTAAAACTTACTTAAAATTTCTTAAAATAACTTCCCTCCCTTTCCCAAACAAAAATATTGCATTTCAAAAGCTCCACGATAAAATATATCTTCCTCCGCAGCCAATGAACCACTTTACACTTGCTTTTTTTCAGTGTAACTTCTAAGGACTTAACCTCACGGATTTCATGAATGAAATCCACGAAGTTCACTGCGCAAGCGCTGCCTGTGCAGTCGCACGCGCTCGAGGTCTGGAAATGCCGGCGTTCCCCGCATGCGCTGTTCATGCTGAACGCCGGCATTTCCAACGGCCAGAAGCGTGAGTAAGCCGACCGTACTCACGCTTCTGGCCTGGAATTTCTGGCCCATTCTTCTCTCTCGCTCTGATCACTTCAGATAACCCTTGATTATTTAAAGCTGCATAACCAATGCATCATTTTGTAGAACATATGTAACTGATAGCTCCATTTTGCTCCATTGATGCGACTCTGATTCCCTCTTATTATCCCAATGAAAGAGAGAAAAGCTGATGAGTGACATTGTTCAGAAGTAGAACTTGAAGATATGAATTCATATATTATTACAGAGAGATACACTAAAAAACTTAAAATAAAAAAGGGCTTGGGATAAAACTCAAATGTGTGAGTGAAAAAAGAATTGAGTGGTGCAGGTTACTTTTAAAGAAGACAAAATAAAATAGGAATGTGATTAAAATTTCAGCAAGAGAGGTTAAAAAATAAAGGAGGTCATTTTAACCTACCTCGTTCGACGGGTAAAACGGACCTCACATGTAAAACAGGCCTCACGTGTAAAACAGGCCTTACGTGTAAAACAGGCCTCACGTGTAAAACAGGCCTTGCATGTAAAACAGGCCTCACGTGTAAAACGGACCTCACATGTAAAACAGGCCTCACGTGTAAAACAGGCCTCACGTGTAAAACAGGCCTTATGTGTAAAACAGGCCTCACGTGTAAAACAGGCCTTATGTGTAAAACAGGCCTCACATGTAAAACAGGCCTCACGTGTAAAACGGACCTCACGTGTAAAACGGACCTCACGTGTAAAACAGGCCTCACATGTAAAACGGACCTCACGTGTAAAACGGACCTCACATGTAAAACGGACCTCACGTGTAAAACAGGCAGCCGATCTGATCCCGCCAGTTTCCCGCTGGGTGAGTCAGGTTAAAATGACCCCCAAGGACTTACATTTATACAGCATTTCTTTATGTTTATCAAAAATGTCTCAAATCACATTCCTTACATGAACCACTTTGAAGACCTAAAGCGACCTTAACAGATACAAATACAGAGATACAGAGAGTGGACATGAAAAAAATATGCATTTGCTTTTTAAAATGTATATTTATTTATTTTAATAACCTCAGCTTCATAAACCCTTCCAACCCAATTTGAAATCTGATCAACTAACTCAGTGCTATCTTTTGATGAGGATTTTTTTATTTATTACTATTACATGGCTTGTTTAATGAAATGTAAAGGGTAAGTAGTTTGATGTTCCATTTTCTTGGTTAGACCCCTACACTGTGAAGTCAGAAAAACCAATTCCTTTCCTAAAAGGAATGAAACTTGTGATGAGACATGGCCCCTACGTGAAGCTGACTACAACTTTTCTCTTCACATCCTTGGCCCTTCAGGTAATCCTGAATGTTTAAATCTGCATCACACAGATCCACTGCATTGAAAATGTAAGGAGAGCCTGAATTTCACATCTTATAATAGATGGCTTGGGAGAAAAAAAATCACCTTAGTATCCATTGAAAATTGTAGACAGAAAGCATTAAAGACGTATTATTTTTTTCACCAGTTCTGGTAATTGCTTCTGAGTAGTAGTGTCAATATTGAAATTAAAGACCTGTAAACATTATTGTGGGGTTGTAACATATTTGCCGGGAAAAAATCTAAATATTGCATTTTTGCACAAACATTATAGTTTGCTTTCTCCATTTACACAAGATCCAATTATTACCACAGATGAATTGTATGGGGATTCTATGTAATTTGGATTTGAAAGAGAATCCTATGTTTTGTATTTTTTAATTTTTGTCCATAATATAATGTCTGCAGGATATGCTTAAACATTGTGTATTGATGACAGACTGGAGGTAGGTTGGATAACTGAAAGATAGGCGTGTAAGGAGTCTGTTAGTCATTCAGCTTATACCACGTTTGCCAAGACAATACAAAAAAATCCAATGTTGCTCTTGAGTGACATAATGAAAAGATAATGGGCCGGATTTTGCAGTAAAAATAACGGCGAAGCTAACAGCGCACACTGTTATTAAGGAGTAAATCAGACAGCAACTTCCAGCAAGTGCACGTGCCCAATTAAACACAGAAATCAGGAAGCTGCTGCCTGAGTTGTCCTGCTCCCTCAGAAGCTGCGATATAACAGTATCTCACTGAGAGACTCGGTATTGAAATACATGGAACATGTAAAGTTGTTGTACTTATGTGATAGATACCCACTAAACTCGCCAGAAAATGTTAGAGCTTGCCCATTCAAGTGTAAGTGGATTTTTAAAGGCATGATAAGTCAGAATTACTTCAAAACAACCCCCCTGGCAGTGAAAATTAACTTTTACAAGTGTGGAATCTAATTTTTCAGATTTTAATTATTGTTGGAGATTTAAAAAAAATATAAAAATGTAAATAATTTTTTTAAACTTTCTTTCTGTCTCGTTTATCTCTCTCACTTAATCCTTATCTTTCTTTCCCTCTCTTTATTTTGCTTTCTGTACATGATTTGTCATTGAATTATCTATTCTAACTTACACTTCCTGGTTCAGACTCTGCAAGTCTCATTAACCATTGTTCAATCTGATTGGTTAAGGAGATACAAAGTTGTTTGCCCTGTTCACACAGGTCCCAGATCCCCTATAGAGGGCGCTGTGTCAAAATTCATTTCTTATCACTGCAAGTTCCAGTGCAAAAGCCCACAGAAAATCTGTGGACAAATGTAAGTGTAGTGAACGGCTCGCGCCATTCGTTCGCCACTGACTGCAAAATCCGGGCCCATATTTTAATTCCTCATTTTAAAGTTTTCACTTTAAATACACAAATGTTAGTGTTTTGAAGCCTCATTGTAAAAGCAATAACTTGTGAAAAGTATGAACCTCTGTGTATGATCCTTTACATTATTTATTATAATAGATTTATTTTCTCACACCCAGCTTGTAGAGGGGAATTTTGCTCTCTTTTGCACCTATGCTGTAGACCTTCGACACCATTTTCAAAACATCGTGCTTACGATTCTGGTATGTTTATTTTTAACATCTTGTTTTTTTGTTTCAGTGCACGCACATAGATCAGATCACAGATCACAGAAACCCCACAGTGCAGATAGAGGCCATTTCGGCCCATCGAGCCTGCACCAACACATATCCCACCCGATCCCCGTAAACCCCTACACCAACACATATCCCACCCTATCCCTGTAACCCCACGTATTTAATCCCCCTAACACTAAGGGTCAATTTATCATAGCCAATCAACCTAACCCGCACATCTTTGGACTGTGGGAGGAAACCGGAGCACCTGGAGGAAACCCACGCAAACACGGGGAGAATGTGCAAACTCCGCACAGACAGTCACCCGAGGCCGGATTCGAACCCGGGTCCCTGGCGCTGTGAGGCAACAGTGCTAACCACTATGCCACCGTGCTGCCCATACACTTAGAGCTTTCACATATTTGAAGAAGATGGTGTTTCTTGAGGTAGCAATACAATAAAAAATGAACACAGATCCTGAAATATTTTAGCAGCTAGGTGCTGGGCCTTTAAATGGCTGCTGGCACTAAAAACCTGGCAGCTCTGATTGTCTCCTCAGTAGCGTGGTGCAAATGATCATTGTTTTTGATAACTAGTAGATCTTGATAACTGTGCTACTTATGCCAAGTCAAAGCATTCTGTATAACAACACAGGTGTTTATACAATATAGGCAATAACATCAGGGCTATTGATTTATAATGACTGAATAAGGGCTCACTTAGATTTTCCCTAGTGAATTGGCAGATTGAATTTCACAACTCTATCCATTATTCTGTGTAAACTGGAGTTGAGTAGGCTTATATATTCCTTTATCAGTATGTGTTTAATTTTTATCCCATACCATTTTTAAAGTGGAGAATGCACAGCAGGGTGGTTTCCACGATGCAACAATTGGAGGTAGATAACTGAAATTTAGCAGCATTAGGGTTTGTCTGTAGTTGGAGTCAGTCATTGGCTTTGTTTGCACTGGGGGATGATCCAAGGAAAAGGCAGAACGGGGATCCTAGAGTTTGACGCTACTGTAGTGGCAATCCTGGAGTTGTAGTGAGGATCGTGTTTGTATGTATAGGTGATTCAGGGACAATTGTTGAATGTAAACTGAGCAAATTAAGTTCCCAGTTTTAAAAATACCTTGAATATTTATGATTCCAATTTTAATGAAGTTCTGAAGATTCTTGATTGAGTTGTTAATTACTAACCCAATTGATACTTTCTGCAAACCCCTATTTTTTTAAAAATTGTAAATTTTACTGGAGTGTTTTATCCATAATTATCAAATAACAGTCAATTACTGAATGATTCAAGATGGATCAAATTATCATTTTGGTTCCTATTGCAGGTATCTGCTGTGGTGACTATTCCATTCTGGCAGTGGTTTCTGCAGAGATTTGGAAAGAAAGCTGCTGTTTACTGTGGTATTACTGTATGTATTAAAACCGTTATCTTTCAGTTTTGTACTTTGAAATATTTTATAGATTTCCTTTATTGGTACGTATTGCAACTCCTCAATGAAAGTCAGTGAAAAGACATTGGAGTGGATTTCCTTCCACCATCCGCCCTAAATTGGGCAGGACAGCAAGAAAAATGGTGGGAAAATTGGACGGGAAGGCCTATGGCCACATCTCTTCCACCACCCCAACCAGTAAGGTCACCGGCCATTTCCTCCTTTCTCCTGCCACATGTAAATACCGTTGGAGAGGAGGGGGCCTGGCACGTCACCCCATTCCCTGCCTGCTGCTGCTAGTCCCGCCGAGAAGATTATCAATGGTACCTGGTGCAGTGGCGAATGGCCCACTGATGCCTCATTTAGAGGGAGCGAGTCCAGTCGTGGGCACTGCTCTCTCCCCTCAAACAAAATTTCCTCCTCAAATTTCTGGGCTCTTCCGCCCCCTTTAAATGGCCTCTTCCTCTCCAGGTGCTGCAGTGGTGACTTCAATGGAAATGAAAATTGGGAGAGATGTATAACGGGTGGCTGGATCGATATCGGCCATTTTACATTATCGCCCCAAGTCAAAATTGCCCCCATTGTTTTTGTAGCAGCACCAAAAAAACTATTATAGTTCGTACTCCTTCACATTTTCTGTCATAAAGAAAATCAACAACACCCATAAAATGATAGGGTTCCCGATAATGAAATCACAAGTCAGATGTGTCATTTGCAGGGGAGCAGTACGTCTTTTGTTTTTAGCTCGGTCTCATGCTGATATATGGGTACTGTTAGCCCTCTGGTTACTTACCTAAGTGATGCTATACAGTGAGCATCAACAGGCAACGTGTGTATGTGTGGGGGAAGGGACAGTGGTGTCCCAGTAAGCATGACCCTGTGCTCGTCCAACATTGCAGCAGAGGTCATCAGCAGCAGTATCCCTGGCTGATACTTTTCCCTCTATGACCCAGCTGCTCAGGAAGGTTGTAACACTCAGCTCAGCCCAGCTGAGATCAAATACTTCAGTGTAGACCAAGGATTGAATCTGCGACTTTCATATTCTGTTTTGTAGTTTTGTTCAGTTAAACCGTTAGGAGCTGGAATACCGGTGCGGAGGGCACTGCCCGTGGGGCTGGAATTTGGTGCGGAACCTGCATCTGCTGGGTTTCTGCTCCATGTAAGATCGGGCTCATAATCCGGTTGGGGAGGGTGGATGAGTCTTCCACTGATGAATCAGGGCTCCTGAAAATTCAGAGCCATAGCGTTCACAAGTAGAAGTGTTCACTATTCATTTATGTAAAGTTTTCATGAAGTTAGATGACAATGCACTATGATTGCATCTCTTTTAGCCCTGTTTTCATGTGCCGTGCAATGAAAGTTATGGATACACAGGAAATAGTACTTTTCTAAATGATGCAGAGAAACTGCAATGTGGACCTTCTTTGTATTAAAAAATGGAAGTTGGGCCCTAAGTGCAGATAGTGCAGGTGGGACAATAGTGCAGCTATTTTTTGATTTTGTTGTACTCTTTTATGTTTATAGTGGATTATTCCATTTTTAATCATGATGGTTTCCATTCCAAACAATCTAATTGTATCCTATGTGGTGGCAGTCTCTTCTGGTCTGAGTGTGGCTTCATATTTCCTGTTGCTATGGTAAGTGGCTTGGATTTATTTACTTGTTTTGGGATGTACATCCTATCTCCTCACATGTAACACACCCACTGATCCAACATATCTTCCTGTAACACACACATTTTATGGCTGTCTTAGTAATAAATTTCTATGCAGAACTTGATTTTTCACAGGATGGCCTCTGATAACTTATTTTTTCTACATCTCTCAAGCACAGCATTGGCGAGAAAGTTTACTGTAATAAGTTTTGCAGCTCATATCCAACATATAATAATTTATTTTCATTTGTTTGCAAATAAACTTTTAATTACCTCGGCCACAAATTTCTGAATTTCCAATTGGGGCAGATGTAGAATCCCAGTGGATTCTGCTCCATGTTTCCTTCCCATCATTTTCTGGGAGTTCAGGGCAGGGTTTACTCCTGACCCCACATCAAAGGGGTGTGTCTGGGGGAGTTCCTGGGCTGCTGCAGGAATTCCACCCTTTAGACCCTCTATAGACCTCAGTGGTACTCATGCCACCTGAAAGCTGGTGTGAGTACCACTGATGTCTGCAAAAAGACCCCAAACCTTTACTAGGGAATGGTAATATATTCCAGAGGGGATCGATTACCTTCTCAAAAAGAAGCCCACGTGACCCACTGAAAGCAGGGAAACAGAAAAGGACAATCTCTCCACCGTCGAAGTGGCATGGTGCTGGTCTCACAATGGTTCAAAGCAAATGCCGTTGATACGACCACTGCAGCCATGCAAATGACCCCATTTGGATTTGGGAGGGTCTTTCCGCCTTGGGCTAAAGCAGATGGGGGTTGAGCTCTCCCATGTTTATGGAAATTTGGGGCCCTTTATTTTTTCAGGGTGTTGATTTAATTTTAAAATTTTGTTTATCCATCTCCTCCTTACTTTCATGGGGCCAGTAACGTGGTCCCAATGGAACAGGTGCTATGCGCACTTGTGCACAAGTCAGCTGAATTGAATATTTTTCTGGCACTGCTGGTGTTTTGCACATGGACACACTGTCAATCCTGGGTAGAGTTTTGGGTGCCAGCCAATGAAAGACTGCTAGCTGCCCATGGACCGTTAGCATGTTTTCCGGGCAGAGAGAGCTGTTGGTGGGGAAGAGGGAAAGGGAGAAATTGGGGGAAAAGGGTCAGCTAGAGAATTAAATTTTTTTTTTACAGGATCCCTCCTTCAGTGCCTATTCCAAAATGGCGCCATATGACTGGAGTGCTGCGCAAATGCTTCAGTTGCATTATGGGGAAGCCCCCCTAATTTTAATTTTTCTTATGTCTTAAGGAGTCTTGCACAGGTTTCCAGCACCATTGGTGCAGGCTGTTCACACTGGGCTACTCTGAGACCATCAGAAAGATTGAAGACTTTAATCCTCCTTGCCCAATAATAGACCAATAACCAGACCAATAGTGTTACAGTTCTGGCTACATTCCAGTACTCTTTATTTCTGCTTACTACAAAAGTCAGCTTCCATAGGCAAGCCTAAGCTTTCTATGAATCACTACTTGGAATCGTAGAATCAAAGAATCTTACAGCCATTCGGCCCATTAAGCCTGTGCCAGCTTTTGAAAGCGCTGTCCAATTTAGTCCCAGCTTTTTCCCCATAACCCTGCAAGTGAGTTCTCGTCAAGTATGGGCGCGATCGTGCCAGCCCTGGGGAGGCGGCTTTGGAGGCGGGACTGCAGGGAAAATGGCAGAATCTGGGGGCGGGTGCCCATCCCGCCCCCCCAACCCGCCTCCGTGCCATCTTGCCAGGAGGCAGGTAGTTAACAGGCAGATAAGAGAATTATCCCCATTTTACCCACACAAGTGTGGGCTTCCCGAAGGCTGCAAACCCCGCCAGGGTCACCGAGGCCAGCAGTGGGTCTGCGGGGGTCGGAGGGGTGCAAAAGTGCACTGTGAAGGTAAGTGATGGGTGCAAGTGTGGAGAGGTAAGCATGTGAGGTGAGTGGAAAGTGATAGAAAATATTTACTTACCTTTGTTTCTTCCTGCAGGCTTCAAACGTTGGGGATGTGGAGAGTCTCGCATCTTACTGGCAGAGATGACAGATGGCTGCTGCATTCTCCAATGCAACAACCATCTAATTTCTGCTCACAAAAGAGGTTTGATGAGTCTTGAATACAAGAACTCATCAAACAACATAGAATGTCAGTGTTTGACAGCTTCACAGAGCATCATACACTGACGTTCTCTGTAACCGGCTTCCCCTTAATTGGCCTGCTAAGCCCGCTGGGTTGGCCAGAAGTCGATGGAGGCAGGACTAAAACCCGTTAGTGGGAGTCCTGCCTCCAAAAGCTCCCCATTGGCAAAATCGAGCCCGTCATGTCCAATTGCTTTTTGAGAGTTCCTATGGAACATAATTCCACCACCCTTTCAGGTAGTGCGTTCCAGATCTTAACAACCCTCTGTGTGAAATATTTCTCCTCATTTCCCTTCTAGTTCTTATGCCAATTATTTTAAATCTATGACCTTTGGTTTCCAACCCACTTGGCAGAGGAAATAGTTTCTCCCTACTTGCTCTATCAAAACCCCTCATAATCTGGAATACCTCTATTTAGTCTCCCCTTAACCTTCTCTGTTTTAAGGAGAACAACCCCAGCTTCTCCAATCTCTCCACATAACTGAAGTCCCTCATCCTTGGTACCAACCTGGTAAACCTCCTCTGTACCCTCTTCAAGACCTTGACATCCTTCCTAAAGTCTGGTGCCCAGAATTGTACACAATACTCCAGCTGAAACCTAACCAGTGATTTGTAAAGGGTTAGCATGACTTCCTTGTTTTTTGTATTCAAGGCCCCTATTTACAAAGCCAAGTATCCCATACATGTTCTTAACCGCCTATCACTTGCCCAGCCACATTCAAACATTTGTGAATATGTACCCCCAGGTCCCTCTGTTCTTGCAGCCCCTCAAAATAGTACTATTTTTGACCATATGTGCAAAATAGCTGGGATAGTGTTGCTGCAGGGAAAATAATGCACCAATCTAACAGTGTGGTATGCACCAGAAATAATGGGGGGTAAACTTTGTTTGGGCTCTTCCCACTCTGCTACCGTAACTTTAGAGGAAATCCCATTTTAAGTGTGTAAATATTGGCTGGAATTTTGCCCACCTGGGTGGGTCCGGTGCAGGTGGTGGCCATGGCGAGTCATGACCCCACTGCTGGCTCCATCCCACTGCTGAAAATGACTTTCCCTTAATAGAGCCTATTAAGTCCACCCTGCGCGTTACCCGGCCCAATTAAATGGTGCAGGTCTGATGATGTCATTGATGACACTTTTTCAGCCGGGATCTTTAAAGGAGCCATGGCCACATTGGAGTTGAATGTCAATGTAACATAGTGCTGTCAGTGCACTATAACATTGGAGTGCTGCAAACAGTGACAATGACTGCACAAAGGCAGAGAGCTGCACCCAGGTTCTCCGATGACTCCCTCCATATGCGTATTCCTCTTCCCTTCCAATGGGGGGAAGAGACCTCCCCAGGACACCAAAACAGCCTGGTTGGAAATTGCAGAGGCAGTCACCAGCAAGCATGTGATCAAGAAGACCTGGGTGCAGTGCCACAAACGTTTCAATGATCTCATTAGATCAGGAAATGTGAGTACAAAGCCACACTCAATTTCATCCTGCTGTGCCTTTCATCACACCCCCACCACTCTGCCTTCACAACCCTAGCCCTCCACATCCTTACTCACACCAACATACCTTGCACGTCCACCCATCCCTCTCTCTCTGTCTACATTATCACATCCCCATCTCACTAGCCACCCCTCACACTGATCCTCATCCTAGTGCAATCATACCAATTAACAACACACAAGGAGGTCACTTGTCTTTGGCACCCCACTCCATCATAGTCTTCCTCTAAAGATCTAACCCATCCATTTCTTGCACTCATTCCATTACTCTCACTCAACCTTCTCTTCTTTCCCTCCTTGCAGGAAAAGAGAGCCCAAAGTAAGAGGGAGAGGGGAAGAACCGGCGGTGGCCCTCCATCATTTGCAAACCTTACAACAGCAGAGGAGGCTGCTTTAGAAATATCTGGAGTCGCCGAGTAGCTGGAGATGGGAGACAGAGAGAGGGGGACATCTCAGCAACCTGGTGACAGAATTACATATCATACAGCTACATGGCATACATCAGTCACTCATATGGGGACTGATGTCAGCAGCCACTGAATGGTCATCATGTGCATAATTGTATCTGTAGCCATTCTTCATACGGCATATCTAACTCATCTCTTTACACTTCCACAGGTCCATCCACCCTCCCCCCCAACCCCCTTTCCAGGAGGAAGAGGAAGATGACTCCTCAGAGGAGCCTCCAGACTCTGAGGGTGCACCGACACCAGACATAAGCGCACCCAGCCCCAGCGCAGATACACACACCTCGGTGGGTGCCACAGGAGATAGAGTAGTGTTGTCACCTGGTGTCTCACAACTCACAAGTGAGCAAGGGAAGATGGTGGAGGCAGGGTCAGCAGTGGAGAGTCCTTGCCGGAGGGCGCAGGACGCTCCTAGTTCTGCTCAGCTCTATGCAGATGCTGAGCCTCGGGGGCCATCCAGAAAGAGGGCAATCCTGGAGGTGCAGCAAGAAGTGCAGGAGGCTGTGACAGATTTTGCAAGCACAGTGTCTGCAAATGTTCAGAGAATGGAGGAGTCCCTCTCCAACATGAGCACCACCATTTCACAGCTGATGGCGACTGTAGGCTCCTCCATGGATAGGATGGCCACCTACATGGAGCAGCTAATGTGCCACTCACAGGAGCACATGGTCTCTATGGAGAATAGATGTCTATGTATGGAGAATAGATGGCAGAGACTCATACACCTCTCTAGGAGGGATGTCAGCATAGATGTGGGTCCTCATGGCCCCACTGATGTGCAGCAAGATGATCTCCAGCTCCTTGGCCACAGGGCAGTGAGCAGGCTGCCTCTATCTCTGCTGAAGCCACAGGGCTAACACCTCATAGAAGCATGCGGAACAGAAAGATGACACACAAGTAGATTCACAAGGGTAGCCACTTGGGTGTTTTATCCAATGTTTATGTAAAATTTCCGTTAATGTGCTGTCAAACATAAAAGTCTTTGGCCTAGAAATTGGGTTTTGGCTTAGCCAGGGCTTTAGCGCCGGAAATTAGTGCCGGCGCTAAGTCTCCTGCGCGCGCCAAAAATTCAGTGGCGCCGCGCCCAAACGGCTGCCGGCGCTACTGAAGGGTCTTAGCGCCTGGAAAAGGGCGCTAACTGCCGTTTCGCGCCGCAATTCCGGCGCTGCAGCACCCGATGCAGTGCGGCAGGCTGGGGAAGTGCAGGCCTCCTCCTTCCGTTAAGGAGGAGCTGCCTGCACCCGGCCACAGCCCGCGCAAATCTGCTTAAAAATGAGCCCGGCACCTCGGACAAGTGCCAGGCTTGCATCTGTTCCGGGGGGGGGGGGAGAGAAGTCCGGTGAGGGAGCTGCGGGCAGGCGGCCGGCGGGAAAGCGGCCGGCCGCCGCGGGGCCTTTAATGCGCCGGCGCTAACTGCAGTAAGGCACCTCTGACAAAACGCTGGTTGCGGCTGCCACGGGCGAGGTGGCCGCAACTCAATTTCGGAGTTCGGGCGGGTTACCACGGCAACCGGGACGCTGCGCAGACCGATGACGTCATTGGTGCCGGCGCAGCGCTACCGGAGCAACGCCGATTTAGGGCCCCAGGGAATTTCACTACTGGCCATAACTCCGGCGCAAGGCCCTCTAGCGCCTCAAATGAGGCGCTAAGGCTACTGAATTTTCAGCCGAAAATTTTCAACACTTTCTGGTCTTGGACAGATTTATGTGCACCTTTGGAAGTACAGGTAGACTACCCTTTATCCGGACTTCCGAAAACCGAAACCCTCTAAAAACCGAAGGTTTTTTCGTTCAGCGTAAGTCGTGCGTACGACTTACGCTGAACGAAAAAACCTTCGGTTTTTAGAGGGTTCCGGTTGCGGAAGTTCGGATAAAGGGTAAGTCGTGCGCACGACCCCCCGCCAGCCCCGACAACCGCCGACCCCGCCAGCCGCCGACCCCGCCAGCCCCGACAACCGCCGACCCCCCCGCGGACCCCGCCGGCCCCGACAACCGCCGACCCCGCCAGCCCCGACAACCGCCGACCCCGCCAGCCCCGACAACCGCCGACGCCCCCGCGGACCCTGCCAGCCCCGACAACCGCCGACCCCGCCAGCCGCCGACCCCCCCGCGGACCCGCCGGCCCCGACAACCGCCGAACCCCCCGCGGACCCCGCCAGCCCCGACAACCGCCGACCCCGCCAGCCCCGACAACTGCCGACCCCCCCGCGGACCCCGCCAGCCGCCGACCCCCCCGCGGACCCCGCCGGCCCCGACAACCGCCGACCCCCCCGCGGACCCCGCCAGCCCCGACAACCGCCGACCCCGCCAGCCCCGACAACCGCCGACCCCCCCGCGGACCCCGCCAGCCCCGACAACCGCCGACCCCCCCCCCGCGTACCCCGCCGGCCCCGACCCCCGCCGACCCCGACTGACTTACGCTGAGCGTCAGCGTAAGTCGTGCGCACGACCCCCCGCCGACCCCCCCCCGCGGACCCCCGCCGACCCACCTTCCGAAATCCGAAATTCTCCTTTATCCGAAACTCGGCTGGTCCCGAGGTTTTCGGATAAAGGATAGTCTACCTGTAGCTTAGTGTGTTGCAGTGAATGGTGAGACATAATGGTACCTCCAGCAATGGTGGATAGTTTGAAAGAAATGACTTGGTCATTACAGGGATGCTTTATGGTGTTGCTCTGGGGTGGTGCCAACCTGGCGCATCATGTGGCAGCCAGGGTGTACAGCGTCAAGTGAAGTAAATCTGGCCATGGTGAGGCCATCCTTGCCCTCCTGGGCATCAATATGCTCAGGTGCTGATGCCCTCTGTCCCGTGCAGCATCAGGTGATTGCGGAGAAGTTTGGTGTTGTTATTGGTGCTGCTGGTGTGCCTGATGCTGCTGGTGTTCCTGATGCTGCTGGTGTTGGGGCTGATCATGGTCAGATTCTGAGGACCAAGGTGAGAGAATAAACATCATCCATGCTGATGGATTAGCTGGCAGGTGAAGTAGAGATGACAGAAGCAATCTGTCAATGGTGACAGAGGTTCTTCCAATGAGGTAACACTAGATGGAGACTTTGCTGGAAAGACTGTAGCCTGTAGAATCTGTGCTGGGAATGTAGTAATAAACAGCTTCTGCTGAGGAAAGTGATCATCTGTCAGGTGGGAGCTTTTATAGCACATTTCATGCTGTCAACTAGTCAGCTGGAGCAATGGCCACTGAACTCCCGTCTCAGGTTGACAGACGTGGTTCCCGAGTTGCGTGTTTCCCGTGGCCGTCCAGTTAAATTTAAACGGTAAGGTTAAAACCACTCTTCAGGGTCTGACAACTAGTTACTAATAATTTAAATTGCGTCGCCCGCCTCTGCCCGTCGGGTTGGGCCCATGCTGACAGACGTGCCTGAAGGAAAGGTGCATGGGGGCGGGATGACCCACTCCCAAAAATAACAACTTTCCCACCCGACCCGCCTTCAATCGCGCCCGCTACCACCCTGGAAAATTCTGGAAATTGTTTCTACCTAATTTCTGCTAAAGTTACAACGATGGAGTGGGAGAAGCCCTGAGGAAATTCTCGGCATTTATGTCTTACCCATTCAAATGAGCTGAGCTCCAGATCTCTCTCAACCAGCAGAAAATACCATGTTGATAGGCTGTAGAATTCAGGCTAAAAATAAATATGTATTCATTAAAAAGTAAAATTATATAGAAACAAGAATAAATCTGCAGACTTAAAAAAAAAGTGCAGTCTTCAATTCTCAATGTTACTTTAAATCTGTTTTTCTTGAACCAAAATTTTTGCATAAAAGAAAGAAAGACTTGAATTTATATTGCATCTTTCACAGCCTCAGGCCATCCTAAACCACTTTACAGCCAATCTGCTTTAACCAGGAGCGCTGATTCTAACACAAGGTGCACTTGTCTATCTTTTGGAGAAGCAAATCCTATTTTGGGGGGTTTATCCATTAGGGATATCAACAGCTTTTCTCCTCACAATAGCAACTGTGCATATATTAACATATCACAATCCTGATGTGTCTGGTCAACCAATCTGGAGTCATGATGGAATAAAAACAGAAAATGCTGGAAATACTCAGCAGGTCAGGCAGCATCTGTGGAGAGAGAAACAGAGTTAACGTTTCAGGTCGATGACCCTTGGCAGAACGGGAAGTCATGATGGATTGTTTACAGATAAATATTTTTTTTTAAAGGCAGAATGACAGCCTCTCTGCCCACTTCATTCTCAAACCCAGGCGATTTGTATATTCTCTCCTTCACAAAGGCAACAGAAATTTCTCCCAGAAAGCGGTCATCAAAGCCATTTTTAAAATGTTACATTACCAGGCACAGTTAGAGATTGTTATGATCTGAAACAGGGCAGATCCTCAGGTCTGTCACACAGCACAATTCCACCAGCTGTGATCTTAAGCAGCATAACCAACTTGTGGACTTTATTGATTGTGCAGTCAAGGTATTAGAACATTCATACACCACGCTAGAATGAACTAAGATTCTGTTAGCATTTCTGACATGATATATATTAAGATTGACATTATTGGCCTCAGGAGTATTACCCTGTACTAAGACCTGCTTGTTTCTCACTGCAGGTCTATGCTGCCCGATGTTGTTGATGATTTTAGACTTCAGAACCCATACATAAAAGGACTGGAACCTATATTCTGCTCATTCTATGTTTTCTTCACCAAGTTTGCTGCTGGAGTTTCTCTGGGATTCTCTACTCTTAGTCTTGAGTAAGTGTTTCAGACGTGTTTTTTAAGCTCATATAATTTCCCTTCTTAAAAGAGACATTTGCATTAATTCACTAACCCACTATATAGCATATGAATGTTGTCACTTGTTTAAAGGATGCAAGTTCTTTTTAAAACTTTTCTTTGTGAATTTTGGTGAAGAATGTCTGTGATAGGCAATTGAAGAATTTCACACTCAGCATTAAACAGTCCAGAATCAGATTTAGCATGGTTGGATGCAGAGTAAAGCTCTCTATACTTTTGCCCCATTAATGTACCTCAACCCCACCCTCGGAGAAACATCCTTCCCCGGCATCAGCCAAACTTGACTCCCTATTTTGATAATAGTTTCTTCTCATTCTCCATCCATTGATGCACCGTGCAACATGATTGAGAGGACTGGCAAGTGGATGATCTGTTAAAATGCCACCCTGAAACTAACTGCTGGGAGGCGCAGGAGAGACACTGTGGCCTAGAAATTCAGTTGGTTGCGCCAGCCGTTAGCGCCTTAGGAGGAGTAGATATCGGGCGCTAGGCGGCTAGCGCCCGGGTGCAGCGCGAACTGCGCCTCGCCCCAACTTCACTAGAGATTTAGCGGCGGCACAAAGTCTTTGCGCGCGCTCAGCTGCGCGCGCAGATCATGACGTCATTTCCTCGTGCAACGCCCTTTGTGCGCCCCCAACCGGAAATTCAGTGGTGACGCCCCATTGTGCGCCTGGCGCCCCTAGCGACTGTTAGAGTGGAACAGTGCTCAGCCAATGCGGGGCGCGGGGGGCGCAAATTAAAGGGCACTCCTCCTGCAATATAAAAGGCTGCCATTTCGCAGCACTCCTTCTTGAGAAACGGATCTTTGGAGAGAGACCAAGGTAGATAGCTTTCTGCTTTGGCACAACACTCGGACAGGTACTTCTGGCTTCAGGCCACAGCTTTCCACTAGTCTTTGCCTTCATTGACATCTCATTGTTTGCCAGCATATTATGTGGGCTGCAATGGGTGTCAACGCTGGCTTTCTCAATTACATCCAAAGGGCTCACAGACGCCGTGAGAGAGTGGCAGCCCTGGCTAGACGGAGAGGGGGCAACAGGCATCGGCAAAGGAGGCCTTACCCACCCAGGGTATACCGCCAGCAGTTCTCCTATCTCAACATGTCTGAGGAGCAGTGTGTTCGGAGGCTGCGATTCAGAAGGGACGTGGTCACAGAGATCTGCCAGCTGCTTGGCGGTGATCTGCAGCCACAGCTGAGGAGCAGGACGTCTCTGTCGGTGGCAGTGAAGGTGACGGTGGCTCTCAACTTCTATGCCACCGGCTCCTTCCAATCCGCTACTGGGGACATTGCCAACATCTCCCAGTTCGCCGTGCATTGCTGCATCCGCCAGGTGACCAATGCCCTTTTCAAAAGGAGACGTCAGTTCATCTCCTTCTCCATGGCCCTTGCCAAGCAGCAACAGCGTGCAATGGGCTTTGCAGCATTCACGGGCTTCCCCATGGTGCAGGGCGCCATTGACTGCACGCATGTGGCTTTGCGGGCACCTCTGGAGAATGCCGAGGATTACCGCAACCAGAAGGGCTACCATTCGCTGAACGTCCAGCTGGTGTGTGACCACAGGCAGCTCATCCTAGCTGTCAATGCCCGCTTTCCAGGCAGCAGCCACGATGCCTTCATCCTGCGACAGACTTCTGTGGCAGACATGTTCCAGGCCCAGCCTCACCCACGAGGATGGCTTATCGGGGACAAAGGCTATCCTTTGTGTACCTGGCTGATGACCCCGCTCCGTGCGCCCAGCACCCCTGCTGAAGAGGGATACAACGAGAGCCATCAAGCGACCAGGAACATCATCGAACAAACAATCGGCGTCCTGAAGCAATGGTTCCGCTGTCTGGATCGTTCCGGTGGAGCCCTACAGTATTCGCCGGAGCGAGTCTCCCATTTCGTGGTCGTTTGCTGCATGCTGCACAACCTGGCTATCCGCAGGACTCAGGCACTGCCACCACAGATTGGAGGACCCCCTCAAGGAGGAGGAGCAGGAGGAGGAGGAGGAGGACCAGCACAGGAGGGAGGCACAAAGTGCAAGGGCCGCCCGTCGCCGGCTTATTGAACATCGGTTCTAGGCCCCCTCTCAGGGACTGGCTTGTGCCAATGTCAGCAGATGAATGTAGCCGCTCCACAAGCCCTCAGCCGAGCAGGGCAACCAGGACTTAACCAAAAAACCATGCACACTGCAATTTAACAGCAATAATTTATTGAAAACCTCTGCCCTTCCCACATTACATGCTCATGTGGAGAAGCCCCCTCCAAAAACACAAAACTACCAGTCTCGGCCTTACAAAAAGAAAGAAAGACACCAGTCTCGGCCTTACAAAAAGAAAGACACCAGTCTCGGCCTTACACAAAAACAACTGCACCAGTGTCGGCCTTACAACAAGCACCAGGCATTTGTGCATACCTCTACTTTTTGCCCTGCGAGGGCGATGCCTTGCGCATCCTTGCCTGGCCCCTGCCCGCCCTGCTGCTCCTCCTCAATGGGAGCCCAGTGGCTGCAGCAAGGCTGGGGGAAGGCTACTGAGGGGCAGATGGCGAGACGGCAGATGCCCTTGGGGGTCGGCCTGCACCAGCTCTGGCCTTGGAGTGGCCGGCTGCTGACTGCTCCAACTCTGGCTGGGCGGCAGCAGTCTGTCCAGCAGCTCGTGGCAGCTGCAATGGCGGAGTGGCAGTGTCGGCTGCAGGAATGGTGGCAACCTGGCAGATCGCAGGTGCTCGCTGGTCGCCTGAGACATTGGCACTCGCACGGACCAGCACTGCAGCATGCGCAGCAAACAGCTGAAGAACAGACTGCTGGGCTGCTGCTGCGCGGCGAGTGCCCTGGCGATGCCTGGCTGATCCAGCGAGGGTGGCAGCAGTTAGTGCCCGTGTGGCCCTGGTCTGTGTCCGCATGACACCAGCCAGTGAATGCACGGCATGACTGAGCACTTGGCTAGAAGCCGACTGTGCTGCCGCGAAGTCCTGCAGACTCCTGGCCTGTGCTGCACTGAATTGTTCCAGACTCCTGGCCTGTGCTGCACTGAATTGTTGCAGACTCCTGGCCTGTGCTGCTCCGAATTGCTGCACACTCCTTGACAGAGACTCTATGGAGTCAGGCATCCTTGCCACTGCAGCCATGAGCTCAGTGTGCCTGCGCTCAGCCTGGACGGCCATTTCCTCTAGGAGGCGCACCTCCTCTGTGCTCACCGTCGCAGGACTGGAGGCCGCACTCACCCTCTGGGGAGAAGTCCGCCGAGCTTCCCCACCCCTCCCGCGTTGCTGCAGGCCGCTGGGCCCCGGAGCTTCACTCTCCTCCAACCCTTCCCCCCAGCTCCCCTCCAGGGAAGACATGTCCCCTACATCGCCATGGGCTGGCGCGGCTGAGGGTGGCACTGATGGGCCGGCTTCCTCTTCCTCCTCCTCGTCTTCCGAAGGGCTGACAGTGGCAGCTTGAGGGCCCGCCTCCTCACCTGGCGATTCACCATCTGAAAGCAGGAAGGCACAAGAGTAGCTTTAGAGTGAGGACAGGGCAGCAGCGAGGCAGGCATGAGTGGTGCCATTCACCACATTGGTCGGACAGTGGCAAAGGATGCTGATCTGATGCGCAAGTGGAACGAGAGAGGTCCAAAAGGTGATGCCCTTACCATTGGTGCCCAGAACAGGGTTGGCATCTCCACTGGTGACGGGGCCAATCAGCCGGCCTACCATAATGCGCTCCACATGCTGGTCGAGGTCGGAGAGCTCTTTGAGGTCAGGACGGCCTCCCCCGGTCTCAGTTCGGTTGCACCGGTTGTGTGCCACCTTGGCCTGCAAGAGAAAGGACGGCCTCTAAGTACAGTGTGAAGCCCTGATCTTGTCTGCACTGCCTCCCATGGTCGAATAGCTTGTACAGTGTGTAGCCCTGATCTTGTCTGCAATGCCTCCCATGGTCGAATAGCTTGGACAGTGTGTAAAGTGCTGAATGTGCAATTGATTTTCATGCCAGCCCCATAGCTGCTGGATGAGGGCTGGCCATTAGGGCTTTCAGGTCCCTTTGCCCATAATGTGAGGTGCATATGCAAGGATGAGGAGGACACTGGAAAGGGTACTCACCCTGACAACCCGAGTGAGGTCGTTGAACTTCTTCCGGCATTGCACAGGAGTCCTGGCAACCACGCTGTTGGAAGACACCCTGTTGGACACCTCCCTCCAGGCTTTCCGGTAGGCGCTGGGCAGCGGCCTCTTGCCACCTTCTGGGAACAAAACATGGCGCCTGCGCTCCACTCCGCCAACCAGCAGCCTCAGGTCACCGTCGCTGAAGCGCTGCGCTCTCTCCCTGGCCTTCTCCATAGTCCTGGGCGTTGTACAGGTGAAGCTGAAGTGGTCAGGCCTAGGTTGAGGGCTGCAGTGTGCAGGGCGTGGCAGGCAAACAAATCCACCCTCCCCCTTTAAGAGCTGACCGGCGCCAGAGTGTCTGCCGTCAATCAAGAACTCGCCGCACCTGCGCTGCGCCCGGCCTCGGGGGTATCGCTCAGCACCGCCGGCTTAGCGCCTAAAGATAGTCGTGCATCGCCTGTTTTAGCGCAGCAGCAACCTCTTGGGGCGATGCGACTGAATATCGGTGAAGGGGGCGCGACTTTGCGCCGGGCGCAAACTTTAGCGGCCGCCCGACTTTACCGCCCCAGAAGTGGCTATACTGAATTTCTAGGCCTGGGTGTTTTCCTTCTGGTTTTCCGTGAAACTGAGTAATTTGGGGAAGTTCATAGGGTATTATATTACCTAGGATTCTGATGATTTCATTCCATTGGCTGACACTAAATCCTGTAGAATATTCTGTCTTGAGATTTAATGGTTGTTTTGACTGTAACTTCATCCATCTATCTAGTATAAGAACTTTGACATGACATTTCCAGTACAAATTATCTGCAATTAGAACAGTTAGAGTCATAACAATACTGGGGTAATATAACATGAGAAATGTATGCTGAAGAATAGGTGTTAGAAAAGCTTCATGATGAGACCTGTTTCTGTACTAGTTTTGCAGGCTATGAAACTGGAGCATGCTCCCAGCCTCCTCCTGTGGCTTTCACCCTAAAACTGCTCGTGGGAGCAGCGCCTACAGGACTGATAGTCATTGGGTTATTAATATTCCGGTTTTACCCAATAACAGAAGAAGTCCGAATGAGAAACAAATTGGCGCTCCAAGAGCTAAGGTACATATTTATTGACATAATGGTCTGCTATATTGTTTGTTCAAAGCAAAGAGCCAGTACAGCACAATGGTCCGAATGTGCCGCTTCTGTGCGGTAAACTTCTAGAGGTAGAAATTCAGCCTGAGTAGTAGCATTAAGCGGGTGGTATCGCATCGACTGCCCGTTATACTCCTCACCCGATATTCAGCTCCATTGAAGTCAATGAAACTGAATACCGGGGGGGTCGCGCGGGGAAGAGAGTATAATGGGCGGCCGATGAAATACCACTCATTTTGTGTTACCGCTCAAGTCAAATTTCTAACCCCTGTGCTCTATTGTTGTTAGACATACAGTCATGATTATGTGGTTAGGGCAGAAGATAATTATAAAATTATACACTGTGTGGTCTTGTAAGTGGGATTAGTTTAAAAATCAAAATGCAGTTATTTAATACTTCAATTTTGGCTACAAGTACCAAAGGTTTGTTGTTCTAAAAGATTAACCTTTTTTCAATAATAATGTAATTACAATGCTTTTATTCTATAATAAATTTGATCTGCATTCAGCAATGATTGCTACCACAGAACAATGTCATGAATCAAATTAAGAGAAAATGGCTGCCTGAGGTAACTCTGGAATATCTACACCACTAGGCCTTGCGGTTGCCTGGCAACAGAGATGGTAACAGAGGTGGCAATAGCAGTCTCTGTGATTGGTGTTAAAATGATGGGTATGCATGGCTCTTTCCTGTAATTAGAGCTACCCCACTACGAGAACTAATGTGAGTGGGGCAACTTCAGAACTTATCATTAAGCAGCACCAGACAGAAGCTGAAGCATTCGTCACTGACAAGTAGAAATGTAAACAGAGCTTAAAAACTCTTAGGCCAGAGCTTTGTGAGTTGCCGCTGGCTTAACATTTAGCAATACTTTAACTGCTGTTTCAATTCATGATAATGACATGAGGTGCAGGGAGTAATCTAAGGCTGCAGAACTATACTGTTGTGACTATAACCGAGAAATTCGATTTGCGCCCAAAACAATCTCATTAAACTGCAGACAAAAAGCTGCGGGCATCATCTTGGCATTCCACTGCGGCTCGCCGGTCAGGGAGGGCAGGAAATCAGCTGGGTTCTATGCTGAGCCACACCTTAAGGCACTACATAGGCATCTTTGGTCAATGCACTATCATGGCCCTAAACTGCGTGTTCACTCAGAGAGCGCTATAAATAGAGCAGATGCCTGCTCCCTTTATGTAGATAACGCTGCCCCCACTGTTTTGAAGCATATGTGATGCCCAAGACAAATACGATATTCGCTAGGTACAAGTTTCAGGAGAAAGTACAAGGAGCTAGTGAGTCATTTGAACAGTTCGTGACTGAGTTAAAACTGCTGGTAAAAGACTGCATATGCAGATAAAGATGAGATGGTCAGAGACCGCATCGTGTTTGGAATACATTCAGCTAAAGTGAGAGAGAAACTTTTGAATGTTGGGTCCGGGCTAACGCTGGACAAAGCTATGGACACAGCTAGATCGCACGAGATAGCCTAAGCACAGTTGAAAACCATAACCGGCGCCACGAACAGCTCGCGTGAACAGACAGTGCACGCAGTTAATAGACACACACAAAAGAACACCGCCCAGAGAGCGTGTTTCAGAACAGAAAGAACAGAGAGAGTTCTAAAAATGGGCGACACGCTTCAAAAACTGTGGATATTGTGGAAACAAGATGCACGGGGAAAAGGTGTAATGCCCTGCCAAAGGAAGGCAATGTGCTAAGTGTGGTAAACGGAACCACTTTGCTAAAGTCTGCAGGACTGTTTTCGGAAAAGCAGTACACACAGTGAGTGATAGCCAAATGCCAGATAGAGAGCCAAATGCAGAGGGACTGTTTATTGATTCTGTGTCACAGAAAAAACAGATTTCAGAGACTGAGCAAGCTTTTGCCGATATTGAGATAGGAAAACAGGGCACAGAGCTTAGGTTTAAACTAGACACTGGAGCTCAGGTTAATGTAATTCCTCTGAGTGAGTATCACAGCTTGAAGGATGAGTGTGAGCTACAGCCCACCTCACGCAGACTGACCAGCTATGGGGGTGAGCAGCTCATTGTAAAAGGCACATGCATGATGAAATGCAAGTACAAAGAAAGCAACATAAGAACATAAGAAATAGGAGCAGGAGTAGGCCAATCGGCCCCTCGAGCCTGCTCCGCCATTCAATAAGATCATGGCTGATCTGATCCTAACCGCCAATCTACTATCACAGAACCATCTCCTGAATCTAACAGAATTAGACACACGAAATAGGAGCAGGATCAGGCTACACGGCCCCTGGGCCCGCTCCGCTACCCACAGGGCCATGTCTGATCCGAACCTAGACTCATGTCCAAATTCCTGCCCGCTCCCCGTAACCCTTAATTCCCTTTACTTCTAGGAAACTGTCTATTTCTGTTTTAAATTTATGTAATGATGTAGCTTCTACAGCTTTTTGGGGCAGCATATTCCATGGACCTACCACCCTCTGAGTGAAGTAGTTCCTCCTCATCTCAGTTTTGAAAGAGCAGCCCCTTATTCTAAGACTATGCCCCCTAGTTCTAGTTTCACCCATCATCGGGAACATCCTCCCCGCATCCACCCGATCCAACCCCTTCACAATCTTATATGTTTCAATAAGATCACCTCTCATTCTTCTGAACTCCAATGAGTAGAATCCCAATCTACTCAACCTCTCCTCATATGTCCATCCCCTCATCCCCGGGATTAACCGAGTGAACCTTCTTTGTACTGACTCGAGAGCAAGTATGTCTTAAGTATGGACACCAAAACTGTATGCAGTATTCCAGGTGCAGTCTCACCAATACCTTGTACAACTGAAGCAATACATCCCTATTTTTATATTCTATCCCCCTAGCAATGAAAGCCTTCTTAATCACTTGCTGCACCTGCATACTAACCTTTTGAGTTTCGTGCACCAGGACCCCCAGATCCCTTTGTACTTCAGTACTTTCCAGTTTCTTGCCATTAAGATAATAACTTCCTCTACGATTTTTCCTGCCAAAGTGCATAACCTCACACTTTCCAGTATTGTATTCCATCTGCCAAATCTCTGCCCACTTACTTAACACGATGTTGGACTTTTACATTGTTGACACTCGAGCACCACCAGTGCTAGGTCTAAAGGCATGTTTAGACATGGACCTCGTCAAGCTAGTGCTATCATTGACAACACCAGTTGAGAAGCAGACAGTCATGGAGGAGTTTGCTGATGTTTTCAAAGGAATCAGACTATTCCCAGGTGAATGCACTATTCACCTTGACCCAGCAGCAACTCCTGTGGTTTGCCCACCAAGAAGGATACCCCTTGCTCTACGTAGTCACCTGAAGGAGGAGCTGCAGAGCATGGAAAATATAGTAATCATCGTCCGGGAAACAGAACCGACAGTGGGTCAACGCGTTAGTAGTGGTTGAGAAACCATGCACAGGCAAGCTCAGAGTCTGTCTCAACTCCAGAGATTTGAACAAGGCTATCAAACGCCCTCACTACCCTCTACCAACACTAGATGACATCACACCCAAGCTAGTGGGAGCACGTTACTTCAGTGTAATGGACGCACGATCAGGATACTGGACTATCAAGCTCACGGAAGAGTCATCTAAGCTAACAACGTTCAACACACCATTTGGACGCTACCAATTTCTGCGTTTACCATTTGGTCTTATCTCAGCTCAGGATGAATTCCAGTGGAAGATCGACGAAACCTACGAAGGCCTCGACGGAGTAGTCGCAATCGTAGACGACATCCTCATCTATGGCAGGAATAGAGAGGAACATGAGAGGAACCTCCGTGCGATGCTACAAAGATCACGGGAGAAAGGTATCCGGCTCAACCCCGAAAAAAGCATAATCGGATCCACCGAGATCAGTTATTTCGGGCATCGCCTCTCAACTGATGGCATTAAGCCGGATCCAGAGAAAATCTCCGCCATCAAGAAGATGGAGCTGCCGAAGAACCGCGCAGAGCTAGAGACAGTACTAGGCATGGTTAACTATTTAGCCAAGTTTGCCCCGAGCCTCTCCAAAATCAACGCACCCATGCGTCAGTTGCTCAAACAATCCAATGAGTTCCTGTGGGACAAACAACATGACACAGCATTTCAGAAAATGAAAGACCTAATCACCAGAGAACCAGGACCAGTTCTTGCCTACTTCGACCCCAACAAAGAGCTCAGACTACAAGTGGACGCGTCAAAGTACGGACTAGGTGCAGTATTACTGCACCATCGGCTACGCTTCCAGATCTCTCACAGACAGTGAAATCAACTATGCTCAAATCAAGAAAGAGCTATATGCAATTCTGTTTGGATGTAAGCGTTTCCACCAGTATGTCTATGGCCGACAAGTCATTGTGGAATCCGACCACAAGCCCCTCGAGTCAATTATGAGGAAACCACCAGCCGCAGCCTCACCAAGGCTACAGAGAATGATCCTTCAGCTACTGAAGTACGACTTCACAATCATTCATCGTCCAAGCAAAGACATTCCTGTCGCAGACACGCTCTCCAGAAAGTCTCTTAGCTACCAGGACAGCAGCCTCAGTGAAGGCATGGATGTGCAGGTGCACATGGTGTACAACAGCTTACCTGTGAGTGACTAAAAACTGAAGGAGATCCGAGCAGGAACAGAGAAAGATGCACAACTCACACTGCTGAGCAAAGTCATACATGAAGGATGGCCTGAGGAAAAGAGGAAATGCCCTCAGAGCATATCTGAGTTCTGGAACCACAGAGGCGAACTGTCAGAAATCAACAGAATCGTCTTCAAAGGGGAGAAAATCATCATTCCTACCAGTCTCAGAGAAGAGATGTTGACAAAAATTCATGCTGGACATATGGGCATGGAAAAATGCAAACAAAGAGCACGTGACATTATGTTTTGGCCCGGAATGTGCAAACACATTGAGGACATTGTCGGAAAATGTTCCATTTGTCTAGAACGCCGCCCATCAAATGTCAAAGAGCCCATGATACCTCACCGTATCCCAGACAGGCCCTGGCAGGTCGCGGCAACAGATCTGTCCACATGGAACAACGAGGACTACATAGTGACTGTTGATTACTACAGCAGATTTTTTGAACTGGACAAGCTTCACAGCACCACATCTGCAGCTGTGATCCACAAGCTAAAGGCAGCCTTTGCCAGGCATGGCATTGTAGAGACTTTAGTCTCAGACAATGGCCCTCAATACAAATCAAAAGAGTTCGAGTCGTTTGCCAAGGCATGGGATTTCACACATGTCACATCAAGCCCACATTACCCTCAAAGTAATGGCCTTGCTGAAAAACTGTCCAGATTGCAAAAACACTCATGGACAAAGCCAAAGCGGACAAAAGAGACCCCTACATCAGTCTCCTTGAGTACCACAACACTCCGGTTGACAACTTCAAGTCACCAGCACAGCTGTTGATGAGCCGCAGACTTTGCTCAATCCTTCCAAGCACCAACCAGCAGCTGCAGCCAGAGGTCGTCAGCTGCAAGCAAGTGCATGCAAAACATGTACAGAGACAGCAACACCAAAAGAGATACTATGACAGGTCAGCTAGACTACTGCCGCCGCTGCACAATGGAGAATCCGTCAGAATCCAGGAGCAAGGCTACTGGAAGCCAGCAGTCATCATCCAGCCAGCTGATACTGAGCGATCGTATCACGTCCGCACCCCAGAAGGACAGGTGTACCGCCGCAATCGCAGGCACCTCCTGAACACCAAGGAACAACACCGTCATTCCGATGAGAGGATCAGTTCAACAGAGTGTGATGAACAGAGCAATACACAAAACACATCATACTTACCTGAACCAAAACTGAACCGGAATTGTTGACCGATTCAGGAGCATGCTCAGTTCCATACCACACAAGGTCGGGATGAGAAGTCAAGCCTAGAGTTATCCTTGACTTATGAACTGTCAAAGGGTGTAGGCGGATCGCTGCCCTAAAAAAAAAACTGTACATAGTTATTGAAACATTGAGATGTTTTCAGTGCTAGTTAAATGCTGAGTTTACTTATATGTTTATGCTACCGAGAACATTATGTAGAAGAAAGGTTTAAAAGTAATGCATAGCATTTTTCTTTTAAAAGAAAGGGGATGTAACATTTGCATATTGAATTATCATTGGCCCGCAGGCATCTGTAAGGAATACCTATTATATTCACATGTGATCACATGCTGAGTTGTCATTGGCCTGCAGGCATCTGTAAGGGGTCTTACCTCCATCTTGTCCCCACTGTGCTGTATGATTGAGATCACAGACCTGATGCTTCATAAAAGAGTTTAAACTGTAATACTCCATTGTCCTGCAATTTATTATTTTTGTACAAAGTGTGCAAAACAAGACACCCATGACCTGGGATGGGGGTCAATGTCCTGTTAGAATGATGGAAATCAGACCCTCCCTGCTGCATTTCCAGCAGTGGAGGGGGGGGCACGACCTGGGATGTGGGTCAATGTCCTGTTAGAATGATGGATATCAGACCCTCCCTGCTGCAGTTCCAGCAGTGGAGGGGGGGGGGAGGGCCTTGTTGAATTTCGACTCCCATAGTGTGATTGCATATTTGTTCGTTATACAATTTGCTAAAAGGGATTACACAGAGATTGTTCCTCAATCTCTCTTGTGAACACACCTACAGGACAATGGGGTTTTAATTCAAATATTTTTTTTTACCTCTGCCCACAGCAGCCGCCCTCCAACAGAGCAGTAAGGTGCCATTTCGTGCCTATCACTGCCCCACTCAAGTGGCCATCTGAGACCACATCTGCCGCCTCCCCGCAAAAGGTCCGCAAAATGTACCCATACTGGCTTGTTTGCCCACTAGAAAGAGGCTAATAAGGTGACTCATCCTGACCCCGGATTCTCCAGTGGGGTCAAGAGAGGAGGTCAGCTGCGCCAGCTGTGCCATACTTAACAGTGTGACATCAGTGAAGCGGGCTGGAGGAGTTTCCAGGCTATAGTCTATATAAACTCAATGCTGAGCTTTCTTATAGCACATCTGAAAAAAAATTATAAAAAGGAATCTTGTTTAAACATTTGAAAAATTCAAATCCATTAAAAAAATTGTGCCATTTTGTTTGGTTTTATTTAAATTGAAATGCAATTTCTACCTAGTTAGTACTTGTGTTTTTCTGTTTTACAGGGATAATAGCCAGAACTGTGATCGTCCGCTGAAAGACATGGGGAGCATATTATGACAAATAGCAGGACAAAGTATGACATTTACAGCCATAGATTCCAGAGTATGTCGGAATCATTACTGCTGCAACACTTGTGTATATCACACCAATCACAAAGGATGCAATGGATATTGCAGCTATTTATATTTTAATACAATTTCTGCAGATGTTTTGTAAACCTGAAATAATGAATTTATCTCCTATAAAGAGAACAGGTGACCTGCTGTGTGAAGAATTAATTTAATATTCATTAAAGGAATGTGTACTATTCATACATTCCCTTTCATTTACTATCTTTTCTGAAATTTAATTTATTGCATCATAGCCGCTAATATGTTTCTTCTGCGGTTTTTCTTTCTGTTTGACAACAAAATATCAGTATGTTTTCCAATATTTATCATAAAGGATACTTTTTATTAAATGATCTGTGCTTTTAGAAGAACTGTAAATATGTAAAGATAGAGCTTTCATTCTGACAAGTAATAACATACAAAAAACAAGCAACATACATTATGAAAAATTGAAATGTTAAAAGGCTGGGGTACTACAATATTCTTGTGAATTGGTATAAAGTGTTATCTAGTCTCCAAAAATCTGAGTGATGTAGAAGTGATTAGGATTGATAATTTATATACATATATACACACGCTGCAGGTAATAACTATATTCTTCCAAACTGAAGTAGACAAAGAAAATATTGGCCTGAGTCAAATTATTTATTATATGGTGTTTCCACAAGGCAGTGAATGTTGAAGATCCTTAGCATTTGAGTAGATGTGGGGTTATAATGAAAATGTGACTATCAGTGATTGGATGGCGCCGTGAATTAGCACACAAGCCTTTCATCTTTGGCACTTGGGATGAAGGTCTACCTAGTCTGTTTGATAATTTTAAAGGGTCCAATGGGAAATGATGAGCTTGGACAGTCTCAGGCCAGTACCTGATGGGCATGCACTCAAAGCACTAGTTAGCACAAAATTTGCAATCGAACTTAGAGAGGCCACAGGATGGCTGGTGTGAGAAAAGGGAGGTGAGACACAGGTATAGTAGGGGGTGCTTATCTGAGATCAGTGTTAGGACACATTATTCCGGTTGAATGGAGTGAGCTTTGACCACTCTATAGCTGACCTGCAAAGCTTGATACTGGCATTTGGTATCAAAAATGACAAAGCATTCCATTTTCCAACACTAACAGCTGTCACTTTGATGATTATAAAAGTCACCAAAACAATTTTTTTCAAAGAATGACAAGAATCAACCATACATTTAATGAAGAAACTTACAGTGCACAGAGGCTAGTGTATTCAATCATTTCCCAATTGTTTCATGGTGATGTGTGGCAATTGAGAACAGATAGCGTTCCTGGATTCAATGCTTCACAATGACATCACTGATACTATGACATTTATGACATCACTGATACTATGGTCCAATTTAGAATTTTTAACTTTTGTTATTTGAATTTGAATGACTGTTCGAATAGGACTGATATTAACATTTGGAACATGGGTAGTAGAGGATGTAAGTCAATGAAAAGGATAATCGGTTGAGGAGGGTAACGGGCAGCCAATTCATTACTGCCTGTTTCCTGCCAACCCCTGAAGCTAAAATCAGTCCTTATATATCTTATATATATAAGAGAATAATGGATGAGAAGCCACTAGATATAATCTATATTCCACCCCAGATGCTGACCATAACTCATAAGTGACTAAGTGGTAAGGAAGTTATGCAGCTTAAGAAGGTGCCTTTACAGTACTTTATATTTGGGTTTCCCTCTATCAGCTACAATCCTTAGTGTAAACAAGCCCAGGTTCCAGGAAGCGACGCATTGTAGATCCATGAAAATTGGATTTGCTCTCCTGGCCTCCCTATTAACAGCAGAGTCCCGTGTGCCTACAGACTGGCTCCTGACTCCAAATGCAAAAGTAGGAGAGCATCTCGAAAAGAGGAGCCAATGGCCCTTCATCATCGCTGGGTCAAAATCCTGGAACTCCCTACCTAACAGCACTGTGGGATTACCATCACCACACGGACTGCAGCGGTTCAAGAAAGCGGCTCACCACCACCTTCTCAAGGGCAATTAGGGATGGGCAATAAATGCTGGCCTTGCCAGCGACGCCCACATCCCATAAACGAATAATTTAAAAAAGTGCAAAGTAAATTGCTTTCAAACTCTTCAGTGACCATGTCCAGATGAACACTCTGTAAGAAGGGCCCAGCTACAACCACCTCCTCCCACTGGCGCCCCCCTCCGTTCCGCCTGGTGCTATTAGTGACAGTTGGATGGAATGTTACCAGGTCCTTCTCGGACTCGGGGGGCGCTCTTTAAAGGGGACAGCACTAGTATAAAACCGGCAGCCATTTGGCCTGGCCATACTGCTCGCTGCTGGAGAGAGTTGCAGACCTTCAGTGGCACAGACTTGTTCTTATTGAGTCAGAGGAGCCTTGGGACCTTCAGCCCTGTCCAGAACAGTTGGATCCAGAAAGCTGACTGCGTCTTACTCGTCGGCCAGAATAATGGGAGCTGCTTTGGAGGGGAACGTCATCCTGGCTGAGCAACTGGCAAGGGCACAGAGACAGAGGGAGAGAGGGCCGGGATTGGCCAGAAGGAGGAGGGCCAATGGACGTCGCCAAATCAGACCATACGCTGCCAGGGTTTTCAGGCAGCAGGTCTCCAACCTTACCATGTCGGAGGAGCAGTGTCTGCGAAGGCTCAGATTTGGTAAGGATGTTGTCACTGAGCTGTGCCACCTGCTTGCTGGGGATCTGCAGCCGTGGATACGGTGCAGGACCTCTCTGTCGGTGGCCGTGAAAGTCACTGTTGCGCTCAACTTTTACGCCAGCGGATCGTTTCAGGCAGCAGCTGGGGACATATCTAATATCTCTCAATTTGCAGTGCATTGCTGCATCCGGCAAGTTACATCTGCCCTCTACAAAAGGAGGCGCGAATTCATCACCTTCCCTGTGACCCTGGAGAAGCAGGGGAAGCGCGCATAGGGCTTTGCGGCTATTGCGGACTTCCCCATGGTGCAGGGGGCCATTGATTGTACACACGTGGCTTTGCGGACGCCATTGCAGAATCTGGAGGCGTTCCGCAACCGAAAGGGGTTCCACTCCCTTAATGTGCAGCTGGTCTGTGATCACCGGCAGATGATCATGGCGGTGAACGCACAATTCCCTGGCAGCAGCCATGACGCCTTCATCCTGCGGCAGACCTCAGTGGCTGACCTTTTTGAGGCCCGGCTCACCCACGAGGCTGGCTTCTGGGTGACAAGGGCTATCCTCTCTGCCCATGGCTCATGACCCCGCTCCGTTTGCCCAGCACCCCAGCAGAAGAGCTTTACAACAGCAGTCATCAGGCCACCAGGAACATTGTGGAGCACACAATTGGTGTGCTGAAGCAGTGTTTCCGCTGTCTAGACCATTCGGGGGGCGCCCTACAGTACTCACCAGAGCATGTGGCGCGCATCGTTGTCTGCTGCATGCTCCACAACCTGGCCATTCGACGCACCCAGCCAATGCCAGCCGACCCTCAAGGTCCAGCAGAGCAGGCGGACGAGGAGGTGGAGGAGGAGGAGGAGGAGCATGCGGGTGAGGAGGATCAGGAGGAGGAGGAGGGGCAGGAAGATGGGAGGGCTCCAAAAACTGGAAGGGCCGTTTGTCAGAGGCTCATAAGGACTCGGTTCTAGGCCCCTCGGACGGAATGGTGGCTGTGATTCGAACAGCACCCTCCGGTTTGCTGTAAGCCTATGAAGGCATCGATGAATGTAAATAGTGTACAGGTCGATTGTAAATAAAACGTTTTCTTTATTTTCAAACAAGCGCTTCCTTCCAGCATGACAACGTAATGGCAACAGAAATCATAACTAACAAACTAACAGATAACTGTGTGGCAACCCGGCGAAACTAACCAAACCATAACAAACAAACACAACAGGTGTGGAGTACCTTAAAACCGGAAAAAGAGACGTCTTAGCACCTCCCTCTACTGGTGACCCCTTGATGGAGACCGACTCCTCTTACGAGGTCGGCCCCTTCCCTTCCTGCAGCTCCTCCGTAATTGTACCCCAGTGGCTGCGTCAAGGCTGGGGGACGCCTGCTGAGTGTCTGGACGCGCTGAAGCCCCTGAGGGACGGCCTGGATGACCTCTGGGCTTGGAGGTCCCGCAAGCAGGCTGCTCCAACTGGGCATGTCTGCTAGCAGTGTGCCGCGCAGGTGGTGGCAGCTGCTCTGCTGACGTGCCAGCGGTGGCATCAGGACTGCTCACATGCAGAGAGAGGACACCTGCACCGTTGTCGGCCGACACACTGGCACTCTGATGGTGCCGCACCGGATCATCCGCCACTATCGACTGCTCCACAGATTCATGGCCTGCTGTGGTGCTGCAAGGGCCTGGGGTGATCCTGCCTGATGCAGCTACGGTGGCAGCAGTGAGTGTTCGCGTGGCCTCAATCTGCATGTGGACGAGGCCAGCAAGTGACTGTGTGGCAGCAGTGAGGACCTGCGTGGCAGGTGCCAGTGCTTCAGAGAAGCCATGGACAGTCCTTTCCACTGCTTCGGACAAGGCCGGAACAGTCCTTTCCACTGCTTCGGACAAGGCCTGGACAGACCTTTCCATTGCTGCCCCAAAGTCCACCACACTCTTTGCCAGTGTGTCGATGGACTCAGGCATCCTCCCCACTGCAGCCATAAGCTCAGTGTGCCTGAGCCGGGCCCGGGTGCTCATTTCGGCAAGGCACCGCACCTCCTCTGCACTCTGTGCAGCAGTCATGGTGGCCTGCCTCGCCCTCCGGGGAGACGGCCCCCGAGCGTCCCTACCGCCCGTGCGTTGCTGCAGTCCGCTGGTCCCTGCAACTGGCTCCTCATCTGAGCACCCCCCTCCCCTCAAGGGAACTACTATCCCCAGTTTCCACATGCGGTGGCTCCCCTGAGGCTGGCATGGATGGTCCGGCTTCCTCCTGGTCGTCGCCTCCGGAGGCACTTGCACTGGCAGCTTGAGGGGCCGGCTCCCGAGCTGGTGATGCAGCATCTGAAAGCAGGGAGGTTGAAGAGTGGCTTTAGCAAAAGGACAGTTTGGCAGCAAGGGATGCAGCAGTGCGGCAATGCTATGACATGGGTCCACATTGAGAAACCATGCTGGCGGGGGAAACAACTGAAAGGTGACAACTGTAATAGTTGAGAACCTTACCATCGCTGTGGACATAAGAACATAAGAACATAAGAAATAGGAGCAGGAGTAGGCCAATCGGCCCCTCGAGCCTGCTCCGCCATTCAATAAGATCATGGCTGATCTGATCCTAACCGCCAATCCACTATCACAGAACCATCTCCTGAATCTAACAGAATTAGACACACGAAATAGGAGCAGGATCAGGCTACACGGCCCCTGGGCCCGCTCCGCTACCCACAGGGCCATGACCGATCCGAACCTAGACTCATGTCCAAATTCCTGCCCGCTCCCCGTAACCTTTAATTCCCTTTACTTCTAGGAAACTGTTTATTTCTGTTTTGAATTTATGTAATGATGTAGCTTCTACAGCTTTTTGGGGCAGCATATTCCATGGACCTACCACCCTCTGAGTGAAGTAGTTCCTCCTCATCTCAGTTTTGAAAGAGCAGCCCCTTATTCTAAGACTATGCCCCCTAGTTCTAGTTTCACCCATCATCGGGAACATCTTCCCCGCATCCACCCGATCCAACCCCTTCACAATCTTATATGTTTCAATAAGATCGCCTCTCATTCTTCTGAACTCCAATGAGTAGAGTCCCAATCTACTCAACCTCTCCTCATATGTCCATCCCCTCATCCCCGGGATTAACCGAGTGAACCTTCTTTGTACTGACTTGAGAGCAAGTATGTCCTTTCTTAAGTATGGACACCAAAACTGTACGCAGTATTCCAGGTGCGGTCTCACCAATACCTTGTACAACTGAAGCAATACATCCCTATTTTTATATTCTATCCCCCTAGCAATGAAAGCCAACATTCCATTTGCCTTCTTAATCACTTGCTGCACTTGCATACTAACCTTTTGAGTTTCGTGCACCAGGACCCCCAGATCCCTTTGTACTTCAGTACTTTCCAGTTTCTTGCCATTAAGATAATAACTTGCTCTACGATTTTTCCTGCCAAAGTGCATAACCTCACACTTTCCAGTATTGTATTCCATCTGCCAAATCTCTACCCACTTACTTAGCCTGTCGATGTCCCCTTGCAGGTTTTTTATGTCCTCCTCACTCACTACATTCCCTCCCATCTTAGCATCATCTGCAAACTTTGATATATTACACTCGGTCCCCTCCTCCAAATCATTAATATAGATTGTAAAGAGTTGGGGACCCAGCACTGACCCCTGCGGAACACCACTAGTTACTGATTGCCAGTCTGAGAATGAACCATTTATCCCAACTCTCTGCCTTTTGTTAGATAGCCAATCCTCTATCCATGCCAGAATATTACCCCCAATCCTGTGATTTTTTATCTTAAGCAATAATCTTTTGTGTGGCACCTTGTCAAATGCCTTTTGGAAGTCTAAATACACTACGTCCACTGGTTCCCCTTTATCCACCCTATACGTTACTTCCTCAAAGAACTCCAGCAAATTTGTCAAACATGACTTCCCCTTCATAAAACCATGCTGACTTTGTCCTATTAAATTATGATTATCCAAATGTCCTGTTGCTGTCTCCTTAATAATGGACTCCAAAATTTTACCTACCACAGATGTTAGGCTAACCGGTCTATAGTTTCCAGCCTTCTGTCTACTGCCCTTTTTAAATAAGGGTGTTACATTAGCAGTTTTCCAGTCTGCCGGGACCTTTGCCGAGTCCAGGGAGTTTTGGAAAATTATTACCAATGCATCCACAATCCCTACCGCCACTTCCCTCAAGACCCTAGGATGTAAGCCATCCGGTCCAGGTGATTTATCCACCTTGAGTCCCATTATTTTACCGAGTACCACTTCCTTAGTGATTTTGATCGTGTTTAGCTCCTCCCCCCCTTTAGCCCCCTGTTTGCCCAGTGTTGGGATATTCTTAGTGTCTTCTACTGTAAAGACTGATGTAAAATATTCATTCCGTGTTTTTGCCATCTCCATATTTCCCACCATTAATTTCCCGGTCTCATCCTCTAAAGGACCAACATTTACTTTAGCCACCCTTTTTCTTTTTATATAACTATAAAAACTCTTACTATCTGTTTTTATATTTTTTGCTAATTTACTTTCATAATCTATCTTCCCTTTCTTAATCAATCTTTTTGTTATTTTTTGCTGCCTTTTAAAGTTTTCCCAATCCTCTATCCTTCCACTAGATTTGGCTACCTTATATGCCCTTGTTTTTAGTCGAATACTATCCTTAATTTCTTTACTTAGCCACGGATGGCTGTCTTTTCTTTTACACCCTTTTCTTCTCAGTGGAATATATTTTTTTTGGAAGTTGTAAAATAACTCCTTAAATGTACACCACTGATCATGTATCGTCTTACCCTTTAATCTATTTTCCCAATCCACTCTACTCAATTCTGCTCTCATACCTTCATAGTCTCCTTTATTCAAGCTTAGCACACTTGTTTGAGATCCAACCTTCTCACCCTCTAATTGAATATGAAATTCAACCATGTTATGGTCACTCATTCCAAGGGGATCCTTTACTGGGACATTTTTAATTAATCCCATCTCGTTACACAGGACCAGATCTAAGGTTGCTTGCCCCCTGGTCGGTTCAGTTACATACTGCTCAAGAAACCCATCCCTAATACACTCAATGAACTCATCCTCAAGGCAGCCCTGCCCAATTTGATTTGTCCAATTAATATGATAGTTAAAATCCCCCATAATTATAGATGTTCCCTTATTACAAGCCTCAACTATTTCCTGATTGATACTCCGTCCAACAGAGTTGCCACTGTTCGGAGGCCTATAGACTACGCCCACTAGTGTTTTTTTCCCCTTATTGTTCCTTACCTCCACCCAAACGGTTTCATTATCCTGATCTTTTGACCCAATATCATTTCTCTGTATTACAGTGATTCCTTCCTTTATTAACATAGCCACCCCACCTCCCCTTCCTTCCTGCCTGTCCTTCATGATCGTTAAATAACCTGGTATGTTTAACTCCCAGGCATTGTCACCCTGCAGCCATGTTTCTGTAATGGCCACAAGATCATACCCATATGTAGTTATTTGTGCCATTAACTCGTCTATTTTGTTACGAATGCTACGTGCATTCAGATAGAGAACTTTCAAAGATGTTTTGTGACACTTAGTTCCTGCTTTTGCCCTTTTTATTACTTTACCTTTTACTCCATACCTTCTGCCCCTTCCTGACATGCTCTGGTTTTTAATTTCCCCACTGCTACCTAAGTCTATGACCTTCTCTGTTGTCATTTTTATTATTTGCTCTCTAGGAACCTCCCCCCCACTAGTTAGTTTAAAGCCCTCTTTACAGCCCTAGTTATATGATCCACCAGGACTCTAGTCCCAGCACTGGCCAAGTGAAGCCCGTCCCAACGGAACAGCTCCCTCCTGCCCCAGTACTGGTGCCAGTGTCCCAGGAAGCAAAACCCATTTCTCCCACACCAGTCTTTGAGCCACGCATTTAACTCTCTAATTTTATTTGTCCTAGCCAAATTCGCTCGTGGCTCAGGTAATAATCCAGAGATTATTACCCTTGAGGTTCTGTTTTTTAATTTGACCCCTAGCTGCTCAAACTCCCTCAGCAGAACCTCCTTCCTTGTCCTATCGATGTCATTGGTACCAACATGGACCACAACAACTGGATCCTCCCCCTCCCACTCCAAGTTTCTCTCCAGTCCAGAGGAGATGTCCTTAACCCTGGCACCGGGCAGGCAACACAGCCTTCAGGACTCTCGTTCTTGGCTGCAAAGAACTCTATCTATCCCCCTAACGATACTATCCCCTACCACTACAACATTTCTTTTAACTCCCCCCACTTGAATGGCCCCCTGCTCCATGGTGCTGTGGCCAGGTTGCTCATCCTCCCTGCAGTCCCTGCTCCTGTCCCCACAGGGAGTAAGAGCCTCGAACCTGTTGGACAAGTGCAAGGGCTGCGGCTCCTCCAACACTACCTCCTGGATCCCCGTACCTGCCTCACTTCTAGTCACACCATCCTGACCCTGGCCACGGACTACATCTGAATTAATTAATCTAATTGGTGTGACTACCTCATGATGGGGTCGGCAGCTGCAGTGGTGACAGGACCAATCAGACGTCCTCCCACAATCTGGTGGACTCTCTCCTCGAGATCCGTCAGAGGCTTCACTTGAGGACGGCCTCCTCCGGTGCAAAGCTGCTCCTTTCGGTTCCGCGCCAGCTTGGCCTGCAGGGCAAAGGACGGGAAGTGATGTTACATGATACCCTGAGTTATCATCTCATGCCCCCCATGGTGGAAGAGCCCTTACATGATGCCCTGAGTGATGTTCTCATGCCCCCCATGGTGGAACATCCCTTACATCAAATCAAATCAAATCAACTTTTATTGTCATTGTTAGTGCACAAGTGCAGTACAACGAAATGTAGGCTTGCGGCTCCCGAGAGTGTACATTTGGATTAAGACATTTAAACATTCAACATACATTTGGCTTGTAGTATATTAACATAAATATGACCATAATAAAGTGCATTGGCAGATGTGCAGGCTTTAGAGTTTATTTGTGGAGTTCAGTAGGATGACAGCTCTGGGAAAGAAGCTGTTCCTAAATCTGGTCGTACGGGTGCGAGTGCATCTGTAGCGTCTCCCAGATGGTAGGAGGGTGAACAGACTGTGGCTGGGGTGGGTAGGGTCTTTGATGATGGACCGTGACCTCCGTAGACAGCGTTTCTGGTATATGTGCTCTATGGTCGGTAGCCAGGTGCCGGTAATGCGTTGGGCAGTTTTGACTACCCGCTGCAGGGCTTTCCGGTCATAGTAGCTACAGCTGCCATACCATACTGTGATACAGTTTGTCAGGATGCTCTCTATAGTGCAGCGGTAAAAGTTAGAGAGGATCAGGGGTGACAGATTACATCTCTTCAGCCTCCTTAAGAAATATAGGCGCTGCTGGGCCTTCTTCACCAGAGAGGAGATGTTGAGGGACCAGGAGAGGTCTTCCGTGATGTGGACTCCGAGGAACTTAAAGCTGTCCAGCCTTTCCACCACAGCCCCATTGATGTGGATGGGGGTGTGACTTCCGCCTTTGGACTTCCTGAAGTCCACAATGATTTCTTTTGTTTTCTTGGTGTTAAGGGCCAGGTTGTTATCGGCGCACCACTTCACGAGATGCTGGACCTCCTCCCTGTAGGCTGACTCATCGTTGTTGGTGATCTGGCCTACTACCGTGGTGTCATCCGCAAACTTGATGATGGTGTTGGAACCATTAACAGCCACACAGTCGTGGGTGAAGAGGGAGTAGAGGAGGGGGCTCAGCACACATCCTTGTGGGGCCCCCGTGTTCAGGGTCAGTGGGGGGGCAGGTGTGGTTACCTAATTTGACAGACTGGGGTCTGTTTGTTAGGAAGTTCAGGGTCCAGTTGCAGAGGGAAGTGTTCAGGCCAAGAGGTTGGAGTTTGGTGGCCAGCTTGTTGGGGACGATAGTGTTGAATGCTGAGCTGTAGTCTATAAACAGCATTCTGATGTAGGTCTCCTTACCATCTAGGTGATTCAGTGCCGAGTGTAGAGCAGTTGTGATTGCATCCTCCGTTGATCTGTTTGCACGATAGACAAACTGGTGTTGGTCAAGGGAGGCAGGAACACTGGCTTTGATGTGGGCTAAGACCAGTCTCTCGAAACACTTCATTATGATGGGTGTGAGTGATGGTCTCATGCACCCCATGGTGGAACAGCCCTTACATGATGCCCTGAGTCAAATGTGGATGTTGTGACCAGAAAGGGCCATGGGTGCTTGCTGACAGATGGCCATTGGGGTATCGCGCACCCTGTAGCCATAAAGTCAGGTGCTCATGGAGGGATGCATAAGTTTACATTAACTCCACTCACCCTGACAACCCGAGTGAGGTCGTTGAATTTCTTCCTGCACTGGACAGGGCTCCTGGTCGCCATTCTGCTGGAGTTGACCCTCTGAGAAACATCCCTCCAAGCTCATCGGTAGTCCTTATGATTAGGCCTCCTGCCATTGTCTGGGTATAGGACATCTCGCCGGCGCTCCACTGCGGACACCAATTCCTCCAGAGACTCAGTGCTGAAGCGCTCTGCTCTCTGCCTCACCCTCTCCATCTGATCCAAGTTTTTTGCGCCAGAGAAGGGCCTGCGCTGATTTGCAGGCCTACAAGGCGCAGAGTGTGGATGCTGGAGCTGCCTGACCCACCCCTTTAAGAGCTGGCCGGCGCCTGCAAGTCTCGTGGTCATGGGTAATTGAGAGTACCTGCGCTGCGGCTGGACGCCCCGATATTGGGTTGCGCCGGCATGTTAGCGCCTTAGGTGCCCCGTGTAACGCCTGAACTCGCGCCTCAATCACCTTTGGGGCGCTGCAACCCAATATCGCACGAGGTGTCGATAAGTTGCGCCTGGCTATAAAATTTGCGCTCCGCCAATTCTAACGGCCCAAGCGGGGCTATACCCAATTTCTAGGCCAAGGGGTCATTCTAAGGTGCTGTGTCGTAGGAATTTATCTCAGAGAACAGCTTGTGAGGATTGTGTGTTTTATGGTCCAAGCATAATCAAGAAGGTGGCTTAATAACAATACGGAGGCACTTATTTTATTCCTACTGTTTTATAGTTTCCAAGACAACAGCTGGGCTGAGATTCATCAGGAATTAGAAGAATCTCTTGAAAAATAAAAATTTCAAATTCTTATTTTGCAGGTATTATTATGCCCAAGGGATTGGTTTACTGCCTAAAGGATGTATACTTCCATATCGTCTTGTTTTGGCAGGCTAACAATACAGGGAGCTAGTTGCTTCAGTCTTGTTTCAGCACCAGAATCTTTACAAATGCATGTTAGTGGGTGGGGCTAGAGAGCGAAAGCAGGAATAATAAATCTTTTGGGATAGAAACAGAAAGCTGTGGATGAACAGAAAGCTAAGCCCCAATTTTAACTTGGGGTGGCAGTTGTGTGGATGGGAGCCGAAGCGGGAAGGCAAACCATCCTGACCTCGGCATCGTGAGGCTCGGAAAATTTTAATTCCCCAGCCACATCTGCATCAGTCTTCCGCCTGAAACCAGCGGGAATCGGCTGCTAGAGAGTGGGCGGGAGCGGAATGTTGGGCAGCAGGAGGTCGATGTCGTGATCGTCGAAGGAACAGTCTGCAGCACTCAGGCTGGGTGGGGGTTTGGGACAGCCTACCATTCCTGCTCCTCCTGGTCCCACAATAAAAGTCAATAAAATTAAACCAATGGCCTTTGTGGTCACTTTCTTGTCCCGACTCCACTCCCCACTAGGTTGCCCTGGCGGGAAAGCAACAACAGCGTCCCAGTGCAGCCTTCTGATTAAACTGGTAGTCCGGCCCCGATGACATCATCAGAGCCTAATCTGCACATTTAAAGAAGAATCCCACCAGTTTCCTGCGGGTGTCCTTCTCGCCTGCTCAGAAGAGTAGGTTAAAATTGGAATCTGTGGGACGAGAGTGGGGCCTCGGTGGGTAGGTCCCACGAGTGAATTTAACTGCCCACCCACCTGGTTTCCGCCCAGTGGACAAGGTTAAACTCCCCTCTTTAGAGTTCAAATACATAATTACTTGAAAGTGCATGTACAGGTAGATAAAGCCATAAAAAGGGCAACGCTATTTTGAGTTTTATAAATGCAGTATAGAGTACAAGAGTAAAGAGGTAATGATCACTTTGTACAAAGTAATGGTTTGGCCACAGTTAGAGTACTGTGTATAGTTTGGGGAAATTAATTATAAAAAGGATGTTAAAGCCAAAGAAAGCATACAGCAGAGATTCACCAGGAAGATAGCAGATACAATAGTTATGAGGAGAGACTTGAGAAGAGAAATTCAGTATCGCTCCATTTGGGGCGCAATTATCAGCCGGGCGCAAAGTTTAGCGCCTGGCACTAATTATCGCCTCCAATTGCAAACTTGGCTTTTTTCACCCCTGGAGGTGATTGGAGCGTTAAATCAGGCACTACACACCTGTCTTAAGGCGCAAAGGCCAAGGAGCGAGGCGCTACCTCAGAGTGCTGGTGAAGCTCATGTGATGTCAGTCAGCAATGGAACACAGACACAATGGCGCTGGCCAGTTCTTAAAGGGGAGGGTTGATCTTGCTCTCCATCCACATCCTGCTCATTGCAGCCTTGAATAGCAGCCTCAAGAGATCTGTACACCAAATCTACTGGAAAGAACAATGGAGAGGCCCAGGGAAAGAGCTCAGAGTGCAGCCCCCACAGCCTCTTCTAAATCAATACAAGGAAGGGCAAATCAAAATGAACCTGCAAAGTGCTGCTCAGTACCCAAAACTCCTTCACACAGCGTTGAATCTCTCCAGAAGTCTCTCTCTCTCTCTCTCTCAGAATGCGTGGTGCAAAAATGTCACCAACAAAAAAAGGCAGGAAGCGGTCGCCTTTAAATAGCACTCCCCCAGTCCCTTCCTGACTGCAAAACGCTCCCCTCAACCTGTCGTTGCTAGCGGCAGGCGGTAAGGCAGGGAGCGCCACTCAATATCCGGTCTGGGGTGCTACCGGGGCGTTGCACACTCGACTGACATCACGATCTGTCGGTGCAGGAGATCCTGGCAGTAGTGTTAAGCACCGGCGCAAAATGTCTAGTTAATTTCGTGAGCGGCGCAAACATCGTCGCTAGTTGCTTTGCACCCCATTAGCACCCTCTTAAGGCGCTAACAGGAGGCGCAAACCAACTGAATTTTTTCCCCTTGAGTTGCTGCGACCAAATCTACTGGAGAAATGTTTGTTCCTTTCCTCTTGAGGTCCAATGCCTGTCAACATTCACTCTTTAATCTCAAATGCAAAAAATGGCCACATGGGTGAGCTTAGAGGCCTGCTACTGAACATGGGACTGTACCACAGCATTGGTATACCTTTTGTAGTGTATGTAACTGTTCTACCTTTAAGAGAACTATTTTAGGTGTGGCACTACTTTATCTTGGCTGCTGTATACTGTAATACCGACGGTGACCACACCGGTATATAAGTGCTGTGTCAGGATTTATTGGGCAGATTCGCCCTGACCTTCGAATAGTAAAGTCCTGTTAAAGTTACTCTTGTAGTCTGTGTATTAATTCGCCATAATACCTACAGACTTTACAGTGGCGACGAGTTCGATCTTACCCTGCGGCAACAATACTTCCGAAGCAGTTAACGAGCGTCGAGAAGAGGCACCCGCCCTCGTCGTTCCGCTGAGAGAAAACTCGAGTCTGCAGAGCAAGGAAGAAGGAAGAATTCAGACACGAAGCCTTCCATCAGCAACAGGCACTGATTGTCCCTTCTGCCACAGTGGTGAGTGAGCCGATCAGCACGAGAAGCAAGTCGGCCACGGTGACTGTGAGTAAAGGGAAAATAAAAAAAATAAACGGAGGATAAGGGCGGTGAACTCGACCACGGTCGGGGGAAAGGAGCCGGACAGAAGTCGGGCCCAGAGGCGCCGAGACTGGGGCAGCGTGGAGCACGGAAGCCGCGGTACAAGCGGGCTGGGAGAAGCAACGGCGTCGTGAGACAGCTAGACCGCGACCGGCGAAAAAGGCTGGGCAGCTACCAAGGCCACGAGGCGCTGCGACCGGGATCGTAAGGCGCGGGAAGATATAAAAATAAATAAACCGCGGTGAACTCAGCCGCAGCCGGGGAGGAAAGCACCGGACTGCGAGAGGGCTGGGAGGCGCGATTGGAGTGAAAAAGGCCGGGCAGCGACCGAGGCCACGAAGCGCTGCGACCGGGATCGTAAGGCGCGGGAAGATATAAAAATAAATAAATCGCGGAGAACTCAGCCGCAGCCGGGGAGGAAAGCACCGGACTGCGAGAGGGCTGGGAGGCGCGATTGGAAGCCGCTGAGGGAGAGACAGAGCCCGAGCGAGCGGGAGAGACAGAGCCCGAGCGAGGGAGACTGAGCGAGATCCAGCCCAGCGGCTGAAACTGTTCGCCGTCAACGGGTTGTACCCAGCGCCGGTTGCCCTGCCAAGAAAAGGGAACAAGGAACGCACTGAAGCCGACGCGCAGGCTGCGAACCCCGAAAGCCAGCGGTCGTCGCCCGAGGGAAAAGCTTACCCCTCCCGCCAGGGGAAGAAACGCGGGAAGCCGCCAGTAGGCGGGGAAGAAGACAGAAGCCAGAAACCGCCATTTTGAAAGTGGGCGGGGAAAGAAGACAAGCGCGGGAAACCGCCATTTTGAAAAAAAAAAGTTAAAGAAATATTTCGTTGTTGTTCTCAGGAAGAGTGTGAAGATGCCTAAGCGTAGTAACATCAACGGTTTCGATTCCGATGTGGAAGATTGGGCCACGTATGTAGAACGCATCGAGATATATTGTAAGGTCAATAAGATAGCAAATTATGACAAAGCTCTAACCTTACTAAACTCAATGGATGCGAAGACATACGGGTTATTGAAGCATCTTCTATCACCAGCTAAACCGGCGGATCAGTCTTTCGCTAATATTGTTGCTGTCCTGAAGGATCATTTTAACCCCGCACCGCTGATGTTAGCGGAACGATCAAAATTTTACGTGAGAACGCAACGAAAAGAGGAAAGAAACGCGGAGTACCTGGTTGAACTGCGTAGGCTAGCAAAATACTGTCAGTTTGGGGTAAATCTGACAGAGGCACTGAGAGACAAGTTCGTGTGCGGGATGTCGAAGGAAGGAACACAAAAACGACTGCTCGAAGAGAACGATCTTACACTTGATAAGGCTGTCCTTATTGCAGCATCGCACAAAGCCGCAGCGAGAGGCACGGCGGAAATGCAGCGGAAGACAGCGGTACTCAGTGTGGATCAAATGACTTCGGGTACAACGAAATGTTATCGTTGTGGGAAGACAACACACGACCAGAACGAATGCTGGTTTAAAAACCAGGAATGTAGAAAATGTGGCAAGCTTGGTCACATAGCTAAGGTATGCCGGTCAGGAAAGAAGACCAGCAATAATAAGTCACCGCAGAAGAAGTACAGAAAGGTACATAAGGTGACTGGGAAGAGTCCAGATGAACAGAATTCGGACTCAGACTCCAACAGCAAGGAACTGGGTAGTCTGAGGATTCACAATGTGAGTAAAGAAGCTGACCGACAAACTATCTGGGTCACACTACAGATTGCAAAAGTCCAAGTGAAGATGGAAGTGGACACCGGATCGGCGTTGACGGTCATGAATAAGCAAGATTACAAAAAGTTATTCAAACATATTCCCCTACGGGATACAGAGATAGTATTGCAGACATACACGGGGCACAGAGTATACCCCATCGGAAAGATAGAAGTCAAGGTGAGATACAAGGACAAAGTTCACCAAGGGATGGACATGTATGTGCTGCCCAAGGGAGGTCCACCACTTCTGGGACGGGAGTGGATCAGGAAAATAAAGATAGACTGGCATTCACTAAACACAATGACGGTAGATTCCGGAAAGGAAGATGTCAAACCTGAACGGTTGTCCAGAATATTGGACGAAGCTAAAGAGGTATTCCAGCAAGGACTGGGAACACTGAGAGGAATTAAAGCAAAAATCAAGATTGCAGAACATGCAAGCCCAAAATTTTTCAAAGCCAGATCGGTACCTTACGCGATACGACCTGCTGTGGAGGCAGAATTGGAAGAGCTTGAACGTTCAGGGGTACTGTCTAAGGTGGACTGGAGTGAGTGGGCCACGCCCATTGTGCCCGTCATGAAGTCTTCATCAAGTAACAAGCCAGGGGGACCGGGAAAGGTCCGCATCTGCGGAGACTTCAAGATCACAGTTAATCCGGTGCTTCACACGGTACAATACCCGCTCCTGCGGATTGAGGATATCTTTGCTTCATTGTCTGGCGGGAAACACTTCACCAAGATAGACCTGGCACAAGCATACTTACAAATGGAAGTCGAGGAAGAGTCGCGCCAGTATCTCACAATCATCACGCACAGAGGCTTGTATCGTTATAATAGACTGGTTTTTGGAGTAGCTTCGGCTCCAGCAATTTGACAGAGGGCCATGGAGCAGGTCTTACAGGGTATTCCAAGCACGCAGTGTTACTTGGACGATATCCTGATTACGGGAGAAGACGAGGAGGAACACCTCACAAGTTTGAAACTGGTGCTCACCAGGTTGAAGGAATATGGCCTTCGAGCTAATCGCCAGAAATGCGAGTTCTTCCAGAAACGGATCTCGTACTGCGGTCATGTCATTGACCAAGAGGGGCTGCACAAGTCACCTGACAAGATAGAAGCTGTCGTGAAGGCCCCCGCTCCGGAAAATGTATCACAGTTGAGATCGTTTCTGGGGTTGATTAATTATTACCACAAGTTTCTGCCAAATCTATCCACGGTGCTGCATCCGCTGAATGCTCTGTTGCGGAAAGAAGTACCATGGAAGTGGAGCGAGGACTGTAAGAAGGCCTTTCGCAGAAGCAAGGCGTTGATTACCTCTGAGGAAGTGTTGGTTCATTTCAACCCAACGTTACCTCTTCGTCTAGCTTGTGATGCTTCCCCTTATGGAATTGGAGCAGTACTTTCACACAAGTTACCAAATGGCTCGGAAAGGCCAGTCGCATTTGCGTCCCGATCATTGACCTCCGCTGAGCGAAATTATGCTCAGATAGATAGGGAGGCCCTCAGCCTTGTGTGGGGAGTAAAGAAATTCAATCATTACCTGCAGGGCAAGAAGTTCACATTACTGGCAGACCACCAGCCGTTGGTGTCCATATTCAACCCTAACAAGGCCGTTTCCACTATGACAGCGCAAAGGCTACAGAGGTGGTCCGTGTTACTTGGGGCACACCAATATGACATCGAATACAAAAGGTCCAAACAGCATGGAAATGCTGATGGGTTATCGCGCCTACCGTTGCCAGTAGTAGAAGAGGCAGCTACAGTGGACCCGGTAGAGATGTTCCACTCATCCATAGTGGAATGTCTACCAGTAACAAATTCGACGATCGAAAATGAAACAAGAAATGACCCGACTCTCTCACGAGTCTACGATTTAACAGTGGAGGGATGGCCAGCACATGGCGAACCAACGCTGCCCGCATTTTCGCAAAGAAAAGAACAGCTGTCAGTGTGCCGAGGAACCTTGATGTGTGGATCTAGAGTGGTGATTCCACCCAAACTTCAGCAGAAGGTGCTAAAGGAGCTTCACGAGGGGCATCTGGGTGGAGTGAAAATGAAGAACCTAGCAAGAGCGTTTGTGTGGTGGCCAAGTATTGATGGAGACATCGAAGAAATAACCAAGAGCTGTCTAGGATGCCAGAAGGTCCAAAACGCGCCACCACAAGCTCCTCTGCATCCATGGGAGTGGCCCTCATCTCCTTGGCAAAGGGTACACGTCGACTTTGCTGGTCCATTTATGGACTCAATGTTTCTAATCGCGGTGGATGCACACTCCAAGTGGCCGGAGGTAATAAAGATGTCCTCCACCACCACGGAAAAAACCATCACAGTATTAAGGACCATATTTGCCAGGAATGGGCTGCCGGAACAGATCTGTTCTGATAATGGACCGCAATTTGTGTCCGAAGAATTCAGGAAGTTCTTAAAAAGGAATGGGGTCAAGCACTACACGTCAGCCCCATACCATCCCGCCACCAATGGATTAGCTGAAAGGTTTGTCCAGACCTTCAAGAAAGCCATAAAGGCCATGGGTAATGAAGACATCAACCTACAACATAAGGTAGATAACTTCTTGTTGGCGTACAGGAATGCAACACATGCGGTCACAAACCAAACTCCCGCCATGATGTTTTTCAATAGAAGACTAAGATGCCGGCTGGATTTGATTAAGCCAAACGTCAGAAGGGACGTAGAGAACCGGCAATTTCAGGGCATGAATGAAAGGCCAACTAGATCCTTTCAGATAGGTCAACAAGTTTTGGCCCGGGACTACCGTACCGAGAAATGGCAGCCTGGAACTATTGGGAAAAGGCTAGGGCCGCTGATGTATACCGTGGACATTGGTGACAGCATAATAAGGCGCCATGTTGACCAGATCATAGGGTCAGCCACAAAGGACCAACCTACTCCACAACCTTACACGGCTAATGTTGAAGCAGAGATACCCAGAGCACCTACCTCCGATCTGGTAATACTGGAATCAGATGAACCTGACACTGTCCTTTAAGCCGAACCAACCTTGCCAGAAGAACCTACTACCCCGCCGAAAACTACTACACCACCGAGGCATTATCCGGACAGAGTCAGGAAGCCTCCAGAGAGACTGAATCTGTGAACTGTTTTGCATAAGTTGTATATATGTTATGATGTTATGTTAATGGGGAATAAGTATGTTGTAAGCTAAAAAGGGAGGATTGTAGTGTATGTAACTGTTCTACCTTTAAGAGAACTATTTTAGGTGTGGCACTACTTTATCTTGGCTGCTGTATACTGTAATACCGACGGTGACCACACCGGTATATAAGTGCTGTGTCAGGATTTATTGGGCAGATTCGCCCTGACCTTCAAATAGTAAAGTCCTGTTAAAGTTACTCTTGTAGTCTGTGTATTAATTCGCCATAATACCTACAGACTTTACACCTTTAGGACTGGAGGAGAGCAAAATGGGGAATAATGGAATGGGATTGAAGGTTAAAAGGATAGGTGCAAATATAGATGGTCAAATACTGTATGGAAGACAATGTGCTGCTGGTGAGCATGGAAATAGATATGGCAATATCATTTTTTTAATATTCATTCATTGGATGTGGGCGTCTCTGGCAAGGCCAGCATTTATTGCCCATCCCTAGTTGCCCTATAGAAGGTGGTGGTGAGCCGCCTTCTTGAACCGCTGCAGTCACTGTGGTGAAGGTACTCCCACAGTGCTGTTAGGGAGGGAGTTCCAGGATTTTGACCCAGTGATGATGAAGGAACGGCGATATATTTCCAAGTCAGGATGGTGTGTGGCTTGGAGGGGAACTTGGAGGTGGTGGTGTTCCCATGCGCCTGCTGCCCTTGTCCTTCTAGGTGGTAGAGGTCGCGGGTTTGGGAGGTGCTGCCGAAGAAGCCTTGGCAAGTTGCTGCAGTGCATCTTGTAGATGGTACACACTGCAGCCATGGTATGCCAGTGGTGGAGGGAGAGAGTGAATGTTTAAGGTGGTGGATCAAATCAAATCAACTTTTATTGTCATTGTTAGTGCACAAGTGCAGTACAACGAAATGTAGGCTTGCGGCTCCCAAGAGTGTACATTTAGATTAAGACATTTAAACATTCAACATACATTTGGCTTGTAATACATTAACATAAACATAACCATAATAAAGTGCATTGGCGGATGTGCAGGCTTTAGAGTTTATTTGTGGAGTTCAGTAGGATGACAGCCCTGGGAAAGAAGCTGTTCCTAAATCTGGTCATACGGGTGCGAATGCATCTGTAGCGTCTCCCAGATGGCAGGAGGGCGAACAGACTGTGGCTGGGGTGGGTAGGGTCTTTGATGATGGACCGTGACCTCCGTAAACAGCGTTTCTGGTATATGTGTTCCATGGTCGGTAGCCGGGTGCCGGTAATGCGTTGGGCAGTTTTGACTACCCGCTGCAGGGCTTTCCGGTCATAGTAACTACAGCTGCCATACCATACTGTGATACAGTTCGTCAGGATGCTCTCTATTGTGCAGCGGTAAAAGTTAGAGAGGATCAGGGGTGACAGGTTACATCCCTTCAGCCTCCTTAGGAAATATAGGCGCTGCTGGGCCTTCTTCACCAGAGAGGAGGTATTGAGGGACCAGGAGAGGTCTTCCATGATGTGGACTCCGAGGAACTTAAAGCTGTCCACCCTTTCCACCACAGCCCCATTGATGTGGATGGCAGTGTGACTTCCGCCTTTAGACTTCCTGAAGTCCACAATGATTTCTTTGGTTTTCTTGATGTTAAGGGCCAGGTTGTTATCGGCGCACCACTTCACGAGATGCTGGACCTCCTCCCTGTAGGCTGACTCATCGTTGTTGGTGATCTGGCCTACTACCGTGGTATCATCCGCAAACCTGATGATGGTGTTGGACCCATGAACAGCCACACAGTCGTGGGTGAAGAGGGAGTAGAGGAGGGGGCTCAGCACACATCCTTGTGGGGCCCCCGTGTTCAGGGTCGGGGGGGGCAGGTGTGGTTACCTAATTTGACAGACTGGGGTCTGTTTGTTAGGAAGTCCAGGGTCCAGTTGCAGAGGGAAGTGTTCAGGCCAAGAGTTTGGAGTTTGGTGGCCAGCTTGCTGGGGACGATAGTGTTGAATGCTGAGCTGTAGTCTATGAACAGCATTCTGATGTAGGTTTCTTTACCATCTAAGTGATTCAGTGCCGAGTGTAGAGCAGTTGTGATTGCATTCTCCGTTGATCTGTTTGCACGATAGGCAAACTGGTGTTGGTCAAGAGAGGCGGGATCACTGGCTTTGATGTGAGCCAGGACCAGTCTCTCGAAACATTTCATTATGATGGGTGTGAGTGCGACAGGTCGATAGTCGCTCAGGCACGTCACAGCCGTTTGTTTTGGCACAGGAATAATGGTAGCGGTCTTGAAGCATGTAGGGACTACTGCCTGGGCCAATGACAGATTGAAGATGGCGGCGAAGACATCAGCCAGCTGATCAGCACATTCCTTGAGTACCCGTCCAGGGATGCTATCCGGTCCAGCAGCCTTCACAGAAATCACAGAAACCCCACAGTGCAGATAGAGGCCATTTCGGCCCATCGAGCCTGCACCGACACATATCCCACCCGATCCCCGTAACCCCTACACCAACACATATCCCACCCTATCCCCGTAACCCCACGTATTTAATCCCCCTAACATTAAGGGTCAATTTATCATAGCCAATCATCCTAACCTGCACATCTTTGGACTGTGGGAGGAAACCGGAGCACCCGGAGGAAACCCACGCAAACACGGGGAGAATGTGCAAACTCCACACAGACAGTCACCCGAGGCCGGATTCGAACCCGGGTCCCTGGCGCTGTGAGGCAACAGTGCTAACCACTATGCCACCGTGCTGCCCTTTCGTGTGTTCACTCCGCGTAGAACACCCCTTACGTCAGAGGTCGACAGAGTGAGCACCTGGTCTTCCGGGGGTGGCAAGGCTTTGGTAGCCGGCTCCCTGTTGTCCCTGTCAAAGCGAGCGTAGAAGTTGTTAAGCTCCTCCGGAAGGGAGGCATCGCTAACCGGGGGGCTGGTGTTTTTGCCCTTGTAGTCAGTGATGGACTGGATGCCTTGCCACATGCGCCGGGGGTCCGAGTTGTTGTGGAAATGATCCTCTATCCGCAGTTTCTGTTTCCTTTTGGCATTCCTGATACCCTTTTTTAGGTTGGTCCTAGCTGCACTGTAAGCTGCCGCGTCGCCAGATTTAAATGCTGCGTCGCGTGCTTTCAACAGCGAGCGGACCTCTCCGTTCATCCAGGGTTTCTGGTTGGGGTATGTCCTGATATTTTTATGGGCCGTGATGACCTCGACGCAGCTGTTAATGTAGAATAGCACTGTGGATGCGTATTCCTCGATGCCATTATGGGCAAACATCGAGGTTGCCAATCAAGCGAGCTGCTTTGTCCTGGATGGTGTCAAGCTTCTTGAGTGTTGTTGGAGCTGCACTCATGCAGGCAAATAGAGAATATTTCCTCACACTCCTTACTTGTGCCTTGTAGATGGTGGAAAGGCTTTGGGGAGTCAGGAGGTGAGACACTCGCCACAGAATACCCAGCATCTGACCTGCTCTTGTAGCCACAATATTTATCTGTCTGATACAGTTAAGTTTCTGGTCAATGGTGACCCCAGGATGTTGATGGTGGAATGTTTGTGGAATGTAATTGGTCAGAGCTGAATGGTGTGTGATTATTAGCACTAAAACTACAAGGGGGAAAAATTCAGTTGGTAGCACCTCCCATTAGCGCCTTAAGAGGGCGCTAAGTGGGGCGTAAAGCAACTAGCGCCCGGGCGAAATTGACCGGACATTTTGCGGCGGCGCTAAACAATACTGCCCGATCTCCTGCGCTCACAGATCTTGGCATCATTCGAAAGTGCAACACCCTTGTGACGCCCCGGACCGAAAATTGAGTGGCGCCCCCCTCCTTTCTGCGTGGCGCAACCAACAACAGGTTGACTGGAACGCTTCCCAGTCGCTGTGGGGCTGGGGGGGCGCTATTTAAAGGGGGCCTCTTCCTGGCTTTTCTGTGGTAGCCATTTTTGCACCACTCATTCTGAGAGAGAGAGAGAGAGATTTTGAGAGAGACAAAGAGAGACTTCTGCATTGAGCCAACGCTGTCTGAGTTGTTTTGGCTTCTGACCATAATTTTGCAGGTACTTTGCTTTTTGACCTTCATAACTTTGATTGCCCAGATACTATGGGGGCTGCAATGGATGGGAACGTCGTCCTTCTCCATCACATTCGGAGGGCACAGAGACACAGAGAGAGAGTGGCAATCATGGCCAGACAGAGGAGGGCCAACAGGCCTCTGTACAGGAGACCTTACCCTCCCAGGGTTTTTCGCCAACAGTTCTCCTACATTAATTTGTCTGAGGAGCAGTGTTTGCGAAGGCTGCGCTTCAGCAAAGAGGTGGTCACTGAGCTCTGCCACCTGCTTCTGCCAGATCTGCAGCCTCAACTGAGGAGCAGGACATCTCTGTCGGTGGCAGTGAAGATAACAGTGGCTCTCAACTTTTATGCCATCGGCTCATTTCAATCAGCTATTGGTTACATCGCCAATATCTCCCAGTTTGCGGTGCATTGCTGTATCCGTCAAGTAACAAATGCCCTCTTTAAAAGGAGGCGAGAGTACATCTCTTTCCCCATGACCCTGGACAAGCAGCAAGAACGCGCAATGGGCTTTGCGATGATAGCGGGCTTCCCCACGGTGCAGGGCACCATTGACTGCACGCATGTGGCTTTGCGTGCGCCGCAAGAGAATGCCGAGGGTTTCCGCAACGAAAGGGCTTCCATTCCTTAAACGTTCAGTTGGTCTGTGACCACAGACAGCTGATACTCGCTGTCAATGCCCACTTTCCTGGCAGCAGCCACGATGCCTTCATCCTCCGCCAGACTTCTGTGGCAGACCTTTTCCAGGCACCGCATCACCCAGGAGGTTGGCTTCTCGGGGACAAGGGATATCCTCTGTGCACCTGGCTGATGACACTGCTCCATACGCCCAGCACCCCTGATGAGCTACGATACAACGAGAGCCATCAAGCTACCAGGAACATCGTTGAGCACACAATCGGCGTGCTCAAGCAACGGTTCCACTGTCTGGACCATTCAGTACTCGCCTGAGCGAGTCTCCCACTTCGTTGTTGTGTGCTGTATGCTGCATAACCTTGCAATCCTCAGGACCCAGCCAATGCCACCAGGCATTGGAGCACCAGCAGAGGAGGAGGAGGAAGATGAGGAGGATGATCATCAGCAGCACCAAGGCGGGAGGGAGGCACACAATGTACAAAGTGGAAGGGCCATCCGTCAAAGGCTCATAGCAAGTCGCTTCTAGGCCCCCTCTGAGGAAATGGCTTCTGCCATTCAAACAACCTGAATGAAACCATCCTGTTGGATCCGTGGTTCAGTGGATATGCTATTATTAAATAATCACACGGATGCTGTACATTAACAAATAACAGGTCTTTACTGGAGGAGGGTAATCTCTAGACTGGGGGTACAGAGGCATGCGCAAAGCTTATATACCAGTGTGGTCACTGCCGGTACTACAGTATACAGGAGCTGTAAAAGTAGTTCTGACTTAAAGGCACATACACTACAATTCCTCCCCTTTTAGATTAGTAATACCCCTAATATTCAAATAACAATTAACATTTCAACATGTACATTAAACAACAAAAGTCCATTTATAGATTCAGTCTTTGGGGCGGCTTCCTGACCCTTTCGGGATAGCACCTTTCCAGAGGTTCTTGTTCTTGGTGCAGAGGCGATTCTGACCCCTTTTCATTGGGTAGTTCATTGGGTTCCACTTGTTAGATCCGTGGTTCAGTGGATAAATAATTACACGGATGCTGTACATAAACAAATAACAGGTCTTTACTGGAGGAGGGTAATTTCCAGACTGGGGTACAGAGGCATGTGCACAGCTTATATACCGGTGTGATTACTGCTGGTACTACAGTATACAGGAGCTGTAAAAAGTAGATCTGACTTAAAGCACATACACTACAATTCCTCCCTTTTTAGATTAATAATGCCCCCTTAATATTCAAATAACAATTACATTTTTACATGTACATTCAATAACAAAAGTCCATTTATAGATTCAGTCTTTGGGGCGGCTTCCTGACCCTTTCGGGATAGTGCCTTTCCGGAGGTTCTTGTTCTTGGTGCAGAGGAGATTCTGACCCCTTTTCATCGGGTAGTTCATCGGGTTCCACTGCTACTGGGTCTGAAGTATGTCGGGTTCATCCCCAGGTACTCGAGACATGGGGTTGGCGCCTTCCTGTGACGCTAAGATCTGATCGACGTGGCGTCTCACAATGTTCTCCCCGACATCCACTGTGTACATTAATGGCCCCTGCCTTGTACATATCATTCCGGGTTGCCACTTCTCTGTTCGATAGTCACGGGCCAAGACTGGTTGCCCTACATTGAAGCTCCTTGTCGGCTTCTCGTTGATGTGCTGGAATTGTTTGTCCTCAACATTTCTTCGCACATTTGGTCTGAGCAAGTCCAGACGAGATCTCAACCTTCGGTTAAAGAACATCATGGCCGGGGTCTGGTTGGTAACTGCATGTGTCGCGTTTCGGTAGGCTAATAAGAAGTTGTCCATCTTATGCTGTAGTGGAATTTCCTCGTCGCACAAGGCCTTTATCGCCTTCTTAACGGTTTGCACGAACCTCTCAGCCAATCCATTGGTGGCTGGATGATACGGGGCGGATGTGTAATGCCTTACCCCATTCATTTTCGTGAATTTTTGGAACTCGTCGGACACAAACTGTGGTCCATTATCAGAGCAGATCTGCTCTGCCAAACCGTTTCTGGCAAATATGGTCCGTAGGACTGCAATCGTTTTCTCTGTAGTGGTTGAAGACATCTTTATCACCTCAGGCCACTTTGAATGAGCATCCACTGCTATTAAGAACATTGAGTCCATGAATGGACCAGCGAAATCAATGTGCACCCGTTGCCATGGAGAGGAGGGCCACTCCCATGGGTGTAGAGGGGCATGTGGTGGTGCATTTTGGACCTTCTGGCATCCTAAGCAGCTCTTAGTTAGGTCTTCGATTTGTTCATCGATTCCCGGCCACCACAGATAAGCCCTAGCAAGGCTTTTCATTTTCCCTCCCCCCAGATGACCTTCATGTAGCTCCTTTAGCACTCTCTCCCTTAACTTGGGTGGAATCACCACTCTGGATCCACACATCACTGTCCCCTGGCACACTGACAGCTGTTCTCTTCTGGATGAGAATGCTGGCAACAGTGAGTCGCCATGTGTTGGCCATCCCCTCACCGTCAATTCATATACCCGTGACAGCGTCGGATCATTGTGGGTCTCCTTCTCTATATCCGCGTTTGTTACTGGCAATCGTTCAATTATCGACGAATAAAATATCTCCATAGGGTCCACTGCTGGTGCTTCCTCCACCGTAGGCAGTGGCAGGCGCGATAGCCCATCAGCATTCCCATGCTGTTTCGTGCCTTTATATTCTATTTCATATTGATTCACCCCTAGAAACAGGGACCATCTTTGTAACCGCTGTGCAGTCATTACTGGCACGCCCTTCTTAGGATTAAAGATGGAGACAAGTGGTTGGTGGTCAGTCAGCAAGGTGAACTTCTGCCCATGCAGATAATGGTTGAATTTTTTTACTCCCCATGCTAGGCTGAGGGCCTCCCTGTCAATCTGGGCGTAGTTGCGCTCGGCTGAGGTTAGTGACCGAGACACAAAGGCTACTGGCCTCTCCAACCCGTCTGGGAATTTGTGCGACAGCACCGCTCCAATGCCGTAGGGTGATGCATCACATGCAAAACGAATTGGTAGTGCTGGGTTGAAATGGGCCAACACCTCTTTTGATGTGATCAATTCTTTACACTTCTGGAAAGCTCATCTACATTTGTCATCCCACTTCCATGGTCCCCCTGTTTGCAGTAGGGTGTTCAGCGGGTGTAATACCGTAGACAAATTTGGTAAGAACTTGTGGTAATAGTTTACCAGCCCGAGGAACGACCTCAGTTGTGACACATTTTCCGGTGCTGGAGCCTTGACTACTGCCTCAATCTTGTCAGGGGACTTATGTAACCCCTTTTCATCAATGACGTGGCCGCAATACGAGATCTGTTTCTGGAAAAACTCGCACTTGTGGCGATTAGCTCGTAGCCCATATTCCTTTAATCTGGCGAGCACCTTCTCCAAGTTAACGAGGTGATCACCGTCATTTTCGCCCATGACCAAGATGTCGTCCAAATAACACTGGGTCCCTGGAATCCCTTGCAGGACCTGATCCATCGCCCTTTGCCAGATAGCCGGAGCCAGAACTACTCCAAACACCAGCCGGTTGTATTGATAGAGACCTTTATGGGTGTTGATCGTAAGGTAATGTTTCGAAGCTTCTTCTACCTCCATTTGCAAGTACGCCTGGGCTAGATCAATTTTGGTGAAGCGTTTTCCTCCAGATAGCGAGGCGAAAATATCCTCAATTCGTGGAAGCGGATATTGCACCGTGTGAAGGACTGGGTTCACTGTCACCTTAAAATCCCCACAGATGCGGACCTTCTTTGGTTCCCCAGGCGTATTACTCAACGACCTCTTCATTACAGGAACGATGGGTGTAGCCCACTCACTCCAGTCCACTTTGGACAGTACTCCTGAACGTTCCAACCCTTCCAGCTCTGCTTCAACCGCTGGTCTGATCGCATAAGGCACTGGTCTGGCCTTCAGAAACTTTGGGCTTGCATTATCCTCTATTTTAATTGTTGCTGTTATTCCTTTTAGTGTTCCTAGTCCCTCCTGGAACACTTCTTTTGCGTCAGTTAGCATTTTTGACAGTCGTCCAGGTGTGACGTCGTCATCCTTTTTGGCCTCCACCTTCAGTGCCTGTATGGAATGCCAATCTAAATGTATCTTCCGGATCCATTCACGTCCTAGCAGTGGTGGTCCTCCATTTGGCAATACATATATATCCATTTTAGGTATTTCCTGGCCTTTATATGTCACTTTCACCCTTATTTTTCCTTTGGGTAGACCTTTTGCCCCGTATACGTCTTCAAGACAATCTCTGTAGCTTTCAAGGGTATGTGTGAAAATAGCCGCTTGTAGTCTCTTTGATTTATGACTGTTAGAGCTGACCCTGTGTCCAATTCCATTTCCACGTGGACTCCGTCTATCTTGAGTGTAACCCAGATAGTCTGGCGATCCTCCATTTCGGTTACCTTATGTAGTTTCAGACAACCCAGCTCCTTGCTTCCGGAGTCTGTGTCACTTTTCTGTTCATCTGAACCACTGTCCATCACCTAGTGTACCTTTTTGTACTTCTCCTGTGGAGATTTCTTACTGTTGGTTTTCTTCCCAGACCTGCAGACTCTTGCTATGTGTCCTGCTTTCCCACACTGTCTGCACACTTGGTCCTTGAACCAACAATCTTTCTTATCATGTGTTGTTCTGCCGCAGCGATAGCACTTCCCTGTTCCATAGGACATTTCATTGGTGCCATATTCTTGCGGTCTCCATTGTATCTCTGCAGCGCCCCTTGCGGCTGCTTCATGTGATACTGCCATACTGAAAGCTTTGTCCAGCGTAAGGTCCTTTTCTGATAGAAGCCGTTTCTGGGTTCCTTCACTTTGTAGCCCACACACAAACTTGTCCCTTAACGTGTCTGCTAGTCCCGCTCCAAACTGGCAGTGTTTCGATAGCTTGCGCAGTTCCATTAGGTACTCAGCATTGCTTTCGTCTTTGTGTTGGTTCCTTTTATGGAACTTAAATCGTTCTGCTATCAGCAGCGGTGTGGGGTTTAAGTGGTCCTGTAGGATTTCTACTATGCTTTCAAAATTCTTGTTTACCGGCTTCTCTGGGGTTATTAGATTTCGCAGTAACCCATAAGTTTTTGCACCCATGGAATTTAACAGAACCATTGCTTTATTAGCATCTGGCACTTCATTCGCCCTGCAGTACACCTCAATACGTTCCACATATGTCGCCCAATCTTCGACTTCATTGTCGAACGTAGAGATACTGCCACTCTTCGGCATCCTTGGGTGTGCGTTAACTATCACCAATGGCGCCTCCCGCGCTTCCCCTTCTTCTCCGCTGGCACAAAATGGCATCTCCCGCGCTTTCCTTCCTTCCCGCGCTCACCCTTCTTCTCCGCTGCAGCTTCTAAAAATGGCATCCCCCGCGCTCTTCCTTCTTCTCCGCAGCTCAATGGCGTCTCCCGCGCTCTCCCTGCTTCTCCGTGGCTCAATGGCGTCTCCCCTTTCTTCGCCCCGTGGACCCTGTTCAGCCCGTGAGCACTGGCTGTGCTCTGCGCGTTCTTCTTTTTATATTTTTCGATGCCTCTCAGTCTAGAACCCAGCTGTTTCTTACCCTCTCTCTCTCCGGTTTGTTTTATTTTCCTCGACGCCACTCGGGGTTCAACCCCCGGCTGCGCCCTGCACTCTTCACCCTCTGTCTTACCCCGTCAACGCTGCTCGGCTCTCTCTCCGCCGTCGGTTGGCTCCAGCCGCCGCTGCTCGGGAAGGACCTGTCGTCGGTCTCTTACTGCTCGTTGTGGCTGGGGAACCAAGCCCGGCTCTCCACAGCCTCCCCTGCGAAGTTGGATCTCTGCCTGACTGCTGGGCAGTTGCTCGTGGTCGGCCCCCCGTGTTCCTGGCCTCGACTATTTTTTTTTCTGTTGCAGGTAGATTCGAATCGACACTCGTCGCCACTGTTGGATCCGTGGTTCAGTGGATATGCTATTATTAAATAATCACACGGATGCTGTACATTAACAAATAACAGGTCTTTACTGGAGGTGGGTAATCTCTAGACTGGGGGTACAGAGGCATGCGCAAAGCTTATATACCGGTGTGGTCACTGCTGGTACTACAGTATACAGGAGCTGTAAAAGTAGTTCTGACTTAAAGGCACATACACTACACATCCCACAACCCCTATGCCGGTCAAGGCAACAATGATTGCAAAGACCAAGCATGTACATTTTGAATACAGACACTTCTTTATTTGACAAACTGTGTGTGTCTCATTTCCGCACGACAAACTAATAGAAAGAAACACAAAAAAAAAGTCATTAACATAACTGGCTCTCACAACATGGAGACAAAGTCCAAAACATTTACAAAAATTTGACCACGAACCTTGGCCTTTAATAAAGCAATGAAAAACATTTTGTCACACCTCCTACTTTTTGCCCTTCGAGGGTGATCTCCTTCCCACCCTGCAGCTCCTGCATAATGGGACCCCAGTGGCTGGAGCAAGGCTGGGGGAAGGCTGCTGATTGTCACAAACTGAGACTGCAGATGCCCTTGAAGGACGGCCTGGACCAGCGCTTGACCTGGAGTGCCCGGCTGCTGACTGCACCAACTCTGTATGGGCGGCAGCAGTCTGTCCTACAGGTGGTGGCAACTGCAGTGGAGAAGTGCCAATGGTGGCAGCAGGAACCTCTTGAGAGAGGACAGCAACTCCCTGATCGACCGACACACTGACACTCCCACGGGGCAGCACTTCAGCATCCGGAGCAATCTGATGGAGCACAGATTGCTGGCCTGCTGCGGCGCGGTGAGAGCCCTGGGGAAATGTGCCAGATCCAGCGAGGGTGGCAGCAGTCAGTGCTCGCGTAGCCTCAATCTGCGTCTGCATGAGACCAGCCACTGGCTGCATTGCAGCACTAAGCATTTGCGTGGCAGCCGCCTGTGCTACAGTGAAGTGCTCCACACTGCTTGCCAGTGATTCAATGGATTCGGGCACCCTTGCCGCTGCAGCCATGAGCTCAGTGTGCCTGTGCTCCACCTGGGCGCTCATTTCAGCGAGTACCCGCTCCTCCTCTGCGTCCAGTGCAGCAGGACTCGAAGCCATACTCTCCCTCCGGGGAGAAGGCCCCCGAGCTTCCCTACCCCCATCGTGTTGCTGCAGCCCGCTGGATCCTGGAGCTTCACCCTCATCAGACCATTCCCCCCTGCTCCTCTCCAGGGAAGGCGTGTTCCCAGTATGGGCATGGGCTGCCTCGGTAGACGGTGGCGCTGATGGTCCGGCTTCCTCTTCCTCCTCGCCTTCAGCTTCACTCCCACTGGCAGCTTGAGGGCCCATCTCCTCACCTGGTGAATCAGCATCTGAAAGCAGGGAGGTACAAGAGTGGCTTTAGCGTGAGGACAGGGTGGCAGCAAGGGAGGCATGAGTGCAGTGATTTAGTGATTTGGATTGAAAGTGTCAAAGGCTGGTGTTGTGAGGAACAAGTGGAAGGAGAGAGGACAAAAAGCTGATGACCTTACCATTGCTGTCCAGAACGGGGTCTGTATCTCCAGTGGCGATGGGACCAATCACCTGGCTTGCCACAATCCTCTGGACGCGCTCCTCAAGATCGCTGAGGGGTTGCAGCTGAGACCGCCCTCCACCGGTCCGTTGCTGCTGTCTCCTATTATGAGACAGCTTGGCCTGCAAGAAAAAGGAAGGCATCTGAGTAAATATGCAGCCATGCTCTTGCCTGAAATGCCTCCCATGGTTGAATAGCCCTTACTGTATGCAGCCATGATCTTGCCTGAAATACATCCCATAGTTAAATAGCCCTTACTGTATGCAAAGTGTGGAATGTGCGTGTGTGTTTGATGAAAGGGCCATAGGTGTTGGGTGAGTGTTGGGCATTGGGGCTTTTAACACCCTCTGGCCATAAAGTGAGGTTGAGATGGAGGGATGGAGAGCTTTTGAAAAAAAGGCACTCACCCTGATGACCCGAGTGAGGTCATTGAACTTTTTCCTACATTGGATATGGGTCCTAGGCACCACGCTGCTTGAGGAGACTCTCTGAGCCACCTCCCTCCACACTTTTCTGTACTCACATGGCAAAGGCCTCCTGCCACTCTCTGGGTACAGAATGGATCTTCTGTGCTCCACCACACCAACCAGAGCCTTCAAGGCCCACTCGCAGAAGCGCTGTGCTCGCTCCCTGGCCCTTTCCATAGTGTTTGGCTGCTAGATTTAGCCACAGGTCTGCCCAGGCCGAGATTCAAGGCTCCAATGAGCAGGGTGTGGCTGCAGAGCAAGATCGACCATCCCCTTTAAGAACTGACCTGCGCCAGTGTGTCTGTGTTCAATCGCTAATTGACAGCACCTGCGCTGCGCCCGCCCTCTGAGGTAGCGCCTCGCTCCTCGGCCTTAGCGCCTTAAGAGAGGTGTGTAGCGCCTGATTTAGCACTCCAACCACCTCCAGGGGCGATAAAAGCTAATTTTGCTGTCGGAGGCGTTAATTAGCGCCAGGCGCTAAACTTTGCGCTCCGCCAATAATGGCGCCCCATATGGGGCGATACCGAATTCCGCCCCCCCCCCAAGACTCTGCTTGTGGGAGTGCAGATTGGAGAATTGGACATAGAGATCAGTATGTCTGATTTATGGTTGTCCTGATTTTCTGGCCATGATTTTAATCTTCCATTTCTGATTCCCCAGTCCAGAGTCAAGGAGACATGGGTGAGCTTGGAGGGCTACTAATATTCTGGAGTTTTCCTTGCTCACCTTTAGAGGGGGTAGGTGTAGGAAAATATTTCTGTAAAGCAATATCTTCTAGGAAGCTTCCATCTGTATTTGGTCATCTTCTTTATGCAATTGAGGAAGTGAGCCCCCATCGTCGGGTGAATTGCATGGTATCTGTAGAGGGAAGGTGCTTGATCATCTGAATGGCCAAATCTCACTCCATAATTTTGGCATTCCTAGGTACATTGCTGGCATCCCTGTTGCTCCTTGCTTATACTTTAGAGTTGCTGTGTAAAGGCAGTTTAGGAGCAGACATTGTCTGTACATTTCCCCCTTGTGATAAATCCATGTAGTGAGACAAGGAACTCGAAGAGGCGAGTGTAGTGTATGTACCTTTAAGAGAGAACTACTTTATCAGCTCCTGTATACTGTAGTACCGGCAGTGACCACCCCTGTATATAAGCCTTGAGCATGCCTCTGTACTGCCAGTCTTGAGACTACCCTACTCCAGTAAACACCTGTTGATTGTTAAGTTACAGCCTCCATGTAGTTATTGGAAAACATCATACTCTAAGAATCACGGATCTAACAGTGGCGACGAGGTCGATTCGAATCTACCTGCAACCCTGCATTTCCCTTCAAGGATTCGCTCCGGGAGGGCGGTGGAAGAAAGTCGAGGCCAGAAGCACGGGCGTCGACCACGAGCAACCGCCCAGTCGTCCGGCAGAGAGTGAACATCGCAGGGGAGGCTGTTGAGAGCCGGGCTTGGTTCCCCAGCTACGACGATCCAGCAACAGACTGGCAATAGGTACAGTGCAGACCCTTCCCAGACAGCGGCGGCTGGAGCCGACTGACGGCAGAGAAAAAGCCGAGCAACGTCGACGGGGTAAGAGAGAGGGTGAAGCGCACAGGGCGCAGCCGGGGGTTGAAAACTGAGCGGCATCGAGGAAAAACAAAAACAGAGAGAGAGAGGGTAAAGCAGCAGCCGGGTTCAGGGCCGAGCGGCAGAAACGGGAAAGGCGCACAGGAGAACGTGCAGAGCACAGCCAGGGCTCAAGGGCTGAACAGCACCCGCGGGGAGAAGAAGGGAGAGTGCGGGAGATGCCATTGAGCCGCGGAGAAGAAGGGAGAGCGCGGGATACGCCATTTATACAAGCCGCAGCGGAGAAGAAGGGCGAGCGCGGGAAGAAAGGAAAGCGCGGGAGACGCCATTTTGTGCCAGCAGAGAAGAAGGGAGAGCGCGGGAGACGCCACTTTTGACAGTTAAATCACACCCAGGGATGCCGAAGAGTGGTAGTATCTCTGCGTTCGACAATGAAGTCGAAGATTGGGCGACATATGTGGAACGCATTGAGGTGTACTGCAGGGCAAATGAAGTGCCAGATGCTAGGAAAGCACTGGTTTTGTTAAATTCCATGGGTGCAAAAACTTATGGCTTACTGCGAAACCTAATAACCCCAGAGAAGCCCGTGGATAAGAATTTCGGAAGCATAGTAGAAATCCTACAGGACCACTTAAACCCCACACCGCTGCTGATAGCAGAAAGATTTAAGTTCCACAAACGGAACCAGCATAAAGACGAAAGTAATGCTGAGTACTTAACGGAACTGCGCAAGCTATCGAAACACTGCCAGTTTGGAGTGGGACTAGCAGATACGTTAAGGGACAAGTTTGTGTGTGGGCTTCAAAGTGAAGGAACCCAGAAACGGCTTCTATCAGAAAAGGATCTTACGCTGGACAAAGCTTTCAGCATGGCAGTATCACATGAAGCAGCCGCAAGGGGCGCTGCAGAGATACAACGGAGACCGCAAGAATATGGCAACAATGAAATGTCATATGGAGCAGGGAAGTGTTATCGCTGCGGCAGAACAACACACGACCAGAAGGATTGTTGGTTCAAGGACCAAGTGTGCAGACAGTGTGGAAAAGCAGGACACATAGCAAGAGTCTGCAGGTCAGGGAAGAAAACCAACAGCAAGAAATCTCCACAGGAGAAGTACAAAAAGGTACATAAGGTGATGGACAGTAGTTCAGATGAACAGAAAAGTGATACAGACTCCGGAAGCAAGGAGCTGGGTTGTCTGAAACTACATAAGGTAACCAAAATGGAGGATCACCAGACTATCTGGGTCACACTCAAGATAGACGGAGTCGAAGTGAAAATGGAATTGGACACAGGATCAGCCCTAACAGTCATAAACCAAAGGGACTACAAGCGGCTATTTTCACATATACCCTTGAAAGCTACAGAGATTGTCTTGAAGACGTACACGGGGCAAAAAGTCTACCCCAAAGGAAAAATAAGGGTGAAAGTGATATACAAAGGCCAGGAAATACCTAAAATGGACCTATATGTATTGCCAGATGGAGGACCACCACTATTAGGGCGTGAATGGATCCGGAAGATAAAATTAGATTGGCATTCCATACAAGCACTGAAGGTTGAGGCCAAAAAGGATGACGACGTCACACTTGGACGACTGTCAAAAATGCTAACTGACGCAAAAGAAGTGTTCCAGGAGGGACTCAGAACACTAAAAGGCATAACAGCAATGATTAAAATAGAGGAAAATGCAAGCCCAAAGTTTCTTAAGACCAGACCAGTGCCTTATGCGATCCGACCAGCCGTCGAAGCAGAGCTGGAAGGGTTGGAATGTTCAGGAGTACTGTCCAAAGTAGACTGGAGCGAGTGGGCTGCACCCATCATTACTGTAATGAAGAGGTCATTGAGTAATACGCCTGGGGAACCAAAGAAGGTCCGCATCTGTGGGGATTTTAAGGTGACAGTGAACCCAATCCTTCACACGGTACAATATCCGCTTCCACGGATTGAGGATATTTTCGCCTCGCTATCTGGAGGTAAACGCTTCACCAAAATTGATCTAGCCCAGGCATACTTGCAAATGGAGGTAGAAGAAGCCTCGAAACAATACCTCACGATCAACACTCATAAAGGTCTCTACCAATGCAACCGGCTGGTGTTCGGGGTAGCATCGGCTCCGGCTATTTGGCAAAGGGCGATGGATCAAGTCCTGCAAGGGATTCCAGGGACCCAGTTTTATTTGAACGACATCCTGGTCACGGGCGAAAATGACAGTGATCACCTCGCCAACCTGGAGAAGGTGCTCACTAGATTAAAGGAATATGGGCTACGAGCTAATCGCCACAAGTGCGAGTTTTTCCAGAAGCAGATCTCGTATTGTGGCCACGTTATTGATGAAGAGGGGTTACATAAGTCCCCTGAAAAAATTGAGGCAGTAGTCAAGGCTCCAGCACCGGAAAATTCGTCACAACTGAGGTCGTTCCTCGGGCTGGTGAACTACTACCATAAGTTCTTACCAAATTTGTCTACAGTATTGCACCCACTGAACACCCTACTGCAAACGGGGGTAACATGGAAGTGGAATGATGAACGTAAACGAGCTTTCCAGAAGTGCAAAGAATTGATCACATCAAAAGAGGTGTTGGCCCATTTCAACCCAGCACTACCAATTCGTTTGGCATGTGATGCATCACCCTATGGTATTGGAGCAGTGCTGTCGCACAAATTCCCAGACGGGTTGGAGAGACCAGTAGCCTTTGTGTCTCGGTCACTAACCTCAGTCGAGCGCAACTACGCCCAGATTGACAGGGAGGCCCTCAGCCTAGTATGGGGAGTAAAAAAATTCAACCACTATCTGCATGGGCAGAAGTTCACCTTGCTGACTGACCACCAACCACTTGTCTCCATCTTTAATCCAAAGAAGGGCGTTCCGGTGATGACTGCACAACGGTTACAAAGGTGGTCCCTTTTTCTAGGGGCGAACCAATATGAAATAGAATATAAAGGCACGAAACAGCATGGAAACTGTTGTGTATGTACCTTTAAGAGAATAACTGGTCTCAGACTGCAGTACCGGCAGTGACCACCCCTGTATAAAAGGCGCTAGTAAGCCTCTGTAGTTTCAGTTTCCCGATTGACTTCATTCAGTAAAGACTTGTTTTGTTCAACTCCTGCTGTCCGTGTCTCAATCATACACGGACATAATACTGGCGACGAGCAGATACGAACTTACCTACAGTCTGCACCACCTCCTGGGATCCATTCCTGAAGCGAAGTGAGCAGAGGTCGAGGCCAGAAGGAAGAAAGAAGCAGTAGAAACAGGCGTCGACCGTGGGCATCCGCCCCTGAGTCAGCAGAGTTGAAGATTGCTGAAGAAGCTGTCGACAGCGGGGCCTGGTTCCTGTCGACGGTGCTTCAGCTAATCGGGCTGGTGGCAGGTAGTACACTGATCCTTCCTGGGCTGCGGCGGTCGCGAACTCGAGCGGGTGGCTTGCAACGGGGCCGAGCAGCGTTGTCGGGAAGTGGAGAGAAAGAGGGTGGAGCACACAGGGCGTGGCCGGTGCTACGAAGCCGGGCTGCGTACAGACCCGAGAAGAGGGAGGCAAGAGCCCCACAGGGTTGTTCCACGATGGGAAAATAATAAAAAAAGAAATATTAAACGCGCAGGAAACCGCGAGGAGCTGCAGGTTACAACGGAAACCGCGGAAAGCAGCGCTAGCAACAGCGGGGAAGAAGGCAAAGCGCGGGAGGCGCCATCTTAATCAGCGGGGAAGAAGGCAAAGCGCGGGAGGCGCCATTTTGTTAAATCGGGGAAGAAGGCAAAGCACGGGAGGCACCATTTTAGATTTTCAAGATGCCGAAGACTGGCTGTATCACTGCCTTTGATAATACAATAGAGGACTGGACCACGTATGTGGAGAGAGTCGAGGTATATTGCGAGGCAAACGAAATAGCCGATGAGAAAAAGGCATCGGTATTGCTAAACTTAATGGGCGCTAGAACATACGGCCTATTGCGGGACATGATTACTCCAGCCAAACCGAAGGCGAAGAGTTTTAACGAAATTGTTGCTGTCCTACAGGAACACCTAAACCCTGCAACGCTGCTGATAGCAGAAAGATTTAAATTCCACAGGAGAACTCAGCATAAAGATGAGAGCAATGCTGAGTACCTTACGGAACTACGCAAGCTATCAAAGCACTGCCAGTTCGGAGCAGGACTGGCAGATACCCTACGGGACAAATTTGTCTGTGGACTCCTGAGTGAAGGAACACAGAAGAAGTTATTCTCAGAGAAACAGCTGACGCTAGATAAGGCTTTCAGCATGGCAGTAGCATACGAAGCAGCAGCCAGGGGAGCTGCGGAAATACAACAAAAGCCACAGGAATACGGCACCCACGCAATGACACGGGGATTTGCAAAATGTTATCGCTGCGGCAGAACTAACCATGACCAGAAGGACTGCTGGTCCAAGGACAAAATATGCAGGCAATGCGGAAAGATGGGACACATTGCACGAGTTTGCAGGCCTGGGAAGAAGACCAGCGACAACAAAAAGGCTACTAAGGAACCGTACAAGAAAGTACAAAAGATGACGGACAGTAGTTCCGAAGACCAGATGAGCGATAGTGAATCCGGGAACAAGAGACTAAGCTGTCTCAAACTTCAGAATGTAATCGCAAAAGAGGATCACCGAACCATTTGGGTCACCCTCACGATAGCAGGGTCCCAAGTTAAAATGGAATTGGATACAGGATCAGCGCTAACCGTCATGAATCGACGAGACTACGAGCGGCTCCTCTCACACATACCCTTGAGGGAGACATCCATCGTCTTGACGACATATACGGGGCAAAAAGTATACCCCAGAGGAAAAATAAGGGTGCCTGTCGAATACAACGGCAAGAAAATACGGAAATTGTATCTCTACATACTGCCAAATGGTGGACCACCGTTATTGGGACGGGAATGGATCAGGAAGATAAACTTAGATTGGCACTCCATTCATGCAATGACGGTGGACGGTAAAAAAGATGAAGACGTCACTCCTGGACGATTGTCAACAATCTTAGCTAATGCCAAAGAGGTATTTCAACAAGAACTGGGCACGCTTAAAGGCGTAACCGCTTCGATAAAAATAGAAGAGAATGCAATTCCCAAGTTTTTCAAGGCAAGACCAGTACCATATGCAATTCGCCCAGCCGTCGAGGCAGAGCTGGAGAATCTGGAGAAGGCAGGCGTGTTGTCTAAGGTCGACTGGAGCGAGTGGGTGAAACCCATCATTCCTGTCATGAAGAAAACGTTAAGCAATAAGTCTGAGGAGCCAAGGAAGGTTCGCATCTGTGGGGATTTCAAGGTGACGGTGAACCCAGTCCTTCACACAGTACAGTATCCTCTTCCAAGGATAGAAGACATCTTCGCCTCACTGTCTGGAGGGAAGCGTTTTACAAAAATTGACCTAGCACAAGCATATTTGCAGATGGAGGTTGAAGAATCCTCTAGGAAGGATCTCACGATAAACACTCACAAAGGTCTTTACCAGTATCATCGATTGGTATTCGGAGTAGCATCGGCTCCGGCGATATGGCAAAGAGCGATGGAACAAGTCCTGCAAGGGATTCCGGGGACTCAGTGTTACTTGGACGACATCCTTGTGACAGGTGAAGATGACAGTGAACACCTTAACAACCTAGAACAGGTGCTCACTAGGCTACAGGAACATGGGCTACGAGCCAACCGCCCCAAGTGCGAGTTTTTTAAGAAACAGATATCGTATTGTGGCCACGTGATTGATGAAGAGGGGTTACATAAGTCCCCTGACAAAATTGAAGCGGTTGTTAAGGCCCCAGCGCCTGAAAATGTGTCGCAACTGAGGTCATTCCTCGGATTGGTGAATTACTACCATAAGTTTTTGCCGAATTTGTCGACAATTCTGCACCCACTGAACGCCCTGCTGCGAACGGGAGTAGCATGGAAATGGAGCAATGACTGTAAGCGGGCCTTTCAGAAGAGTAAGGACTTAATCACTTCAAGAGAAGTATTGGCTCACTACAACCCAGCACTGCCGATCAGACTGGCGTGTGATGCGTCTCCCCACGGCATTGGGGCGGTACTGTCACATAAATTCCTTGATGGTTTAGAGAGGCCGATAGCTTTTGCGTCATGCTCGTTAACTTCTGCCGAGCGTAACTATGCCCAGATTGACAGAGAGGCCCTCAGCCTAGTGTGGGGGGTGAAGAAGTTCAATCACTACCTGCACGGTCAAAAATTTACTCTACTAACCGATCATCAACCTCTTGTCTCCATTTTCAACCCTCAGAAGGGCGTACCGATAATAACACCGCAACGGCTGCAGAGGTGGTCCCTTTTCCTAGGGGCACACCAATATGACATCGAGTACAAAGGAACTAAACAGCATGGGAATGCTGATGGATTGTCACGCCTACCGTTGCCGACGGTGGAAGAAGAAGACCTTGCAGTGGATCCAATGGAGTTATTCCACTCGACCATAGTCGAATGTCTCCCTGTGACGAATGCAAACATAGAAAAGGAAACACGGAATGACCCGACACTATCACGGGTCTAAGATTTAACGGTGAAGGGATGGCCAGCACACTACTCCCTGTGGAAGCTGTGAGAAGGGCAGGATTGACAGATGGGGAAACTCAAACCAAACTTCACATCAAGATCTCAGAGAGTCACTCCATTCATCAGGACCTGAAATTCATTGGCCTTTTGAGTGTGCAAGGAGAAATGTTTGGGAGGTAAGTAGCACGGAGTCCAGTTATACGGAGTACGGCTTCTACAGTGTACTTAACTCGGGAATTGGGTGAGTGAGCGAATTCGGTGAGGTGGGGGTAAGAGGTGCTGCTTGATACATTAAAAAAATATAAACAACTAGGGTTTACTTAGTACGATAGCAAAATACTGCGGATGTTGGAAACCCGAGGTGACAACAGAAAGTGCTGGAAAGGCTCAGCAGGTCAGGCAACATCCGTGGACAGAGATTTGAGTTGACGTTTCGGGTCGAACCCTTCTTCAAAACTGGAAAGAAAAGATAGATCGGAGGCAGCGGAACAGGTAGATAAGGTGGTTAAAAAGGCATATGGGATACTTGCCTTCATTAGCCGAGGCATAGAATATAAGAGCAGGGAGGTTATGATGGAGCTGTACAAAACGCTGGTGAGGCCACAGCTGGAGTACTGTGTGCAGTTCTGGTCGCCTCACTATAGGAAGGATGTGATTGCTTTGGAGAGGGTGCAGAGACGATTCACCAGGATGTTACCTGGGATGGAGCGCCTCAGCTATGAAGAGAGGCTGGACAGGCTGGGGTTGTTTTCCTTGGAGCAAAGAAGGCTGAGGGGGGACGTGATTGAGGTGTACAAAATGATGAGGGGCATAGATAGGGTAGATAAAGAGGAACTTTTCCCCTTAGTAGGGGGGTCAATAACAAGGGGGCATAGATTCAGGGTAAGGGGCAGGAGATTTAGAGGGGATTTGAGGAGGAACTTCTTCACCCAGAGGGTGGTTGGAATGTGGAACTCAATGCCTGAAAGGGTGGTAGAGGCAGGAACCCTCACAACATTCAAGAAGCATTTGGATGAGCACTTGAAATGCCATTGCATACAAGGCTATGGACCAAATGCTGGAAAATGGGATTAGACTGGACAGGGATGGATGGGCGGCGCAGACACGATGGGCCGAAGGGCCTCTTTCTGTGCTGTAAAACTCTATGACTCTATGACTCTATGACATGGCGAACCACTGCTGCCAGCATTCTCGCCGAGAAGAGAACAACTGTCGGTGTGCAGAGGAACCTTGATGTGTGGATCCAGATTAGTAATTCCACCTAAGTTGATGGATAGAGTGCTCAATGAGCTTCATGAGGGTCATCTGGGTGGGGTAAAAATGAAGAACTTAGCCAGAGCGTTTGTGTGGTGGCCGGGAATCGATAGAGAAATCGAAGAGATGACCAAGAGCTGTGCAGGATGCCAGAAGGTCCAAAACGCCCCACCACAAGCTCCTCTACATCCATGGGAGTGGCCCTCATCTCCATGGCAAAGGGTGCACATTGATTTTGCTGGTCCCTTCATGGACTCGATGTTTTTAATTGTGGTGGATGCACAGTCAAAGTGGCCAGAGGTAATAAAAATGTCCTCAACCACCACAGAAAAAACTATCACAGTCTTACGAACCATATTCTCCAGGAATGGGCTGCCTGAACAGATTTGCTCTGACAATGGACCACAGTTTGTGTCTGAAGAGTTCCGGAGGTTCTTAAAGAACAATGGTGTTAAGCATTACACATCTGCCCCATATCATCCAGCCACTAATGGATTGGCCGAAAGGTTTGTTCAAACATTCAAGAAGGCTATCAAGGCAATGTGTAATGAAGATTTACCCCTACAACACAAGGTGGACAACTTCTTGTTTGCCTACCGGAATGCGACACATGCGGTTACCAACCAAACTCCAGCCATGATGTTCTTCAATCGAAGACTACGATGCCGCTTGGATTTGGTTAAGCCAAACGTCTGAAGAGATGTGGAGAACAGGCAGTTTCAGAATATGAATGAAAGGCCGACCAGGAGTTTTAAGATAGGTCAGCCAGTTTTGGCCCGGGGCTACCGCACTGAGAAATGGCAGCCAGGAACGATTTGTACACAGCAAGGACCTCTCATGTATACCGTGGACGTTGGGGAGAGCATTGTAAGGCGCCATGCTGACCAGATTCTAGAGTCACTGGAAAACGTCAACTCCACACCACGATCTGATACACCTGACAATTAAATCGACGTATCAATTGCAGCTACCACTGAATCGGTGATATTGGAAGCAGGTGAACCAAACAACGACATTGATCCCGACTCAACCTTGCCAGAAGAACCTGATACCCCAAAGAGGCGTTATCCAGACAGAATCAGGAAGCCTCCTCAAAGACTGAACTTATAATTGCTTAAGCTCAACCAATGTATCTAGCAACCGTAATTGTGATTGTAATTAGTTATCATTTAGTTGTTAAATTAATGTTATGTACTGTTTATCTAAAAGGGGAGGAATTGTTGTGTATGTACCTTTAAGAGAATAGCTGGTCTCAGACTGCAGTACCGGCAGTGACCACCCCTGTATAAAAGGCCCTAGTAAGCCTCTGTAGTTTCAGTTTCCCGATTGACTTAATTCAGTAAAGACTTGTTTTGTTCAACTCCTGCTGTCCGTGTCTCAATCATACACGGACATAATAGAAACGCTGATGGGCTATCACACCTGCCACTGCCTACTGTGGAGGAAGCACCAGCAGTGGACCCTATCGAGATATTTTATTTGTCAATAATTGAACGATTGCCAGTAACTAACGCGGATATAGAGAAGAAGACACGCAATGATCCGACACTGTCTCGGGTATATGATTTGACGGTGAGGGGATGGCCAACACATGGTGACTCACTGTTGCCAGCATTCTCATCCAGAAGAGAACAGCTGTCAGTATGCCAGGGGACAGTGATGTGTGGATCCCGAGTGGTAATTCCAACCAAGTTAAGGGAGAGAGTGCTAAATGAGCTTCACGAAGGTCATCTGGGAGGGGTAAAAATGAAAAGCCTTGCTAGGGCTTATGTGTGGTGGTCGGGGATCGATCAACAAATCGAGGACCTAACCAAGAGCTGCTCAGGATGCCAGATCGTCCAAAATGCACCACCACATGCCCCTCTACACCCATGGGAGTGGCCCTCCTCTCCATGGCAACGGGTGCATATTGATTTTGCTGGTCCATTCATGGACTCAATGTTCTTAATAGCAGTGGATGCTCACTCGAAATGGCCTGAGGTGATAAAAATATCCTCACCCACTACAGAGAAAATGATTGCAGTCCTACGGACCATATTTGCCAGGAACAGCTTGCCAGAGCAGATTTGCTCTGATAATGGACCACAGTTTGTGTCCGAAGAGTTTCGGAAATTTATGAGAAGGAATGGGGTAAGGCATTACACATCCGCCCCGTATCATCCAGCCACAAATGGATTGGCTGAGAGGTTCGTACAAACCTTTAAAAAGGCGATAAAGGCCATGTGCGATGATGAAATTCCACTACAGCATAAGGTGGACAATTTCCTGTTAGCCTACAGAAATGCGACACATGCAGTTACCAACCAGACCCCGGCCATGATGTTCTTTAACCGAAGGTTGAGATCTCGTCTGGATTTGCTCAGACCAAATGTGCGAAGAAATGTTGAAGATAAACAATTCCAGCACATCAATGAGAAGCCGACAAGGAGCTTCAATGTAGGACAACCAGTCTTGGCCCGTGACTACCGAACAGAGAAATGGCAACGCGGAACGATATGCACACGGCAGGGGCCATTAATGTAAACAGTGGATGTCGGGCAGAACATTGTGAGACACCACGTCGATCAGATCTTAGCGTCACAGGAACGAGTCAACCCCATGTCTCGCGTACCTGGGGATGAACCCGACATACCTCAGAAACAGTAGCAGTGGAAACTGATGAACTAACCGGCGAAAGGTGGCCAGAATCGCCTCCGCACCAAGAACAAGAACCTCAGGAAAGGCGCTATCCAGAAAGGATCAGGAAGCCGCCCCAAAGACTGAATCTATAAGTGGACTATTTCTGTTTAATGTGCATGTTAAAGTGTTAATTGTTATTTGACTATTATGGGTACTGCTAATCTAAAAGGAGAGGAATTGTAGTGTATGTACCTTTAAGAGAGAACTACTTTTACAGCTCCTGTATATTGTAGTACCGGCAGTGACCACACCTGTATATAAGCCTTGAGCAGGCCTCTGTACTGCCAGTCTTGAGACTACCCTACTCCAGTAAATACCTGGTGATTGTTAAGTTACAGCCTCCGTGTAGTTATTGGAAAACATCATACTGTAAGAATCACGGATCCAACAGCGAGGTATGAGGATTAAGACGAGTACTTTATTGAACGACTGCGAGACAACCAGGCAGGCCTGCTTCCAGGCATTGCACCCTTGCTGACCTCAGCAGGAAGCTAACCCCTGACCTTAGCTGCAGCATTGGCTACAGCACCACCTGGTGGAGAACCTTAATCATAACATCCCAGATTATTATACCCCTCATGATATATTATGAAGTTTCACTCCAGTGATAACAGGTATAAATGCATCTGCCTACAGACCACTGCTCCATTTCATGGCCCTATTGAAGCAGAACCATGACAATGTTACTTGTGCAGGTATTCTACACAAAATAAACCTACTCCTAGGCTCATAAGATCAGGACCCCACACCCAAAGGCAGCAGGAGATTAGCAGAGCACCAAGAGCTGAATAATTCATCTCTAAGAGATATCTTGATGGCGAGGTTCGCTCTTTAAGGATATTGTGGAAACTTCCTTACATTACCTGCACAACATAGCAGCTTTATATGACTAGGTGAAAGTAGGCTGGCCAGGGTTAGCAAAGCAAGTTGGTAATACAGTCATTCCAACTGCACTTGTTAGGAACCAGTCACCCTCTTTCACATAGCTCGGGGATGTTGCCACCCAGAGTTCCTTTGCATTCTGTGATGGTTGATCAAGTGGGGTTGTTTGAACAACTTTGAATGGCAATGCGGTAATGTCAGTTCGGGCAGAAGCCAACCCAATGGAAACACTTTCTGGTGAATTTAAATCACCAATTGTATGGATAGTACTCTGTAGAGTACTGTAAATTGCTATTTTAGTTGGTTACTAATGTAGTTTTAAGTTGCAAAAAAATGCAGTATAATTTATGTAACCTACTTTAGTGAAAACCTGTTAAATAAAACATTTTTCATTCTGTTTGCACCTCATCTTTTTTTCTTCATTGCTGGTAACTAATTACTGGTTCACTTTTATAATCTGGGCTCTTATTTTCTAAATACTTGTCTCTAGAAGGTGAATTATATTGCATCAAACATAATTTATTTAAAAATAGCATTCAAACTGAAATTTCAAATTGCTAAAATTGTGAGAGCCCTTTTGAATCAAATCTATCTCTTATAAAAGTTTAAGTAGCATCTGTCTCACTTCAAATATCATGCTTCAAAGTGTTAGAAGTATTGAAAAAGGGTAAGAAAGGCAGTTTATTATACCCCATTAAAGAGGAGATTTGATCAGTCATCATTTGCAGGTGGCAGGACTTTGTTGTTTCAGGCCTGGGGCAAATTTACGAGGCTTAACCACACCTGTGGAAGGTTGGAGCCTCACACCCATCTCCAGTGTGACCTCCTGGGAAACCCCGCTCGCCACCTTCACTCAACGCATCCTCAACGGAGGCATATACCAGAAGCATGGAAGCCATTTATATCCTTCCCTTCTGGGCATTAGATGAGCTCGAACAACAGCCGCGGCACCAGCAGAACCAGGAACACTAGCAGCAGCAACAGGAGCACCAGGCTGCTGCTCACCCACCTGAAGCTGCACAGGCCAGAAGGGGCCAGTGCTTGGAAGTGGCTTGAGAGCACCTTGCTGCACATCAGGGGGCCATGGGGACCCGTATCTGCACTGGCAGTCCTACTCAGGAGGACTTCCATGAAGGTCTGGTTTCTCTGTTCAATAGATGCCCATTGCTCCTCAAGAGATGTCATTTTATTATGAACACTCACCATGTTTTCCATACCCTGGCGACTTCTCCTCCATGGAGGTTGCCATACTTTCCATGGTGATGCGTTCATGCGCCAATGACTCCACAAAGGCTCTGCTCATAGTCGCTATGGACTCCTCCATTCGCTCCACACTCACATCGACCCTGGAGACAAAACCTGCCAGAGACTCCTGCATCTGTTGCTGGAGTTCCAGCCCCGCTGATCTTATGGATGGACACAGAGGCAGAGGGTTGATATGCAGCTGAGCCGAGCTGGCAGAGTCCTGCGCCCTCCGACTAGCACTCTCCACTGCTGTCCCTGTCACAACAATCTGCTGATGCTCACTTGTGAGCTGTGATACACCAGGTGACAACACTACTCTATGTCCCGAAGGTCCCACCTGTAATGATATCAGCAAATAGTGATGTTATTTGCCTGTTTGATTATCATGTCTTACCAGCATAATTGCATGTATTGATTACTTATGCCTGACCAGCAGAGGGCATGTGAGAGACAAGCAATTTGGTTTAGTTTCAGTTTCGTTCTAGATGGATCACTAGCATGGTGTCTCGTGTAAATGCTGTATAAAGAGTTGAACAGACTTTAGATTAAAAAGACATTATCTTTCATAAATGTCTCGTCATTGAACCCACAAAGAAATCAATACATGGTGTCAGAAGTGATTGAAAGAGATGAAGAGGAAAAATCTGAAGTTAGCAACTCGACGAGATAGTGGCAAGTAAGCTACCCAGTGAAATCAGCTCTCCACATATTAGCAAGCCAAAAGAGAAAATCGTTACTTACTTTGGAGAATAGCTAACGAAGTGAAAAAATGGAAGGATTACACCCACTGGCGAAGATTCAGTTAACAGGTAATGTGGCTGAAAATTGGAGGAGGTTCAAACAACGTGTGGGGTTGTATTTAGCGGCAATCGGAGCTGACGAGAAAAGTAATAAAAGGAAATCGTCACTGTTCTTACATGTCGTGGGTGATGAAGCGCTGGAAGTGTATAATAACTTCACATTCGCTGCTGATGGAGACAAAATGAAGCTAGATAAAATAATGGAACAGTTTGAGGCCTACTGCATACCTAAACGTAACGTGACGTTTGAGAGGCACGGATTTTTCACATGTGTACAGAAAACGGGTGAGACTATTGATCAGTATGTGACTGAACTGAGAAACAGAAGCAAATCGTGTGAATTTGGGGGACTGACAGACTCGCTGATAAAAGACAGACTGGTGTGTGGTATTCCAGATAATGGTCTAAGGGAAAGACTGCTAAGAGAGCAAGATCTAGACCTGGGAAAAGCCATAGCACTGTGTAGGGCTACAGAGACTGTGAAGTTGCAGGCAAAGGAGCTGTTCAGTGATAGTAGCTGCAACGTGGATGCAGTGAGTAAGAACGGACACAAACCGTTTAACAAAAAGAGCGCCAATGTGAAAAAAGAGGCGTGGCCAGCGAACAAAAATGAAAGGGGCAATCGAAAGACATGTAGTCGATGCGGTACACAGCATCCACCAAAAAAGTGTCCAGCATATGGTAAAAAATGCAATAGTTGCAACAAAAACAACCATTATGCCCGTTGCTGCAAGAACCAAGTGCAACAAAGCAAGGTCCATGCAGTAGATGAAAGCGACATAGAGGAGTTCTATGTAGATGTTGTGTCTGAAAACAAAGAAGAAGAAAGAGACTGGATGTTGACACGAAAAGTGAATGACATACACATTCCATTTAAATTGGATACTGGAGCACAAGTTAATGTGATATCAGAGACTGATTTTAAGAAAATTAGATCCAGACCAAAGATACATGGAATAAAAGTGAAAGTGACAGGATACACAGGTACTGATATACCAGTGAAAGGAAGATGCATTGTCAAAGTAACACACAAGGACAGAGAGCACACGCTAGCATTAATCGTGGTGCCAAAGGATGTGCAAGCCATACTAGGTTTAAAAGCCTGTGAGAGACTGAACCTGGTAAAGAGAGTCCTCGTTGTGGAAAGCAAAGGAGAGACAGTCTATGATGAACTGAATGTTGCGTACACACCGGGTAAGCTGATGTATACAGCAGACACGTTGTCCAGAGCTGTTGACCCAGGAGAGCCCGCAAACACAGTGAAAAGACTGATGTACAAGGCAAAAGACAGTGGAACTGACTTCTACCAGAGCATGCTTGTATACCGCACAACGCCGCTCGAGTGTGGTATGTCACCAGCCCAACTCCTTATGGGACGTATGCTAAGGTCAAACCTACCCATCCCGGAGAACCTCCTGAAAACAAAAGAGGGGGAGAAAGTGAGGAAATTCAAAGGACAACAGAAAGAAAAGCAAAAGTACTACTATGACAGAGGAACACAAAACCTACCTGAACTCCACACTGGTGACCAAGTAAGGTTCAAAGACAAAACAAACACATGGACTCAGAAGGGAACTGTCCTGAGTGAAGTTCAACCAAGATCATACACCATTCAGACAGATGAGGGTGCTGTTCTGAGAGGAAATCGTCGAGATCTTCTCATGGGACCAGCCACAGTAAGTCAAAAGACTGATACTGTTGAACAACCTGATCACACAGCTGAGAATCAATCATCTGAGGCAACAACTCAGATTCAAGGACAATCAATCAGAAAATCCTCAAGACACGTGAAGCCTCCTGAGAGACTCATTGAGCAAATTTAAGGACTATTGTTATAGAAGGAAGTAATGTTATCTTATTCTTTCTTCAAGTTCTAGTGTAGTTACATATTTCATGTGAACACACAAAGCAAGGTTAAAAAACCTTGATCATGATAATGATAATGTAAGTTCATTAAGTGTTACCGTTAAAATGCAGATTAATACAAAGAAAACATGTTGTTAGTTAAAAGTAAAATACTTTTGTTTTAAGAAAGGGAGATGTAATGATATCAGCAAATAGTGATGTTATTTGCCTGTTTGATTATCATGTCTTACCAGCATAATTGCATGTATTGATTACTTATGCCTGACCAGCAGAGGGCATGTGAGAGACAAGCAGTTTAGTTTAGTTTCAGTTTCTTTGGAGAGGGGTTTTTAGCATGGTGTCTCCTGTAAGGCTGTTAAAAGAGTTGAACAAACTTTAGATTAAAAGACATTCTCTTTCATAAATGTCTCGTCATTGAACCCACAAAGAAATCAATACACCACCGAGGTGTGAGTGTCTGCGCTGGTGCTGGGTGCGATGAATTCTGCTGATGCTGCGCCCTCAGAAGTTGCAGATTCCTCTGAGGAGTCTGGAAGCTCAGGCTCTTCCTCCTGGACAGTGGGGACGGGGGCTCTCAATGGTCCTGTGGGGGAGTAAAGGAAAGAGTTAGAGATGTGAGGGCAAGGTTACATGCACATTGCATATTGCAGATGATCATAGGTCCATCTGTTATAGCTTCAGAATCATTATCAGCGACTTATGCAATGTCAATGAGAGAGATGGAAAACTATTCTGTCACCAGCTTGCTGTGATGCACCCGTCTGTCTGACCCCACTTGCGCCTCATCCTCCAGTGCTACGATCTACAGGACCGCCTCCTCCCAGGGGTTGAGATGGGCTACTGATGGTGGCCCTCCTCCTGTCCTCGCTCATTTTCTTTTATTGTGAGCTCTCTTTTCCTGCAATGAGGGAGACAAGTGGAGTTTGAGTGAGAATGAAGGAGTGAGTGTAGAGAATCTATAGCATAGATGCTTAGAAGGAGACAATGATGAAGTGAGGTGGCAAGACCAAGGGCCCTCCCTGTGTGTTGTCAGTTGTTTTCATAGCATCAGAGTGACAGAGAGTGTGAGGGCTGCATAGTCGAATAGTTAGGTGAATGTGAGCATAGAGAAAGAGGAAATGGGTAAGGGTGCATGGATGTCAGTGTCAAGTGGGATGTGGAGGAAGAGATTGCTGAAGCTGAGTGCTGGTGAGGAGAGGCAATGGAGATCAGATTGAGAGTGATGGGAACTTCATACTCACTTTTCCAGTGTGCTGAAGGTCACAAAATCTCTTCCTACACTGTATCCAGGTTCTGCGGGTAGCCGATAAGGAGTTGACCTCCTCTGCCACTTGCAGCCTTTGTCTGCTGGGGAGGCATCTTCCTCCCTGATGAAGGGAAGAGCACCTCCTTGTGAGCTCTTGCTCCCTCCACTAAAGCCTGCAGGGCAACGTCGTCAAAATGGGGTGCAGACCTCGGTCTTTCTCTTGCCATTCTGCTTCCAGCTCAGTGTATCAGCAAATGCCAAAAGGTTGGTGTAATGTATGTAATATACATATACCTTAAGGGAGAGAACTACTTTCTACAGCTCCTGTATACTGTAGTACCGGCAGTGACCACACCTGTATATAAACCCTGAGTAGTGATCTGTACAGTTAGTTCTAGAGTAACACTCATTCAGTAAACACCTGTTGAATCGTTCCCTGCAGTCTGTTGTCTGATTATTGAAGGACACAACATTAAGATACACGGATATAACAGTTGGCAGCCTGCAGAAGAAGCAAGGCTTGTTGCAGACCCTAAATGCAGCAGCAATAATGACATCATATTATGCGACTTTCTGACTGGAAATACTCATTTGCCAAGGGTGTCCACATGTTGGAAATCAATTGGCCAATTGAGTTAAAATTGCATCAATCTCACACACCCATTCAGATTTGTTGTGTATGCACCTTTAAGAGAGAACTGCTTTTTTACTGTAGCACCGGCAGTGACCACACCTGTATATAAAGCCGTAGCAGGCTTCTGTACTTTCAGTTCCAGCATACCCTCTGTTCAGTAAACACCTGTTATTACTGTTCTCCTGCAGTCTGTGTGTTATTGATACGCGGACACTACAGTGGCGACGAGCAGGTTCAAACTCACCTGCAGTACTGCATCACCTCACGGGGATCCATGCCTGAAAAGAAGCTTCTTGGAGGTCGAAGCCAGAGCAACGGGCGTCGACCGTAGGCAACTGCCCAGTGATCCATCGGAGTTCAGAGAATCGCAGGGGAAGCTGTGGAGAGCTGGGCTTGGTTCTCCAGTCAAGGTGTCCCAGCAAATCGAGCTGGTAGCAGGTAGTGCGCTGACCCTTCCCGGACTGCGGCGGGCTAGAGCTTGATCGAGCGGCTCTGCAAGGGGGCCGAGCAGTGTCGTCGGGAAGAAAAAGAAAGAGAGGGTGGAGCGCACAGGGCGCGGCCGGTGCTCAAGAGTCGGGCAGCGTTAAAGAAAATAAAAAAGGGGAAGGAAAAGAGACGCACAGTGGACAGCGTCGAAGAAGAATAAAACTAAGAAAATTAATTAACAAAAGAGAGACGCGCAGAAAGCTGCGGGGCGCCGCCATTACTAGTTAGAATGCTAGGAGCAGCATTGGCAGCAGGGGGAAGAAGGAAAAGCGCGGGAGGTGCCATTTTAATCCATTGGGGAAGAAGGAAAAGCACGGGAGGCGCCATTTTAAACCACCCAAGATGCCGAAGAATGGCAGCATCACTGCTTTCGACAACAAAATAGAAGACTGGACCACGTATGTGGAAAGAATTGAAGTGTACTGCAAGGCAAATGAGGTGGCCGATGAAAGGAAGGCGTCGGTATTATTGAATTTGATGGGCGCGAGAACGTACGGCCTATTGCGGAATTTAATTACCCCAGCTAAACCAATGGAGAAAAGCTTTGAAGAGATTGTCAATATCTTACAGGAACATCTAAACCCTACACCGCTGCTGATAGCAGAAAGATTCAAGTTCCATAAAAGAAACCAGCACAAAGACAAAAGTAATGCTGATTGTCTTACGGAACTACGCAAGTTATCGAAACACTGCCAGTTCGGAGCAGGACTGGCAGATACCTTAAGGGATAAGTTTGTCTGCGGGCTCCAGAGTGAAGGAACCCAGAAACGACTACTTTTGGAAAAGGACCTTACGCTAGAAAAGGCTTTCAGCGTTGCAGTATCCTACGAAGCAGCAGCACGGGGAGCTGCGGAAATACAACAGAAACCGCAAGAATATAGCACCAATGAAATGGCATATGGAGCAGAAAAGTGCTATCGCTGCGGCAGAACAACCCATGACCAGAAGGATTGCTGGTTTAAGGACAAAGTATGCAGGCAATGTGGAAAAGTGTGACACATAGCACGAGTCTGCAGGTCGGGAAAGAAAACCAACACTAAAAGAACTAAGGAAAAGTACAAGAAAGTACAAAAGATGACGGACAGTAGTTCAGAAGATCAGAAGAGTGATAATGACTCCGGGAGCAGGAGACTAAGTTGTCTAAAGTTACACAATGTGATCGCAAAGGAGGATCACCGAACCATTTGGGTCACCCTCATGATAGCAGGGTCCCAAGTAAAGATGGAATTGGACACAGGATCAGCCCTAACAGTCATGAATCGACGAGACTACGAGTGGCTATTCTCACACATACACTTGAAGGACACGTCCATTGTCTTGAAGACATATACGGGGCAAAAAGTCTACCCCAGAGGAAAAATAAGGGTGCCCGTTAAATACAACGGCAAGGAAGCACAGAAACTGTATCTATATATACTACAAGATGGAGGACCACCATTATTGGGACATGAATGGATCCGAATAATACAATTGGATTGGCATTCCATTCAGGCGCTAACTGTGGCTGACAAAAAGGATGACGACGTCACACCTGGATGACTGTCAAAAATTCTAACTGACACGAAAGAGGTGTTCCAGCAAGGACTTGGGACTCTAAAAGGCGTAACGGCAATGATAAAAATTGAAGATAACGCAAACTCAAAATTTTTTAAGGCCACACCGGTACCGTATGCGATCCACCCAGCCGTCGAAGCACAGCTGGAGAGTCTGGAGCGTTCGGGTGTGCTGTCCAAGGTGGACTGGAGCGAGTGGGCCACACCCATCGTTCCTGTAATGAAGAAATCATTGAGCAGCACGCCTGGGGAACCGAAGAAGGTTCGCATCTGTGGGGACTTTAAGGTAACTGTGAACCCAGTCCTTCACACAGTACAATATCCACTGCCGCGGATAGAAGATATTTTTGCCTCACTATCTGGAGGGAAACGCTTTACGAAGATTGATCTGGCCCAAGCGTATCTACAAATGGTGGTAGAAGAAGCATCTCGAAAATACCTCACGATAAACACTCACAAAGGTCTTTACCAGTACAACCGACTCGTATTTGGGGTAGCATCAGCTCGGCTATTTGGCAGAGGGCGATGGAACAAGTCCTGCAAGGGATCCCGGGGACCGAGTGTTATTTGGACGACATCCTGGTTACGGGCAAAAATGACAGTGAACACCTTGCCAACCTGGAGCAGGTGCTCACTAGATTACAAGAATATGGGCTATGAGCCAACCGCCCCAAATGCGAGTTTTTCAGGAAACAAATCTCGTATTGTGGCCATGTGATTGATGAAGAGGGGTTACATAAGTCCCCAGACAAGATTGAAGCAGTAGTCAAGGCTCCAGCACCGGAAAATGCGTCGCAACTGAGGTCGTTCCTCGGGTTGGTGAACTAGTACCATAAGTTCTTGCCAAATTTGTCTACAATTCTGCACCCACTGAACGCCCTGCTGCAAACTGGAGTAGCATGGAAATGGAGTGATGAGTGTAAGCGTGCCTTTCAGAAATGTAAATGCCTAATCACTTCAAAAGAAGTATTGGCCCACTACAATCCAACACTACCGATTCGGTTGGCATGTGATGCGTCTCCCTACGGCATTGGAGCGGTGCTGTCACACAAATTCCTTGACGGTTCAGAGAGGCCAATAGCCTTTGCGTCACGCTCGTTAACCTCAGCCGAGCGTAACTACGCCCAGATTGACAGGGAGGCCCTCAGCCTGGTGTGGGGGGTGAAGAAGTTCAATCACTATCTGCATGGGCAGAAATTCACCTTACTGACTGATCACCAGCCTCTTGGCTCCATTTTTAACCCAAAGAAGGGTGTTCCGGTGATGACGGCGCAACGGCTGCAAAGATGGTCCCTTTTTCTAGGGGCACATCAATACAACATAGAGTATAAGGGCACGAAACTGCATGGAAACGCTGATAGGCTGTCGCGCCTGCCGCTGCCTATGATGGAGGAAGCACCTGCAGTGGACCCTGTTGAGATATTCCATTCGACCATAGTCAAATGTCTACCTGTTACAAACTCAAGTCTAGAGAAGGAAACCCGAAATGACCCGACACTCTCTCTGGTCTATGATTTGACAGTGAAGGGATGGCCAGCACATGGCGACTCACTGTTGCCAGCATTCTCGCCAAGGAGAGAACAGCTGTCAGTGTGCCGGGGGACCTTGATGCGTGGATCCCGAGTGGTAATTCCACCCAAGTTGAGAGATAGAGTGCTCAATGAGCTTCATGAGGGTCATCTGGGAGGGGTAAAAATGAAGAGCCTAGCCAGGGCATTTGTGTGGTGGCCGGGAATCGATAAAGAAATCGAGGAAATCACCAAGAGCTGCACAGGATGCCAGAAAGTCCAAAACGCTCCACCACAGGCCCCGCTACACCCATGGGAGTGGCCCTCGTCTCCATGGCAACGGGTACACATTGATTTTGCTGGTCCATTTATGGACTTTAATCGCCGTGGACGCACATTCGAAATGGCCAGAGGTCATCAAAATGTCCTCCACCACCACGGAGAAAACTATTGCAGTCCTACGGACCATCTTCGCCCGGAATGGCTTGCCAGAACAGATTTGCTCCGACAATGGAACACAGTTTGTGTCCGAGGATTTCCGGAGATTTTTGAGGAATAATGGGGTAAAGCATTACACATCCGCCCCATATCATCCAGCCACAAATGGATTGGCTGAGAGGTTTGTTCAAAACTTTAAAAAAGCAATAAAGACAATGTATAACGACAACATACCACTGCAACACAAGGTGGATAATTTCTTGTTTGCTTACCGGAATGCGACACATGCAGTCACCAACCAAGCTCCAGCCATGATATTCTTTAACCGAAGGTTAAGATGTCGCCTGGATTTGCTCAAACCAAACATAAGACGAGATGTTGAGAATAAGCAATTCCAGCACATCAATGAGAAGCCAACCAGGAGCTTCAAGATAGGGCAACCAGTCTTGGCCCGCGACTACCGAACAGAAAAATGGCAGCCAGGAACGATATGCACACGGCAGGGACCACTAATGTATACAGTGGACGTTGGAGAGAGCATCGTGAGATGCCATGCTGACCAGATTCTAGAGTCACAGGAACAAGTCAAACCCATACCACGAGCATGCGCACCTGGTGATGAACCCGAAGTACAGATTGCGTCTACCTCAGAATCAGTGGTATTGGAAGCTGACGAACCAATCAATGACAATGAGCCAGAATCGACTCCACCGCAAGAACAGGATACTCGAGAAAGGCGCTATCCAGACAGGATCAGGAAGCCTCCTCAAAGACTGAATTTATAAATGATTACTTTCAGCTGATGTATATAGTTCAAAGAAAATTGTAATTGTAATTAGTTATTATTAATTGTTAAATGAATGTTATGTACTGTTTATCTAAAAGGGGAGGAATTGTTGTGTATGTACCTTTAAGAGAGAACTGCTTTTATACTGTAGTACCGGCAGTGACCACACCTGTATATAAAGCCATAGCAGGCTTCTGTACTTTCAGTACCAGCATACCCTCTGTTCAGTAAACACCTGTTATTACCGTTCTCCTGCAGTCCGTGTGTTATTGATACGCGGACACTACAAGATTCGTGTGGGAAACACCAAATTCGGGGAACCCGACAATTCCCCGCACCCGAGTTAAAATTGACCCCTATGTGTTACATTGTATAGCATTTCTGCCTTTATAAAACAGCTTATCACCATCAACATGATCGGAGCAGGCTCGAGGGGCCGTATGGCCTACTCCTGCTCCTATTTCTTGTGTTCTTATGTAACACACTGAGAGACTCACTGGTGTCCATATATAAAAAAAAGTCTTGCATATAATGTGCTGCTGTAGGGCGTCATATCTCAATGGTGTTCATCACACATTATGACAGCACACCTCAAAAGTGTCCAGAGGGCAAAAAAATCAATCACTGTTAACAAAAATAATTTGCATTTGTATACCACCTTTAACATTGAAAAGCGTCTCAAGGTACTTCACAGAAGTGTAAGGGACAAAATGGATACTGAGCCAAAGGAGGAGATATTAGGAGCGGTGACCAAAAGCTTGGTCAGAAGTGGGTTTTAAAGAGGCTCTTCAAGATAGGTAGAGAAGCAGAGTGGTTTAGGGAGGGAATTCCAGAGCATGAGGCCTAGATGGCTGAAGGTATGGCTGTCAATAATGGAGAAAAGGAAGGAGGTAGATGCACAGAAGCTGGAGTCAGATGAACAGAATGTTTGGAAAGGGGTTGTAGCACTGAGAACGTTACAGAGATAGGGAGGGGCAAGGTCATGAAAAGCTTTAACAATGAAGGATGTCACTGAGGAGTAAATTGTAAATGATGCAGAGGAGAGAACAGGATGGAGCACTGGGATACTCAAGAGAATTACTGTGAAATCATGAGAAAAGAGGCCATTGGAAGTGATGTAGTATCATCTACAGTGTAACAGGTAGGAATGATTCTCTGAGCTGTGGAAAAAACCTCCCTGATGCAGTGCCAATGACAGCTTCAGTAAGCATTACAAACCCAATATAGGAAGTAGGGGAGAGGAAAAAAATATCTTTTAAAATCATTCAAATGATCAAGTAAAAGAAAGGTTTTGGGGAAGGAGAAGGGAAGAAATAAATAATGCATTTATATCTCTGACAAATAGGGAGGCAAATGAAAAAATAATTTAGAATATAAATAATGGAGAATAAGAAGCTTTGAAATCTTGCATCTTAAGTGGGTTTTGTAACATGGTAGGTATTACAAATGTATCTGTGAGGTCTCTGTCTCATTATCATTGGTCTGGAATATTTTTACCTCATGTTAATCATGTCATACGTTGCTTAAGTAAATTTGGAACATTACAGCAATGGATGAAATGCTATCACACTTAGACTATAGCTGGACCAACTAAACATTAAAAATACATTCCAAAACCCAGACTATCCATGATCTATGGCACAGGAGATATCCAGGTGGAATTCTGCTCAAATGCCACCCAAATCCCTGGTCCCCAATCTCCTGTATGCTCAACTTGCCACCACTTCCTGGGGCTGCCATGTTGAAGGTGATAGTAGATCCTTAAAAATAGTGGTAAAGGACACCTAATGGAGGGAGATGGCCTTGTAGTGGCCTTTTATCCATCTAGTTGGCCCAAATACTTACCTGCTGAAAGGCTCTGTCTTGAGGCCTTCGGTGGAAGCTATTTTTCCAATCTTCAGGGCATTTCTGCTACTTTAAGGTCCCTTGCTGCCTCGTCCAGTGCTGCAGTGGCATCCCTGCTGCAGCACCACTAGAGTTTCCTTGGTTGCATTGGTCTCCATCTTGATGGCGAGAACCCTGCAGTAGCCCAGTGTGCATATGTAATGAGCCCCAACCAAGGTAAATGGGTCGGGAGGGATACAGTGGGATCAGGAGAGCATCTCCTCATGTTAAAAAATATTAATCATAATGGGCAAGGAGATTACATGGTGGGTGGGGGTGTTGTGAATCATTATGCTTAAGGCATCGCAACCGTGTGGGGCAGGCTCAATGGACCAGCTGGAGGGATAATGAAGCATTATAGTTGCATGACTCACAGCAGAATAATTTTTAACAGAAAGATTATGTACTATTTGAAATAAAGTGATAGTGTGACATTTTTATACCTTTGAAAATGCCAGAAATTATTAAATTATAATCATGTATATCTCTTAATAATTAGTATTTTAGTGAATGTGCAGTAGTTTTTTATGTGTTAACTTTTGTACTATTCAAAATGAGAGTATCAATGTTAGAAAGTGGAACACTTAACATTTTAGACATCCTGCTCTACCAGCTGAGATGTAGCACAAGGACATGCAGGTTAAAGCTTCCTATTTTTCCCCATCCTCAGAGGAGCAGTCCTTACTATAGGGTTGTCCAACTGGCCCTTGAAACAGTTGTATTTGTACTTATTTCGTATTAACTGGTTCATTCTGCTGCATTCTTGTGTGGTGGTGGTTTGGAATCATGAGCTGATCACAGTGCTCTTTCGTTGATGGATAAATCCCAGACCAGAACACCAAGATCTGATGTATTAGTACCTTGAGAGATATGAAAATTAATGGAAACTTTATATGTGGCCCCGCGAGGCTCTTAAGCACCTTTATAGCCCATTAAGTTAAAGGTTTTAGGAAGCCTTGCCCCAGTGTATCATTTTTCTAGTGACAAGAATGAAATTGCTCATTTATAACCATAGAAGTTTATAGAAGGCCATTTGGCTCATCATATCTCTGTTCATATCTACAGCAATCCAAAACTAACCCCACAATCCTGCTCTCCCTCCATAATCCTGTATATTCCTCTGTTACAAATATTTATCCACTTTTCCCTTAAAAGATGCAATGAGTCCTGAGCTATTCAATGAGTCAAAACAAACAATGCTGCAACAACCCTTTACATATGTGCTGTGGGTCCATGTCCACTAGGAACTGCCCACTCATTTCACATACAATCCTGATGACAGCAAGCAGACAAAGGAGGCTTTCATCTCTTCAGGCTGGCCAGCATTCAAACCCACTGTACTACCCAATTCCCTAATCATCAGTATTATAATATAACTAGATTTCAAAATATATGGAAAGTGCACAGCAGTAGTAATTACAGTTAAGTCCTACATTACCACTAGTGTTGACCTATAGATTAATAAAAAAACTTGCATTTATATAGCACTTTTCATGACCGCTGGACATCCCAAAGTGCTTTACAGCCAATGAAGTACTTTTTTTGAAGTGGAGTCACTGTTTTAATGCGGGAAACGCACAGCAAGCTCCCACAAACAGCAATGTGATAACGACCAGATAATCTGTTTTAATGATGTTGATTGAGGGATAAATATTGACCAGGACACTGGGGATAACTTCCCTGCTCTTCTTCAAAATAGTATCATGGGATCTTTTACGTCCACCTGAGAGAGTAAACAGGGCCTCGATTTAACATCTCATCCGAAAGACGGCACCCCCGACAGTGCAGCACTCCCTCAGCACTGCACTGGAATGTCAGGCTAGATTTTTGTGCTCAAGTCTCTGGAGTGGGACTTGAACCCACAACCTTCTGACTCAGTGCGATTGTGCTACACACTAAGCCACGGCTGACACTACGTGGGCAATATGCAACAACATTACCTCACATGGGGGAATTCTGATTAGTTAAAAATGCTAAGTTTTGCAACGCTGTTTAAATCTGAAAATGCAGCCACACTGTGGAATTTTTTTAAGTTCTTAAAGCCTTTTTCCAGGGTACATCTTCATTTATGAATCAGATCTATTTTTAAAAGTAATTATTGAAATTATGTTCACTTTTAAAAATAATTGCTGACCTTGAACCATTTTGCGTAGGTTGCAGTTGGATGAGTGTTCACACTTGAGTTGAGACAGACTAAGCAAGCTTTTTTTTACTTTAGCTCATGAACAGTGCTAGTTAAAGGGAACCTACATTTTGCAATTTGGCACACTTTATTTCAATTGTAATAGGCATATTTAATCATAGTAGGGGAGGGGGGCAGACGAGGGTTAAACCTGGTCCAGACAATTTCTATACTGAGGTATTTAAGAATAAGTCAAGGATATCCTCTTCAGAGGATTTTTTTTGGATACTGCTTTCTGACAAACCATTTACTGTTTGTCTGCAGACATTATAATGATTAAACAAAATATTTGAGGAAGCAGAGTGAATTACTTTTCATATTTTTCCTGATTTCCATGCTGAAAATGTGGGCACATGATTTGCCCTCGGAGTCCACTTACCATTGTTTTTTTTAACTACTCTCTGACTGAAACCCCAGTATTTCAATGTGGAATATTATTATACAGCCGTCTAAGCTACAAATACTCAGCCATCCTAGACCCCTCTATCCTCTCCAACTATTACCCCATCTTCAACCTTTTCCCATCCAAGGTCTCGAATTTTCCTCCCAGAACATACCCGTCACTCCAGCTCTCACTGCACTGAAATGGCCCTAACCAAATTCATGAATTACATTTTCTGTGACTGTGGCCGTGGCGTATTATCCCTCCTTGACCTTTCTGGTTAGCCATGCCAATTTTCTCCAACGCCACTCCTCTATCGTCTAGCTTCATGGGACTACCCTCACTTGGTTCCACTCTTATAAATCCAAATGTGGCCAACACATTTCCAGTAATGGTGTCTCTTCCCTCTCCTGCACAGTCACTGCAGATTCCCCTAAAGATCTATCCACAGCCCTCACATTCTCCTCATTTTCATGCTGCCACCGTGATATCATCTGCCCGATAGGACAGTACTTTGAATGAAGATACTCCCCCAAGACTTTTCTTCCCCTTGAAATTGTTTGTATCATACGTAACTGTACTTCCCTCTTACATTGTTAGAACATCTCATTGGGAAAAGTAGAAGGGACAAAAATCTTCATTCCTGTCTCTTCATTTTATATACTTTCAATACAATATTCAAAAATATATCTCAATAGCACTTTCTATTTAATAAATTAATCCAAGACAAATAATATTGCGCCTTCCTTATGAGAAATGTAGGAAGTCACACAACACCAGGTTATAGTCCAACAGCTTTATTTGAAATCACAAGCTTTCGGAGTGCTGCTCCTTCATCAGGTGAAGTGAAGAGAAGCATACAGGCACAGCATATATAGTCAGAGAAAACTGCCAGATGATTACAGGTAATCATTCTAACTGCAGCCTTCGAGACACACGACAATGCAAAATCGTCGAGCAGAAACTGATAGCCAAGTTTCGTACTCATGAGGACGGCCTCAACCAGGATCTTGGGTTCATGTCACGCTACATGTAACCCCACCTGACATAGAGTCATCCAGACTCGAGTCGTCATTGGCTTGTTCTCTCTGCACAGATGTGGCCGGACCTGCTGTGATTTCCAGCAAAGTTTTTAGTTTTTTTCTGTTTTTCATACAGACCCCAGCATCTGCAACATTTGACCCCTTGTGACCCCACCTCATTGTTCTTTGATGTAATGTTTTCCTGACTGGCCTGTTTGGACACCATTCACACCTTTGATTGCTGTGATCATCTCTCTGATAAAGGGCAGTTAGGAAGATTACCTGTAATCATCTGGCAGTTTTCTCTGTCTATATATGCTGTGCCTGTATGCTTCTCTTCACTTCACCTGACGAAGGAGCAGCACTCCGAAAGCTTGTGATTTCAAATAAAGCTGTTGGACTATAACCTGGTGTTGTGTGACTTCCTACATTTGTCCACCCCAGTCCAACACTGGCATCTCCACATCATTCCTTATGAGAGTCATGGGAGTGCACCAATGCAATGTTCAAGCAGAGTCACATGGTCACAGGCATGAACACGGAGACAATGGGGGAAAAATTCGGTTGCTTTGCGCCCCCCGTTGGGGTGCAAAGCAACCAGCGCCTGGGCACGGCGATGTTTGCACCACTCGCGAAATTGACCAGACATTTTGTGGTGGCACTAAACACTACCACCACGATCTCCTGCGCCCGCAGATCGTGACGTCAGTTGAGCGTGCAACGCCCCGGTAGTGCCCCGGACCGGATATTGAGTGGTGCCCCCTGCCTTTCCGCCTGCCGCTAGCAACGACAAGTTGAGGGGAATGTTTTGCAGTCAGGAAGGGACTGGGGGAGCGCTATTTAAAGGCGACTGCTTCCTGCCTTTTTTGTCGGCGACATTTTTGCACCACGCATTCTGTGAGTGAGACAGAGAGACTTCTGGAGAGATTCAATGCTGTGTGAAGGAGTTTTGGTTACTGAGCAGCACTTTGCAGGTTCATTTTGATTTGACCTTCCTTGCATCGATTTAGAAGAGACTATGGGGGCTGCATTCAGTTCTTTCCCTGGGCCTCTCCATTGTTCTTTCCAGCAGATTTGATGTACAGGTCTCTCCAGGCCGAGATTCAAGGCTGCAATGAGCAGGGTGTGGATGGAGAGCAAGATCGACCCTCCCCTTTAAGAACTGGCCGGCGCCAGTGTGTCTGTGTTCCATTGCTGACTGACATCACATGAGCTTCGCCAGCGCTCTGAGGTAGCGCCTCGCTCCTCGGCGTTAGCGCCTTAAGAGAGGTGTGTAGCACCTGATTTAACACTCCAATCACCTTCAGGGGCGATAGAAGCGCTAAACTTTGTGTCCGGCCGATAATTGCGCCCCAAACAGGGCGATACCGAATTTCTCCCCCAATATCTATTAATGTGTAGCAATTTATGTTTAAGGTGTCGATTTATAGAATAATTTTTCCTTCTAAATGATGATGATATAAAAGACCTTGGCCTAGAAATTCAGTTGGGCGCGCCAGCCGTTAGCGCCTTAGGGGGAGTAGATCTCGAGCGCTAGGCGCTTATCGCCCGGGCGCAGTGCGATCTGCGCCTCTCCCCAACTTCAGGACACATTTAGCGCCGGCGCAAAGTCTTAGCGCGCGCCCTGCTGCGCGCGCAGATCATGACGTCATTTAATAGTGCAACGCCCTTTGTGCGCCCCAAACCGGAACTTCACTCGCGCCGGCCCATTGTGCGCCAGGCGTCCCGAGCGACTGTGAAGTGGAACGGTACACAGGCCAGCCGGGCCGGGGGGAGCGCTAATTAAAGGGCACTTACCCAGCAGTATAAGGGCCAGCCATTTTACAGCATTCACTCTTGTGCAACGGTTTTTTGGACAGAGACCAAGGAGGAGAGTTTACTGGTTTGGACCAACACTTGGACAGGTATTTTTGGCTCAGGCCAGAGCTTATCAATTATATTAGCCTTCATTCAGAGCTCAGTGTTTGCCAGCATATAATGGGGGCTGCATTGGGTGGCAACGCTGAATTTCAGCCTTATGCCAGAAGGGCTTACAGACGCCGTGAGAGTGGCAGCCCTGGCTAGACGCAGAGGGGGCAACAGGCGTCGCCAACTGAGGCCTTACCCACGCAGGGTATACCGCCAGCAGACCTCCTATCTGACCATGTCTGCCGCGATGTGTGTTAGGAGGCTGCGATTCTGAAGGGAGGTGGTTGCAGACATCTGCCGGCTGCTTCAGAGAGATCTGCAGCCACAGCTGATGCGCAGGACGTCTCTGTTGGTGGCAGTGAAGGTGACGGTGGCTCTCAACTTCTATGCCTCCGGCTCCTTCCAATCCGCTACTGGGGACATCGCTAACATCTCCCAGTTCGCCATGCATTGCTGCATCCGCCAGGTGACCGAAGCCCTTTTCAGAAGGAGACATCAATTCATCTCCTTCCCCATGACCCTGGACAAGCAGCAGCAGCGTGCAGTGGGGTTTGCAAGAATAGCGGGCTTCCCCATGGTGCAGGGCGCCATTGACTGCACGCATGTGGCTTTGCGGGCACCTCTTGAGCATGCCGAGGATTACCGCAACCGGAAGGGCTACCATTCCCTCAATGTACAGCTGGTGTGTGACCACAGGCAGCTCATCCTAGCTGTCAATGCCCGCTTTCCAGGCAGCAGCCACGATGCCTTTATCCTGCGACAGACAACTGTGGCTGACATGTTCCAGGCACAGCCTCCCCCAAGAGGATGGCTTATCGGGGACAAAGGCTATCCTTTGTGTACCTGGCTCATGACCCCGCTCCGCGCGCCCACGACCCCTGCTGAAGAGGCATACAACGAGAGCCATCAAGCGACGAGGAACCTCATAGAACAAACAATCGGCGTGCTCAAGCAACGGTTCCGCTGTCTCAATCGCTCCGGGGGAGCCCTCCAGTATTCGCAGGATCGAGTCTCCCAATTCGTCGTCGTTTGCTGCATGCTGCACAACCTGGCTATCCGCAGGACTCAGGCACTGCCACCTCACGTTGGACCACCACCTCAGGAGGAGGAGCAGGAGGCGCATGAGGACGATGAGGACGAGGAGTACCAGCCCAGGAGGGACGCACAAGGTCCAAGGGCCGCCCGTCGTCGGCTTATTGAACGTCACTTCTAGGCCCCCTGTCAGGGAATGGCTTGTGCCAATGATAGAACATGATTGCAGCCGCTCCGCAAGCCCTCAGCCGGTTAAGGCAACAAACACTTCAAAGATCAAACATGGACAATGTGAATAAATAAAATGCTTTATTGTACAAACTCTGGGCCCTTCCCACATGAAAACAAAAAACAGAGGAAACCCCCAAAAAGCACTCCAGCACATTACTCGCTCCCACAACCTGGGGAGGATTAACAAAATAGGGCAACTAAAATGGCCGTCATTGTCGGCCTTCGTCAAAAACAAACATCACATCATCGGCCTTCAAAAAACTAACATCCAATTCTAGGCCTCAAGAAACAAACACAAATGGCCACACATTCGAATATTTGGCCCGCTAGGGCGATGCCTTGGCCATCTTTGGGTGGCCCTTGCCCGCCCTGCTGCTCCGCCTCAAAGTAAGGCCATTGGCTGCTGCAAGGCTGGGGGCAGGCTCCTGAGGGGCACATGTCGTGACGGCAGATGCCCTTGGGGGTCGGCCTAGTCGAGGTCTGGGCGTCGAGCGGCCGGCTGTTGATTGCTGCAGCTGTGGCTGGCCAGCATCAGTCGCTGCAGCAGCTCCTGGCAGCTCCACTGGGGGAGTGGCAGTGGCGGCTGGAGGAATGGCGGCAAGCTGGCGGATGGCAGGCGCTCGCTGGTCGCCTGAGACACTGGCACTCGCCCGGGCCAGCACTGCAGCATGCGCACCAATCTGCCGAGGGACAGACCGATGTGCTGCTGCAGCGCGCCGGGTGCCCTGGCGATGCCTGGCTGACACAGCGAGTGTGGCAGCAGTGAGTGCCCGTGTTGACCTGTTCACTGCCCGCAGCAGAGCAGCCAGTGACTGGACGGCACCACTAATCACCTGGCCAGTCGCTGCAAGATCTGCCCGGTATTCCACCCGACTGGTGGCCTCTAAGGGCCCGAACTCGGCCACACTCCGAGGGAGGGAATCGATGGACTCAGGCAACCGTGACACTGCCGCCATGAGCTCCGTGTGCCGGCGCTCCGAGTCCGCGGACAAGTCTTCGAGGCCTTCCATCTCCTCGGCGAAGAGCATCTCCTGACTGGAGGCCGGACTCTCCCTCTGGGGAGAAGGCCGCCGAGCTGGCCGACCCTTCCTGCGTTGCTGGAGGCCGCTGGGCCCAGCAATTGGACTCCCCTCCGACGCATCCCCCCTCTGGGGAGAAGGCCGCCGAGCTTCCACCCCCCTCCCGCCTTTCTGCAGCACGCAGGTCCCAGGAGCTCCCCTCCCCTTCGACACTTCCGCCACGCTGCCCTCCAGGGAAGACGTGTCCCCTACATTGGCCTGGGTGGCCGCGGCTGAGGGTTCCCCTGATGGGCCGCCTTCCTCTTGCTCCTCCTCCTGCTCCTCCTCGGAGGGTCTGTCGCTGGCAAGTTGAGGGACCTCCTCTTGACCATCTGAAAGCAGGAAGGCACAAGAGTAGCTTTAGAGTGAGGAGAGGGCGTCAGTGCGGGATGCATGAGTGGTGGCATTCAACGCATTGGTCGGACAGTGGCAAAGGATGTAGATCTGATGCGCAAGTGGGACGAGAGAGGTGCAAAAGGTGATGTCCTTACCATTGCTTCCCAGAACAGGGTCGGCATCTCCACATGCAACGGGCCCAATCACCCGGCGACCCATGAGGCGCTCCACGCGATGTTGCAGGTCGGTGAGTGGCTGGATATGGGGTCGTCCTCCCCCGGTCGCAGTCCGGCTCCTGCGATTATTCGCCAGCTTGGCCTGCAAGAGAAAGGACGGCCTCTAAGTACAGTGTGTCGCCGTGATCTTGTGTGCACTGCCTCCCATGGTGGAATAGCCTGGCCAGTGTGTCGCCATGATCTGCTGTGCACTGCCTCCCATGGTGGAATAGCCTGGCCAGTGTGTCGCCATGATCTGCTGTGCACTGCCTCCCATGGTGGAATAGCCTGGCCAGTGTGTCGCCATGATCTGCTGTGCACTGCCTCCCATGGTGGAATAGCCTGGCCAGTGTGTCGCCATGATCTGCTGTGCACTGCCTCCCATGGTGGAATAGCCTGGCCAGTGTGTTCAGTGCAGAATGTGCAATTGATGCTCATGCCTGTGCCATAGCTGCTGGATGAAGGCTGGCCATTAGAGCTTTCAGGTCCCTTTGCCCATAATGTGAGGTGCACATGCAAGGATGAGGAGGTCATTGGAAAGGGCACTCACCCTGACAATGCGTGTGAGGTCATTTATCTTTTTGCGGCATTGGGCACCGGTCCTGGGGACGTCGCTGTTGGCTGACAGCTTGCTGGCGACATGCCTCCAGGCTCTCCTGTAGACGCGGACCGTCGCCTTCTTGCCATTGTCCGGGTACAAAACATGGCGCCTCTTCTCCACAGCAGTAAGCAGCACACTCAGATCACGCTCTGAGAAGCGCTGCGCACGTTCACGGGCCTTCTCCATGTCTTCAGGCGCTATTTGGGTCCAGCAGCAGTGTTCAGGCCTAGCTGGAGGGCTCCACTATCCAGGGCATGGCAGCAGACACAGTCGACCCTTCCCCCTTAAGAGCTGGCCGGCGCCAGGGTGTCTGCTGTCAATCACGAGATGGCCGCACCTGCGCTGCACCCGGCCTCGGCGCTATCGATCACCACCTCCGGCTTAGCGCCCAAAGAGAGGCGTCCAACAGCAGTTTTAGCGCTCGCCCGAACTAGTAGGGCGAAGCTAATGAATATCGGAGAAGTGGCCTAGATTTGGCGGCGGCCACTAACTTTAGCGGACGCCCCACTTTAGCGTCCCAAAAGTGGCGTCAATGAATTTCTAGGCCCTTTTCTTTCTTCATAATTTTAATTTTAGTGAACATATTTAAGACAGAATATTAGAAGAGAACAAACCTTTTATTTCATGCTTAACTCTGCCGATATACATCTTCCAGAGATATCCGTTGCCCTTTTAATTAGAATTCAAGTTGTCATTCCTATGTTAGACAGATTGATTTTTTTTCTCTGGTTCATCCAATCTAGTTTGCAAGAAATCTAGATTTGATGTAACACTAACAGAATAAAACATCAAGCCTAGAATAACTTATCTGATAATTTCCACATTTTAGGTGGTATGACAGCCATTATTTGATAGGAATTCAAACTTTATTGTCAGAACCTATCAAACCGGCCAGCTTGTAAGATGAGAAAAATAACAAACGCGTATGTCACTTATATCTTTTTTTTAAGCCATGAAAGCAAATTATAGTATTCACAGCATCTCCCACTGCCACCCATTCTTGCTACACACACATCCTGTAAAGACTGAAATGGAAGGCAGACACTTTTACTGTCTGTCAAACTGTCAGTTTGATAGCTGGGGGCTGTAGATGTTGAGAATTTTTGAACAGCTTATGTAACTTACTTAGTTGTGCAAGCTGACGCAGAATTGGCAAAGCTAAGATATGCCTAGCATGAAACCTGATTGTAATTTACGGTGTGAGACACAGGATATGGTAGCATGAGGAAACAGCATATTGTGGCGACACGCCACCACTGGACATAATCCGCTCACGGCGGCACAGACAGTCTAAGCAGAAGCCCCCAGCCGGGGGCCCTTTCCTCCAGCAACTTGTTTCCCGCAGGGACAGGCTGCCGGGAGCACTTCCTGTCTGGGAAGTATTTAAGTGGATGCGCGGGCTTTTCTAGTTCCTGTTTGTCATGTGGTTGGAATAAAGCAGTTGTGTTTTCAATAACTCTGGTCTCGACTCCCACGTTTGCCGCGGTATCTCAACACTGGTGACCCCGACGCTCAGGACGAATCCTAAGCTAGCATGGCGGATACAAACGCAGTCACGGTTAAATTACCAGACTTTTGGGAGAACCTCGCCGAAGCCTGGTTCGTTCAAGCTGAGTCCAGATTCCGGCTGAAAGGCATTACAGTCGACGCCACGAAGTACGACTACCTCGTCGCCTCGCTCACCTACGCTACAGTCCCCAAGGTTTGGGCAGCGCTGCAGAATCCACCAACGGAGGGCAAGTGCAAACATCTGAAGGCTGCGCTACTTAAAAAATTTCAAACGTCCTCTTACCAGCGCCACTGCCAACTCCTGGACCTCCCCGGCCTTGGTGACGCTTCACCATCAGACCTGCTTTCCCACATGTTGTCCCTCTCAGACGACAAAAATCCCGGCGCCCTTTTTCGCACGCTTTTCATTCGGCAGCTCCCCGCCAGCATCCGCCCGCTCATTGTGGAGTCTGACTCCACGGACCTGAATGATATAGCCGAAAAGGCCGACCAGCTGCTCTCTGCACAGGCCGCTCGCGACGTCGCGCCCGACCTCACGGCAACGACCACGCGGTCTTCCCGGGCCGCTAGGCCCGACCGCCCTACCACTCCGGGTCACTGCTACTACCACACCCGTTTTGGCGCTAGGGCTCAACGCTGCACGCCACCGTGTTCCTTCAAACCCCCCCCGCACCGGCCCCCGCGATGGCCGCGGGGCAGAAGGAGCCCCTACTGTACGTCACTGACGACAGAACCAACCGCCGATTTCTGTGCGACACAGGGGCCCAGCACAGCATCACCCCCGCCTCCGCCCTCGAGATCCAACGCGGCACACGGGGTATCACACTGGCTGCAGCCAACGGCTCTGAAATCCACACGTATGGCACCCGCATGGTCACGCTCGACCTCGCGAGCCGCCGCTACCGCTGGGAGTTCCTCACAGCCAAGGTCCTCTGCCCACTCATCGGCGCCGACTTCCTACGCGCCCACGGCCTCCTTGTCGACATTCTGAGGCACCGCCTCGTCGACATCAACACTATGGCCCCCATCCCCGGCGCCTTTACCCCGGCCCGTTTGGCCGGCCTGACGACCTACTGCCTCGCCAGAGCCACGGACGACTACTCGGCACTCCTAGCTGAGTTTCCCGCCCTCACTAACCCGACCTTTTCGGCCAAAGCCGCCAAGCACGGTGTGGAACACTATATCCCCACCACCGGCCCCCCAGTTTCTGCCCACGCCCGCAGACTCAACCCGGCCAAGCTGGAAATCGCGCGGGCCGAGTTCACCAACATGGAACAACTCGGCATCATCCGCCGCTCCAGCAGCCCTTGGGCCTCGCCCCTCCACATCGCCCCCAAGCCCGGCGGAGGCTGGCGCCCTTGCGGGGACTACCGCCGCCTCAACGACGCCACCACCCCCGATCGATACCCGGTGCCACACATCCAGGACTTCTCGGCCCGACTGGCCGGACGAACCGTCTTTTCCAAAGTCGACCTGGTGCGCGGTTACCACCAAGTCCCCGTACACCCCGCGGACATCCCCAAAACGGCCGTCATCACCCCATTCGGCCTGTTCGAGTTCCTGAGGATGCCCTTCGGCCTCAAGAATGCAGCACAGGCTTTCCAGCGCCTTATGGACTCAGTCCTCCGGGACCTGAACTTCCTATTCGTCTATCTAGACGACATTCTCGTGGCCAGCTGCTCCAAACAGGAACACCTCGAACACCTTCGCATCCTGTTCGGGCGCCTAGCCCAACACGGGCTCATCCTCAGCCCGGCGAAGTACCAAGTCGGCCTAACCGAGATCGATTTTCTCGGTCACCACATCACCCCTGCTGGGGCCGTCCCCCTGCCCAACAAGGTGCAGGCCGTCCAGAAATTCCCCCGCCCCACAACCATCAAGGGCCTCCAGGAGTTCCTCGGGATGGTGAACTTCTACAACAGGTTCATCCCCAGAGCCGCAGCCCGCATGAAGCCCCTATACGACTCCCTCCGAGGAAAATCCGGCAAGATGGACGTAGCCTGGACCACTGACATGGCAGCCGCCTTCGACGCCACCAAAAACGCGCTCGCCGACGCCACTCTGCTCGCGCACCCGAGGGCCGATGCCCGGGTCGTGCTCACCACCGACGCCTCCGACCACGCGGTCGGGGCCGTGTTCGAGCAGTGGGTCAATGGCGCGTGGCAGCCACTTGCCTTCTACAGCCGCCAACTGCGCCCCCCGGAGGTCAAATACTCCACTTTCGACCGCGAGCTTCTCGCACTCCACCTGTCGGTCCGCCATTTCAGGTTCCTCCTGGAAGGCCGCCCCTTCACCACGTATGTGGACCACAAGCCACTCACATACGCGATGGCCAAGCACACCGAACCCTGGTCCGCTAGGCAGCAACGCCAGCTCGCGACCATCTCCGAGTTTACTACGGACATTCAGCATGTCTCCGGTAGAGACAACGTGGTCGCCGACTGCCTTTCCCGTCCCGCCGTCTGTGCGAATCACCTCGCGGTCGACTACGCACAACTAGCAGCGGCCCAGCTCACAGACCCAGACCTCCTCTCGGCGGCTACCAGCCTGCCAGGGCTACGCCTAGCCAAGGTCGCGCACAGGCCCGAAGCCACGGCAGTCACGTGCGACGTCTCACTCGGCCAACCCAGGCCAGTCGTCCCTGAGACCTGGCGCCGCCGCGTCTTCGACGCGCTCCACGGGCTCTCTCACCCGGGTTCCCGCGCAGCCGTCAAACTCCTCTCCAAGCGCTTCGTCTGGCGCGGCCTCAGCAGAGATGTTCGGACTTGGGCCACCTCCTGCCTCGCCTGCCAACGGGCTAAGGTACAGCTGCACACCAAAGCACCCCTGGGAGACTTCGAGGTACCCAGCCGTCGCTTCGACCACGTACACGTCGACATCGTCGGTCCCCTGCCGCCATCGCAAGGCCAAACTTATCTCCTCACGATGGTCGACCGCTACACACGCTGGCCTGAGGCAGTGCCGCTGACCTCCACCACCACAGCCGACATCGCCAGGGCGTTCGTTAACACCTGGGTTGCGAGGTTCGGCGTACCGGCCGACATAACCTCCGACAGAGGCGCCCAGTTCACCTCCGAACTCTGGACGGCCACAGCACGCAACCTCGGGGTGACGCTCCACCGCACCACGGCGTACCACCCGCAGGCCAACGGACTTTGTGAACGCTTCCACAGGTCACTCAAGGCCTCACTCCGCGCCGGCCTGCAGGACAGTACCTGGACTGACCGCCTACCGTGGGTGCTACTCGGCCTACGCACCGCGGTCAAGGAAGACCTCCAGTCCTCGGCAGCGGAGTTAGTCTATGGACAACCGCTGCGCGTCCCAGGCGAATTCCTTCCGGAGCCTACCAAGCCTTGGCCGGCCGAACAGCAGCGGCTCGACTCTTTCTCTTCCGCTCAGCAGTTCGCCCCACTTCCGGTCAACCGACACGGCGAACTCGCACCTCACGTCCCGCCAAATTTACAGCAGCCGCGCTTCGTCTTCGTGCGACACGACGCGCACCGCAGGCCCCTGCGACCCCCGTACGACGGTCCGTACGAGGTACTACAAACCGGGGACAAGGTCTTCAAGCTGCGACTTGGCGACAGGGTCGAGACAGTCTCCATCGACCGGCTCAAACCAGCACACACAGAACCAGGGGAACAGGTCCCCGTGGCCCAGCCTCCAACTAGAGGCCATCCCCCCGGCAAGCCAGCACAGCCGGCGGCGAACCGCCCGACCCAACCAACCAGACCGGCGACCACTCAGAGCCGCTGCGGCAGAACCATTAGACCACCGTCACGACTCGTCCACTCCTCCTAAGCGGATTCTGGGGGGAGCTCTGTGGCGACATGCCACCACTGGACATAATCCGCTCACGGCGGCACAGACAGTCTAAGCAGAAGCCCCCAGCCGGGGGCCCTTTCCTCTAGCAACTTGTTTCCCGCAGGGACAGGCTGCCGGGAGCACTTCCTGTCTGGGAAGTATTTAAGTGGATGCGCGGGCTTTTCTAGTTCCTGTTTGTCATGTGGTTGGGATAAAGCAGTTGTGTTTTCAATAGCTCTGGTCTCGACTCCCACGTTTGCCGCGGTATCTCAACAATATAGCATTTAACTAAAAATAAATTACACTCAAACTATCGAGGAAATCACAAATCAATTTGGTTTCATGGCTTTAGTCCTTACTTTTGCAGACATAGCGTATTGATAATTGATTCCAGTCTAGGTTGTAGCATCTTAAGGGAATGTGTCTAAAATAAATTAGTCATACTTGACTGCTATCTATTATTAAAAATCCTTCCATTCTTAACATTGTATCTCTAAAAAAAGAGTTCCAACGGGTTTCCGCAAGCTCATGAACACAATCCAGATGGAATCAGCTATTTTCTAGGCTGGGTGTTACATCAATATTGGGCCAGAAATTCGCGGCCAAAGGCGTGAGTGCGCTCGGGGTACTCACGCATCTGGCCGTTGGAAATGCCGGCGTTCAGCATGAACAGCGCATGCAGGGAACGCCGGCATTTCCAGACCTCGAGCGCGTGCGACTGCACAGGCAGCGCTTGCGCAGTGAACTTCGTAGATTTCATTCATGAAATCCCTGAGGGTAAGTCCTCAGAATTTACACTTGAAAAAAGCAAGTGTAAATTGGTTCATTGGCTGCGGAGGAAGAAACATTTTATCGTGGAGCTTCTGAAATGCAATATTTTTGTTTGGGAAAGGGAGGGAAGTTATTTTAAGAAATTTTAAGTAAGTTTTAAAGTTAAAATTTTTTTTTTTTTTTTTTTTAAAGGGTTTTCAGAACGGTAGGTAGAAGGAGCAATTGTGGCTGTGTGAATGGAATGTGAGAATGAGTTATGTATGTATGTCCACATATATTCCTTTACGTATATGTATGTATGTTTTATATTCCTTTACTAATGTGTATGAATGTATGTTTTTAATTATGATTTTCCAATAAGTTACTTTCTCTGAAAGTCATAATTAAATAATACATTCATACACATAAGTAAAGGAATATATACATAACACGCAAAGGAATATATACAGACATACATACTTTCAGAAGCTCCACGATATATCTTCCTCCGCAGCCTCTGGAGCAACTGTACCCATGCTTTTTTCATGTGTAAGTTGTAATGACTTGGCCTCACTGAAAGCATTAATGAAAGCGGCGAATTATACTGCGCACGCGCTGCCTGTGCAATCGCACGCGTTCTGCCTCTGAACCCCTTCGTTCAGAGGACAGGAAATGCCGGTTTTCCCCACATGCACTGTGCATGCTGAAAACCGGCATTTCATCCAGCCAGATGCGTAAGTACCCCGACCGTACTCGCGCATTTGGAAGGGAATTACTGGGCCAACATTTTACATGTCAATAAAATGAAAAATTTAACAATTGCACGACTTGCCCCCTCGCATCTGCGACTGAGGGTCCAAGGAGGTGCATTGCGCAAGAGGTCATCATCGTACATATCCTCACACTGTTCCCTTTGGGGAACTGTATGAAGTGGTGGAAGGATTTATGGCCGTGATTAACGCTCATTCCGTGACCGTAACCATCTTTGAACCAGCCATTAGGGTGGTTAGTCCTATGGCGGGGGGGTTTTACGGGCTCCCACAACCCATCTGAGGGGGGGGGTGCCACCAACACCCACGGACGCAAGTATCCCGCTGGATGTCCACCCAGAATTTAAAGTTGGAACTCCGACTCCACTTGCCGGGACTGTCTGGAGTGGGGTTCAAAACCCTACTCCTTCTGGCCCAGCGGCGGGGATGCTTACTGCTACGCAAAAGGCCCACTCCGCACAAAAGGTGACACCCATACGTTTCCTGCGCCTTTTCCCTCCCCGTGACTGGAGCCCTATGCTGCCATTTCATGTTGCTAATCGGATTGGGCCTTTGTCATAGCGGTAGGATCCCCGCCGCTGGGCCAGATCAGGGTAGGGTTTCGAACCCCGCTCCAGACAGTCCCGGCAAGTGGAGTCGGAGCTCCAGCTCTAAATTCTGGGTTGACATCCAGTGGGATATTTGCGTCCGTGGGTGTGGGTGGCCCCCCCTCCTTGTATAGCTTGTGGGAGCCCGTAAAACCCTCCCGCCATAGGACTAACCGCCCTAATGCCTGGTTCAAAGATGGTTACGGTCACGGAATGAGCGTTAATCATGGCCATAAATCCTTCCACCACTTCATACAGTTCCCCAAAGGGAACAGTGTGAAGACACGTATGACGACGACATTGCTAAATAAATAAATGGAATTTAAAAAATTCTTTTAGGGCTTTTAAAAGTCTTTAAATTGCTTTAATTCTGTTTAAAACTACTTCAGATTACTCAAAATAATGTAAACATTTTAAAAAGTTTATAAAAGTTACCAAAATCTTCAAAAAACTTCCAAAAACCTATTTAAACTGCTGCTTTGCATGTAAAAATGGTTAGCAGCTTGACAGAAACATTGGGGGCGTGTCCAGTGAAACTGAGACCTCAAGGGGCGTGTCTCACTTGCACTGCACGCTCCTGGCTTCGCGCTGGCTGCACTCCTGGGCGGCGTGACGTCATATGCTGCCCGGGATTATTCTTCTGGAAACACCAATTCCAGGCGTCCCTGGAGATGATCGGCAGTAGCGCGGGGTAAGTGTAAATACGGGGCTTGCACGCGCCGCAAGCCCCGTTCTGGAATTTCTGGGCCATTACTCTATCTTGGGTCACCATTGAACAGAAACTCAACTGTACCAGGTACGTAAATGCTGTGGCTACTAGAGCAGGTCAGAGATTGGGCATTCTGCAGTGAATTGCTCATCTCCTGAATCCCCAAAGCCTCTCTACCACCTACAAGGCACACGTCAGGAATACTCTCCACTTGCCTGGATGGGTACAACTACAGCAACACTCAAGAAGCTTGACTCCATCCAGGAAAAAGCAGCCTGCTTGATTGGCACCCCATCCACCACCTTAAATATCCAATAGCAAAATACTGCAGATGCTGGAAATCTAAAACAGAAAATGCTGGAAACACTCAGCAGGTCAGGCAGCATCCGTAGAGAGAGAAACAGAGTTAACGGGGCTAGATTTTGCCAATGGGGAGCTTTTGGAGGCGGGACTCCCACTTGTCGGATTTCAGTCCCGCCTCCAACAACTTCTGGCCAACCCACGCTATTTTCCCTTGATTGACCTTGTTAAGCCCACCCAGCGGGCTTAGCAGGCCAATTAAGGGAAAGCCGGTTGCAGAAAACGTCAGCGTATGACGTTTCATCTGTCAAAAAATTTTGACAGATGAATTGTCATCGTTTGACAGCTCTGTGAAGCTGTCAAACAGTGATATTCACTGTAGTTTGATGAGGTCTTGAATTCAAGACCTCATCAAACATCCTATCACAGACCTTCCCTTTGTTCTTTCTTCCCCTCCTCCCTGCCCCTGCTTAAAAATCGCTCTTCTGTAACCTTTTCTAGTTCTGATGAAGGGTCCTCGACCCGAAATGTTAACTCTGTTTCTCTCTCCTCGATGCTGCCTGACCGACTGAGTGTTTCCAGCATTTTGTGTTGTTGTTAACTTGTCATGTTGTCCCATTGTTTTGTCTGAGTCTCCGTACCCATTATTGTTGGGATGAACTATTCATTTGAGCCCAACATGAACGGAGATATTCCGCAAAGCGGTCACCCAATCTGCGTTTGGTCTCCCCAATGTAGAGGAGACCGCATCGTGAGCAGCGAATACATTATACTAAGTTGTAAGAAGTACAAGTAAATCGCTGTTTCACCTGGAAGAAGTGTTTGGGGCCCTGGACGGTGGGAAGGGAGGAGGTAAAAGGGCAGGTGTTGCATCTCCTGCGCTTGCATGGGAAGGTGCCGGGCGAACGGGAATAGGTGTTGGGGGTGATAGAGGAGTGGACCGGGTGTCACGGAGGGAGTGGTATCTTCGGAATGCTGAAAGGGGGGAGGAGGGGAAATGTGTTTGGTGGTGGAAAAACGCTGGAGGTGGTGGAAATGGAGCAGGACGATCTGTTGAATGTGGAGGTTGGTGGGGTAAAGGTGAGGACAAGGGGAACCCTATCATGGTTCTGGGAGGGAGTGGGGGAGGGGTGAGAGCAGAAATTGGGGAAATGGAACGGACACAGTCAAGGGCCATGTCAACAACAGTAGAGGGGAATCCTCGGTTGAGGAGAAAAGACATACCAGAAGCGCTAGTATGGAAGGTGGCATCATCAGAGCAGATGCGGCGGAGATGGAGAAACTGGGAGAATGGAATAGGGTCCTTACAGGAAGCGGGGTGGGAGGAAGTGTAGTCCAGGTAGCTGTGGGAGTCAGTGGGCTTATAGTGAATGTTGGTCGAGCTTCCGGTCGCCTGTCACTTTAATTCTCCCCTCCACTCCTACTCTGATCTCTCCATCCTTGGCCTCTTGCACTGTTCCAACGAAGCTCAACGTAAGCTCGAGGAACAGCCCCTCATCTTTCTATTGGGCACTTTACAGCCTTCTGGGCTTAGTATCAAGTTCAACAATTTCAGACTATAACCTGTATTTCTTAATTTTTTTAATTGTTTTCTCTCATGGCAGCTGCTAATGATGCTGCCATCATCATTCACACCTCATCTAGAGTCATCTTTTGTTTCTTAACTTGTCCCATTACCTTTCCTTTTGCCTTGCACCATCATCCCTTTTGTAAGTCTACCTCTCCTGCCTTCCATCCTATCACAGACCTTCCCTTTGTTCTTTCCTCCCCTCCTCCCTGCCCCTGCTTAAAAATCTCTCTTCTCTAAACTTTTCCAGTTCTGATGAAGGGTCCTCGACTCAAAACATTGACCCTGTTTCTCTCTCCTCGATGCTGCCTGACCTGCTGAGTGTTTCCAGCATTTTCTGTTGTTATTTCAGATTTCCAGCATTCGCAGTATTTTGCTATTGAACTATAGTAATTAGGTCCCTTGCTGAATTTCATGTGTTTTTACTAAGCATAATCCTGAAAGCATTTAGCACTCAGTGTACCTTTATTGCTGGTGCATTTTTGCATTGATGCAAAACACTATGAGGTAAAATTTATTGATCTTGATCTCTCACAGCAACTTTGGTGGAAGGTCATGGGAAACCCCTAGAGAAACAGCACAATGGGCCATTTACATGATTTTGCCAGGGTTTATGCCAATCTTCCCCCAAAGTTATGGTGGGAGATCGGGAGAACCCCTGTGGAAATATTACCTGTACTTTTCCAGCCAAGATTTTTCTGCAGTCTTTCAACTTGCATGTCGCAGCTAACAAAGCTCTGAGGATGGAAATTCCTTTGACTGTTCCAATTGTGCTACTGCTGAGCCAAAGCTGACACCTAGACTGACAAAGGAAAAAAAACAAATGCTGGAAATCGGAAACCAATTCACCATGTAAGGAAAGACATTGGCCCAGAAATTTGGGTCCCAACGCGTGAGTACGCACAGGGTACTCACGCGTGGATCCGATGGAGGTGCCGGTTTCTTGCATGCACTTCGCATGCGTGGGAAACCGGCACTTCCGTTCCTCTGAACAAAGGGGTTCAAAGGTCGAACGCGTGCGCGCGGGAGTCTGTGCGTGCGCTTTGAACTTACGTTTTTTTTACAGGTTTTTCCGTGAGGGTAAGTCTTTAGATTTTAGAAATGTAAAATCCAGACGTAAGGCCTGCATTTTAAAAGGTAAGTGGTCAATTAATTAAAATTAAAACATTTTTTCCACAGGTTTATTATTTTTAAATACTTTAAAGCAAGGTAAGTTTATTTTTAGCCCCGTTTTTTTATAAAATTATTTTTTTCAAAAATTTAAATTATTGTTTAAAATAGTTATTTAATGTAATTTATAGTTTATTTTAAAAGTGTGATGATTTTTTAAATTTTATTTGAAGGTTTACCACTATTTTGGGACCGGAGTATTCATAAGCTTAGACAGGTCTTCCTGTCAATCTTATGAATGGGTTTTTCCCTCCTCCGATTAGCTGCCATGGCTCACGTGATCCCAGGGGACGCATCGCACTAACTACGCCCCTGGGACATGCAAGCACAGTGCGCCGGGAGTTGGAGCAGGCCCCGGAGCGGAATTCCACGGGAGCCCAGAGCTCAACTGCCGGCGCGCAAGGTAAGTCCCGCGGGAAGCCCCCGACCATTAATTGACAAACAGACAAACCAAAGCATTCAAATAGTAGTTAATGAAGACCTACACACAGATTAACCAGACAATGGTTTCGGTCTGTTGATTATTATTACCAACCCCTACTGAAGATCATTCTTTGCAAGTGGGGGAAAGCAAATGGTCCTGTACTTTTTCATCATATCTTTAGCAGCAAGGTAAAAATTGCTGCTTCAAGGGTTGGAAATACTCTTCTGTTTTAGGACCTCTGGAGATGAAACTATGAATCAAAATGTGCCTGCCCTGCCCTGCCAGGTGATGACCCCACAAATGAATTCAACTCTCAGCATTGGACCCTAAAATGAGTCTTCTCCAGATTGTTAGTTTGGAGGCCAGAGTTAGGTGGCTGCAATCTGAAGGAAATCAAACAATTCTTTTTGAAACGATTCATAGAGAAGAAGCCTTTAATCCCATCAAACTTTCCAAAAATACTCATATTATTCAAATGATACCTATTTTTCACTGAGTGAGTGATATTGATCATTTTATGAATGCGCCAAGGGAGCCTCGTCCATCAGGAGTGCGAGTTCATCCAATCTGCCTTTTAACTTAACAATGCAGGATTCCTGTTTCATACGGGAGTGATTACCATTCAGCGGAAATGAGTCGGTAACAACAAAAAACATTTGAGTGGATCTTTCCAGCGTCCGTGAGAAGTGAGGCCAGATAATTTGGTAGTATTCAAAGGAAGATCTATCCTTATGGTCTGGTCTTACTGGGACTGTTGAGGTTGTCATTTGTAGAAGAATAAGAAAAAGCATGGGATGGAAAAAGCCATTCAACCTGTCAAGCTCACTCCTTCTACAGATCATGTGCACCGTGCATGAATCATGTGTATCTGTGCACAAACAGGTTGATTTCACTGGACAATGGGAGGTTAGCTCATTTGCACACATTACTGCCGCTCCCGGTTTATCTCTCATGATGATGCACATTATCTGATGACAGTGGTCAATGAAGGACTGTTGGCTGGCGACTCTGCCTCCCTTGCATTTGCTGTCCACATTGGGGTGTGCTGAATACCTGGTGAGGCCTGATTTTACTGGGTGTCGACCTTTTGGTATATTGGGTTGCCATCGTCACATTATCCACCCTCTCATACATCATCACATTATTCACCCTCACATACAATATCCCCTAGTTCTGTGCTCCTAGTGTAAGTCAAATAGCTTGACTTATGCATGACTCCCAGCATTTTAAAGATTATTCATGCTCCGTCACCATTCCTCAAACTTCTTTTCTGTAATGAAAACAAGTTCACCTCTGGAAGTCTGGCTCATAAAGTAGAACCCCAAATTCTGAAATCATCCTGGTCACTCCCTGAACACTTTCTGTAGAGTGCCTAAAATTACACACAAAACTCCAGATATAATCTCACATAGTAATCTGTACAAAAGTAGAATAACTTGTTTAAACTTACAGTCAAATGTCCTTGAGAGAGATCCTCTTATTTGATTAGCTTTGATACCAGCTTCCCATTGACTGGAAACTTTCAGTGAATGATCAATAGTGCAGCAAGTGAGAGCTGAATATTATAGATTGTAATGTTAGATTAATATCTTGCATTGTTAGTGACCTTAGCTGAGAGAAACAGCTCTTTGCAGAGCAAGTATTATAGTGTAGCTACCATTATGTTGGTTCTTGGGAAGACTCTACACTTGCCATCATATTAATCATCAGAGTTTCCACATTCCAATTAAAATGCTATTTATTTCCAGTCTACAAGATTGAACACTGGCTGATGGAAAGCCACAGTGGGTGAGGCTACAGCAGATCCCAGTAAGCTACACCAATTACCAAATTGAACGTATTGGGTTGGAATTGAAATGAAGGGTGTTGACACCATTTACAATTTACGATCAAACATTGCTGGGATTTTCCTCCTTGCCAGGATAGCCAATATAACATTGGCAGGATGAACGTTCCTCTGGAATTCTCTCCTTAAACCTCTTCACCTCTCTCTCCTCCTTTAAGAACCTCTTTGAAACCTACCTCTTTGACCAAGCTTTTTGTCGCCTGTCCTAATATCTCCTTTCTTTGGCTCGGTGTCAATTTTTGTCTGATTACACTCCTGTGAAGCACCTTGGGACGTTTTACTATGTTAAAGGCGCTACTTAAATGTAAGTTGTTGTTGTTGGACACCAGGAAAATGTCGGCATGACTAGTGTCCAGCATTGCTAAAGCAGTAATGATGGAAAATATGAGGCATGAGGTCTTTTCGTCATTAACGTCTTATTTGTATTTGCCTGTCCATATTTGGGTGGGCACTTCCAGCATCCAGCAGACTGACTCTGGAAGATCATTATAGGCAAAGAAATGAGCTGGCACCTAGCAGTACAGGTCATCTCTAAAGTTTCCATCCTGTCTGCCAGTGTAGCTCAAGAAGTCTCTGTCGCTCCCCTTAGGGTTCCGTTGGTCTCCCACCACAGTTATGGTGGACGACTGGGAGAACCCCCACTGAATTTCATGGCTGATATTTCACAAAGTGAAGTGTAACAATATGATGAATGGATGAGGACTATGTCTCAGGGTTCAATGGAAATAAACACGCGGATGATCTGTTCCGCCAGTTTACCGCTCAGGCAGTGAAGGTGTAAAATTACCCGCAAAGAGTTGTAACGTTTCCCTTCTTATCATTATCATTCTTATGTTCTAAAACTGTGATGGAATCCTTTGTTAACACCGCCACGTCACATCCTTTTATTTCTCTAGAATTCTTCTGTAAAATGTTGTAACCAGGAATATTAAATTCCCAGTCCTGTCAAAACCAAAGCCATAATCTCTTGCTCATTCAGGATTTATGATTCACCCAGTGAACTTTCCTCTAAATCCTTTATTTAAATAGCATTGCTTATTTGAAGAAACTTAAAGCTCAGTGTGGTTTTAAAAACCGGTATACAAAAGCAAGTTCTTTCTTTCTTCCTTCACTCTTGCCTCGGAATCAGAGGATGGTCCAGGACTTGAGCACATAATCCAGGCTGAAAGCAGAGAAGTAGTGTTGGAATGTTGTAAGTTTTGCAAAGCACATTCAGTGACACCCAAGTTTACCAACTTGTGCTTGAGTGAATGAATATGCATTGTGCAACTAGATTATGCTGTAAACTTGCTTTTTAGGATCACCTTTCAAAATGAAAATGTGCCACCCGTTCCAATCGTGGTGCAACAGGTTGAGGGAAATTCCTTGTGGCATGCATATTTTGTCCATTTACTTGGCATAGGGGAAGACTGACTAGCTTTAGGCTTCCTGAAACTATTAAATATTTTGGTCATCTGCTCCCTTGTCTACAAGAGAACTCGAGAGCAGGAGATCGGGCCGGAGATAAAAGGGCGCCACTGAGCCGACCAGCGGGACTACAAGAGAGCGAGCCTGGAGCAGCGCCAACCGACCTGGGAGGGTAAGAGGTAGAAAGATTCAAAGTGTGGCGTCACAGGAAAGCAGGGAAGCGATTGGTTGGTCAGTATTTCTCTCTTTTTCTTGGGCATTGGTTCAAATTAAGAGCCGGGATTAAAAACTAAATGTTCAAAACTTAAACACTTAATTAATTAAATACATTAGAGATGGCAGGGCAGGCAATATGTTACTGCTGCAATATGTGGGAGCTGGTGGACACCATTGAGGTCCACAGCGACCACATTTGCAGTAAGTGTTGGTTGCTTGAGGAACTTTGGTTCCATGTTGATGAGCTGGAGTCCGAGCTTCAAACACTGCGACACATCAGGGAGGAGGACAGTTATCTGGACGCTGTGTTCCAGGAGGCAGTCACACCCCTTAGATTAATTATTTCAAATTTGGTCCATAGTCAGGGACAGGTGGGTGACTACGAGCAAGGCAGGTAAGGGGACCCAGGAGGTAGTGGTGGAGGAGCCTCAGCCCTTGCTCTTGTCCAACAGCTACAAGGTTCTTACACTCTGTGTGGGCGAAAGCAGGGACTGCAGTGAGGATGAGCAAACTAACTTCAAGTGGGGAGGGTAAAAAGGAATGTAGTAGTGGTAGGGGACAGTATAGTTAGGGGGATAGACACTGTTCTCTGCAGCCAAGAGCGTGAGTCCCGAAGGCTGTGTTGCCTGCCAGGGTAAAGTACATCTCCTCTGGGCTGGAGAGGAACTTGGAGTGGGAGGGGAAAGATCCAGCTGTCGTGGACCATGTAGGTACCAACGACATAGATAGGACAAAGAAAGAGGAGGTTTGAAACTCACTGCCTGAAAGGGTGGTAGAGGCAGAAACCCTAACCACATTTAAAAAGTACTTGGATGTGCACTTGGGATGCTATAACCTGCAGGGCTACGGACCAAGAGCTGGGAAGTGGGATTAGGCTGGATAGCTCTTTGTTGGCCGGCGCAGACACGATGGGCTGAAATGGCCTCCTTCCGTGCTGTAACTTTCTATGAAAGAGGTTCTGCTGAGGGAGTATGAGCAGCTAGGGGCTAAATTAAAAAGCAGAACCACAAAGGTAATAATCCCTGGATTACTACCTGAGCCACGTGCAAATTGGCATAGGGTAAATAAGATCAGAGAGATGAACGAGTGGCTCAAAGATGGGTGTGGGAATGGGTTTTGATTCTTGGGGTACTGTCACCAGTACTGGGGTAAGAGGGAGCTGTTCCATCAGGACAGGCTTCATTTGAACCAGGCTGGGACCAGTGTCCTGGCGAATCGAATAACTAGGGCGGTAGATAGGGCTTTAAACTAAACAGTGGGGGGGAGGGATCCGCTAAGCGGAAATTAAAAAAGTCAAAGAAAAATGAGATGGCAAAAGTGCAGGGTAGAAATAGGGGTAATGATAACCAGAGTGTGACAGGAAGGAACAGAGCGTATGCACATAAGAGTGCATCAGAAAGAGTAGGGAAAAATGGTAAAAAGACAAAATTAAAAGCTCTATATCTGAACGCACGCAGCATTCGTAACAAGATAGATAAGTTGACAGCACAAATAGAAATAAATGGGTATGATCTGATAGCCATTACAGAGATATGGTTGCAAGGTGACTGATGTAAGAAAAAGGAGTCTCACACATTAAGTAACTCTAAAGTAAGCTTTAAGCAACTTATAATCACACTATATACAAGAGAGGTCTTCACCATGCCTCTGGTAGAAGCCCCTTACAATACTGAGGAGTTCACTATTTATACCAGTCCAACAGGAAGTGACATATGACAGGAAGTGATGTATGTACAAAGTTCACAGTTCATAGTTCACAGTTCACAGGAAGTGATGCACATAACTTCCCGGAAGTTATTATTATTATCACAGTGACCAAGGCTGGGAACTAAATAATCAGGGGTATTTGTCATTTCGTAAGGATAGGCAGAAAAGAAAAGGAGGTGGTGTAGCTCTGTTAATAAGGGATGAGATCAGTGGAGTATTGAGAAATGATATTGGCTTAGAAGATCAAGGCGTAGAATCAGTTTGGGTGGAGATAAGAAATAATAAGGGTAAGAAGTCACTGGTGGGAGTAGTCTTCAGGCCCCTAAACAGTAGCCACACTGTAGGACAGAGTATAAATCAAGAAATAATAGAGGCTTGTAAGAAAGGTATGGCTATAATCATGGGAGATTTTAATCTTCATATTGATTGGACAAAGCAAATTGGCAAAGGTAGATTTGAGGAAGTGTTCTTAGCGTGTATGCGGGATGGTTTCTTAGAACAATACATTGTGGAACCAACCAGGGAGCAGACTATTTTAGATCTTGTGATGTGTAACGAGACTAGATTAATTAATGATCTCGAAGTGATGGATCCTCTTGGGAAGAGTGATCATAGCATGGTAGAATTTCAAATTCAGTTTGAGGGTGAGAAAGCTAGGTTTCAAACTAGTGTCCTGAACTTAAATAAAGGTAATTACAAAGGTATGAAGGCAAACTTGGTTAATGTAGACTGGGAAAATATATTACAGGGTAATATTGTAGAAAAGCAGTGGCAAACATTTAAGGAGATATTTCATAACTCTCAGCAAAGATATATTCCAGTGAGAAAGAAAGACTCTAAGAGAAGGATGAACTATCCATGGCTAACTAAGGAAGTAAAGGATGGTATCAAATTGAAAACAAAGGCATACAATGTTGCGCAGAATAGTGGAAGGCCAGAGATTGGGAACTTTTTTTAAACCAGCAAAGGACGACAAAATAATGATAAAGAGAGAGAAGATAGCTTATGAGAGTAAGCTAGCAAGAAATATAAAAACAGACAGCAAGAGCTTCTACAGGTATATAAAAAGGAAGAGAGTAGCTAAAGTAAATGCTAGAGGATGAGTCTGGGGAATTAATAATGGGAAACCGGGAGCTGGCGAAGACTTTGAACAAATATTTTGTATCGGTCTTCATGGTAGAAGACACTAAAAGCATCCCAATAATGGATAATCAAGGGGCTATTGGGGTGGGGGGTGGGTGGGGGAGGGGGAACTTAAAACAATCGCTATCACTAGAGGAAAAAGTACTAGGCAAACTAATGGGACTAAAGGTGGACAAGTCCCCTGGACCCGATGACCTGCATCCTAGGATCTTAAAAGAGGTGGCTGCAGAGATAGTGGATGCATTGGTTGTAATCTACCAAAATTCCCTGGATTCTGGAAAGGTCTCAGCGGACTAGAAAACCACAAATGTAATGCCCCTATTTAAGAAAGGAGGGAGACAGAAAGCAGGCAACTTTAGACCAGTTAGCCTAACATCTGTCATTGGGAAAATGCTGGAGTCCATCATTAACAAAGTGATAGCAGGACATTTAGAAAATCCTAATATAGTCAAGCAGAGTCAGCATGGTTTTATGAAAGGGAAATTTGGATTTCCAGAAGGCATTCGATAAGGTGCCACATAAAGGGTTACTGCACAAGATAAGAGCTCATGGGGTTGGGGGTAATATATTAGCATGGATAGGGGATTGGCTAACAGAAAACAGAGAGTCGGGATAAATGGGTCATTTTCAGGTTGGCAAACTGCAACTAGTGGGGTGCCGCAGGGATCAGTGCTGGGGCCTCAACTATTTACAATCTATATTAATGACTTGGATGAAGGGACCGAGTGTAATGTAGCCAAATTTGCTGATGATACAACGATAGGTGGGAAAGAAAATTGTGTGGAGGATGCAAAGAATCTCCAAAGGGATATAGATAGGCTAAGTGAGTGGGCAAAAATCTGGCAGATGGAGTATAATGTGGGAAAACATGAGGTTATCCACTTTGGTAGGAAAAAATCAAAAAATAAATTATTTAAATGGGGAGAGATTACAATATGCTGAGGTACTGAGAGATCTGGGGGTCCTTGTACATGAATCACAAAAAGTTAGCATGCAGGTACAGCAAGTAATTAGGAAGGCAAATGGAATGTTGGCCTTTATTGCAAAGAGAATGGAGTATAAAAGTAGGGAAGTCCTGTTACAACTGTACAGGGCGTTGGTGAGACCACACCTGGAGTACGGCGTACAGTTTTGGTCTCCTTATTTAAGGAAGGATATACTTGCATTGGAAGCAGTTCAGAGAAGGTTCACGAGGTTGATTCCAGAGATGAAGGGGTTGTCTTATGAGGAAAGGTTGAGCAGGTTGGGCCTATACTCATTGGAGTTTAGAAGAATGAGAGGGGATCTTATTGAAACATATAAGATTCTGAAGGGGCTTGACAGGGTAGATGCAGAGAGGATGTTTCCCCTCGTGGGGGAATCTAGAACTAGGGGGCATAATTTCAGAATAAGGGGGCATCCATTTAAAACGGAAATGAGGAGGAATTTCTTCTCTCAGAGGGTCGTGAATCTTTGGAATTCTCTTCCCCAGAGAGCTGTGGAGGTTGGGTCATTGAATATATTTAAGGTGGAGATAGACAGATTTTTGAATGATAAGGGAGCCAAGGGTTATGGGGAGTGGGCAGGGAAGTGAAATTAAGACCAAGATCAGATCAGCCATGGTCTTACTGAATGACAGAGCAGGCTCGAGGGGCCAAATGACCAACTCCTGCTCCTACATCTTATGTTTGTCCATTGTGTGTTGGACACAGCATTAACATTTTTCCCCAAGCTGAATGTACACCTCTCTGGAGAGGATGCCCTGGAGGCTCAATGAGGGCAACCGTCAATTCCTAAACTTCCTGCAAAACCACCTCTAATTCAGTACGTGTATTTCAGCATTTCCTGCAGTATTTTCTAACCATCTCACTGTTCTTTCCTGTAGCAATACTTCCCTCGCTAGCTATTTCCTCACTTGCCAGCAAGAAATACAATCCTGTGGCGACACGCCACCACTGGACATAATCCGCTCACGGCGGCATGGACAGTTTAAGCAGACGCCCCCAGCCGGGGGCCCTTTCCTCCAGCAACTTGTTTCCCGCAGGGACAGGCTGCCGGGAGCACTTCCTGTCTGGGGAGTATTTAAGTGGATGCGCGGGCTTTTCCAGTTCCTCTTTGCCATGAGGTAGAATAAAAGCAGTTGTGTTTTACTAGCTCTGGTCTCGACTCCCACGTTTGCCGCGGTATCACAACACTGGTGACCCCGACGCTCAGGACGAATCCTAAGCTAGCGTGGCGGATACAAACGCAGCCACGGTTAAACTACCGGACTTTTGGGAGAACCTGGCCGAAGCCTGGTTTGTTCAAGCTGAGTCCAGATTCCGGCTGAAACACATTACAGTCGACGCCACAAAGTACGACTACCTTGTCTCCTCTCTCACCTACGCCACAGTCCCCAAGGTTTGGGCAGCGCTGCAGGATCCACCACCGGAAGGCAAGTACGAACATCTGAAGGCTGCGCTCCTTAAAAAATTTCAAACGTCCTCTTACCAGCGCAACTGCCAACTCCTTGACCTCCCCGGCCTTGGTGACGCTTCACCCTCGGATCTGCTTTCCCACGTGCTGTCCCTCTCGGACGACAAAAACACCGGCGCCCTCTTTCGCACGCTTTTCATTCGGCAGCTCCCCACCAGCATCCGCCCGCTCATTGTGGAGTCTGGCTCCACGGACCTGAATGACATAGCCGAAAAGGCCGACCGGCTGCTCTCTGCACAGTCCGCTCGCGACGTCGCGCCCGACCTCACGGCAACGACCACGCGGTCTTCCCGGCCCACTAGGCCCGACCGCCCTGCCACCCCGGGTCACTGCTACTACCACACCCATTTTGGCACTAGGGCCCAACGCTGCACGCCACCGTGTACTTTCCAAACCCCCCCCCGCACCGGCCCCCGCAATGGCCGCGGGGCAAAAGGGGCCTCTACTGTACATCACCGACGACAGAACCAACCGCCGATTTCTGTGCGACACAGGGGCCCAGCACAGCATCACCCCCGCCTCCGCCCTCGAAATCCAACGCGGCACACGGGGTATCACGCTGGCCACAGCCAATGGCTCTGACATCCGCACATATGGCACCCGCATGGTCACGCTCGACCTCGCGGGCCACCGCTACCGCTGGGAGTTCCTCACAGCCAAGGTCCTCTGCCCACTCATCGGCGCCGACTTCCTATGCACCCACGGCTTCCTTGTCGACATTCCGAGGCACCGCCTCGTCGACATCAACACTATGGCCCCCATCCCCGGCGCATTTACCCCGGCCCGTTCGGCCGGCCTGACGACCTACTGCCTCGCCAGAGCCACGGACGACTACTCGGCACTCCTAGCCGAGTTTCCCGCCCTCACTAACCCGACCTTTTCGGCCAAAGCCGCCAAACACGGTGTGGAGCACTATATCCCCACCACCGGCCCCCCAGTTTCTGCCCACGCCCGCGGACTCAACCCGGCCAAGCTGGAAATCGCGCGGGTCGAGTTCACCACCATGGAACAACTCGGCATCATCCGCCGCTCCAGCAGCCCTTGGGCCTCGCCCCTCCACATCGCCCCCAAGCCCGGCGGAGGCTGGCGCCCTTGCGGGGACTACCGCCGCCTCAACGACGCCACCACCCCCGACCGATACCCGGTGCCACACATCCAGGACTTCTCGGCCCGACTGGCCGGACGAACCATCTTTTCCAAGGTCGACCTGGTGCGCGGTTACCACCAAGTCCCCGTACACCCCGCGGACATCCCCAAAACGGCCGTCATCACCCCATTCGGCCTGTTCGAGTTCCTGAGGATGCCCTTCGGCCGATGCCCGGGTCGCGCTCACCACCGACGCCTCCGACCACACGGTCGGCGCCGTGTTCGAGCAGTGGGTCAATGGCGCGTGGCAGCCACTTGCCTTCTACAGCCGCCAACTGCGCCCCCCGGAGGTCAAATACTCCACTTTCGACCGCGAGCTTCTCGCGCTCCACCTGTCGGTCCGCCATTTCAGGTTCCTCCTGGAAGGCCGCCCCTTCACCGCGTACGTGGACCACAAGCCGCTCACATACGCGATGGCCAAGCACACCGAACCCTGGTCCGCTAGGCAGCAACGCCAGCTCACGGCCGTGTCCGAGTTTACTACGGACATCCAGCATGTCTCCGGTAGAGACGACGTTGTTGCCGACTGCCTTTCCCGTCCCACCATCTGCGCGAATCACCTCGCGGTCGACTACGCGCAACTAGCAGCGGCCCAGCTCACGGACCCAGACATCCTCTCGGCGGCTACCAGCCTGCCAGGGCTATGCCTAGCCAAGGTCGCGCACAGGCCCGAAGCCATGGCAGTCACTTGCGACGTTTCACTCGGCCAACCCAGGCCGGTCGTCCCTGCAACCTGGCGCCGCCGCATCTTCGACGCGCTCCATGGGCTCTCCCACCCGGGTTCCCACGCATCCGTCAAACTCCTCTCCCAGCGCTTCGTCTGGCGCGGCCTCAGCAGAGATGTTCGGACTTGGGCCACCTCCTGCCTCGCCTGCCAATGGGCTAAGGTACAGCTGCACACAAAAGCACCCCTGGGAGACTTCGAGGTACCCAGCCGCCGCTTCGACCACGTACACGTCGACATCATCGGTCCTCTGCCGCCATCGCAAGGCCAAACTTATCTCCTCACGATGGTCGACCGCTACACACGCTGGCCTGAGGCAGTGCCGCTGACCTCCACCACCACAGCCGACATCGCCAGGGCGTTCGTTAACACCTGGGTTGCGAGGTTCGGCGTACCGGCCGACATAACCTGCGACAGAGGCGCCCAGTTCGCCTCCGAACTCTGGACGGCCACAGCACGCAACCTCGGGGTGATGCTCCACTGAACCACGGCGTACCACCCGCAGGCCAACGGGCTTTGTGAACGCTTCCACAGGTCACTCAAGGCCTCACTCCGTGCTGGCCTGCAGGACAGTACCTGGACTGACCGCCTACCGTGGGTGCTACTAGGCCTACGCACCGCGGTCAAGGAAGACCTCCAGTCCTCGGCAGCGGAGTTAGTCTACGGACAACCGCTGCGCGTCCCAGGCGAATTCCTTCTGGAGGCTACCACGCCTTGGTCGGCCGAACAGCAGCGGCTCAACTCTTTCACTTCCGCTCAGCAGTTCGCCCCACTTCCGGTCAACCGACACGGCGAACTCGCACCTCACGTCCCGCCAAATTTACGGCACGCGCGCTTCATCTTCGTGCGACACGACACGCACCGCGGGCCCCTGCGACCCCCGTATGACGGACCGTACGAGGTACTACAAACCGGGGACAAGGTCTTCAAGCTGCGACTCGGCGACAGGGTCGACACAGTCTCCATCGACCGGCTCAAACCAGCACACACAGAACCAGGGGAACAGGTCCCCGTGGCCCGGCCTCCAACTAGAGGCCGTCCCGCCAGCAAGCCAGCACAGCTGGCGGCGAACCACCCGGCCCCACCAACTAGACCGGCGGCCACTCAGAGCCGCTCCGGCAGAACCATCAGACCACCGTCACGACTCGTCCACTCCTCCTAAGCGGATTCTGGGGGGAGCTCTGTGGCGACACGCCACCACTGGACATAATCCGCTCACGGCGGCACGGACAGTTTAAGCAGACGCCCCCAGCCGGGGGCCCTTTCCTCCAGCAACTTGTTTCCCGCAGGGACAGGCTGCCGGGAGCACTTCCTGTCTGGGGAGTATTTAAGTGGATGTGCGGGCTTTTCCAGTTCCTCTTTGCCATGAGGTAGAATAAAAGCAGTTGTGTTTTACTAGCTCTGGTCTCGACTCCCACGTTTGCCGCGGTATCTCAACAATCCCTTTAAATATCTGCCACAGGCCTTTAAGAACCGCAGCTGCAACCATTTCCCGACCCCTGCTGGCAGTGAGCTAAAGCCAACTGACTCACCCTCAGCTCCTTATGAATATGTAATTAGGCTGACATTGGGAAATTGTGTAAGGTCAGCTGTGTGCTATTTTAGAAGTGCAAAACTGACTGTGCTTCAGCCCTGTGAGTAGAAAATATATTATCTTATTTCCTTTCCTGGAAGCAAATGAACTTACAGATTGACCACAATAATCCTTTTGTGTTAACAGAAGGAAGGCTTTTAGCTTAGCAAGCTTATTGCCTCAACAGAACGTGTACAATCCTGCCAAGCTTGCAGATGATACCAAAATTAGGAGGAGCCATGAAATCATAAGAGCCAGCTCCGACATGACAGCACATGTGGGACAAAATATGTAAGTGAGCAGAACAATGCAGATTACATTTAAAGCAGGCAAGTGTAACGTGCTGCACATAAGGAGATATAGATGATACATGTACCATGATGAATGGTGTTGAAATAGCTATGGGTGAAGCTCAAAGAGACCTAGGAAATCTTTATAGACCTGATACTAAACATGTCCAAACAACACAAAGCACTCATTGACAAAGCCAATAGGATGTCCAACTATGTAGCCAAAACAGTAGTCAAACAAGGTATTGATCAAATATTATAGTAGACTAATGAGACCTCACCTTGAATACTGTGTCTACTTCTGGTTGCCAAGGAACAAAGAAGATATTCAAACACTGGAGGAATTGCTGACGAAAGCCATGAGGCTAATCCCAAGTGTCAAAGGACTAAGTTACGAGTAAAGACTGGAGAAACTGTGGAGTTATTTTAGTCAAAGGGTGAAAACAGTCGATAAATGGGTGCTGTGCTAATAAGACACATCTGTTTGAAAGTTTGGTTTAAGCATGCAATTTTGGTCCTACTTGCTGATTACCATAATTTGAACTTGCCTGGAGGCACTAAATCAGACACCTGCAGGTTTAGTACTCAAGCGCTGATTAGACACAATTTTCATGGAGCAGTATATGTGGGCTCCACACACCCACTTCCATTGAAGGTGTGGGGTATGCTGGCTTACACACAGCAGCAGGTTTCAGGTTGGCTCAGGGACCAAGTGAGAGGGTGCACAGGTTCTCAAAGGTGGCACTGGAGGTCCTGATGGAGGAGGTGGGATGTCCTGTACCTGCAGGGGCAGGGGGGAAGGACACCACCTTGCCTTCCTGTCCCTCTCCCTGCAGCAGCTGGTGCTGCACTTCCTGGCCTCATGTCCTCCTCCTATTCCTCCTGCAGACCAAGGGGGACCTCCAAGCAAGGTATCCATAAACAAGCACTGCCTTTCTCCTGGTGACTCCTATAAACTGTGCAATAAGGTCGAGTAGCACAGCACTTATTCTATTTAGGTGATGTCCTTGGAAAATTTCCAAAATAAGTGTTGAAGTCTTGACAAAGTGTCCCAGAAAATCTCCCGATGTGTTTCAACGTTCTCTTCAAACCTCCAGCAACAAGTGAACAGTAAAAGGTGATATACCTTTAAGCTCAAAATCCTCAGCAAGAACTTGTTTACTCTCAATCAGCAGGTCGTTGTAAGGAGAGGGCGTTAGGTCAAGCGCTATCCACCAAAATGCTGGCAAGTCAAGTTAATGAGCGTCAGCAGGCAATTTAAGTGGCAAACAGCTGCTCAACGATCTTCTGGGCGGCCGTTCCTAGCGCTGGTTTCAACTTCTTTACCAAGATGGCGCGTTGCGCTAAACGTGAGCTAAAATGGCGTTTCAGCTCAAGACCCCATCTTGGCCAACTCAGAGGCTCTTTAGCGCCTGAAGGAGCGTCTGCAATAACCATGCTGGGCTCTTCACCGGAGAAAGGCATCCGAAAGATGGTTTTATAGAGATGTGGGAGTAGGACTGGGTATACGGGTTCAAACTAGCAGAAAGTCATTTTAGGACTGATATCAGGAAATTATTTCTCGTACAAAGTGACCAACAAAACTTCCAGAGAGTAGTGGAAGCAAAAACCCTGGAACAATGTAAAACAATTGGATGCTACAGTGGGGTGAGATGTCAGTCTCTCTCTGGATGGGTAAAATAAGATGGATCAAATGGCTTTCCTCGGCCACAATTATCTTGTGATCCATTCTATAATGGACTGCATCAATGCATTTAGGAGTTGAGTTTCCACGGGGGCTTCCCAATTGTCTGCCATAACTTCGGCGGAAGCTCTGCAGAAACGCCGAAGGAACAGCGTAAGTGGTGTTTACGCCACTTCTCTGGGATTTCTGTGGATTTTCTGCAGAGGTTACGATCAACAATGAGGAGAACCCCACAGATATTCAACTTCTTAGTCTACAGAGAGCCTCTAAAACAGTTTCAACTGAATTGGTGCAAATGGATTAAATTTAAGAAGCAGGCGTTCCATTCCTGAAATAACTTTATACAGACTATCCTTGCAGGTAGAAAACGGTTCAATATTTGCAGATGGATAGCGCTACAGGTAGACTACCCTTTATCCGGACTTCCAAAAACCGAAACCCTCTAAAAACCGAAGGTTTTTTCGTTCAGCGTAAGTCGTGCGTACGAACGAAAAAACCTTCGGTTTTTAGAGGGTTCCGGTTTCGGAAGTTCGGATAAAGGGTAAGTCGTGCGCACGACCCCCCGCCGACCCCGCCAGCCCCGACAACCGCCGATCCCCCCCGCGGACCCCCCCCCGCGGACCCCGCCGGCCCCGACAACTGCCGATCCCGACAACCGCCGACCCCCCCGCGGACCCCGCCGGCCCCGACAACCGCCGACCCCGCCAGCCCCGACAACCGCTGATCCCCCCCGCCGACCCCCCCGCGGACCCCGCCAGCCCCGACAACCGCCGACCCCCCCGCGGACCCCGCCGGCCCCGACAACCGCCGACCCCGCCAGCCCCGACAACCGCCGACAACCGCGGACCCCGCCGGCCCCGACCCCCGCCGACTTACGCTGAGCGTCAGCGTAAGTCGTGCGCATGACCCCCCGCCGACCCCCCTGCAGACCCCAGCCGACCCACCTTCCGAAATCCGAAATTCTCCTTTATCCGAAACTCGGCTGGTCCCGAGGTTTTCGGATAAAGGATAGTCTACCTGTATTATAAATCATTGCGTGGCTCTTTCAGTATTTGTCTGTGTGGTTTGAGCTGCTCTGGTGGCTTGTATACATGACACCAGCAACCATACTTAGACAGGTCAGCGTAAGCTCGAGGAACAGCACCTCACCTTTCGATTAGGCACTCTACAGCCCTCTGGACTCAACATAGAGTTCAACAATTTCAGATCATAACCTCGGCCCCTATCACATATATATATTTTCTTTTTTTACATTTTTTATTTTTATCCACACTTTTTGTTTGGCCCTTTTTTCTTCTCTCCCACATGGCAGCTGTCCTTCATTCTGCCGATACAATTCACACCTTATCTAGAACCATCCTTTGTTCCTTAACCTGTCCCATTACCATCTCCTCTTGCCTTGAATATCTCTTAATGGCCCAGTAATTCCGGTCCTAACGCGTGAGTACGGATGGGGTACTCACGCATGGGCCCGTTGAAAGTGCCGGATTTCAGCATGCACAGCGCATGCGCGGGAAACCGGCATTTCCTCCAAGGGGTTCAGAGGTCCAATGCGTGCGCGCAGGACTCTGCGCGCACGCGTTGAACTTCCTTCTTTTTTACAGGTTTGCCCGTGTGTAAGGGCCTCAACTTTTTAGAAATGTAAAAAGGAGATGTAAGGACTTGATTCTTTAAGGTAAGTGGTCTATTATATAAAATTATAAAAAAATTTCCACAGCTTTATTGTTTTTAAGGACTTTACAGTAAGGTAAGTGTATTTTTAGACCCGAAATGTGAATAATTGTTTAAAATATTTTAAAGTTATTTATAGTTCATTTAATTAGTGGGATGTTTTTAAAAATTTTATTTAAAGTTTAAGTAGTGTTTTGGGCACCCGTAGTTTTCATGAGTTTGACAGTTCTTACTATCAAACTCATGAATGAAGTTTTCCCTCCCCTGATTGGCTGCCCAGTGCTCACCTGATCCCAGCCGGCACATCGCACTAACTACGCCGCTGGATCAGGCAAGCACAGCGCGCCGACAGCTGAACCGGGCCAGTGACAGGAATTCCAAGCAGGCCCAGGCTTCAGCTGTCTGCGCGCCGGGTAAGTGCACATCGGGGGCTTGCCGCGCGTGCAAGCCCCCGAACCTAATTTCTGGGCCCTTGTCTCTTAATCTCTCCTGCTTTCTATCCTATCACTGACCTTCCCTTTTGTTCTTTCATTCCCTCCCCCTTTTCCCAGCCCCTAAACTTGCTTTCCATTTCCTGCTTTTTTCCAGTTCTGACGAAAGGTCTTCGACCTGAAACGTTAACTCTGTTTTTCTCTCCACGGATGTTGCCTGGCCTGCTGAGTTTTTCCAGCGTTTTCTGTTGTTATTTTGGATTTCCAGCATCTGCAGTATTTTGCTATCATACTTAGACAGGTGCCGTTTAATCCATTAATGGATGTGAAAAAGGAAGTTGAGAAGTTGTGTAAACAATTCTTTCATTTACAGACCTGACAATACCCTTAACATGAAATGACTGATTTTTACTAAGGGACTGGACTCAGCTGGAAGCGTCGGAAGGAAAGAACATCTGAAGATGAAACAGGTGAAGAAAGAAAATGGAAAACATTGCACATATCACAATTGTTGGACCCTGAAGGAACACGGGATCGAATTAGCTTTGCACAAATGTCACTTTATGAGCTGCTAAAGCTTTCTGAACCAGTTTGGTTGATTGAAATAGAGTGACTACAGTTATACACTTCTAAGTCAATACTGAGAAAAAAAAATAACACTAGCTCATACTGATTCCTACATTACATAAATTAAAACAAATTTACAAGCAGCTTGGGAACTACAGGAAAACCATCATCCCTTTTGTCTCTTAACCTCTCCTGTCTTCCACCCTATCACAGACCTTCCCTTTTGTTCTTTCCACCCCTCCTCCCCCCTCCTCCTCCCCTCCCCCTCTCCTCACCCCCTCCTCCCCCTCCACTCCCCCATCCCCCCCTTCCCACTCCACTCCCCCATCCTCCCCCTCTCCTCCTCGCCCCTTCCCCCTCCACTCCCCATCCTTCCTCCTCCCCTCCCCCCTCTCCTCCCCCCTCCTCTCCATCCTCCCCTCCCCCTCTCCTCACCCCCTCCTCCCCCTCCACTCCCCCATCCACCCCTCCTCCTCCCCACCCCACTCCCCACCCCCTACCCCCTCCTCAGCCCCCCCAACCCACCCCCCCTCCCCTGTCCCCACCCCCCTCCCCTCCCACCACCCCCCTCCTCTCCACTCCCCTCCACCCCCCTCCTCTCCCCCTCCTACCCCCTCCTCTACCCCTCCCTCCCCCTCTCCTCAACCCCTCCCCTCCCCCTCTCCTCCACCACTCCCCCTCCCCTCCCCCTCTCCTCCACCACTCCTCCTCCACCCCTCCTCTCTCTCCTCCTCCCCTCCTTCTTCCTCCCCTCCCCTCCCCTCCTCCTGCCCCCCTTCCTCCCCGCCACCTCCCCTCCCCCCTCCTCTCCCCTTCCCCCTTCCCTCTTTTGTCTTTCCTCCCCTTCCCTCACTCCTCACCTTCTCCCCTCCCCCTCCTCCTCCTCCTCCTCCCCCTTACCCACACCCCCTCCCCTGCTCTCTCCCCTCCCCCTCCCCCATTCTCCCTCCCCCACCCCTTCCCCCCTACCCCTCCCCCCCACTCCCCTACCCCTCCCCCATCCCTCCCCTCCCCCTTCTCCCCCACCCCCTTCTCCCCCACCCCCTCACCTTCCCCCCTTCTCTCCCACCCCCTCCCCTTCCCCCTCCCCCCACCACCTCACCTTCCCCCTCTCCCCCCCACCCCCCTCGCCTTCCACCTCTCCCCCCCACCCCCTCACCTTCCCCCTCTGCCCCCACCCCTCCCTTTCCCCCTCTCACCCCCACCCCCTCGCCTCCCCCCTCTCCCCACCACCCCCTCGCCTTCCACCTCTCCCCTCCACCCCCTCGCCTTCCCCCTCTCCCCCCCACCCCCCTCGCCTTCCACCTTTCCCCCCCCCGCCCCCTCGCCTTCCAACTCTCCCACCCCAACCCCTCCGCTTCTCCCGTCCCCCCTTCTCCTTCCCCCCTTCTCCCCCACCCCCTCCCCTTCTCCCCCACCCCCTCCACATTCTCCCCCACCCCTTTCCCCTCTCCCCCACCCCCCTCCCCTTCCCTCTCCCCCCACCCTCTTCCCTCTCCCCCCTTCCCCCTTCCCTCTCCCCCCTTCCACCTTCCCTCTCGCCCTCTCCCTCCCCCCTTCCCCTCTCCTCCCCCCCTTCCCCTCTCCATCCCCCCTTCCCCCTCTCCATCCCCCCTCTCCCCCACACCCTCCCCTTCCACCTCCCCCCTCTCCCTCCACCCCCTCCCCCTCTCCCCACACCCTCTCCCCCCCACCCCCTCTCCCCCTCTCCCTCCACCCCTCTCCTACCCCTCCCCCTCTCCCTCCACCCCCTCTCCTACCCCTCCCCCTCCCTCTCTCCCCCACCCCCTCCCCCCACTCCCCCTCCCCCTTCTTCCCCCCTCCCCCTTCTTCCCCCCTCCCCCTCATCCCCCCTTCCCCCTCTTCCCCCATTTCCCCCTCCCTCTCCCCCTACTCCCGCTCCCCCCACCCCCTCCTTCCCCATCTCCCCACTTAACCCCTCCCTCGCCCCCACCCCCTCCTTCCCCATCTCCCACTTCACCCCTCCCTCGCCCCCCACCCCCTCTCACCACACCCCCTCTCCCCTTCCCCTCTCCCCTCTCCCTACCCCTTTCCCCTCCCCTCTTCCCCCTCCCCCTTTCCCCTCCCCCTTTCCCCTCCCCCCCTTCCCTCTCCCCCTTCCCCCTCCCCCTTTCCCCTCCCACCTCCCCCTTCGATCTTTCCCCCTGCCTGTCCCCCCTTTCCCACCACTTTCCCCTTCCTCCCCCCTTCCCTCCTCCCTCTTCCTCCCTTCCCCCACCCCATCCCCCTCCCTCCCTACAACCTCCCTCTCCCTCTTCCTCCCTCTCCCTCTTCCTCCTTTCCCCCTCACCCTCCATCTTCCTCCTTTCCCCTCCCACTCTCTTCCCCCTCCCCCTCTCTTCCCCCTCCCCCTCTATTCCCCCTCCCCTCCCCCTCTCTTCCCCGCCCCCTTCTCCCTCCCCCTTCCTCCTTCCCCTCCCTCCCTTCCCCTCCCCCTCTTCTCCCTCTCCCTCCCTTCCCCCTCCCCCTCCACCTCTCCCTCTCTTCCCCTCCCCACTCTTCCTCTCCCCTCCCCCCCTTCCCCCTCCACCCTCACTACCCCCTCCCCCTCTCTTCGCCCTCCCCCTCTCTTCCCCCTGCCCCCTCCCCCTCCACCCTTCCCCTCTCGCTCCCCCCTTCCCCCCTCTCCATCCCCCCCTTCCCCCTCTCCATCCCCCCTCTCCCCCCTCCCCTTCCCCCTCCCTCCCTCCCCCTTCCCCCTCTCCCTCCACCCCCCTCTCCCTCCACCCCCTCCCCCTCTCCCTCCACCCCCTCCCCTCCCTTCTCCCCACTCCCCCTTCCCACTCCCCCACCCCCCCACTCTCCCTCCCCCTCCCCCTTCTTCCCTCCTCCCCCTCTTCCCCCTTCCCCCTCTTCCCCCCCTTCCCCCTCTTCCCCCCTCTCCCCCTTCCCCTGTATTGATTTCTTTGTGGGTTCAATGACGAGACATTTATGAAAGAGAATGGGCTAAAAATTCAGTTTGGGGCGCCCAGCTAGCCTGGGCACCGGAATTACCGCTGTGCGCGGAGCCACTTGCACCAGCGGGATATTCAGTTTCAGCGCCCCAAGTGGAAGCCGGCCGCTAAACAAGGGTTTCGGCGCCCCACTTGGGGCGCTGAAACTGAATATCGGCGCGCAAAGTGCCGCAGCGCCACCCGCTGCGGCACGGCAGCCTGCGGTACTGCAGGCCTTCCTCCCACTCTTAAGGGGGAGGTGCCTGCAACAGCGCGATCCCCGCTCGCGAGTGCCGGCAAATGAGCCTGGCACCAAGGAGAAGTGCCGGGCTCTCGGGAAACAGCCGGCAATGCCACGGCGGGGGGGGGGGTGTAGGAGGCCGGGGATGGAGGTGTGGGCAGGCGGCCGCCGATAAAGCGGCCGGCCGCACCTCCACCTTAACTCGCCCCACTACCGCCACAGGTAGGCCCCTGTGTACCGGTCACTGTTTGCGGCCGGCGCGGAGGAGGCGGCAGCGACCAAATATGGCCAGCAGGGCAATAGCGGGGCGCTGCGCACAACCGATGACATCATCGGTGGCGGCGCAGCGCTACAGGCTAACGCCGCCATTAGCGCCCCGCTAAATATCGCGGTAGGTGTGGCCAGTGGCGCAAAAGCCCTCTTTGGGCGCAAACTGGTGGCACAGGCCACTGAATTTCTAGGCCAATGTCTTTTAATCTAAAGCTTGTTCAACTCTTTTAACAGCATTTACAGGAGACATCATGCTAGTGATGCATCTAGAACGAAACTGAAACTAAACTAAACTGCTTGTCTCTGTCACATGACCTCTGCTGGTCAGGCATAAGTAATCAATACATGCAAACATGCTGGTAAGGCATCATAATCAAACAGGCAAATAACATCACTATTTGCTGATATCATTACATCTCCCTTTCTTAAAACAAAAGTATTTTACTTTTAACTAACAACATGTTTTCTTTGTATTAATCTGCATTTTAACGGTAACACTTAATGAACTTACATTATCATTATCATGATCAAGGTTTTTTAACCTTGCTTTGTGTGTTCACATGAAATATGTAACTACACTAGAACTTGAAGAAAGAATAAGATAACATTACTTCCTTCTATAACAATAGTCCTTAAATTTGCTCAATGAGTCTCTCAGGAGGCTTCACATGTCTTGAGGATTTTCTGATTGATTGTCCTTGAATCTGAGTTGTTGCCTCAGATGATGGTTTCTCAGCTGTGTGATCAAGTTGTTCAACAGTATCAGTCTTTTGACTTGCTGTGGCTGGTCCCATGAGAAGATCGCGACGATTTCTTCTCAGAACAGCACCCTCATCTGTCTGAATGGTGTATGATCTTGGTTGAACTTCACTCAGGACAGTTCCCTTCTGAGTCCATGTGTTTGTTTTGTCTTTGAACCTTACTTGGTCACCAGTGTGGAGTTCAGGTAGGTTTTGTGTTCCTCTGTCATAGTAGTACTTTTGCTTTTCTTTCTGTTGCTCTTTGAACTTCCTCACTTTCTCCCCCTCTTTTGTTTTCAGGAGGTTCTCCGGGATGGGTAGGTTTGACCTTAGCATACGTCCCATAAGGAGTTGGGCTGGTGACTTACCACACTCGAGCGGCGTTGTGTGGTATACAAGCATGCTCTGGTAGAAGTCAGTTCCACTGTCTTTTGCCTTGTACATCAGTCTTTTCACTGTGTTTGCGGGCTCTCCTGGGTCAACAGCTCTGGACAACGTGTCTGCTGTATACATCAGCTTACCCAGTGTGTACGCAACATTCAGTTCATCATAGACTGTCTCTCCTTCGCTTTCCACAATGAGGACTCTCTTTACCAGGTTCAGTCTCTCACAGGCTTTTAAACCTAGTATGGCTTGCACATCCTTTGGCACCACGATTAATGCTAGCGTGTGCTCTCTGTCCTTGTGTGTTACTTTGACAATGCATCTTCCTTTCACTGGTATATCAGTACCTGTGTATCCTGTCGCTTTCACTTTTATTCCATGTATCTTTGGTCTGGGTCTAATTTTCTTTAAATCAGTCTCTGATATCACATTAACTTGTGCTCCAGTATCCAATTTAAATGGAATATGTATGTCATTCACTTTTAGTGTCAACATCCAGTCTCTTTTTTCTTCTTTGTTTTCAGACACAACATCTACATTGAACTCCTCAATCTCGCTTTCATCTACTGCATGGACCTTGCTTTGTTGCGCTTGGTTCTTACAGCAACGGGCATAATGGTTGTTTTTGTTGCAACTATTGCATGTTTTGCCATATGCTGGACACTTTCTTGGTGTATGCTGTGTACCGCATCGACTACATGACATTCGATTGTCCCTCTCATTTTCGTTCGCTGGCCACGCCTCTTTTTTCACATTGGCGCTCTTTTTGTTAAACGGTTTGTGTCCGTTCATTCTCACTG